>NC_137458.1:171884800-173084800 GCF_964235325.1 Thermobia domestica
GAGGGGGGAAGGATTTCTTGTAAAACGTGAGTATTTGAATCTCCGTTAAGTAGCAAATAGAACACTAGAAAAACTTAATTAAAATGTACTATTAATGAAGTATTGAATATAGAGAGGCACCTTTCAAATATATTCTTGCGGAGAGAGTGGCGAAATTTCTAGATTCGGTATTGGAGGGGGATACATGCACTCTAAAAAATGGTATAGCTGAATTGACAATAAAAGCATTGTTGATGAGTATTGCTAATTGGTAAATTAATATTGACTATAGTATAGTTGATGTATAAATACTGATTTGTTATTTATACAACACCTATTTTTTTAGTATGGCTGTGGTAAGAAAAAAATATTGCTAATATTAGTATGGTTAATAATATCATGCATATTGTTTATATAACCAGATTATTTAGTATTGCTAAAATAGCGATAGCATTATGGTTAGAATGGCTATTACAATATAAAACTCTTGTTATGGCAACTATGCGAAATCCCGCCTTTTACGAGTTGTCATGTAGCCGCCATAATGGATTCTATAGTTAATATGAATTACGAAAATATCTTAAAAGAGTGGGGTTTAGAAACCCTAATAATGAAATTTCAAGGTAAGTGGATAGTCAGTAAGTTTCAATATGTAAATTGAAGATATGTATTTGTAAATGTTTATTTGAATTGTATTGCGCACAAGCAACGAAAGTCCCTTGTACGAAATAGTGTATTATTAAGCATTTATGACGCTTCCAAAATATTATTTTTATTATCACCAAATCAAAATACTTCAAAATAGAGACACGATGTGTTCACGCAATTGAGGGTAAGTTTAAAGTTTCTAGCCCGTTTTTACTCGGAATTACGATATTAGAACCTGTTTCAGTCACTGTTCTAGTCTAATTAAAGTCTTACCAGGTAACCTAATCTAACCTAACCTAACAATTTTTAATGTTTTAACTGCATTTTCGTAGGTTGGAAACTGGAGGGGCAAATCTAAACTTAAGCCCGAAAATGTACAGATGAAATTATATAAGGTATAATAATGATTTAACTTCTTGTAAGATGTTTGTGTGAAAAGTTGAGAGAAAGGTTATTATTAATATGAGAGTTCGTACTATTTGGAAGAGGCTTAAGCTTTTGCAGAACGATTCGATGCTTGAGGATCATAGTGGTCCTATGTTGATATTTCTACGTTGAGTTTTACTTAATTGGGCATTTATTCCGAAGTTGGACGTCCGATACTTTTCTACCAAAATTGCGTAAAAGCTATTAAAATGTATAATTTTTCAATTTCGCGAGTTGGGAGAAAGTGTAGGTTAGGTTAGGTTACGTTAGGATCTATAATAGAAGTACCCTTCGACGGGAGCTTCACGAAATTCAACACTGTCAGTTCACATCCCGTACAGCGATTCGGTATATTACCCGCAATATTGATATTATGAATGCTCGTTACTTTCCCACAATGCAACTATTCGGTTACCTTGCGCGAGGTAGTTCTCTTCGCTCGCTTAGTAGTCCCATGTTTATAACCAATTATATATAACAAATAGAGAGAGTGTTGTTGTATTATCTTTATATATTATCAAGCACACAAACGATCAAATTATACGTATCTTCCGTGCAAGTTTCAAAATTTTGCTGAAAACGGACGTCCAACTTTGGAATTTAACCCCTTAATTGTTATACTTTGTGCCCTTATTACTTTCTACAAACAGTACAGATGGGATCAAGAATTTTAATAATAATTCACCCTTAATTTTTACTAATTAATGCTGAACAAGCGACAGCGAGCGAAAGTATGGTTATATAGGCTAGTTTAGGTATGTGTAGCAAAAAGAAAACACGATAGGTTACGATTTAATGCTTTTTAAGTGTGCTTCTGTCGCTTTCAAATTATTACAGAAGGCCTTTCTCTTTGTGTTACACTAAGTGACACCACCTTTGCACTTTTAATTTAATTCATGATGGTGATGTCAAACTTCAAAGCACATAAATAACAGGTTTTGCAGAAACCATTTTCTTTTTAAATCCGATATTTTGTTTGAACCAGTTCATTTTTTTTAATATATTTAGGTTAAATTAAAGTGGAGTAAACAAAGTCCCTATTTAAAACTAAGTAAAGGTGGGGCGCTGATTGGATTGAGTGCTCGGTTTTGACCTCAAGAAGTGATCTAACCCGATCAGACTCGGTCAGAGGTCAACTAATTCCTCAAATGATGTACCAGTAGTTCACAAATTATTTACCAGTCAGCCCATTCAGCAGTACTGAAGCTTGACCTAAGTTTAAACATTCAGTACCTTCGTACAAGGGACCATGATCTAATGAAACTAATATATAAGCTTAGTTGATCTCACAGTTTACTGAAATTAGTCAAGTATTCATAATAATTTTGTATGTGATTGTTCCCACGAAATGGAGCTTATTTAGCTTTGGGGTTAACTGGTGTATCACCGGAACAGTTTTAGAAAATTTGCCGGGTCAGTTAATTTTTTGTTTGTTTGTTTGTTTGTTTGTTTGTTTATGAGCAAGAATGAGTGAAAGTCATGTAAGGGGAATAGTAAAAATGAAGAAATTGGTTATTTTTGATGTTGTAAGCGACACTGTATGTGGAGGCGGATGGACCATTTCGCGGAGAGATATAGTTGTTATGATGTAGTGGCGCGAAGAGGAGTATGGCAAGTGCTATTGAAATGTATATGATTGCGGAAACCCGATGTTTTCAGTACCCTCGCTTACGCGTGTACACATCGTCGCTGACTCCCTTCGGGCACACTACCGCGCTGGTCCGCTAGCTCCGCCCTACCTTGGCTCGGTTAGATAGCATTCGTGCACTTAGTGGCCACCTAGCACAAGTTGGTTTGTGTTTTTGCACTGTAGTTTTTTATGCCCTTATCCTAATGTGAGGTAATCTAATGTAAGTTAATGTAGTCCAACGAAATATATCCGTATACAGTACATTTTGGTACTTTTTTTCGATTCTAATACTGGTCCGGCGATGCGGCAGTAATGCCTTAGCTTTGTAATAAGCGAGAAGAAAATATAAACGTCATAGAAATTACAAGGTTCTAGAACACATGTCCCACTTCCCATTTAGCTGTAATAAAAACAGAAAACAACGTATCCTGCGGTCTTCTAACCCGCTTTCACTTGCTGACGCTCGCTAGCAATATTCTGTGAAATAAAATTTAAATTTTGGTACAGAAAGGAACCAACCTTGCTAATTTATATGGGGAACCTGTGTTCTAGAACTTCTCCTTAGCAATTATCTGGTTCACACGTTGCATTAGAGCGTACGTTAAGTTAGGATAAAAGCCGGAAGTTTCAAACTTTTCATCGTGCCATTAACTGACAAAATAATGGAACTGGCAGTTGACGTGGAAAGTTGAAACTTGGCATACATATAGCCTTCAGAGAAAAATATACAGAATTTTTTTTTCTTTTTAGTAGGTGAAAAGGAAGAATGAGTAAAAATCCCATCTTATTTCGGTGTACTTTAAAAAAAAAAGTCTTAGGAAATTGTATTTGAGTAAAAACTTTACATTCGGTATTCATGTAGGGTTTTCATAAAATTTACTAAGTAAATCACCAAAACTATACATTTCCTAGTTCAGTGAGGTTGTTTGGGAAAGTGAAAAATCTTCCTTTGTTATTTATATGGAGATACCTTCTACAGCCCAAAATTATTAAGTTAAATGATGTAGCCCGAAGGTTAGAGTGATGCAGTTTGGCATGTTTGTAGCATTCTGGAAGTAACTCACAAAAAATATCAAAAGTAAATATTTTTAG
Source organism: Thermobia domestica (assembly GCF_964235325.1). NCBI lineage: Eukaryota > Metazoa > Arthropoda > Insecta > Zygentoma > Lepismatidae > Thermobia > Thermobia domestica. The sequence goes on from NC_137458.1 coordinate 171,888,576, forward strand.
TTTTTAGGGTAATTCTAAAATAAAAAGAAAGATTTCCGGTGCTATTTAAATGTATGTTTGTTTTGGACATAAAATCTCATGTTTTAGGTAATTGAAATTGGAACAAAAGTTTGAAATTCGGTATGCTTGCAAACTTTTGATAGCGATATGCAAGTTATTGACCAAACATAATATCTAGTTATAGAGGGATTTTTTAAATTTTTTTATTTTTATTTATTTATATATTATTTATTTTAGAAAACTGAAAACTCACAGTTATTTAATATCATATCTTCTACATCTCAAAATGCTTAGACTTTTGGCATACTTGTGGGTTTATAAGGTGCGAGACCTCCAGCTAGCCGAAGGCTAGTCTTCAGTAACACGCACAGCTGCTGCACATGTTGGAATTGGAAGTCATCGATTGCGAGGAAAACAGAGCTAGTTGACATTTGCCTTCGAGTTTGACCGGGTTACCGTTTTTTTCTAAAGCGTTCACCTCCGGTGCTTGGGGTCCCTGGTTCGATCCCAGCTCGCGCCGTGTGGACTTTGTGGTGGACAAACACCGTGCTCGTGGGTTTTCTCGGGGTTCTCCCGTTTCCTCCTACTCTTCATTCCACCATTTCACTCATCTCTCATCATCACCGTCTCCTTTAGCCTAACCGGCATAACCGTGGGACGTAAAACTTAGAGATTTCATTTTTGTTTTTTCTAAAGGAGTTGAAATCGAGCTCAATAGCACCAGTACCCTGAAATTACTTTATTCCTTTTTTTTAAAAAAAAAATAGTAGGGGTCATCGTTATTCCACTTTAAACTTTATTTGTTGAGATTACATATTAATGAAAATGTCTGGTCCATATATACTTATTCAACAGTGAGTTTATGAAGGACGGGAAATACAGTTTAAGGTTGGACCTGAATCACTACTCGGTTTACATCCAAGAGAAATTGTTCTTCACCTGGACTTGAACTCGGGATCCCTTGATTAGGAAGGCGATGAGTTTATAGACTATACCTTAGGACACGTGATAGAAATATGTTTAACCGATTTGCATACTTGTGCATATTTTCCGTCACCTTAGGACAACTGCATAAGTGAAATCACTTTACAGACTTATAATTGAAATAAGGGGACACGGTGGCTCAGTGGTAGAGCGTTCACCTCTGGTGCGTGGGGTCCCTCGTTCGATCCCAGCTCGCGCCAGTGGGCCGTCTGTCGGACAACACCGTGTGCGTAGGTTTTTCGGGGTTCTCCCATTTCCTCCTACTTTCTCCATTCCACCATTTCAGTCATTACTCATCATCACCGTCTCTCTTAGCTTCGGTGTATAAAAGTGGCACGTTAAACTAAATATTTCATTTCATAATTGATATAAATGGACAATTTCAAAACATTATACAGATTACAGAAGGTTACTTTAATTCAAGTAGTTCACTGCATCCGAAGTACAGCGTCCTAATTTAAATTGCTTAGAAGTGAATAAAGATACTAATAATTTGTGTTCACTCTGGCTGTGAACCATTTATTTTATATTTTTGGCTTAAACCAATTGGATTTTAAAAAAATTTAAACCATCTTGGTTTACACCAACCAACTCTGATAGATAATAATCAAAAATACACACAGCTAGTTTTGTGACTGCTTCCTTGAGTTAGTTACGTTTTAATTATATTCGTTTCGTGCCTATTCATTATTGAGGGACTTACATATCCAGATAGTTTTGTGACCTCTGGCGTAGGGTAGTTACGGTTAGGTTATGCTCGTATTGGGCTGTTGCGTTTTGGGCTACCAGATAGAGATTTCACTTCCGAACCATAGTGCAGTCCAACTCTAAACGCAGTAAGATGTATTATTTCTACACTGCTTCTTACCGGGACACTAGCTCTTGTATACGGATCTTGAACAATCTTCCTGTACTTTACTGGAGTTCCATTTTCCTTTCATATACCTCCAAACTTCCTGACTTGGTACTCTGGCTTACGTCTTTGCCCATTCAGTAAATACTGCATCCTTATTGCTTTCCCTGACGCTTTTCCATTGTTTGCTTTAATAAGATTGCATCTACGGGCGTCGTTAGCGTGATGGGGACATGCCCCCCCGTAATTTTCTGTGTCGTGTATAAAGTTACCAGCTGGCCAGTATTTTATTTATTTATTTTTTTTATTATTATTTGCACTGCATGAGTTACGGTATATCATTAATTTATTTCGATAAAATTAAACAAAATCATAATATGTAATTAGAAAATAACTTGCACATGTGAGATATATCATGTGTCTCCCCCCCTAATATTTAAGAGCTAATGACGCCACTGATTGTATCAGTTGTACTCATCTGTAGCATGGATTCAACTGTTGTTTTTCTTTCTAAATCTTCATCGTCCAAGTGTTTATTGCAGGGTTTGAAAAAACCCGGGTTTTTCTGAAAAAGCCCAACCCACCTGGGCCCATATGGGTTTTTTCCGGGTATTTTCGGGTTTTATTGGGTTTTTTTGGGTTTTATCAAAATATTTCGATGTCTTTGGGGTAAAAGTGTTAAAATATGATTTATATTTCAAGATTATCATTGTCACAACTTGCAACAATTTTCTATTCACTACTGCTTTAAAAAAATGGCCGCCATTTTGAAATTTTACGTTGGATCATCGCCAAAATATATACAGCTAATTTAGAGCATCTCGTGCTTCTACTCTAAAAATTTCGACTTAAAAGATCGAAAATTGCGCTTTGTAGCGTGCATACCCGCTATTTTGAAAAAAAAAAATTGTCACCATTTTGAAATTTTACGTTGGCATGCCGCCAAAATCTATACAGGAAATTTAGTGTGTCTCGTGCTTGTACTCTGAAAATTTACACTTAAAAGACAGGAAGTGATTCTCTGTAGTATGTGTGGTACAAGCAGACGAACGAACAAATGCAGATTGAATCTTCCCAGAAGCCTCAGTGACGTTTGCCAAATGTGAACACCAAATATATTAATTTAACAGCGTAAAATAAATGGTTTTTATTGTTGAAGTTCACTTTCGATAGCTTGTGAGTTCAATTACGTGAATTTCCCGAGCACTTGTTGTAAGAGGGATCTTTCCAGAAAATTAATTTAAGACCATTAAGAAAGATATAATTCATATTTTATAAAATAAACTAGCTTTTGGCTAGCTGGGGGCTCTACCCCCAGACCCCCGAGTTTGCTCGGCCTACGGCCTCGCATTTCTTATCTATCGCCCTTTTCGTCGTGAACTTGCTTTTCATATTTCCTGAATCTGCCCACCCGGGGGCATCGCCTCCCACACACTGTCTTTGCTCGGCCTACAGCCTCGCATCTCTTGAACCCACACTTTTCCTATTTCAACTATTTTAAAGATAAAATTTTGTATCCCAAGAAAACGCCCATTTAAATAACAAGGGAATTTCTTCATCATCTTTTAGACCCTTAAAAATATTAAAAATATTCACTTTTGGCTATTTTCCTGTCCGTTAGTCCTGGAATGCTATAATCATGCCAAATTTCATCATTCTAATCATGCCAGAAGGGCCTAAACATTTTGGGGTATAGAAGACGTCCCATATAAATAACATGGGAAAGATTTTCCAGTTCCCCATAAAACCACTCTACGGTTGGAAATTTTTATTTCTGATGTTTCACTTAGGTAACGCTTACGAAAATGTACAAGCATACCGAATTTTAAGATTTTATTCCAATTCTAAGTACTAAAACATGAGATTATAAGTTTAAAAAAAAGGCCCATTTAAATAACATGGGGAAATTCGTCATACAATCTTTAGACCCCCTCAAAATTAAAAAATATTCACTTTTGGCAATTTTCCTGTGGGTTTGTCCCGAACAGCTACAATGATGTCAAATTTAACCATTGTAGCCCTACAGGAAATGCTCAATAATTTGAGGATGTAAAAGGTGTTCCATATAAATAACATGGAAAAGATTTTTCAGTTCCCTATAAAACCACTCTAAAGTTGGATTTTTACATGATTACTGATTTACTTAGGTACTGCTAAGAAAACGTATAAGCATACCGAATTTCAAGTTTTTATTCCAATTCTAAGTAGGGTGTACCTAAAACATGAGATTATATGTCTAAAAAAGGCCCATTTAAATAACATGGGGAAATTTTTCATACCCGCTTTAGACCCCCCTAAAAATTAAAAATATTCACTTTTGGCAATTTTTCTGTCGGTTAGTCCCGGAAAGCTACCATCATGACAAGTTTAATCATTGTAGCCCTACAGGACGTGCTCAATAATTTATGTCAGCTCATGTAGTTTTATATATAGTTAGGATGTGTTCAGATTGTCTTAAATGAAATTAAATATCTTCCAGCATAAAATAAATAGTTTTATTGTTGAAGTATTCAGTTCCGATGCTTTGCGCGTTCAATTGGGGGAATTTCCCGAGAACTTCTTTCGGGACGTGTTTTTTTTCCTCCTCCGTCGAAAATGCAGCTCCCTTTACTATACATCGAAACTTCCACTAGTACGAAAGTTCGAATTCAGCACTTGAAATAGTAAGCGGTACGTAGTTCGGAACTCTGAGCATCGAGTTTCTTAAATTTGACGAATTTTTACGCTTTTGTTGGTGTTGATTCTACAGAATGCTTATTTGAAAAGTACCTACAAATAACTGTACTAAACTGTTGTTGTTGGAAAACTAAATTTTATTGAAGAATACTTGTGTTACCATCAAAGGTAAGGCATAAATAATACTAATAGTTTTACTAATGCACTAGATGTTTACTGGTAGTACCGGCATCTATGGCTTTAAACGCGTCAAACGTATGAGGGACAACGTTTCACTAGCACACTATTCACGGAAAGTATTTTCTAAAATATAAAATTGCATTTTTTTCCCTTCAAACAGGCTATACGCATAATCCATACATTAATTTGTTACTTAACTATCTCAAGCTAAGATAAGGCTTTTTTTTATTCATTCAGTGCATTCAGAACTTTATAAAGGTCTTATGTTGAATGTTGTATACCTTAACGGGAAAGCATTCAATTCGCCCATGGAAAGTCCAAAATCTGATAAAATGTGATCACCTTGGTTGTATCAATAATATATTAACAAAAAGCTCAAAAACCCAGGTGGGTTTTTTCAGGTGGGTCCAACCCGAAAAAACCCACCGGGTTTTTTCGGGCTGGGCCCACTTGGGCAAACCCTGGTTTATTGTATGTGGCATCAGCTTGATTCCTCGGTAATTTTCACAATTTTGTACATCTTCCTTCTCTTTGTATATAGATACAGTACTACTCTCTCTCTCTCTCTCTCTCTCTCTCTCTCTCTCTCTCTCTCTCCACTGACTTGGCATTTTTCTCTTGTCTGTAAACTGTTTTCATTAGATCCCATAGTATGCGGTAGGACAACTTCTGGTCCTAAGCACCCATGTTTTAGCTTGTAGTTGCTTTCCCTGTCTTCATTTTCTTTAAAGCATGTTCTACCTCTTCTCAGCTTATTTCTGAGATCACAATAACTGTAACTCCCAAGATTTGGTGTTCCATTACAAAAGACCTGTCTTTGGTTTTCTTAATTTAGCAGCTGTTTCTTTGTTGATTCTTCTCCATCAACATACAGGGCATAACTGCGGTACATGAAGCTAGATGTTTATACTTCATTCCTGTTTACTCAATTAAAGATATTTTTGCAATAGTAATTATGCTTTCCTCATTAGCATTGACAGATCCTTCATTCCATTCACATATTGAAGTCATCAAAAGTAAGATTTTTCCGAAAGACCAAACAAATGAAGAAATAATATCAAGAGAAAAGGCACAGAACAGTACCTCCTTAGTTCTACTTTGCCTCTTCAGGACAGACCTTCAGTTATTTGTATCCCAACTTCCAAGTAGGATAAATACTTTTTGTACATGCAATCACTAAGCTGTATTTCCGAATAGTTTTTTTTTTTAAAGAGCCATTTGGCTTAAAGAAGCTGACCCACAACTGAAAGATAGGAATATGGGAAAGATGTCGCTCAGGACCTATATTTTAAGATGCTAACCGGTTTGAATGACATTGAAGAAAATAGCTAAGACGTGACAAAAAGTTGAACATATTTGTATAATCTGCCTAATTTTATCATGTCGTTTTATAAAATTAAATTGAAAGAATGAAGAGTTGCAGGATTCAATTTTTTCTTATTTCAGGGAAGTTTTATTCATATTTCTTTATTTCCTTAGAGCTTCTTCACATCCAGTTTGTTTTGCCTAGCGCTTGTGGTGTGAGGAGTGACGGATTCGATTCCCGAAAGGAGCTCAAAATTTATGTTCACCCAGCATCGTGTACCTTAGATTCCGACATAATCTTTATATTGTTCGTTAAATAGGAGCTTTGTGCAATCTGTGTATTTCATTGAACAAACATTTGTTATTATTTCAGAGGAAGAAATCGATGATGAGGCATTCGAAAATTTAACTGTGGATGCAATAAAGGAATTAATTCCTAAAGTTGGACCACGAATGAAATTTATATCAAAATATAAATTGTACAAGGAACAGAAGATGAAATCTCCTACTTCTTCATCCCCTGTGTCTTTCCTGTCACACAGCTCAGAAGGCAGTACCTTTAGTGATAGCGAGGTAGAAATAACTGATATCTTATTATTTTTCTCAAATATAATCGTACTTTGTTATCATTGTACCTGTAATACCGTATTCATAGGTGTATTTTCAACCGTATTACGATTTTAATCGGTAGAGAAAGTGTTGGGTATAATACTCACTATTTTTTTCAGCAAACTGTTTTACTTGTAAATATAAACACCTTACAGTGCCCAAATTAAAATATACGCGCCTTTGGCGTGGGAGACCGGGGTTCGATTCCCGGCGGGAGCTCATGAGGTTCGGATTCCTCGTTAATCAGTAGGTCCACTTCTCATATAGCCTCGCTGCTGAACGGGACGTTAAACTCAAATTAACCCAAATTAAAATATCTTGGTAACAGTTTCAATGTACTTCTGACACCATCCTCAAATAGAGGAATAGAATGAGAAAAGCCTACCACTATTTTCCCATTCTATTCCCTCTCTGAAGATGGTGTCAGAAATATACCGAAACTGTCAGAAAGATGTAATTTTAATTATTACACTTTAATGTTTTAAAATTTGTCTTTTGCGTTCAGTTACTTATGGTACTTGCATTTTGTAAGGATTAGTCCGTGTCAATGTGTAAGTGTAAAAGTTGATGCTTCGCAAAAGAAAGAAAAAAATGAAAACAATTTTGTACGTTTAATTCACTCGTAAAAAATATTAGCAAGCTTTTTCCAAACCCAGTCATACTATTACTAACTCAGAACAAAACAAGGAAACTAATGATTTAAATCTTTTCTTTGTTACCCTCCTAGTTTTTTCAAACTCGAGTGCACATACGAGGTCTTCAGTGCTTGTGTGGTTAGTGACGCGCCTTTGGCGCGATAGACCCGGGTTTGATTCCCGGCGGAAGCTCATGTTCCGATCCGACATTAAGCTGTAGGTACACGTCTCATATAGCCTCGCTACTGAACGAGACGCTGAACTTAAACCAAGAAATCGGATGCACATACTTTCTTCAACGGCAGTAAATTAATGTTCTGAACGAAACGTTAAATTGTAATCCATTTCAGATGATTCCAGGAAAAAAATCCGTAAAAGAGACAATGTTTAAAAATATAATAATTATCCATGTAATAATGTTTGCAATTTAATACTTAAATTATAGCGCACAGTGCAGCAGTTTTACATGTATTTAAAGATAGCCGAAAAATGTAAATGTAAACTTAATTGTAAGTTTGGTAAATGAAAGAGATACAAGAACTTACGAGTACGAATATCATATTGAGAGCCCTAAATGTAGCGAAAGTCCCGAAATGACGGTTTGATTTGATTCTCTAACAGGTTCTTCTAGTCTTAATAAATATATCTCTGTTTCACCAAGGTATATCTCTGTCCTTAACTGCATTCGACTTGATAGATACCAGATTGTTTCAGAGGGTCAATCCTCTGAGAAATATATTATGTTTTCTGAAAGAATATCGGAAGCGTCGATGAAATACCTTCTGAGAATAATTTTTATTTGGTTAGATAATATTGGAAAATATGGAATACCTATCAAGTTTCTAGTTAGTTTACTTTCATTTTTACAATAACGCAAAGATTGAACAAGTTAATACAGCCAGTTTTTTCAAGGTGCGGTGATCATATCAATTTTCATGCTCGATGTTGTATTGCAGATCGTGATTTTGGGTACTTAATGTAACAGCAATCAAAATAGTCAAATGTTCCTTTTTACTAAGTTGAAAGACATAGATTTGGCCTTAGTGTAAGTTACTTAGTTAATTGTAGTTAAATGTCCCATTTTAGCATTGACGCTATATTAGACGTGAAACTACATTTTAAAGTGAAATCAGAAACACTGTAATGTGTTCGTTGCTCTTCCACTGATAATTGAACCCGGGACTGCGTGAATTATTCACGCACTCTATTCACTAACAGGCGAGGAGGGCTTCAATGTAAGTTTAGCATGATGTTACTAAAATGTATTGTATTCCTCTATCCCCTTTTCATCATTCTCTCCATCCATTCTTTATCCCCATCTCTTCTCTTCTTTCCTACGACTTTGTTACAAATATTACTACTTGCATCGACATGGTATGCAAATTCTGTCGGTAGTGAATTCAGTGTGAAATGACCTAATAGCTATTTTTCCACCATCCAGAAACCAAGAAAGTTATCTACGTAAAAATGTGTTTCTAATTATATGAAAACGTATTCTTTCCATTGGTTATGGTTCCAATTTGGTGCAAGTTTGGCAACATAACCATTTTGAGATACGAAGAGCATTCATTTTTCACATCTTGTACTTTTCCTTTTTATAAGAACGCATGCCCCTAAAATAATCTCTGCTTCAGATTTGAGGTTTTCTTTATTCTATAGTACATCTACCATTTTTATTTATTTCAAGTATCAGTCTACTAAATTGACTTCACACACCGTTGTCACTCATTACACTTGCACACACACACACACTTTGTTTTAAGCAAACTTTGTGAATTTTATGTACAAATTCTGCGCATCCATGGGAATTGATGACTAACTCTCTCTCTCAGGTAGCAAGTTTTGAAGTTTGTTAGACCTTTCAGTGAACAATGACAAGCACTTAAAAAAAAAGTACTTATTGTTGCTGTTACAAGGGTTATTTTGAGATAGCCGGACTACAAAAGACTAATGTTCATTTTTGTGTCAGGTAACATTGGAGCAAAAGTTTAAACAAATTATAGATGGTGGAGTGGGAACCATTGGTTCACTTAACATGAAATGCCACAAACTGAACTAAAATGCATTAATAAAATTGACATGAAACTGGTTATGATCAGCACACGTTCAAGAAAAGGCATCTTGAAGTTGTTGAATCTGTGCGTTGTCATAAGATAAAAAATAAAAGTAACGGCAATCAACAGTTGTTAACACTTTAAGGGAAATTACGCGCGTACGCAGTTGCGCTATGTAATTATATGCATTTATGTTTTTTAATCATTGTATTTAATGAAGCTAATAATAAACTTTTATTCCAGGTGACAACTATTTCCTTTTTCCCTAGTGTTGGTGGTGGAGATAGGATAAGCAATGCAAATGGAAGCACATTGTATTGTTACGAGGAACCTTGTGAGTAGATTGTAATTCAATCTCAATGACTTACGTAGAAAAGTATTTTTAATTAGACACATCCAACTAACACCGCTAGAAAACATGTTTAAACATTTATTTTCGGATTAATATTTATCTGTTTTATTGCATGAAAATGAAAAATGAGCATGGAAAAATGGTAATAGTTAAAGATAAGCATTTTGTGTGCTATTGCAGTTCGTAGTTAACCGAGCGAGCGTGTGTGAGTGGTTAGCGTATGCAGAGGTCCCTGGTTGGAATCCTGAGGCAGGCCATCGTAACAATTGTTTTCCAGGGTTTTTCTTAGTTTCATTAGGCATATGTCTGGATGGTACCTTGAATATATGACCCGCCTCGCCGACTTCGAAGCTCCTTTCCTTCCTTTGTTGTTATTTGTTTCAATGTGAAATGCCTTTCGGCTGTATTTGGAATGTTGTTAATAAATAGGTAAGATAATTAAAGGGTAAGTGTCCCAGTCGCTCGTATAAATTGAAATAGCCCTTATTTCGAGAACTTTCCTACCGTCCTCCCGCATATGAGAAACTTATTATAAAATGCAAGTGACTTTTAACTGAATTTTTTTTAAGAAAAAAGGAAGAAAAGAAACAATATATACTATTTTTCTTTCTTTAAACAGATTCCATGATCAGAGCATCAGGTTGCTGAGATACTTTTCTTCAAATTGTTAAAAAAATGGTGTAAGACACAGTGATGCGATGAGCATTCACAAGTGAGTTCAATTGTGTCTTCAAATGAATATATAAATATTGTTAATTTCTTCCTTACTTCTTATTTCTTACCTTGAGTTGAACATCTCTCGCATTTTATAACATGTTATTAATATACCGAAGATTCGCGTGAACATGCCAGTCGAAAAGCTCTTGAAATATTACACTACTATAATATATATTAGCAATTAGGACAGTGGTAAGTTGCGTATTCATATTTTATGATTTTAAACTTTTAATTATATATTCCAGTAGAGAAAATTATCGTTTTTCGGATGTAGACATTATGTGAGTTCCCTTGAATTTTATTTATGGCCCTCTGACTGGGACAGAGGTGTAGTGACCTGGAAATATTTCAGTTCTTGCTTCCATTATCGTGGTACGACTAAGGAAAACCTCCATCAGAATGGCAGTCCGAGCAGGCCACTTTTATTTCAATTCACTTTTAAAGCGTGGGTGCAAGTATTACTTAAGCGCAGCCGTTACATGGGTATATACGGTCCACTCCTGGTTTTGATTTGTAAAAGAAAATATGTCAAAGTGTGAAGTCCTAACGCCAGCATGCATTTCTGTTTGCTTAGGATGATTGCTTTTACGTGTAATGAAGGTACTTCAATTAATTTATTTGACAGAGAGAATAAGGATAGGTTAATATAGAATTCTTACAGCATTATTTTATTTATTTATTTATTGTGTATTCCAGTTGATGTAGTATGTGGTTCGGCAGGATCAAGAGATACATCCACAGATGTAGATATCTGCAAAAATAGCCCGTTGATGGAAGACCCCCAAGTGAAGGAAAGTGCAGCAAAAGAGGAATTCGTAAGTTTTCACAACACATTGTTCCTGGTGTAAAATTACCTTGTATTTCACGTAAAGAGCCCATGAAATTGATGAAAATTCACATCCAAAGATATATTTTCACTTGAATTGTTCTTCACAGATGAAATGGACAAATAAAACTGATTGTAAGTGTCCGTTTATCCTCAAAGAGACTACCTATTCTTCGTATTTCCATAGAAGATTTACGTATATATAAGTATGTTGGTATAGCTTGTGTAACCGTTACTAGATTTAAAGTTTAATTTTCCAGATCGTAATAATCAGTTAGTCACACATCTTTTATGACCGCAAGAGTGAGCATGTGTTTGGTAGGACGAACTCAATGTAAACATAACTCATATTCTTTATAACCTTATTTAATGTACTCATTTGATACCACATTCATTCAAATCGGCTCTTGGACTGTTATTAAACTCTTCTACGTGTACGTTATCAGGCATGGCGTGGGGGACCCGGGTTCGATTTCCAGCGGGAGCTCATGTGGTTCGGATTCCACGTTAATCAGTAGGTCCACGTCTCATATAGCCTCGCTGCTGAAAGGGACGCTAAACTAAAAACCAACTCTACGTTATCAGGCAGGACGGTCGCTTTGCAAGCAAGGCTTTAAAAAGTAGATCGACTAGTGCTTACGCTTCTAGAATACAAAAAATGGCATTTCGGCGTTGTTCGTTTACGACAACTACGAAACAGATATGAATGAAATTTAAAACATTTGTTTTCTGGTAGAAAAGATTGCAAGTGACATCAAAATAAAATTTCCATGTGAAAAATTGTCAAAGTTGTGATGCGTTGAAAATGAAATTCTTTTTCAGGTAATCACCAGATATCAAAAAAAAAAAAAATAAATAAAAAATAAAAAAAAAATACTGCACCCATTTCGACGAAATTTGGGACATATGTGTACTTTTACACATACATGCTCATGCTCGTTTTTGTTTTTCGTAGAAAACAAGAGTTTCTTTTTGTAAATTTTTGAAATAAAATACGTCTGGTTATACGTATTCACGTTTATGTGATCTTAACATAAGTGATATCAAATTATTTTATAGTTTTGCTTTTGTTGTTTAAGTTTTGTTTTATTTCAAATTCTATGATCACAAGTACCTTGTTCTAGGACTTGCAGAAGATTCTGAATAGTTCACTGCAAGGAAAAGAAGTATTATCTACGCACAAGAATTTGGGACATCTTAATAGCAGAGCTCGCAGTTTATTAACAGATGTCATCGTTCGATATATTGGCGCAGATAAAAGGTACAGATCGTTTCGTTAAATTTTGTGGTATCGTATGTTAAAGATAATGTAAATGCAATAGTCTTAAATATTAAGTAATTGCTGTCCTATACATTTATCGTCTTCACTAAGAATTCCGAGTAGAATCTCGTTTTCACATGGCACATATTCGACGGTATTGATTGCGTTTATCACCGTGACAGTATTTTTCACTTATGATCTATATTACAAGTATGTTTGTAGTTGTGTTTTTAGGATTAATTTGGTCTCAAAATGCATTGAAATTATCAAAGCAAAAGTTCAAACACATTAATTCGTTAGTTGCTCATTGTGGTACACAACAATATGGATCAGTTGGAATTTGAAAGTGTTCTGATGACTGCATAGCACCCTTTGGATTGATTAATAACTGTTTGCAGTAACTTGGAACACGTTGAGTTGTATTAAATATTATAGTTCATTTATTTGCCTGACTTAATGAAACTAAACATTCACTTCTTTCTTTAGTGCCAGTGTTACAAAATTTATAAGAAACAGAAAAACACACTGCTGAACAAGACTGTACTTTTAATATAAAAACATATTTACACGTGACGTTTCGATCTTCTAGCCAAGATCCTCATCAGACGTACACTCTGATGAGGATCTTGGCTAGAAGATCGAAACGTCACGTGTAAATATATTTTTATATTAAAAGTACAGTCTTGTTCAGCAGTGTGTTTTTCTGATTTTATTCGCAAGACGAATACTATGATTGTGTGTCAGTTTAAAATTTATAAACAAGTGTTTTTTTTTTCCTCCCCAATGGAGCGTCGTCTCTTAATATTTATTCAAGCTTCTATAGGAATTGGTTTGTGAAATTTCATTTTCTGTCTTACAGGATCAGTAGACAGTCATTCATTTCAATAAGTGAGGCGATTGTACGATTGTTTCCGTCTGAAAACAAGGTTTGTGTTAAATTCAGTTAGGTGAGGGAATTCTTGTATATTGCTAATTTTTCGTTTTTCTTTGCGTTCACTGGAAAAAATTTAAAAGTCTTGGAGTATTTTATGATTCTTTGAAGATTGTTCGGAAACCATACTGACAACTTTTGGAGATAATAGCTGATGTACTTCTAAGCAAAAATGATCCCATAAGAATATGTTCAATTTTCAACGGTCTGATAGTTACAGGTTGGTAAATATTTTATACAAATTTGTTCAGGACAAAATTTTATTACTCATCCTGTATGTACTTTAAAGAGATGACGCATGGCGTATTTGAACGGCAATGGAAGTACCTTTCCACTGATGTATATATGACGATAGTGGAGTTGGAAGGGAAGTTGTGGAGGAAGAAAAAAACTTTCTTCATTTTAATAAAAGTAGTTCGATTGTATAAGGACAATTTTATTTTTCTTTCTGATACTGTAGTATATATATATATATATATATATATATATATATATATATATATATATATATATATATATATATATATATATATATACAGGGTGGTGCATTTAAAATTTGCCACCCTCTATATCTTTGAAACGACTGCGAATATGAGAAAAGGCAAAAACACGTCTATCATTATTTTAAGGGGCTTGAATTTTGAGCTATAAAAAGTCCACCCCAGGTACCCCCCTATTGAGGTACGTGGGTCAACTTGAAAATTTTAAATGGCAAAGGGGGTCGAGTGATACATCGTTGGAAAGGTCTAGACAAGAGAAATATTTTGCCAAAAGTTTCAAGTCCCAATGTTGACCCTATCCTAAATGGCGGGGGTTCCCATTTTGTGTCCATAAAGTCCGTTGGCACCCAGTGTATCTTCGAAACGACTGTAAATATGAGAAAACACAAAAACATGTCCATCACTATTTTAAGGAGCTTGAATCTTGAGCTATAAACGGTCCACTCCAGGTACCCCCATATGGGGGTACATGGGGTCAGCTTCAAATTTTTAAATAGCAAAGAGGGTCGAGTGATATATCGTTGGAAAGAATGTGAACCCGAGCCATTTTAGATGGAGTCAACATAGGGACTTGAAACTCTAGGTAAAATATTTCTCTTGTCGAGACCTTTCCAACGATATATCACTCGACCCCCTTTGCTATTTAAAATTTTCAAGTTGACTCTAGATACCGCTATATGGGGTGTTTAGGGGGATCTTTTATAGCTGAAAATTCAAGCCCCTTAAAATAATGATGGACGTGTTTTAGCGTTTTCTCATATTCGCAGTCGTTTCGAAGATATAGGGGTGGCAAATTTTAAATGCACCATCCTATATATATATATATATATATATATATATATATATATATATATATAAATTTGCGACATTATTCAGCATAAAAATTGAAGTTGATGCGTAATTTTTTGTCGTTCCTATTTGGCGACAGTGTTGGCAACCGTGTTTCTTGAAGCTCTTGGAAGAAAGATATTTTGTTCTGAAAATTAGCTTCATGAGGCTCCTTCCAACGCAACTATCGTCACGTGCCATATACCCTTGGAAAGGCCATTCTGTCACCATTCAAATGCATCATAGATGACCTTTAGAAAAAATACAGGATGAGTAATACATTTTTGTTTTGGAAAAATGTACAGAATTGTTACCAACCTGTAGGTGTCAGGCCGCTGAGAATCGGATATGTGTAGAAGCTTTTTTGCTTAGAATTATATTAACTATCATCTTCCGATTTCGCCGGTATAGTTTCTGAACACCCATTGAAAATTAGACTTAATTGTATTAATATTTATTTTATCATTGTCTTCAGAACAAGGAGAAATTTACAATTTAACTTACAAGTGAACGTTTTCCATAACTTATCAGAATACATTTTTCAATGCTCATTTTATTGAAGTACTAAAGGAATCCAGAAAAAAAAAAAAAAAGAAATTCCAATATGTCTAATTTACAGCATATATATACAGTGAAACTTGTATAAGACGGAACGTCAAGGAACAAAATAATTTTCCGTTGTGTGCAAATTCGAAAAGTTAAGTTCTGTAACAATAACTGCTGGTAAAAATAATCTCGTAGTACTATACCTAGGTTAAAATGGTTGAGGTGAAAGATTAATTAACACAAAAATGTATTTACAACATAAACTCAATTTACAAAGTGAACTTATTTGAATAAGACAGACGCTTAAAGTAGAAACTACAAGTATGTATTATTTTATTATGTATTTCCTCTCACATTCCTCTTTACATTTTCACCGCCTTTTAAGGATTGTTTTCATTTTCTGGGTTTCAGTGTTGGAAATTTGCGTTTGCAACATTTGAAATGAACTTTATATTTTACAAACATTGTCTCTTTTTCTCTCTTCAATAATCGTATTGTGTCCTCCAAAGTAACAATAACATTTGTTTTTGCCGTATTTGTACACAACACTGGGCACACAAACACGCCACACCGAAACCACATTTTCTGCAGCAGAAACAATGGAAATTTTCAACAACTGGTCTAAATTTCTACCATTTTTTTTTTCAAAAATGACCGAATTCTTGAAAATGCATGTGTAATGACGGAGTAGCAAGCAGTAAGTCTTTAATTTATAAAGAAAGTTTTGACAGTAGAAAAGTGCTTATGTGTGTATCAACAAAAACAGGAAACAGGTAACTTAAATAACAGAAACATTATCTCCATTCTTGTTCACGGCCGAAAGATCTTAACTATTGAAAACAGAAGTTCAGTAGTAACGCCAACGCAGAGACAGACAGACTACAGTGCCCCTACGTTTCGAGCTGGCAATCAGTTAAGAGAAAAATCTTTACCATATGGCAAATCAGACAGAGTTGCCGGGACTAAAAACTATTCATCTTCGGCAAATTTCCGGTTTATATAAGTTTCGTTTTAAACAGGTTTCCATGTATTTTGTTTCTCTGTGGAAATAATATAGTTTAATTGTAATTTTGTGTTGTGCAATAGGATATCAGGACTGTATATTATAACAGTGATTTGTTTTTCAAATAGCATACTTACTACGTCCCCTATAAAGTTGCTCAAGGGAAGAAGGTTTTGGCAAGAGGGAAACTTTGGGACAGATATTGCAACACAAGAAGGTATTTGCGGCAAAGTGGTGTTTTGCCTTTGAGAAACCGGTGTGCAGCTACAACTTCTACCGAAGTCGATTTAGATGGTACGTTCATAGTTCTTTTTCATTTATTTGCTTTCATGTTCATAAATTCTGTATTATAATTTTATCAGTAAATCACGATGCATAGTGTTTTATGCTATCTTATATTCAGACAAGGGTACAAAACTTCCTAAAAGAGATGCGTGCCGATTTTTTACATGGTTACACATATTCACGTATTATGGTCAATCAACAGATTCACAGTTCAAGGGCACTACCTTCATTATAAATCAACAAATTTCCGTGAATTTGTGCAATCAGTATATCTGCTGTTCATCTGTGTGTAAAACTCTATCACTGCTTTCATATATTAACGGGACGTTTTGTAAATACATGTTCCGAACACCTCATAGGACAATTGTGTTCAGAAGTATAATACTGTCTGTTTCACATGTTTATTGAAATATTATTTCTTGTACTTCTGTCCTAGAAATTAATACATATGTATTTACGTATACTGAGTATGTACGTTTCTTACACACTGAATTATGTAGATGGTGTCCTTTATTTTCAGAGTCCACTGATGAATTTGCCGAGGAAGCTCTCACGTGGTTGAGAAATAATATAGAGCCATGGGAGAAAGTGTGTGATCTGTGGAAACAAACGACATTAAATCGGAGAGCAAATTACATTCAGTCAAAGAAGGATATCAGCTCCTACTTCAAGGAATTTCCTGCTTTAAAACAGCCTCTTGGATACACACTTGTAAGTGTAGTGATATTGCTAAGAAGTTTACATCTTTCTATTATTATTTTATGAATGTAACCGAAGAAAGAAAATACCTTTATATTATTTTATAGAAGTGTAATTCCGTATCACAGAACGAACTGTACTTAAAGGAAAATGAAAAAAAAAAAAAAAAACGAGTAACAAAATTTAATGAGTTAAAAAAAAAATCATGAACATAAGGGTCTTATGTTGATGCTATATATAAATTGCGAACACGGCAGTTTTTCTTTGCAAAAAAAGCACCTAGCATGAGGCGAGAGAGTTTATAAATGTTTTTCGGTGTATGAAGTTGTACCCTGTCTTGCACTATGTTTCGGAGTTTTTCGGTTCTAATTTTTTCCTGTGAGTAAGCTGATGGACGAGATGGTGCATCTTGTAGCAGGTAGAACGTTTAGTAATTCTGAGAAAATCAACCGGATTTTCAGTACACCAAAACCTGTATAGATTCAGAAATAATGAAAAATCAGAGTGAAAAAGTGCGAGTGGGCCGAAAATAGATCTTTTGTCTTCGACGTACAATGCCAATAAGTTAACCTCTACGCTACCCAGCCCGCTCCCCGATCAGCCCCACATCCTCACTCTTGTTGATAATGTTCCTATGAAAACATTTAATAGTTTATTTTAATTTACAAATATACCAGCATCAGCGGCAGAAGGTTCAGAATTATGTAAGCTTACGTTAAAGACGCGTTTTTGTGTAATTAAAAACCAACCAATGTATAAAACAGTTACCAGAAATTAGATAAAATACACGTGCAGTACATGCGCGCAAAGATTTAAGAAAGAAAAAAAAGCTTGTAAGAGCTTTCACCTTTTATGGCTTTGTTAGGCAGGAAGAGAAAGACGAAAGTGGAAGAAGAAAGATACAGAGTAAGACGAGTTACGCCATATTTCTGGGGGGGGGGCGCGGTGGCTCAGTGGTAGAGCGTTCACCTCCGGTGCTTGGGGTCCCGGGTTCAAACCCTGCTCCCGCCGTGTGGACTTTGTGGTGTAGAAACACCGTGCTCGTGGGTTTTCTCGGGTTCTCCCACTTTCTTCATTCCACCATTTCATTCATCTCTCATCATCACCGTCTCCTTTAGCCTAACCGGCGTAACCGTGAGACGTAAAACTCAAAGATTTCATTTCATTTTGCCATATTTCTGCTAGGTGCTATGGTGGTCATGTGATCACGTGACTGCTGTCAAGTACTCATACGAGAAAGTAGAGAACCTTGTGGAGAAATCACTGTTGGTATAGGTGCGGTCCTTGTGTCTTTCTCTATTTCTTATTCCACTTTCGTCTTTGCGTCCCTGTATGACGACTCCATAAATGCGAAAGCGCTTGGAAGTTTGTTTTATATTTGCGTGTATTTTATCAGTTCCACTCTAAGTAATTGTTTTTTACATGCCTACTTTGGGATTTCTTTTTCAATCAGACATAGTATTTTCTGAAAATGGATACTATAGTGGGGTGAATGCCATTGATGTTCATAACTTGATTAAAAACGCTCTGTTGAAACAAAGATTATTTAATGAACTTCAAAGAAAACTATACTACCAAACTTTTGTATAAAGAGAAGAAAGCATAGAACATTATATCATCAAACAGCGTTAGGTATATGTGACAACAATTTCTTTTACTTTTCAGATCGACATTGATTTTGGCCAGTTATATCCTGGGAAAGATATAACATTTTTTTCAACGTGGAATGCAGACTTAAAGAAGATTCAGCATATACTTACCACGACCAAACAAACAACAAATGACGGAGCCACATTAGTAGAACTTTTGCTGCAGGAGAACATCAGGGAAGGTAATTATTTTTCTTATTAAGGGGATCTTCTACCTCTTCGCTTATGTTTCTAACTTCCCATTTGAAAACATGTAAATTTTAATATGGTAATTTCTAACAAAGTATTGTAGGTAATGACTTGAAATTTTTAATACAAATAGACAAGACCCATATAAATCCAACCACGGTCTCCAATTTACGTTACATGCGTTAGATTAATTGCAATATATTCTTCAGTAAGTTTGGCAACAGAGAATAAAAAGTATGCTGCAGAGGGAAGAGGGCTGACCATCTGTTTGCTTGTTAGCTGCTTTAAAAAGGACGCTCTTACCAGAAAAATCACGTTGTGATTCTCACTTCTCAGTGGTTAGAATGGTCTGGACTGGAAGAGCCCAAAACCACTTCTTTCTTCCTTTCACGGTTTGTTTGTTTCTTCCACCCCCTGCTGTCACAAGAAGACAACTTGTTTCGGAAAGCATTTTGAATTAGTAGCGAAAAGCCAAACGAATGACACCACGGGCGGATTAAAGGGAGGGGCGGTCACTCCCTCCGAGAACATTTGAATACTTTGAATAATCGGAGTAAGAAACTAGAAATTGCGTAATCTAATAAGAAAAGTTTGTTGAAGTATACAAATCAAGACGCATTTTAAGTGTCACAGCATTGTACTCTCATCCCCTCCCCTCCCAATTCCCTTCTGAAGAAGTTCTCTTTTGTTTCTCTGTTCCATATTAGCCTTTACACTTACACTTTCATTATCCAGTATTGATTTTTACCATACCATCTGCACAGAAGGCGAATAAGGTTTACGAGTCCTTCCTGCCCCCTTTTTTAAAAATTGCTAATTATAATAAAATTTATCGAAGTGCATGGAAGTAAGTTTTGACTGTGGAGAAATGGTGTACACATTGTTTATTATTTCATTAAGTATTGTTCACTATAATTATTAAAACGCAACACTGTTCAGCCTACTCCCGTAAGCAAAGAAAAGATCAATTACAGGTGCTCCGGCAATTTTCCCTTGTCTCCTTTTAGTCGTAAGTCCGAGCAGAATAAATCAAAATCTAGAAGAAAAATAAATGATAATTGTAAATCGACAACATATCGAGCACTTAAAAAAG
Organism: Thermobia domestica; assembly: GCF_964235325.1. Taxonomy (NCBI): domain Eukaryota; kingdom Metazoa; phylum Arthropoda; class Insecta; order Zygentoma; family Lepismatidae; genus Thermobia; species Thermobia domestica. Next base: position 171,908,751 of record NC_137458.1, read on the forward strand.
CTCTGTTATTCTTTTGTTTCATTATTGAGCTCAGATCACGAGAAATATTTCAACTGCTGTGTAGTAATTGAACATTTTTCGTTTAATCTCCCAAAGAGTCTGAAATACTGAGTTCAGTGACCAGTTTACATCCCTGAAATCAGTAATTACTTGAATAACAGTATATGAAGAAGATAGATTCAGTAGGGTTAATAAGCAGATATGAAATCCCTTTTGTAGCAATGAATGAAACTAATGTTTAGAATTTGTGACGAAAGAACTTTTCCGCAGCGTATAGTCTTTAACTTGTTGTTAATTGTCTATTTTGATTCATTAAGCTGTTCAATTTCTCTCTTTTTATCCGTATCTGTTGCAACTTCCCAAAGAGAAATACATACGTTGACTTTAACCTTTGGTTCTTGAAATAATATACTTCATGTACAGCTTTTATACACGTACTTATAGGCGATAGATAAGTATCGTATTAAGATTAGTTTTCCCCATTATTTGGACCCAATATTTGCATATAAGAAACATCGCATTATCCCTTTGCCGAATCTGGGTGTAGTTACAAAAGATGATACTTTTTGTGTGTTTTTTTTTTTCAGATTGCTGTCCATTGCTTACAAAACGTAATTTCCTTTTTTCTTTGATTATTGACTTAAAGTAATATACAGTATTCATTGCGTATCACAGAGCAAACCTCGGCAGGTATGAGAATGAATGCAGTCAGAAAGTTAGCACTTACATTCAAATAAATTAGTATAAAGTGGTCCAAAAGTGGGCGTACCCCCCTTTAGTTTCAACAGTATAGTGTTAGTTATGGTAGAATGTCTGTACACAGCTACCTTAAAGTCGTAAGAGTCGTAAACAAAGGTATGATCACCATCCATGTCATAACACAACTGAATTCTGCACAAAGTTCTGGCAGATGTTTTGCGGAGATACTCCGGAGTCAACGAGGATGAAGGCGTGTTCCACAGCTGCTCGTAATTCCTGCGTTGTGTGATATCGAGTGTTTCTTACGTGTTGCTTCATGAAAGCCCAGGGAGCATTGTCTGATATCGTCAGATCGGGACTTCTTGGAGGCCTGGCAAAGAGCTGGATGCACAACCTCTTCCAATCCAGCGGCCAGGAACTGATCTGATAACTGTTACCAAGCAGAAAACAAATGGATAGCAATGTTGCCAGACAATGCCAAGCAGTGTTACCAAACAAATGTAGGTAAAACCAAAAACCGTCAGAAAACACCAATTAAGAGGTACGCCCACTTCCGGACCTCGCTATATAAGCGTAAATTAATTACCTACAAATGTTCTTGATATTTCATTCTTTTCCAGATGCCAGAACAGTCGTAATATTAATACTTCTTGGAAGATATTTCCCATCTGTGACCACGTGTATCAAAAGGAAAGACGGAGGTGGATTATGGAAACCTTCCAAATACGAGGCACAGCAAGGATTCCTTTTTCATGTCAGAGTATGTACCATTATGTAATATAATGTATTAATATCTACACTTGATTACCACGAAATATGTCATTAACATTTAATTAGTGATTGGAGAATGGAGAACATTGCACGAAACCTTATCGAACAAACAAACAAACAAAAACAATCAGCTTTTCTGGAAAAACTGCTATGCTCAAACAAAAATATTGTGTAAGCAAACACCATTTTCATCAAACCACGATCCACTCTGACTCACCACGTGTCACCATGATCTACTGATCTACTTCGACCTACTGACCGAATATGTCGAGAGTGTATCAAAGTGGAATGTGTTATATTGAGGACTACAATGAGTCAGTTGTTATTGTTGGGTTAGGGTAGTCATACGTAACAGTGGAACATGTAAATGTAACCCAAGATCCACTAAAGTATACTCAAAATTATCCCCACGTGATCCATAGCCACTGACCCGCTCCATCTTTGATGTGCACTCAATTGATATGATTACCATACCATATCAAGAGGATCATATTGGTGGTACATGGAAACAAAAAAGTTTAAGAAAAGGCCCCCTCGGGACAGCACGCCCTTGGTGGAGTGAGCTATCAACCATATTTTGCAATATACATGACTCTTCTTCATGCAATTAGTAAAGCATGTATCGGTGTATGTGACGCGATTTGTATCTTACGAAGATATCGTGAACCTAAGTTGTGTAGATAGAAAGGAATATGCATAAAATAGGAAAACACAATATTTATTAGTCGCTAACGCCCTCGCCTTTGGTGCGAGCGGTTCTGGGTTCGATTCCCGGTGGGATCACTCGATCAAAGAAGTGTAACAGCTTTTTCAGGCCAATCATCCTGAGTGTTATTTCCTGGGTTGAGTGAGTTTTTTTTTTTTAATATAAACACAGTGAATGATGCTAAAAATGCCGGGATGGTACCTAACACACAGGTCCCAGACCGCTTCCTTCCCCATCCATTCCTTTCTTGCTTCCCCTCTCTCGGATTGTGTGCTCTCCGAGGGACGACATCCCTCAAACGTGTCGAACTTAAAGCCGACCTAAAAGTTACTCCTTCGTTGCTAGTACACTTATCTCCTTTGTTGGGCGACTGCGTTCGATTTCCCGGGAGGAAGGGGGAGGGGATTTTAGGATGTTATTCGTATTTTCGGTTCCACTGTAGGTTTATGCCTTATGAAGTTCCCGTGATGAAACCCTATATTCCAATAACAATAGTAAACGTAAAAATGCTGTAAAACTTTCGGTGAATGCTATGTAAACTTTCTGAAACATAAGTAGAGGTTAAATATGTTTATGGTCATGGATAAAATGTTTACTTGGCTCAAAACAGCTTTTTCCCAGTGTCTTTAAAAATGTTCTTCATTCAACCCTTCAAATATTGGAACTATGATAGCACTCCTTTCTTCATTTTATGGCATAAATAAGTAAGAAGTGTTTATACTCGAGGTAATGATATGTGTGTAATATCAATCTTATAAAAATACTAAACAGCACGTAGGGGAACGGCACCAACCTTTTCGCGATCATTATTTTAAAAACTAATTCATTGATATTGTAGCATCCTTGCTTTTCAAATTTCCGCAAAGGTTTTTCTTTCTTCTTCCTGGAGATTTGTAACGTCAAGAATTGCGGTCATTGACGTACAGGATCTAAATTTATTTTATCTTTAAAATATCCGTGCTTACTTTATGTCTGGATGTGATTCCAAGTTTGCCACATTTAATTGAAATATTTATTACTGTAAATGTAAACCATTAAGTGTAAGCTTAGGACAATTTTATTGATGTCGCAGTTATCTATTCACGTAACTACTGTCAAGTTTATAAGTGCAATAATTCAGATTGTTTTCTTTGTGATTATTCTCAAACCTTATACTAAAAGGTAGATTCCTCTAAGGAACTTTACTTAATTTTTCCAGAACTTTTCTTAATTGCATCGGATAATACAAACACAATGAACGGTATTAAAAATGTACAACTCAAGGGGTATAATAATACATTCGAAATACTGTCATATTAACCTATATTAGTTTTCAAGACATTTCATATCGCGTAGAAGTGACTCGCGTCAATTATGACCTCATTACATTACATTTCTAGTATAGAAGAATGCCTGAAAACAGTTGGTACCAGTTTAATTGGATTGCTATATATATTATTGGTGCACCTCGTATTTAAAATACAAGCTCATTTTAATTATACGTGTATTTGTAGTTTTTGGAATTTGATAACGTGTTAATAGGTGTGTAACGTGATAATAATTCTGTGTACATGACTTACAGGAAGCGTCCGATCTTCAAACAGAGTTAGAAAGGCATCATCTAAAGATGCAGCGCTTTGGATGTAGTGTGCAGCCCATGCCCGTCGTTGTCGCTTCAAAAATAGATGAACCTCAAGCCTTCTACGTGAGTATTGAGGATAATCTCTACAGAGTTGAAACTCCACTGAAAGCAATCGATAGCACATTCAAGTCGTTTCAAGTACTGGATGCAGAATATCCGAAGGAATCGGAACAGGTGTGGACATTTGTGCAGAAACATATGTACAAAATTGAAAATGACTGCGACAAGAATTTTCCTTCAGTGAACACGCTTATCTCTGAAATATCAAAGGTGTAATGGCGGGAAAGGTTGTTTTCCGTTAATCATTTAGTTTGTAAAATAGTTTTTTCATGTATATACGTTCTTTTTAGTTTGTAAGAAGATGCCTAAGTGTTTTGTTTGTCATAGTGACTTAAGAACGAGTCAGTCTCTGTTACTTCATTTAAAATTTTGTCACAAATTAGGTGCCATGAGCCCCTTTCGTTGTGGGGAATCATTGTGTGGACGCGAATTTGATAACGCCAATTCATTCCGCAAACACTTGCTGAAACACGAAAGAACAAGTACGGGTGGTGATGGGAACCAGCCTTTTCGAGGATACCAAAATGAGGTGTGTCACATCAATGTTGAGAGACAGTTGACTGATAATGGTGATATACCAATTGAAACTTCTGTGGAAAGCCTTTCTCTTGAAGATTACCGTGAGGCTGTAAAGGAGGAAGCCCTTCTTTTTATTACTAAACTGTATAGTCAATGTAACTTAACCAGAACTCATATACAAAACCTTTGCGACTGGGTACACGGGTTTATGGGCGGTAGTGTGATGCAACTGCTAAGAGAGAAAATTTTACAAACGCTTCGAGGAAATCATGTTGATGATAATACAGTAACTGAAGTAATGAACATGTTTAGTATAATGTCCAGTCCATTTTATAGCTTGGAAACCGAATATAGGCGATTTGGCATGTTAGAGACAATGGGCAGTTTGATAAAACCAATTGATTATGTTATTGGACAGAAATTATCTTCAAAGAGAAAGAAAGGCGAGGTTTCGGTGGAAACATTACAAGTGCTTGGAAAGTTTGTGCCTATGCGAAAAATGCTTAAACGATTTTTGGAGTTACCGAATGTTCTGTCAACGTTACTCCACTTCAAGAACAGTGCAGAACAAGAGACTGAAGTACTTTTCAGTAGTGTGCAAGGACTGCATTGGAGAAACGAGGTAACGTTTTCTGATGATCGTTTGATATTACCTTTATTTCTTTACTTTGACGATTATGAAATTAACAATCCTTTAAGTGGGCATGCTGGTACAAAAAAGATAGGGGTAGTTTATTATACAATTGCATGTATTCCACCGGAGTTTTTCGCGAAACTAGAGAACATATTTCTCGCCTTACTCTTTCATTCAAATGATAGAAAAACTTTCGGTAATAAAGCAACCTTTTCAATTCTTATTGAAGAGTTGCGTTTCCTAGAATGTGAAGGTATATGTGTAATGTATAATGGTTTAGAAGTACAGATTTATTTTAAGTTGTGTGTTATTACAGGTGACAATCTTGGATTGAATTCCGTTCTTGGCTTTACAGAGTCATTTTCTGCTAAGTACCCTTGCAGGTTTTGCCTTACATCAAAAACAGATTTACAGGCGCAGTCAAGAGAAAACGTCCGGAATTTGCGGGACGTTGAGAATTATGAACTACATGTAATTCTCGGAGATGCTTCACAGACAGGAGTAAAAGAGAATAGCACTTGGAACATGTTGCCGAGTTTTCATGTTACCAAAAATTACAGTGTGGACGTGATGCATGATCTTTTGGAAGGGGTGGGGAACTATGATATGATGCATATTTTGAAGTACTACATCAACGAAACACGTCTTTTCACAATGGATATTTTAAACAGTAGGATTTCGGCCTTTGCAAGCATGTCAGATGACGTAAATAAGCCGGCACCTTTATCTTCTGAAAATCTTGAAAAGAATAAATTAAACTTGTCTGCTGCTGAAATGTTATTTCTCATAAGGTACTTTGGTTTGATAATGGGTGACTTAATCCCCGAGGAAAATATCGTTTGGAAATTTTATATTCTGCTAAGAGAAATAACAGTCATATTAACATCAAAAGTTATTCACGTAAACACTTCTGAATTACTTTGTACCTTAATTGAAGAACATCATGAGATATACAAATCTTTTTTTCAGGATACATTAAAACCTAAGCATCATCATATGGTTCACTATCCACGTTTAATGCGACATATAGGACCACTTGTTTTCACATGGTGTATGAGGTATGAATCCAAACACCAACCGTCCAAGATTGCTGCCCGTATTGCTTATTGTCGAAAGAATGTTCTAGAAACTATAGGTTTGAAACACCAATTGCAGATATGTTATAAGTTCTTTCAGAAAAACGGTTTTCATATTCAACAAGAAATTGGACCTGGAGCAAAGATATACCTTTCACAAGATCAGAATTTTCCATTGTTTTCAATGTGTTTACCTCCTTCGTTGTTGAAACTTTGTCGGTCAGTAGCTTGGTGCATATACAACGGATTTGTGTTCAAGTGTTGCATGGTAGCGTTCGAAATTCATGAAGATGGTTTAAACTTTTATAATATAAAAAAAATTTTGTTAGACGAAGAGTCGCACATTTTCCTTCTATGTAAGAAAATGAAAACAGTTGGCTATGACAGTCACTACTGTGCATATCATTTGTCTTTCACGCAAGAGTGGATCTGCATACCAGTAAATTTGAATTTTGCAGGGCCTCCTACGTATTATAAGATAATCGATAATGACAACATATATGTTTCTGTTTCGGTATGATTTTGTGTTGCATGTGGGGCAGTGTTTTCTAACATAATCGTAATAGGGCTCGAGCATAAGAAAATGTTTCTTAATCCATGTGATTTTCAGTCAAACAATATTATATCCACTAGCAAAGCATTTGCAATGAAGCATACATTCCTGTACTACTAGATGTTTTGCCTGCATGGTCCTATGGCCACCGAAGTAGGAACTAAACTTTTAAAAAACATGGTTGGTTCTATGTAAATTTTATACAGATTTTTTGTTCGGAATAGAAAAAGGTTACATATCGAGTGTAAGGAAAAGATCGCACAGCTTGGACAGAATCTGACTCTACAGCTGAAATGAAACGAAAATGTCTTACGATATTTTGTCCTCCGAGGTTCCCTTTTGAAGTGACAGACGGGTAAAATTTGGACTATGAGGTAACACCTTGCGGTACTCTGTAGAAACACGTGATAGTTTTGTTTAGTTTAAACTTCTTCGTTATCTAAGGTTTTTTAAATCAGTTTTTTTATTTTAACAACAAAATGGCTAGATTTGAAACGGCATGTTTTGTCATGATCTGGGCACAGAAAGCTTCTTTTTGTACGACATTTATTCAATTTGACATTTTAAATGTACGTTTTCATCTCTTCACATTTTCCCGCCACATTTCAGACCTTTTGCTGCATCCCATATTCCATACTTTTATTTAAAAAAAAGAAGAAGAAAAAGAAAAATGACAAAGAGCTTTGAAGTTAGGTACCTTCGTTTGAAGTACGGCACTTTCCTCTACTCCACGATAAACACCATTCCAAAGTCGCTGCTGTCAAGTGTTGTTACGGACAACCCGTGCGATATTGCCATATCGACCAAAGTTTACCGGTCTCTCCCTTCCAAAAGGGGGCCTTAAAGGACAACTTTATAAAGACATTTTCGTATCGTTTTAGCTGTAGAATCAAGTCTGTCTGCCTGTACTACCTTTTCCTTACACCCGATATATATAAAACCGCTTTGGAAAAGGAATCCGTGTACCCAGTCGCAAAAGTTTGTATGGGTTCGGTTCCTTTATAAGAATGTAACTTGGATTTGCTAATGAAAAGGATTTAGTGTTACCGAAATGGGTTTAAAACAAAAGTTAAACAATATTGCGTGAAAGGAAGGTAAATCGTTGTCTGCCATTTTTATTTCTAAGTATTTTTTTTTAATTGGGAAGGATGTCATGTGACACTAAGTTTAAACTACTAAAAATATATTTATGAAAGCAGTTTTTAATGGGTTTCTGCAATTCTAATATAAATGTGTCAAAGTCAAGAACCGTATCTTGGGAAGGTGTCCGTCTTAAGAAAAAACATATGATGCCATTAAATTTTGATTAATATTATATGGTAGTATGATGTGTCGTACGTCGAAAAGAATAGCTTTTATTGATTGCAAATACATTGCTAGTGGTCATAATATTTCTTCATTCAAAATCTCACTGAATTACATAAACCATTTACTATAACCTTTACTGAGTTCAAACTATACTTTGTTCTAATTTTAGAGTTGAAAATATGCTATTGGACGTAAGATTGAATCTAGGACGTCAGCCTGACGATTCCTGTTCTGATCCTTGGTGCACTAACAAAATTTTTACTCCTTAAAATGTAGATACTTGCAGGAGCTGCCCCAATTTCTTTGTTATACATTTTGTCTCCTCATTTTATTTTAAACTTATAAAAATAAAAAAAGGTTCTAGAAGAAATTGTATACTATTAAGGAATGAAAACCACAGGCGTGACGTCGCGAAAATCAAATGCCATTAACTCTTAAAAAGAGATAGGTACGGAAACATGTAGCGAACCTATGATAGAACATGAATCAGTAGATATTCTTTCGTATTGTAACGTTTATATTATGTGTTACGAAACGTTACGCTAACGATGGTTCTAATTATTGTCCCTTGTATTTAAGTATTTTATTTGTCCTTATGCCTTTTCTTACAAGTCTTATTACTGCTTAGCAAATACTTTCGTATTATTGTTAGATGCAAATAATGCATATTGTACCAAGAAAATAATTTCAGAAAATGTAAAATAATAATAATTACTTCTAACGAAAATATTCGTCGTGAAATTGTGTCGTTTGTAATCCAGTCTGTGTGGGCATTTAATGTAAATTTTTGTTTGCGTTTATCATGTTAAATAATGTCATGTGTATGATGGGGTACTCAGTTTCCGCAGTGTCTGTACAGTAAAATTCCGGCAGATGGCTCCTCGTGCATCACTTGGTGGTCAATGCTTAAGCGACTTTGTGCTAGAAGATCACTTTTAATTTTTGCATATATTTCCACTCGTGTGTTTCGTGATGGCAGTTTCGCTTGAGTGTTGTATACTGTTAAATCCTCGGCCCTTGAAGTTGATTTCCATTCTGAAGAAGAAGAAAATGTTACACGGTGCAGAGTTGGGTAAATCCGATGGAAAGTTAGTAGTATAATTTTTTTCACAGTCTTTACAGCAAGTCTCTACACAGCCTTTACAGTAATCCTCCCATGTTCTCTTCGTGGTACAAAATCCTATGCCGATTGACGGGTATCCTGAACGGACATTATTTTCAACCGATGTTCTGTCACTTTTAACATGCTCTTACGTTTGACCATGGCCTAAAGCATCTTTTCCAAATGTTGACTTCAACATTTCATGTGTTTCTGAAGCAGATTTTCTAGCTTTACCTAGTTTCATAAATTTCGTCACCTTCAATTTCGCTGTTACTCAGCGCATAACTGGGGGAAGATACGCTTAAAAACTAAATGCGACTTCCTAGGACAAAGACGCTTAGGGCACTGACTCTCAAAGGATGTACGAGGAATTGCTTGGTGGTGTTTAATCATTCTAGCTTAAACTTCACGAGCTGCAAAACTATTCTGAAAACTTTTCAGTACTCCGTTATATACGGTACACTTTAGAAAGAAAGAAAAAAAAATTGAGAGATTAAATGACATTAGAAATACGCACTACCAACTCCAAAAAGCTTTTTGAAAAATAAGTAATAATAAAATGATAAGGAAAATTCAGTTAACATAGCGAAACACTAATTCAGTTCAATCTTCTAAGCTTTATTTTATGCATGTTTTTATTATTTATCAAACGTAGGAAGAAACACATTTATTATGATGTAGGTATTGACCCTAAAGAACTACATGGTAGTTACAAAATTTTCTATTTAAAAAAAGCAGTCTTGTAACATGTTTTGTATTTTTTCATATTATTTACATTTTTAATGCAAACGGTTACCAAGTTTCAAAAGAATTGTTATATTTGTTAAGTTGTACTCATTTTTTTTTTTCTTCTTGGTTTTCTGTCTAAGATAAAACTTAGCAGTTTTGGTTGAAAAATGATTTATTGTATCAGTATTAGGAATGTGGAAAATAAATTAAAAATAAGTGCAATATGATCTTACAACAATAAAGCATTAGTGTTAAATTCATTAATAATAAAACGAATCAGCCATAAATCGTATTATAATATATTCATTATCAGTAAAACAGTAAGTCTGCGTCTAATGGAATAATACATATATATATTTGTTTTCTTCTGATTCCTGTTCTGTGTGAATCAGTTTAAGCACAAATACTTGCCACTTAATTTTCAAGTTTGAATTTAGAATGTGAAATGAATCAGCATTTAATTTCATTTGATATTCATTTACATGCTCCTTACTAGAATCAATATATTTCTTGCTTGTATGCATACCGAAGTCGTAAGGAAATGAACTTTAGAACACTAACTCCTCTACTATGATTGACAGAGTTGATGTACCATATTCCGCTCAAGGGAGTAAAACTTTCAAATTTGAATATTTCATAGTTTTGTGTTGAAACGTAACGGATATGGTGGAGGCGGATTGTCCTGCGAAGAACGTTTTTCTTTGTAGTTTTAAGGACTTTACGAGGACCAGGGTATTCAAAGTTCATTTTCCTGCGAATTCGAGTTCTGAATCACCGTGTATATATGTGTATTGTATTAAGTGAATCTTGATTCTTCAAAACTTCTAGTTTATGTAATTGGGGCAATTCTTAGTATCCAAATTAGAATTATATCTTACAGTCTGGTTGTACACCTGACAGCATCTTCAGATAGAGAAAAATAGGATGGGAAAAGAATGGATTACAAAATTGAATACTTCGAGTTCTTCTCAATTTCCTTACCCGTTATTTGCCATCTTATTTCCTCTCTCTGAAGATGGTGTCAGATGTACACTGAAACTGTAAGATGAAAAATAATTCTAATTTGGACACATCATCAATATGTGTCTTCCGTGTTCAGTTACTTGGAATAACTGTTATTTAGTAACATCCACATTTTATAAAATACGTGTAAAAATATTAAGAAAGAAATGTAAATCAAAAGTATGTGGTATATTTTCATTGCATTGATTAAAAGATTTATATACTTTCATAACTGCATTATTGTAAAGTTCCTTTTTTGGTATTACTGTGCTGCATTTCTAATTTTTCTGTAATGTATACTTGATTAAAGGAAAATAAAAGTAGTTGTTATAAATGCTGTGTAATTTCTGATCTACATTGCATACCACCTCAGTTCCATTGTTATAGAAACAACACTGCATGGTTACGATAGCTATAAACACACCACCTTGATTCTGCTTCATATCAAACTTCACAGAAGATAAGACAAAAGTATTATTAGAAACATTTCCATTATTCATTTAAAGAAGTATTGAAATGGTTACTGGAACTGTTTCTAATAATACCTTTGTCTTATCTTCTGTGAAGTTTAATATGAAGCAGAATCAAGGTGGTGTGTTTATGCGTGTTGTTTCTATAACAATTCCGAAATTGTTCCACACACTATGCTAGATTGTTCTGTCAACAATCTAGCATGGTAACAGCAAACATACTTTATCTTCAATATTACAATACGGCATGGCTACCATAGCAATATAATATGGTTATAGTACCTATGCAGGTTGTTCCATCTACCATCTTACATGGCTGCTTCAACAAGACGTTCTTGTTCACATAGCCATACCGTATTGTAGATATAGTCATATCATATTGCAACTACAGCAATATAGTATGGTTACATCAAGTATAAAATTTGGTGCACCTACCCTGCTATATGGTTGTCTCAATAAGACAGTATTTTTAAAATAGCCATAGGGTATTGTAGGTACTGTAATTTAGTCTTGCAAATACAACAATATATAATGGTTACAATGACTATACGGTATGGTTGTCCACCTGTTGTCCAACCATCTAGTATCTTTGCAATACCTATACGGTATAGTATTCGAACGAATATGGTATTGTAGGCAGAGCTATAAAGGTATAGTTGGGATGTAGCTGTATTGTAATCTGCATGGTAATATTGACTATTAACTCCGATTATAGTTAAATTTACAATACAGAAATATGATACTATTGCACATATGTATGGTAACAATAACCCGGATTTAATAGCCATACCTGTATGCTATTACTGGCCATAAGCATAGCTGTCCCTATATAAGCAATACTATTCTGGTATTATTAACCATTTAATGGTTATGCCAACTATACCATTTTTTAGGGTGACTGTCCCAACGTCCGTGCGACGGATAAAGCCAACATTCAGCCCTCAGCAAGAACAGGAATTGGCTCAGCACGTAAGGGACCTTGACTCCATGCTTTACGGTATCACATGCCAACAACTGATGGACCTTGCGTTCGACTGTGCAGAGAGAAATCAGATCAACACAACTTCAAGAGAGAGAAGAAGAAAGCCGGAAAGAATTGGATATATACATTTTGCAAAAGGAATGATAACATTGCACTCACCGGAGAAATGCAGCCTTGGAAGAATAATTGGCTTCAACAAAACTCAATACACGATATTCTTCAGCAACTTTCAGGAAGTGTTACAAGACAAACAATTTCTATCTCATATAATGTTTAATATGGATGAAAATGGAATTTTAACTCTCCCAAATAACATTCCAAAACATTTCTCTCACCTCCTGAAGCCAACTCAGAATGATGAAGTGTTCGTGAGATGGATGTTAGGGCGTTGGCAAGAAAGGAAAAATATATTAATCCTCACAACCATAGGCGAAACTAGAGGGGACCCCCCTCCCCAGGAGCAAAGTTGGGCCGACCCACATTTTTTTTTTTTTTACTGATCGAAAATAATGTGATAAGTTATCCTCAATTTACGCATAACTATTTTATTAGCGTTTGCATTCGACATACGGTGACTATACTTTGCCCACCCATCGATTTCTTCAATATAGTCTGTACCTTTAAGTTCTCGCAATTTTCGAAAGTAAGGGAAAATTGCCATCCCCAGCAAAATGTCCTAGTTACACCAATGCCTACAACCTATAAATAGCAATTTTCTTTTAACAATTTAGTCTGGAAATTATAAAGATGAATCATGGAGGATGTTAAGCAATACATTTAATGAGAATAATTATATAGGGGAAATATACCTTCAAAATATGAAGCTAAAGATCAAAAACAAACAAAATATGAAACTGAAAATCAAAATCAATTTACTTACAATTACTTGAATTCCAGCTCGAGTCGTCTTTCTTTACGTAGAAACCTCTGGATCACTGCATCATAGAATTTGGATTTATCTCCCTCTCGTAACTTGGATAACAGTTCTCTTTCAATGGAAATGAGGCTTAAATTCGTCATTCGATGCTCGGTCTGAGTAGCGCGGCAGAACGTGTGGATCCTTTTCAGTGACGAAAACGATCTCTCGACAGATGATGTTGTGGAAGGTACTGTTGCAATCAGCATAGCTAACTTATAAATCTCCGTGAATCCACTCACCAGATTCATATCCATCAAATATTGAATGATTTCAATGGGGGTTTTATTTGATTCCTCATTGGAAGCGTACCACACATGTAGTTCATTTTGTAGTTTGGACAAATTAAAAACATCACCATAAACTACCTGCAGCTTTTTTAACAAATCGTGAGGAAAGTTTTCTCGTTTGTTGAAGAACTTCAGTTTAGATGGGTTTAGGAGATCAAAATACTGCAATTTTTCGAAAGACGCAAATCTAATTGTAATCTGATTACTGATGTTGTCAATGATTTCAAAGTACAGTCTCCGACAATGATCCTTCTGTGATTCATCATTTACTCTCCTTCTTTTTATCTGAATCACTTCTTCGTCCCCTACATCTCTATCAACAGAAGACCAGACTATTTCAAAATTCTCTCTTTCCTTTTGCAGTTGGTTTTGAAATTCAGTAATTTTATTACTGCAGTATAAAATAGCAACATCCCTAGATTGGAGTATATTGAACAATATATCTGAGAAAGCAAGTAAATTGGACAAAACCTTTATTAAAAATATATTTTCAAAATTCCTTAGGAAGCTAGCAAATCCTCTGCCTGTCATTGCAGTTAAATTGTCGAAGTCTCCACTTTCACTAACATGATCAAAAAACATAATCAATGATTTTCTGTTTTCACTGACCGTATGAATAAGTCTAGAGGTAAAATTCCATCGAGTACAAGATAATGATGGTAGCTTTTTCGACATGAAAGCAGAAAGTTCGTGCAACCTCTTTGGGGAATGAGAAAAAAAGGCAGGCAGTGATTTAAGACCGCAAAAAAATGTTTTAAGCTCTTTGTTGCATTCCAATGACTGTTGCAAAACTAAATTCATTACATGAGCATAGCAATGCGTAAAGAGAGCTTTAGGATACTTTTCCAACACTTTGCTTTGAAGGCCATTGAGATGGCCGCTCATCACCGAAGACCCATCGTATGTCTGGGCAATTAATTTGTCCGCGCATTTATAGGTATTCATTATTTCATTAACATGATTGAAAAGCGCCGCTGCAGTTTTATCAGCACTCATGTCATGAAATCCAAGAAATCGTTCTACGATTTTTTTCTCCGTCGCCGAAAAATATCGTAAAACAGTTGACAATTGCGATTTATTGCTTACATCTGAAGTTTCGTCAAGCATAATAGCTACGAACTCTGTGTTCTGAATTTCGCGGTAAATTTCGTCTCTCAGTACATCGGCAACAGAATTTATCAAATCATTCTGAATGCTTGCTGAAGTTCCACGGAAAACTGAAGAAGTCTGTAAGTGTTCTTTTAATGTGGAATCAAACTCTGCACTTGCAATAAGAAATTCCACATAATTTCCCTTGTTTAGAGACGCTGCTTGCTCATTATGAGATCTGAATGGTAGCTCCTGCTTTGCTAAATAGCAGACGGCATTAATCAACCTCTTTAATATTTCCCTATTTTTCTTTACTTTTTCGTTGTGCAACTCAATGTCAGCCCTTCGTTGGGAATCCAAAAGAACGTCTATTCTTGTTGGAGTTGCAATGAAGGTATTAAATTTAAAAAAGCTAGAAAGATGCATTTCAGACTCACCATGCTTCTTCACTGCAGTATTAAGATGGTTCAAATCCTCGTATCCTTGATGATTCCACACATTTTTCTTAGTTGAAAATAGCAAACATGTCCAACAGTAAAATCTATTCACTACACTACACCCACAAAGCCAGTCTGACATGTCGTACAACTCCATTCGAAAATGTCTCTCAAAACCAGCACCACTTTTGCCCTTCACAAGAGTTGACATCGTGAGATTAGGACACGGTCGACCACGGTCAATTATTTGTTTTTTCTCATTATAAGAAACTAATGAAAAAGGACTTTTTAATAGTTTTTGAATTACACTTTCACTAGTCATCTTAAAAAGCTGAAACCACCACACTCGTAAACGCGAAAGACAAGGGGACACCCAGCATTGCCAAATCAGAAAGCCAAAATATCTACAATCTACCCTACAATATATGTATAGCTTTGTAGTAAAAAAAATAATAAAAAAAAATAATTCTCCTGAATCGAACTTTTCTCGGCTACCTACTAATTTCAATATAATAGGCCTTTTGATAAATAATCTCAAAATGTAGCAAGTGAAACAAATCCTTTTTGCGACAACAGAAAAAACTGTTTTAAAGAAAGGGAAAAAAAAAACTTTTACCAAGCATTCGAAGACAGTAATAGGGGGCCCGAAACCGTAAGTCTTGCGGATGAGTCATAACCTAATGAATGAAAATTAGGGGAAGGAAAAGGCAGAATGGAAAACCGTTCTGTAGCTCAACGTCGTTTTTTTTTTTTTTTTTTTTTTTTAATCAATTGACCCTTCGAACACAATTTTATTGGATCGAGAAAATAATGATGTTTCTTTTCACCGTGTTCCTTACACGTATTTTAGTAAGAAGTCGATTGCACCTTTAACTTATGAATTGATTATGTTTAACAATAAAAAAATAGTCCGTAGATCACACACACAAAATTGCATTCTGCATTGTTATAAAAAAAATCTGTACATCCACCGATAAATCTACAGATTTGGCAACGCTTTGAGAGAAGCAGAAAACCCAAGGCGTTGAGTTCTTTTTCAACGCCTTGGATCATAGAAGCATGAGGTGGGAAACACGAAGCTCATGCGCAGTATGAGTCTTCTAAAGCGGCGAAAATATAGCCAAAGCGTGGCCAACGACTTACTCGCAGAGGTGCCTCCTCAAAACATAACGGAGATCGTGTAGCTTTTCTCAGTTCTTTCGCACTTCAACAGTTGATTTTGTCCCGTTTACAAGTGAAAAAAGTCCCTATTTTTCACAATCGTTTAATTAAATTAAAATACTCTTCTCTTAATTTTTCGTTGGGCGTTAACACACGACTTGCACACCCAGAGAAGACGCTACTGATTGGTAAGTAAATATTTTTGATACTTCCAGTGTAATAATTGAGTTCACACTAATTAGTGTGTGTAGTTGAATACATATATATTCTGTTTCTAAACTTAGTATCAAATATTAGGTGTCACAATCAAGTTTGGGCATAAGGCAGATACTACCATCATATTTGGAAACTACTGCACATTTATGATAGATTTGTAAAATGAGTGCGATTCCTCTAAGAGTACGCATTTTCTTTCCTTCAAGATTACGCGCTCACTCTTCGGGAGCGGTGATTCCGTACTCTTGGAGGACTGTGTAGACAATTGAATTTGACTATCACAGAACATTTTGTCAGATTATTTTCCAATCTGACACTGCAGGGTTACTTTGAGGCAAAATGAATAGGTTTCTCTAATATAAACACTAGCAGTGTGCATCGCTGTTGATTCGCTTCGCATAGCCCGAGAAAGTAGGTAGGCCTAGGTATGATGTGAATCCCCGGCAATTTACATGGCTCACTAAAACAATACTAATGTGAAATCACCAATGATTTACATTATAGCAATGAGTAATTACGCTATACCTGAAGTGAATGAAGTAGGACGAAATCTCAGAAAAGTGGGTATGATTACTTTCAGGATCAGAAAATGACAAATTTGAACCTACTGCATGCGAACTAATCTCGGAAAAGAGTCTCATAACTAATATACTGCAATGATTTTTTAATGGTTTTTGTTTAGCTATAGTTCTTTTTTTTTTAAAGTTTTTCCAGGGGACTGTCCCAACGTCCGTGCGACGGATAAAGCCAACATTCAGCCCTCAGCAAGAACAGGAATTGGCTCAGCACGTAAGGGACCTTGACTCCATGCTTTACGGTATCACATGCCAACAACTGATGGACCTTGCGTTCGACTGTGCAGAGAGAAATCAGATCAACACAACTTCAAGAGAGAGAAGAAGAAAGCCGGAAAGAATTGGATATATACATTTTGCAAAAGGAATGATAACATTGCACTCACCGGAGAAATGCAGCCTTGGAAGAATAATTGGCTTCAACAAAACTCAATACACGATATTCTTCAGCAACTTTCAGGAAGTGTTACAAGACAAACAATTTCTATCTCATATAATGTTTAATATGGATGAAAATGGAATTTTAACTCTCCCAAATAACATTCCAAAACATTTCTCTCACCTCCTGAAGCCAACTCAGAATGATGAAGTGTTGCTACTTTTTCATAACCACACCACACACTGCACTTTGGAAGCAGTGCTGTATTGTAGGGGTAATTACATTACCTTTCTTTCTCTCCCTCCGCATGCAAGCTACATGCTGCAGCCCCTTGACAAGGGGTTTGAACCGTTGAAGAGTGCCTTTGCAGCTGAATGTGATAAATGGATGGTCAACAACCATTGATCACCCGCAGGAAGAATAATACAAGGTGACATTTCTGGTATCATCCACATTGCATACAAAGGGATTGCAACAATTGAGAAAGCTAGGAGTTCGTGCAAGCTACAGGGATCCATCCTTTCAATCCTGACGTTTGAGCGAAGTAGACTTCCAACTTTCGGCACTGATCGATCAACAAGTGTGCTCTGCTGATAGCGAAGAGAATGGTGCAACATCAGATGTTCCAGATGAACCAGTAACAGTACATAGTATGTCTGCCTCTTCCTCAACACTCAGGTGTACAGAAAATAAAAAGAGCAGGGAAGAAGTCTGAGATTATGACGTTTCCACCGTTCAAAATCAAACCTGAAGCATTCACAGGAGCAACTTGCAAGAGGAATAGGCCTAACGATTAAGTTGATACCAAGACTGTAGGAAGATGTCATGTTTCTTCAGACCAACCACGATCTTCATCCGAGGAGAATTACTTCTGCCCTGGATGTGATGAGCAGTACACGCAACCCATCATCGAGGATTAGGTGCAGTGTCATGCCTGCAGGAAGCGGTGGCATGAGGCCTCTTCAAATTATGAGGGCCTCGGGGTTTTTAAGAGTGACAGCTGTTAATGATCATACAAATGTCAGATTTTACATGCATAATTTTATTGTAATGTTCTATTTGTTTTATTTGCACACATAAGTTTCTGTTTAGTTTAAAGACAGTGTCAATTATACTTTGGTATAATTTGGCAGTTTCCAATTTTATTTTGTAATTGTAATTGTTATTGAAGTTTTCAATTTTATTTTGTAATCTAGGCCTGGGTTAATTGTAGGCTATCTTTTGGTTTCCCTCATTATCAAGAATTTGAATACTTTTGATGTTACATTTATATTTGTATTCATTTAAACCAAAAGAACTTTGTTCCTCTTTTTGTATTTCTGTCATAATTTTCTTTGAATTGTGTAATATCATCTTCGTTTGTTGCCTTGTAATAGTATTATTCTCACATAGCAAATGCGTACTCTTGGAGGACACATTGCGTACTCTTAGAGGCATAGTCCTTCAAGAGTGCGCAAATGCATTGTTTTGTTACAATGCATCTATTGTTGTAACTATTGCGTCACTGTCTTTATATTTGCCTCCAATTTTGACCTTAAGGAATGAATAAAGATTTGTGATAGAAATTATCACTCTGGGTGATTTCCCTTTTCCTCGTTACGTGTTTGAAGACTAAGTGCGTACTCTTTGGGAAACTTCCCTTAACTCTTTTGCGTGGGGTTCCTAGTTCAATTCCCCCCAAGTAAGTTTGTGGTGGACAGCATCGTGTCCATGGGTTTCCTCGGGGTACTCCCGTTTCCTCCTATTTTCTCATTTCACCAGTTCTTCCATAATCATTTATTTTGTTTAATCGTCGTCTCCCTTAGCCTAAAGGGCATAACGTGGGACGTTAAAATATTTCATTTCATGTTTCTCACATCCAATATTTAATGTTATACGTTTATGTTTATTTGTAGCAGTGTTCCGTCACTGTATAAATGCTGTTCGTCCTAGTATAATAGAAGTAGGCTATGTTTCATTTATTGGGCATATCTTAAAAAATTAAAAATTTTTGCGTGTTGAAATTAGAAAAGGCAGTGAAATAACAACGAAGATGGAATGTATTCTTGAGACGCTGAATCAAAATAAAAGCCATTGATATCTCTCACAGATCTTTTTAGTAACTGATTACATTAGTGTGAGAACTTTCGAGGGAAGTCACGTCGGTAGAATATAATATTGTACATAAGTTTATTTTGTATTATACAACATTGAACAGTATTATATATTGTGGTTATAATCTAAGGGAAGAAATATTTTCTAGTCAGTGTGCTGTAGCTTACGGTTTGAGACATTAGGCTGATGGTTGTGAGGCGATATCCTTGGAGGTTCGTATCTATCAACAGAGTATGGTTGAACTGTTAACTGACCTCGAAGTTTCTGTGTTCCTGCTAGAGGTCTGAACGGGCTTGGGCCTACAAAGCATATGTAACTTCGGGCCGGGCTCGGGCCATAAATTTGAATTAATACAACCATATTTCTCGGGCTTTTTCGGGCCTCACTTTATAAATATATTGTACAAAGATATATATTGCACCGTTCTTTCTGGAGAACTTTTAAAGCACAACTGCAACATTAAACCTCTAGGGGAGACTTGGTGAAAAATGACATACTCAGGTAAAATGACATAGCGGGATTTTTCGGTGTGTGTTTTGTGTCTGTCAACAATATAACCAAATGCGGTTAGCAACAGTGATAGTGGAGTAATGGTAGATCAATAGAGGAGGAAGTTACGTTTTGACGGGAAGATTTGTGTTAAAGTAGGTAAGTATTTTTTTTTCTTATTGCTCTGAGAAATAGCATAATTACTTTAAAGTTACCGAGCCATTGTAAACAATATGTAGGTGTTGAATTCTGGTCAGTGAGCTATCATTTTATGCCTTCTTCTTGGTTGGAGGTTTTTTGCGCTCTTGTAGAATGACGCCAGTTTGTCGCAGTATGCTATTGAGGAAAATGACGTCATGACGTGGTGTAAAATGACATAGTATGTCATTTTAGCCTAATTAAAAATTGAAGCTACACATAGCGTGTTGTTGTGAGGCAGCATTCTAAAATTTAATTTTCACTTTCAAAATAGATCTGACTTCTTCCAAAATTCAGTATCAGAAAAAGCATGTTTGCTCCATTCTAGCAAATGGAAAATTAATCTAATATTCAAATTGCAAAATATTGCACTCTAAATTGACAATTGTGAACAGACATTGAAAGTATATTCTTTCAAGTAATATGATTAATAAAAAAATATTTTAATGACCAATTTGACAGTTCTAATAAATATTTTCGTTTTGTTTCAGAATGGGTAGTAACTACACACGGACTACGACCCGACAATCCTGGGATAAAGTGGCTATGGAGGAAGCAATTCGAGCGATTCGATCGGGGCAAACAGGTTGTTTATAAGCATCAAAAGCTAACATGAATATTCCAGACATAGAAGTAATTACTGACGAGAGCAGAGTTTGATGAGACAACCGATTACTAGATTTCATGTCTACGAATGATGGTGGATCTACACAAAATGCTTCGTTACAAATAGACGTTTCATACCCATCTACAATTTCTGACAGTCTATTCAATCCATCCGAGAAATCATTTTGTAGCCTTACTCCGAAAAATGTACTAATTGCTGTCAATAAAAATATAATTTTGCGTTAATTATTAAGTTTCTGTAATTCGGGCTTATTTGATTATCATGCGAGCCGGGCTCGGACCTAAATGCTAAAATGTATTTCCGGACTCGGGTCGGGCCCGGATCGGGCTCCGGCCCAAGCAGACCTCTAGTTCCTGTCCCTGTCGTATTGTAGATTAAGGAGACAAAGAGATTAAATAGATAACCATTAGAGAAATGCCCCAGTTCGGCCGAATATGTAAAAATAAATTTTAAAAATACCCTAATTCTTACGTGTATTTTTGTATTTGGTAATGAAGTACTGTACTGTACATCAGAAATTGTAATAGACCGAGTGTTTTTATTGTGTATTTTTTTAAGGTTTAAGATATTTGAGGACCTGGGGGAAGATAATACTAAGCGTTACTTTTGGTGAAATTGAGTTATTAGGTGGAATGGATTGGGATCGAACCACAGACGAGTATGTAGGTAGTTTAATTTCGCAAATGTACCTGCAGATCACAGGGGAAGCTTGTTTAACATGTGTCATTACATTGAATTACATAGGATTGTTGAACTTTCTTTTCCAGTTTACTCGAAATGTTGAAAATTCACTTATCTTGCTTTTTCTAAGTACTAGTTAATGTAGTACAGAACAATTCTTCATTCGATTAACCAACACATTCAGTAATTCACTTATACAACCTGTTTAAGAAATATTCTCAGGGCGAGGCATAAAGGTGTTAACATTAGATGGGAGTTCTCACGTGAAATTAATTACAAGGCAAGGCTTTGGTTATGGAGTCTGTTCATTGTTGATTGTATGGCCCTCTGGGCCATTTGGGCAGGGATAACAGCGAAGATGACCTGAGTGATGAGGTGCTTACGTTGTTCCAGTTGCTAAGTTTCCTGGCATACACACAATCCTTGACCATGCCCCACGACCAAAAATCACATGGCTTCAAGTTGGGGGAACATGCTGGCCACGAGAGAGAATCACCTCTACCAATCCAACGTTTAACGAATGTGTCGTTCAGGTAATCCCGAACCATCTGATTGTAATGGACAGGAGCGCCATTTTGATGAATGTAGCCTTGCTGGAGAATGGCGAGTGGTGTGTTCTTCTCCATGAACGTGCTGAGCATGGCAAGGTAATTCTCTCTCCTGATGGTCTCTTCGTCAAAAAAGAAAGGTCCAATCATTCCAAATTTGCTCACTGTATACCAATCGTTCACCTTGGAGAAATCCCGCATGTGCTTGCGAAATTCCTGCGGCTGCTCGGTCGCGAAGGTGCATCCCGTCCGGTCCAGGCTGTGAATTTTTCTTGTACGATGCTTGGGGACTGAAACCCCAGCACCCAAGCAGCTATTTTCCTTCGTTCCTCAATGGAATATCGGCACGCCATGGTGTAATCTGTAAAACAAAAACAAAAAGAACACCCATTTAATGTTAACATCTTTTTGCCTCACAGATATGATATAATAAGACGTTGTTTCCATAAGCAGGTTGCATGATTGATTTATTGAATGTGTTAGTTAATCGAATGAAGAATTTTTCTTTATTACATTAACTAGTACTTAGAAAAAGCAAGAAGAATGATATAGTACATTTATGTGCATTGTTGAGTCATATGTGGGTTGAAAACTTTTAGAATCAAATACTGTTTTATTCCGACTAGCGTATGAACGAGAACAAAGGAAAGACTACCTTGTATTTATAATTTACAGACAGGGAGTGAAGTTTATATCAAAGCTGAAGAAAACTCGAAGTGAATTTTTTAACAAAATTCAGGAAGAATACGCCATGAAACGGTTCCATTAAGAAGTATAGAAAAATAACATGCCTAATTTTTGCTCGATTGAACGTGTAATGGCAGCTTATTTTAAAAATTCGGAAGGGGGGGGGAGAGGGAGGGTACTGTGTTAACGTAGCCGAAAAACGCAGAAAACGTTTACAAGGAAAGCATGGAAAACTTACGAATTAAAAAAAAAAAGTCGTTTATTACTCTTTCTGTTGCTGCATTCTTAGAATTCAAGACAGAGATTTGTTGAAGTTCTTGCTTCTCGGAGCAAGTGCATGCAGGTCAGTGCCATTGGAATTTTGTTTGATTAAATCTTTAAATGAATATCCTCATATATTTTTCTCTTGATTGTTTAAAAAACATTCATTCTCACGTGCATGTTCTTATTGTTCAGATAATACTTTTGATAATTATTAGTTTTAACTATTTGTTTGATCTCACATACTTGATGGCAACAAACGGGGATTTTCACGCTCTACTTTAATTACAAACAAGGACATAAGTCCTGCTTGAAATATCAGGTGTGAAATATACTACTTGAGAGGACATGATAAATCCGCCGGCTTATTCTTCTATTTCTGATAAGATATTGTATCATAGTTTTTCTTGTAGAGAGTTTGATTTATAATTGTCTGCAAGGTAAATGAAAAGCTCGAATGTGAATTAAATGAAAAAATGCGAATGTAAATGAAAAAATGTGAATTACATTATTTATCAGTTCTAGCGAAATTTGCAATACATTCTCAGAATTTACGTTCCTACACATAATAAAAGCATGAATAGATCAAGTTAATAAGTTTAGAATGCTTTATTATATAGTCCAGTCAACGAAGCTTTTTTAGAGGACAAAATTAGTTACGAAACGAAACCTGTTCCATCCGATAGTACTATGTAAGTAGTGTCTATGATGAAAAGTCCCCACCCTTCCCCCTCCTGCTTGACCCCCAGGCCCCCTCTAAATCTTATAAAGCGTGTGGCTTTCAAGCCCTCTTTGAGATCTTTTTAAGTACTTACTGATTCAACACTATTCATTATAATTTCATGGTATATGTAATGGATGCAATAGTTGTCAAGTGGTTCTGGCCACATTGACAGTGTGCAATCCAAGATAGTCTGTGACACCACAGCGCATGTGATGTAATGTGTGTTCGCTGTAAGGAGAATTAGAAATTAATAATAAATACGTTCTTGTGTAATACACTTAAGTGTATTAATTATCATAGGAAACGATACATGGCGCAGTCGGTTATCTTTTAACAGTAAGACTGTCATCTAGCCAAAAATGCAGTTAGCTAAAGTCCCGAAGGAACTTTGCCTTACCGGTAATTTGTGTGAGAATTGGAGAAAATTTAAACAAAATTTTGATATTTATATGACTGCAAGCGGCCAAGATTTAAAGCCCAGTGCCACCAAAGTTGCCATATTACTGAATGTAGTTGGTGAAGAAGCTGTAGAAATTTACAACACTTTTGAGATAAGTGATGAAGACAAGAAGAAGTACGAGGTAGTTGTTCAAACTTTTGAAACTTACTTCAATCCACAGAAAAACGTGGTCTTAGAACGTTATGTTTTTAACTCTCGTGTGCAAGATGAAGGAGAATCGTTTGACTCGTTCGTTACCGATTTAAAGAAACTTGTTAAGACGTGTGAATTTGGTGACCAAACAGACAGTGTAATAAGAGATCGTATTGTGTTAGGAATACGTGATAAGGTATTACAGGAAAGTGTTGCGTGCAGGAGAACTGTCACTCGTTAAGGCTATTGAAATGGGACGTGCAGCGGAATTGAGCAGACAACAAGCAGATACCATACAGAACAAACAAGTTAGTGAAGTGCGAAAAAAAATTGCAAGTGGGAAAAAGTCATCAGCTCCGCCAGGAAAAGCATGGACAAGAGGAGAGGACAAAAATAAGTGTAAAGAACAAAGTGCAAGGAACTCGCGTTTTCACAATAATGAGTACAAGTGTAAGAAGTGCAACACAGTACATAAGAAAGCGCAGTGCCCAGCGTTCGGTAAACAGTGCAGAAAGTGTCAACAGTTTAATCATTTTGCAGTGGGGTGCAAGGCTAAACAAGTCCAGTGCATACAGGAAGAAGTAGCGGAAACGAAGGACACAAGTGATGTACTGTATTTATCCGAAGTGTCAATATCTCACATTAATGCTGTAATGTCAGCAAGGCAAGAATGGGAAGAAACCATTCAGGTGGAAGATAAACAGATCACATTTAAGTTGGACACAGGTGCAGAAGTCAACGTGCTTCCAATAAGAGAATTTAAACGTGTAAATCAACAATTTAAGGTTAGGCCTACCAAAATGTTAGAAGTCTATGGTGGTCATAAAATTAAACCCGTAGGTATTGTAAACTTACATTGTGTGTCAAAAAACGCGGATGAATACTTAGATTTTGTAATAGTTGAAGGTGTAAATAACGCAGCTAAGCCGTTATTAGGCCTAAGTGCATGCACAAAGTTACATTTAATACAAAGAGTACTGTTGATATTGTAGCAACAATGGCCAAGAGTAGTTTTATAACTCAAAATAAAGATGTATTTGAAGGTATTGGTAAGTACAAGGGGAAACTACACGTAGAAGTTGACAAAAACGCAAAACCTGTTGCAAAGCCACCAAGAAGGGTGCCGCTAAGTATACAGCCTAAACTTAAGCAAGCAATTGAAAAACTAGAAAACGATGGAATTATTTGTAAAGAAGAAAATCCAACGGGTTGGGTAAGCAATCATAATCATAATCATAATTTATTGCATCCGTTCATCGTCATACAACGAAATTGGACATGTCATTTATATATATAACCGTATACATAAACATACATACTATTATTACATATAGATTCTTATGGTTTCACTAATTTAGTTACTATACATTTAATTTTACGTATACGAATTATTTTCTACATATTCTTCAACCGAGTAAAAGCAATGTTCTATCAAGTACCTTTTAAGTTTGGATCTAAAGCTATTGACAGAGACCTGATTTTTTATATATGATGGAAGTAGATTGTATAATAGAGTACCTTTGTGCGTAACTGATTTATTGTATATATTTGTCCTGTGTGCATGCAAGTGAATGTCGTCTTTACTTCTTGTGTTATAGCTGTGAATGTCTTTGTTAACAATAAATTCACTACTATGTTTTTTTCAAATACATTAATATTTCGAACAAATACATTGAGGGAAGAGTCATTATTCCAAGTTCCTTAAAAATATTTCTGCAAGAAGAGTTCCATTTTACTCCTGCAAGTATTCTTACTACTTTCTTCTGTAGCCTAAAGTTAGCAATACTTTTAGGTGCATTTCCCCAGAACATCAAGCCATATTTTATTGTAGTATGAAAATTTGAGTAATATATACACTTAGCTGTTTTTACATTAATTTTATCTCTTACACATCTAATTGCATAGCATAGTTTGCTTAGCTTATTTCTTACATGTTCTATATGTGGTTCCCAGTTGAAATTATTAGATATTTTAACTCCGAGAAAGGTAGCAGTTTCTACATATTTAACTGTTTTATTATTGCATTGGCTTGATTACTTTTACCATTGTTAAAATTTAAGGCACATGTTTTATTTACATTAATGATTAGGTCATTTTTATTCATCCAACTTGAAAGTTGGTTCATTGCCGTTTGGCAGTTTGAAGCTAATTCGCATTCACCTTTCCCACTAACTATTATGTTTGTGTCATCTGCATATAAAGTCACACATGAACTATTAATACTTTCAGAAAGATCATTTATATAAAGAAGAAAGAGAAGTGGTCCTAGAATTGATCCTTGTGGTACTCCACGATTAATAATTTCTTCACTTGACACACATTTTTGAATTTTATTTTTAACTATTCCTGTGATTTCAGTTACTTGTTTCCGATCTTTAAGGTATGATTCAAACCATTTATTTGCTAAGCCTCTAATACCATAGCACCTAAGTTTTTCTAACAATATATGATGATTTACTAAATCGAAGGCTTTTGTTAGATCTAAAATTACTCCTATAGATAATTTTTTCTCATCCAGTAACTTTCTGCAGTTTTCTAGAAAATGAAAAATTGCTGTCTCAGTAGATTCACCTTTCAAGAAACCATGTTGTATGTTGGATATAATAGAATATTTATTAATGAAATCCATAACCCGATTGAACATTATTTTTTCCAGAATTTTACCTACAATGTGTAACAATGATATCGGTCTATAGTTTTCTATTTCATTGAGTTTACCTTTTTTGTGCAAAGGTTTAACTTTAGCAATCTTTAGTTTATCAGGAAAGGTTCCTGTGGCGATTGAAATATTTGAGAGATAACATAATGGTTTAACTAAATATTTGTAATAACTTTTTACTAAATTGTTAGATAATTCGTCCGACCCAGCCGAATTCGAATTTTTCATTTGTTTTATTATGATGATGATTTCACTCTCTGTTACTGGTTTCAAGAATATAGATTTATCACATTTTTTAATTTTAAGTTCCGATAAGTTAGTTTTACTAGTTCCTTTGTTTTTAATAAGAGTTTGCCCTACATTTGTGAAATATTTATTAAAAGACGTTGCTATGTCCTTTGGATTTGTCATGTTCACGCCCTCATAAATTATGCTATTTATATGGGTACTACGTGTTTGCATGTTGAGCTCTTCTTTAATTATTTTCCACATTGCCTTTGTTTTATTGTGTGACTGAAGAATTTTCCTACTGTTATAATTTTGTTTCGCTATCTTCAACAATTTTTTATAACTAGTTTTGTGTTGTCTGTAAATTAATTCATTCATCCCGGTAGGGTAACGCTTCCTAGTTTTATTTAGTTGTATGTTTACCATGTTTGCCTTTAAGATTTCAGGCGTAATCCATTTTATTTTTTTCTTCTTTATTTTACTAAAATTATTTTTTATTGGAAATGCTATTTCAAAACTATGTTTTACAGTATCATATATCTTCTCATATACGTCATTCACGTCGGTTAGTTCATAAATATCATCCCACGTCTCCAAGCTAAGCAAATAAACAAAATAACTAATATTATTTGAACTAAAACATCTCGTTATTATAGGTGTTTCATTGGGTTTCTCTATAGTTGCAGGTGTTTGTTTTAAAATGTTTACTTTTACAATTTGTGCTTCATGATCTGAAAAACCTGTATTTATAACTTCTGAATCATAATTCATGACTAATGGATTTACTAAAATCTGGTCAATGTTAGATATTGAGTTTTTTGTTATTCTTGTAGGTAATTTAATTGTGGGATTTATAGTTGAAAAACTAGTTATAGTTATAGTTGAAAAACCTAATGGGTCCCTGAGATTGTGTTTGGATCCTAAAGATTTAAATAAAGCTCTTAAACGAAATTATGCAATAATCCCTACTGTGGATGAGGTTAGTGCAAGGTTAAATAAAAAATCTGTGTACAGTGTTCTAGATTGGAAAGATGGCTTCTATCACATTGAGCTTGATGAAGAGTCAAGTAGATTGTGTACGTTTAGCTCACCGTATGGGTGTTGGAGGTTTTTAAGGCTACCTTTTGGTCTAAGCATAGCTCCAGAAGTGTTTCAGAAATTAAATGAAAAGTGTTTTGGAGATATTCCTGGTTTAGTCGTTTATTTTGATGATCTTTTAATAGGGGAAGAATCTGAAAAAGAACACGATCAAATCATGAATGTAGTGCTAGAGAGAGCAAGAAAATTGAACATTAAGTTCAATCCTGAAAAACTACAATACAAGTTACACGAAGTTAAATACCTGGGGCATGTGTACAGTAAAGAGGAAATTAGACCTAATAGGGACATGGTGAAAGCTGTACTTGAGTTAAAAGAACCCAAAAATAAAAAAGAACTACAAAGAGTAATTGGCATGGTAAATTACGTAAATAGGTTCATTCCAAATTACTGTACAATCACTGCACCGTTAAGGGAATTGTTAAAATCAAATATTGAGTGGCAGTGGTTACCGAAACATAGGGAGGCTTTTGAAACGTTAAAACAAAAACTTTCTAGTGCTCCAGTGTTAGCTAATTTTGATGTAAATAAAAAATTACATTACAATGTGATTCTTCAAGTGAAGGGCTGGGTTGCTGTCTCAAACAAGATGGGCATCCTGTAGCTTACAGTTCTCGTAGCCTTACAGAAACTGAGAAATCATATGCACAGGTCGAAAAGGAGTTACTTAGTATTGTATATGCGGTGAAAAAATTTCATTTGTACATCTATGGTAGGGAAGTAGAGGTAGAAACAGATCACAAGCCTCTAGTTTCGATAATGAATAAATATGTAGCAGATGTGCCTTCTAGTAGATTACAAAGAATGAAGCTCAAATTACTGAATTATAATCTTAAACTTGTTTATGTACAAGGCAAAAATATGCACATTGCAGATCTGTTGTCAAGGTCATATCTTAATGAGGTTGAAGAAGACGACAGGTCACTTACTGAAGTAATCCATAGTCTAACTTCTCACCTACAAGTTAGTGATGCACGTAAAGAGCAGTTCATTGAAGCAACTAAATTAGACCCTGTGTTAAGTAGAATTTTGGATCTGTATTACAAGGGTTGGCCAGATGATAAGAAGGAATTAGATGACAGTGTAAAATTTTATCATAAATTGAGACAGGATATTACTGTAGAAAATGGCCTAGTGTTTTTGGGTAAAAAAGTAATTGTACCGGTTAGTTTAAGGAAACAAGTGTTAAACCAGTTGCATGAAAGTCATTTTGGAGTGCAAAAAACTAAAGCAAGAGCAAGACAGATAGTGTATTGGCTAGGGTTAGCAACGGATATAGAAAATATGGTCCTTAAATGTACGACGTGTGAGAAGTACAGAATGTCAAATACCAAAGAACCGTTAATTTCCCATGACATACCAAATTTACCATTCGAAAAAATAGGTATTGATATCTTAGAATTTGGGGGTAAGTCATTTCTAGTCATAATGGATTATTACTCGAAATGGCTTGAAGTTTTACCATTGAAGTCAAAAACTTCTGTAGAAGTAAATGACAAACTTAAAAATGTATTTACAACACATGGTATACCTAAAATTGTGGTGACTGACAATGTACCATTTAGCTCAAGGGAATGCAGGGATTTGCTTGAGAGTGGGATTTCACTATTGTAACTAGTAGTCCAAGGTATCCAAGGTCGAATGGATTGGCAGAGAAAGGGGTAGGAATTTCAAAAAGAATTTTAAAGAAAAGCCAAGAAGAAGGGAGAGACTACAGGTTAGGGTTACTTGAATATCGCAATTCTCCTGTATTAGGATCAGATATGTCACCATCTCAAATGTTAATGAGTAGGAGGGTAAGAACTAAATTGCCAGTACATGTAGAGCTGCTAAAACCAAAAGTTCAAGAGAATGTACATAAAATGTTACTAAAGAAGCAGCAGAAAAATAAAATGCTTTATGACAAAACAGCTAAAATAAGGCCTGAATTTAAACCAGGGGAAAATTTTTGTTGCAAAAGGATAAGATATGGGTACCAGGTCAAGTAATTAATGTTGAAAACACTCCGAGATCATATTTAGTAAAAGATACAAACAATCAGGTGTATCGCAGGAATAAAATACATTTAAGAAAGTCTCTAAACAAATTTGAATTTCAAAACTTGTGTGAGTATGATGATGTAACTAACAATAATGTACAGGGTGTGCAAGAAAATCAAGAACCCATAGAACAAGACAATGTAACGAGAAATCAAAATGTGACAGAAACTGGTTGTGATGTCAATCTAAGGGGAGTAGTTGGTGATAAGCCACGTAGGTCCGAAAGAAAAGTAAAGAAGCCTTACTGGTTCAAAGATTATGTGTAAAAGTGGGAGATGTAATGGATGAAATAGTTGTCAAGTGGTTCTGGCCACATTGACAGTGTGCAATCCGAGATAGTCTGTGACAGCACAGCGCATGTGATGTAATGTGTGTTCGCTGTAAGGTGAATTAGAAATTAATAATAAATACGTTCTTGTGTAATACACTTAAGTGTATTAATTATCATAGCAAACGATACAGTATATACGTCTTATTCTTCAGAATGATGTAGTCTTTCAAATTCTATATTGACCATGGCCCTATGACGTACGAGAAGTGGGATATTTAGGTCCAACTCTAAATAGTGAAATGGAAAAGGGCTTCAAGTTGAGCTTTCACATGATGTGCTTATTTGTCCCCCCCTTCCCCATGGCATTTGAAACTTTTAAGTTGGGACCTTGCGGGTGACCCTGGGACATTTTTTTTACTTTGAATCATTATACTTTTGAAATAATGACATATCCGTGGTTTTGTTTTTACTCCTATTCCACCGTTTCAGATTCATACGAGTGGCCATAGACTTTGCAATGAAGATTATGTTGATATTTTGACCCGCTGCCATTTTGCACTGGCTTATCGTAGAAAGTCGAGACTTGATTTATCTTTTTTTCGTTTAACACCAACTTTCATAAGATATGCAAGTTGATCCCCCTTTTCATTTAAAATTTTTGAGTTGAACCCCATCTAGGATCCTCCGGGGGTCCTGGGACAATTTATTTTACCTTGGTACGTTGTACTTTTGAATGATGAAAGGTATGTTTTTCTGTTTTCATATCTGTCTCACCGTTTCAGAGTTTTCGGGATTGCAACGGACTTTATGAACACGCTTAAAGATTTTAATAACAATGAGTAAAGTGCTGCTCCCAAGCGTAATGCATGAGACCTCCCCAATTCTAGTAACCGGTTTTGGTCTTACCTTGATCAGAGCTTTCAGGAAATATACACATCACCCTCACTTTGTAGGTTCAGGTTCAAGTACATCCCTAGTAAGATGATTTTTATTGTTTGCAGTGTTTTGCCCAATGAACACCATTTAAATCACTGATATTATAATTAATTGTATATGTAATGTATTAGCTTATTACATACTGCATGCAAGAAGAAAGAAAACCCTGATCATACATGAATTAGAAACTCCAACCGGAAGTAGGCTCAAATCTTGCAAACGGGGCGAGATATTGAAAAAGTAATCGAAAACCCTCTCCTTTATGGTACCCCTTGCAGATTTTTATCAAGACGTCTTCCACTTGTATCTGTAAAGGGACATATACATATGTTGTGAGGAATGACAAGGAGATTCATGCTCATGAATTATGCGCTGTGTAGAGAGCGCGGGTTCATATAATTTGGTTCTTTAGTATTATAAAGGAAATTAGAACATATTGATTTGAATGCTTGCCTTACTGCCTTTTCTATGTCCGATAGTACACATGTACACTCATGTCCAAAATGATTGTCGCATATCTATAACTGTATTCTGGTAAGAATATAATTTGATAATGATTTTGCAGGATACTTTTAATATTGATACTATATGTATTATCGGGAAATGTATATTTTCGATAAATTTCATAGGAAAAGAATTATAAATACGAAACTTAGAATGAGTAAAGCAAAATGTTGCTAAATGGACAAGAAAGTCTTATTTTCATTTTATTGTTGTTATTTACTGCCCTTTTGACATGAAATTTGCCACATACATGTCTTTGCCGATTATACACATACTAACATTATAAGATATACCGGGCGAGTTCGTTATCAAATTATATTCCTACAACATATTTAGAGGTATGCGACAATAATTTTGGACATGAGTGTACATTTACTATTTGCATGATAGTTCCTGCTTGTGGGCCAGTGAACACACCTTTGTTTATCTTTGCATCTCTTATGCTTGGAAATTTTGTATTTGGCACTTTAAAGATAGACCACTTCAATTTATTGCTTCGACAAAAATTTTCATCAAAGCGAATTTGATATGTAATAGGAGAAGAAACAAACACCCTCAGGATTGACGAGTTGTTAACGTGATATATTCTTGATTCCTGTAACATATTCCTGTCGTGGTGACCATGTTTTCACACGTAATAGTTTAGTTAAATCTTTCCCGGCTGTCCCATTCACATAGAAAGTAACAAAATTTGATATACCCTTGTTGTATGCCTGTAAGGGTTCCAATAACTAAGGTCTCCACAGATTCGCCACTTGAATGCATGATATTAAATTTACTGCAATATGTCATGCATTACCTCCTAATTTTCTTTGGATGAACTCGGTACGTAGCGAATGGATAAGCATTACCAATGTGGTGCAGCACCACATTCAGACTTACCTTAAACAAATCCATGAAGCATTTGTAAAGTTCTACCATGAATACTCGCCATTCTGCTGGACTGTGTTCATGCCCAAACTTCTGAAATAAAATATTAATATTGATGTAATTACAACTCCTCAAGTCTCCAAAAAGTACGATGAAAAGTTACTCTGTTGCATTAGAAAAAAATGCTGATCATGACATGTTTCTCCAATAGATTCAGCTCCTGAAATCGAGAACCCAAGATTTCCGCTCTTGTTTCCGATAGATTTAAATTCTGTATTAAATTGTTTAACTCTTCTTTTATGATGAAATGTGGTGCACATGACAGAGACGCTGGTTCGAAATCGATGTCCTTAATGCCTGAACTTCCTTGTACTACTTCAAATGTACAAATTTTGGGAGCTTTCAGCACAGGTAGCTTTTCACTAGGGGACACTGAGCATCTTGGAGACTCCAAATTAGGATATTGAATGTGATGTTTTGATTTTGATGAGAAGCAGCTCACATCTGTCAAACAAAAGTAATCACTTAGGACACCAAGGAAATTAGTGTGTTCTAATTTTCTTGGTAATTCTAAAGCAGCAAATTATGAAAATATGATTAGAGATATGGCGCACTTCTTTCAAACTATGCGATGCCATCTGTTTCTGAGATTACTCTCCGGGCTTCCCCAAACTATTGACATGCATTTTAGCCTACTTCACGTTTCTTGCATACAGTTTCACAAGTACCTGGAACAAGAATTGCAACAGACATGTGGTGCCCATCGCTAATCTTAATCGGTAATCCTTGCGTCGAGCAATAGTTTAATAATAATTACTTTGCAGACCAGTTGTTGATTGTTTCTATGGATTATAATCCTCTTATAAGTGATTGGGAGTAGCGAGGCCCAAATCTCAAATCTTCGCATTAGTATGTGAAATCTTCGTACATTTTTGTTAGGTATCCTACATTTTTGTTAGCGGTATTATCATTTGCATATAATGGTATATTGAGTTCAAAATAAATAAAATCTTGTTCAATCTGACATCATAATTTAGGAGTTGTCAAATAATTCTGAAATCTAAAGGTAGAATTAGTAATTTAAGTATTTACCATCGTAATATATCATATCAAATTAGACATTCTTTTTCGCATTGATCTTACGACAATTAGTTTTCATTCAACAGTTCGTGCAAACACCAGCAACAACTTTAGAACATTTATTACAAATAATCAATATTCCATAATTGTATGATTTGCATATTTTCATGAATAACGTCAGCCCCAATATTGGAAAACTTTTTTTTCTTCGCAATAATGTCAGATTTATTTTTGTCACTCAATTAGCTGATTTTTTCTACCAACAGCCTTTCTGTCTGAAATCTTTACCAGCTTATATTGTTCTTACCATTTTCACTCGATATTTTTTATGGACGTTATAGTCTTCGGTATTGTGAGGGAAGTTTCTAAAGTCCATGATCCTTTCCTTTATGATATAATTTAAATGAAACGTTAGTAATACATTCAGGAGTAAATTCCAGATTGCTATGTAAAGATGCATACAAGAAACAAATAGAAAGATGATAGTGTCTGCTACCAAAGATGCTTTCGGACAAAAGAATTGTGCCTTATCAGTATAACAGCGTTTAGATAAGTTTGCGTGGATTGTTGATGGAGTACCATCAAAGAGAACTGTTTTGAAGTTCTTTGCACACTTCCTAACTAGTCATTACAAGTGATGGCCAGAGGTGAGAATTGTTATTGAATATCAATCTTCCGAGACAGGAAGAGAAAACCAAGGTTGCCAAAACTATCCTGCATAGAATTCTCACGGAAGAACTTCAATACAAAAATCCAAGTGGTGGGTGGCATATTCTTTGCTTTAGAAGTGAAGAAACTGTCTTAGATTTGCGAAAGATTTAATCAGGTGTTTTCATAAGCATGCGACATTAAAAATTGGTAGCCAGTGATGAGAATAGTTAAAAAAAAAATCAGACTCTGTGACAATGCAACTAAATATTATGTGGTCTACAAAAGGAGAACCACAGCCGAAAACAAGTTTGACAACAAAAGTCTATAACGCCGGTCATGTTTGCAATCTTCGTGTGTCAATTTTGAATCAATTCCCTTCAACAAAGAGAAAACAGTGACGTAAAATGTCTACATAACCAAATATTTATCACAAATGGTGTAATACCTCATCTAAGATCCTTCCTATAAAAAGTTGGAAGACTGATTTCTACACAACGACCACGCACAGCTGTATCCGTTAGCCGAAGATAATGGACTGAATTCATGCTTCCGTGAACAACCTGATATTGCCGCCGTTTTACTTACCCAACCTTGCTCCTTGTGATTTTTGCTTTTTTTTTTTTCAAAGTGCTTGCTTAGAAAATGTTACGATGATCATCAACACGTGATTAGAACCGAGCTACAAAACAGACCTCTTCTGATTTTCAGCGCTTCTTTTACAAAGTGGAAATACACATTACAAAAATGTTTTCATGTTATTTGTTATTATGAAGAATAGACAGTTAACAAAATTTCTGTAGAGATAGCAAGTGAGAAGATAGAATTACCGTATTATTTTATACAAAATGTATTTTTATAACTTTCTTCGTCAGGTTATTAATTTTCTTTTGGAATTTAAGTTTTGATTGTACGCGAATACTTCATTTGTAAAATTCTTGAAATAAGGATGTCAGTAGCTGTCTCATGTATCGTTGAAATGTTTAGAATATTTTTCGTAAGTTGTCACACATAAGAAATTTAATTGTTCTGTTATGAGGATATAATTTTTATCCTTCTGTTCTTCAGTAACTACTGTAGCAATTTTAAGTATTTATTTAACGCCTCAACTTTCAATGCTCCTATTTTTAACGTTTTTTAAAAGATTATCAGCATTAGCTCCGCCCGAATATTCGAATAAGACCTTACTTCTAAACCATTTTATTACTGAAAAATTCCTAGCGAAACCTTTGCTTATGATGCTTGATATTTTTAAAGGCATAGTATTGTCAATTCTATTTCAACTCTTAGTATGCCCTCACATATTGTTTTACGTATTTCATTTATGGTGATAAACTCTGTATACAATAAGATAATTTTATTGTAGATATAGTTTCTGCATGATATTTTGTAATTTGGTTTACTGTAATTTTCTATAGGTATAAGCACAGCGATTTCAGGGTCATTCTCAGATTTAATCGTAACGTTTTGAGTTCCGTAATGAAATAATCGATCTGAGTTTTTAATATTGTTAGCATCAACAAATTCGCTTGTAAATTTAAAGAAGGCTAGGGTAAAGGTGCAATGTTAGTCATGGTGAAACATATCATCCCATTCGAGACAAAGGGGCGTATCTCATTTTTTTCAACTTTGCCAGGAGGCAAGTTTAAAGATGTTTTCATAAGTTTATTTTATCGTATTCTGTCAAAATTTAATTTGATCTTGTAAGTTACACCTGACACGAAGGAAATCAAACTAAATTTTAAAAGAAGATGTTGGAATAATGAGAAAAGGTTTTTAACTTGTCTCTTGGAAAAGTTGAGAAAATGATATACGCCCTTTTGTCTTGAGAGGGACGACATAGTAACACTTTCGAAAGTATTGAATATTTAACATTTTATTAACGTCAGTAACAAAAAAAAAAAAAAAAAAAAATACAATATATTTTAAAAGTTTTAATATATGTGTGTAATTAAACTCCAGTGTTGTCTCGAATCCATTCTCTGAAGTATGTAACTCTGGCATAGCCTGTGGGAGCACCATATTCACAGCCATCTGCAGGGACGAAGGAAACTACTCCTACTTGGATTTCATCAACTGTGAATGGGCCACCACTGTCACCCTACAGGAATATAAGCAATTAGTACTCATTATTTACTTTATTTTCTTACTATCATAAAAAACAACTATGTAAATATATCGTGTTTCCCAAAATAACTTGAGTTAAACGAACAGCGTTTATTATTAACGTTTCAGATATATCTACTGAAGGCACTCTAATCTAGAAACTATTAAAAATTAAGTACTGATAAGTTTTAGGAACAAAATCGGCCAATAGTCAATCATATATTCAAATACACATACTATTTCTTTCACCTGAGAGGACTGAGAGAGAATTCTGAATACCATAGTCAGGACTGATATATTTCTCCCGTCCATAAATATATTTCTTGCTTACTGATTCAGTTATTTATTCAAATCAGTGATCTTCAATCTATTCAAGTCTGAAAACACACCTGAAACTACAGGTTATTCAACTTCACAGAACCTAGTGATGTAAAGAAAATTCTTTGTTCAGGGTTGGATTAACCCATTTGCAAGCCCGGGGCTAGAAGAAAAAATATGTGGCCCCTTCTGACTTCACCTAATACATTTCTGTGAAAGTACAGTAGGAAAGTTAAGAGAATAAGTTTCATATTTTTGGTTATGTTTTATTTTATGATGATTATTGTATCTCCATGATTCTTTTCAGATAGCTAGTTGGGATTTTGATCAGAGTGAAGGTCCCTGCCCACCTGGAGACCCGGGACTAACTATAGCCCTCCTAAGCCTCCTTAATCTGGCCCTGCTTTTGTTGCTCCATAAACTAAATTTCTTTAATTAACGAATACTGACACTTTAAATTTATACATTTTTATGGGTCTTCTTGCAGAATGCGTTTGAAGATTGGGTTTATTTTTTTGCATGAATGATACATGTACTAATTATAGATCTATAGATGTCTCGGGGAGATAGGAAATTTTCCACGGAAAAAAATGTGCCACATTGCTTTCTTAATTATGTAAGTCTGACGTATATGTGCATTACATTAAAAGAAACAATAGAAAAAGTATGTTATCGTCTGTGTTTGTTTACAATGCAGTATATAGGCTATTAGTAGCTATACAAATATTTCCAATAATATTTTAACAAGAGTATTTCCATATTTGTGATTTATTCCACGAAATATGATTAGATTCACTATCACAGACAATTTATGCGAAGGATACAAAGTCAATAACTCATAGTTATACCATATATTAAGAGGATTAAACCCTAGACAATCAAGGGATATTTTTTCTTCAAACGAGACCCTCGAACAACTGCTATTCCTTTTGGACCTGATCGTGAGCGAAAATATTTGAATTTAACATTGTGTTAAATGACACAGAGCCTGTGTGTTAAATTAGGATTTAGGATTTAGATTTCTGGGCTTTCGGCATCTAAGGCCATTTAGCCCGTCACGATTTGAGGGATGACGTCCCTCGGCGAGCACACAATCCGGGAATGGGGAAGGATGAAAGGATTGGGGAAGGAAGGAAGCGGCCTGGGACCTATAAGTTAGGTACCACCCCGGTATTTGCCTGGTATGAATGAGGAAAACCCAGAAAAACCGCATTCAGGGTGGCTGGCCTGAAAAAGCGTGTTACACTTTTTCGACCGAGTGACCCCACCGGGATTCGAACCCGGGACTGCTCGCACCGAAGGCAAGAGCGTTAGCGACTACGCTATGCGGGGCCACTGTGTGTTAAATTAACACATGTGTAGAATCTTCGGTGACTACCAAATATGTTGGGCATCTAATTATAAAGGCTTATGAATTGAAGCTACAAACGAACACAGTAGAAAGAAATACTTAAACAAATCCAGGTATATGCAAAATTCCAACATGCAAACCACGCGATATTGTTTCAATCGTTTTACATAATGTTTCTGAAGAAATATGTCAACAGCGAGAAACATCTTATTCCTGTGTCACTTCTACACTTCACTAGGGCACACCAATCAACACCGGGGACTGTGCTTCAAAAATGGCGGTAAACAAGTAGAATCATGAATAAGAGGCAAATATATTATAAGGATACAGTTAAGAGTTTCTTATCATTCTTGAACAAGCTTGTGTTTCACACCATCAAGAAATACTTTACAATAAATGTTGGGGAGGACGACAAAAAAAAAAAAAAAAAAAATTAGATTTTCTATATGAAGTGTTCTGTAGTTTACTATTCTTATTTTAAAATTAGAATCTTCGGTAAGTGTAAACATGCAGACCACGTGGTTTTCCAACACAGAAAAATGGTTACATCAACACCACATACGGAGTTATTTCAACACCGAAATAGCTATCGTAGTAACACAAAAATGGAGTCAAACTAACACCAAAATCGGTGTTAGTCTGGTGGTCTGACCTTGAATTTTAATACAGGGAGTGTTGAATGAACACCAAAATGGTGTTACTTATATGGCTTTATCTTGAATCATGACAGATTCTGTGTTGAAATAATAAGAAAATGATGTTGAAGTAACACAGGAACTGTGTTATATTGATACTTGACATGGTGTAATATTAACACAAAATAATTAACACACTACACACTGTGTTACTTTCTTCGTGTTGGTGCAACACCGTCACAAGTAACACTAAACACTTTTCTCCGCACTACCGACTCTGACATGGTGTCGAATCAACACTGAAAATACTAACACAGATCCGAATTTAACACCGCTCAACATCGGTTGTGTGTTGAAGACGTAACACAGCCCCTATGTTAAACGCCAACACCACGGGGTCTGTGTTGAACTAACACTGCATAGTGGTAGTCACGCTGGAAACACTGCCCTGTGTTAAAACGAAGTTGAATTAACACAAATATTTTTTACTGTGTGATATTTGTTCATTCACATATAATTGAAAATTGATGTGAGCTACGTACCAATTGCCTTCAAAATTTTTTAAAAGATATTTTTCTTTACACACACAAATGAACCTTAATTAGTTTCCTCCATTATGAATACTTGCGACGCATCAACCATACGGTACTTGAGGAATCACGAATGAATCACACCAATAAGTTTAGAATTGTTATTTAGACAATAGAGTTCCAGTCTTTGTTTACGTGGCACCCCTTAATAAACTATGACAACTCCTTACTTCATTTTTGGTAAAGTGAAGTGTCACATTTGGTGTAAGATTCTGAGTTTGATATCAGACAAAAAATGAAATGAAATGTTTAAGTTTTACATCCCACAGTTATGCTATAGGTAGGCTAAAGGAGATGGTGATGATGAGAAATGAATGAAGTGGTAGAATGAAGGAAATGGAAAGAAACAGGAGTATCCTGGATAAACCTAAGGACATGGTGTTTGTTCACCACAAAGCCTATTTGGTGCGAGCAGCGAAAGAGCCCGGGACTCCCCGCGCTAGAGAAGAACGGTCTACCACTGAGTGAACAAACTATGATACTCAGGATAATTTTGCTTGTAAGACATCACATAATGTTTGAAAGTATAACAAACCACAAGAAAACAAAACGTTTGGTTAAATCAAAAATTTCTTTGTATTTTCTGATCATCGCGGTTATCATAAACATTGCCTCTAAATTAATATTCGACTCAGCTCTTAGTTTTCAAATATTGTGCATTAATACTATTCTTCCCGTGCGAAGCTAGCCATTTATGATAACTACATAATTGAAATCATTGTTTGTTTGTATAAGTGTCCGGGTACAAATCCACACTGTTAGTTTGGTATGCTTGTAAGTAGCTGTATCAAAGAGACGGAAGGCTGGAAGAGATCGTCAACTTTTAGAATTTTCTGGTTGATATCCTAAGGGAAAGGAGGGGAGTTTAAGCGTGGAGTACTAACATGGGTGAAAATTCACCCGTTAGTATCTATAGAGTATTAAAACTTTTCAATTTATATAGTATCTTTATTATTTTTTCTATAGCGGTATGGTATCCAAATTTTCTATTGAAGTACTTATTTAGAAGTTTTTTTTTTTAATCCAAAAATTGACATTGTACCGCATAAAAAATCTTATTTTGCCAAGAAAACATTTAATGCAAAATTTACTTTTTACAATCTCTCACATCTCACATATAATTTTGATATTGCACACTTATTATGTTAAAAAATTGTATGCAATTTTGGATTAAAGTATTTATTTAGAATTTTTAATTTTAAAAAAATGACATTGGAACGCATCAAAAGAACAAACCTTAATTTGTCAAGAAAACATTTAAAGCAAAATTTACTAATTATAAAAATATGTCATAAGAATTTTATTATCTTACAGATTCGTCATATACTGAAAATCGTAGCTTTTTCAAAATTATGCACCAAAAAATTGTGTGGGTGGAACGCGCCGAGTCGTGAAGCTTAACCTAGATCTACCGATTTCACCACCCAATAGAACGCGAGGGTGTGTTCTGGTCGTCAATCCCCACCCATCAAATTTTTGGCAGTGAGTGTCGTCTCTCGCGCTACACGGAACACATCTCCCGAGAGTACAGTGTTGTTGGATTGGCGCCAAGTTCCGTTTTCTTAATTGTCTTTTTGTTGCGTCATATTTTCGTTGTTACTATTCGTGTTATTATTACCTTTTTAGAATAATTGTTACACTGGTTAGTGTTGTGCAGTGTTATTATTGGCAATTTTTTAAATGCTAGTTTTTAATACTCATTTACTATGTTTTCAAAGTTTGGCAACTTTGTTAGTGAATTTCAGTTGTTTGATGTTTCCACTAGTGTGCGCTCGGGAAGCGGCTACCGAAGTTTTCCAATGTGTCGGAGCTCAAACAAAGTATTTCTATGATTGGTTTAGAGCCCAAGCTTCACGACTCGGTGTGAGTACTATAGTATGTATAGAGTATTCAAACATGTTAGTACACTACGGTTAATGGGGAAGAGATTGTTTAAAAATGGTGCCAAAAATAGTGTGTCAAAAATTGTGCCAAAAATCACACGAGCTCCTCGTCTTAGGAAGATGAAACTCGGTGTGTAAACTAATCTTCAAAAATAAGTTGAGATACACATATAATTTATAATCCGAAAGAAAATGCTGTGGCCTAGGCATTCCTTTCACAACTAGAAAGTATATGAAAGGAGTGATATGTGAAAATAATTGATAATGACTGATTAGTGTCAAATTCATATTTTCCGGGGTCACTGAGGTGAATAGTAACATTCCCAATGCCATCTAAATCCAAGTTCAACCCCAATCGGGTCAAAGTGAGAAGGGGTGAAAAATAAAAGGTTTAAAATGATCGAGATTGATATCGAATTCATAATTTCGGGGTTGCTAACTTAATTGATGACAATTCCAATAACATTTAAGCCCAGGTTTTTTCTCAAGAACATGTACGTCAACTGGCCCGGGAATTGACAGAGGGAATGCCGAGGGTATTTCTCGTAGTTATTTATTCCATACAGTTCTTTGTGTTTAAGTAATGTGCATAAACATTATTCCTTCTGTGCGAAGACGGGTACTGCTGCTAGTCCTTTATAAAATCATTTAAATTAAATCACTATTGCTATTCTACTCAACTGAGTTTGAGATCTGAATATCTGCTAGTGTCAAGCAACTTACGGCTCAGGCCTCATATTAAGTGAAGAGCTAAAATAACATTTTGATCACTAACTCATATGTTACTTGATATTTCTATTTTGCTTTCCCCTTATATATGATGCTCACATGATACGTTTCTACAGAAAGCTGATAACATTCATATATGCATGCATATTTCAATAGTGTTACATAAGAATAATCCGCACGTGGACAAAACTGTTATTCATTTTTCATTGGTACTTAATTTGACTTCACTAAACAAGTATATCAATATAAGAAAATAATTTACAAAATATATTATTAAAATCGAAAATAAATGCAAATATGAAATGTTGCATGTTTAGTGAGTATTTGAGTAAGTTTGGGTCTCAGGAATAATTTAACGTTATAAGAATGAAGAATACATATTTAAATGTGAAATTACAATGGGATATTAGGAAATATATCTAAACAGCAATGACCTAACATTTCATTGACCATTAAAATGCTTCTGTCTCATACTTCGAAATACTTACATAGCACGTTCCACGGTGGTTAGAACCACTCGCACATATATTTTCATCGGTAATCCATTGGGCTGCATAATACTGACGACATTGAGCATTTGTGATTATTGGTAATTGGACATATCTAAGCTCATCAGTCACATACGGGTAAGCTGAAAAAAAGTGTAAGTTATGTAGACTGACGGTAAAAACTACTTATATTGCAAAATTATATGTGGGTGTTACATTTAAATAATGAAAACTTATTTCTTACAACAAGATCATTGTAGTTTATGGAAGTACAAGAGTAAATATGAATCAAATAATATATATAACTCACATATGAGGCTCGTTATTTTTTCATATTGCTTACAATAAGTTCAAAATTATAAAAGCAAATCGATTGTAGTACTCTCTATTGATTAACTTACCATCTGAAGTTGCTCCCCAACCACTGACAGTACCAGTTTCACCTGCGTAGTCATTAGATCCACTTGCTAGTGCAATAGGAGAAATATAGTCTGAAAGACAGATGATGCTAGGTTAATATACAAGTTCGTCAACTAGTAAACATTCATTATATACTACATAACTTCGAAGAAATTTAATATATATGTATTAAAATACTAAATATTATGACATCTTGAATAAATAAATAGAATAAGTCATAGGACAAAGTTAAAATAGCTACCCTATAAATAAGGGACAGTTAAACTCGTTTCTTACCGAAGTAGTCTACTTCTATATATTATTATTTTGTATTCGAATTCAAACTGATTTTAATGTAGGTTTCGTGGCTACATTTCTCGACA
Source organism: Thermobia domestica (assembly GCF_964235325.1). Lineage (NCBI taxonomy): Eukaryota > Metazoa > Arthropoda > Insecta > Zygentoma > Lepismatidae > Thermobia > Thermobia domestica. Next base: position 171,952,163 of record NC_137458.1, read on the forward strand.
ACAATTGTTGATGCTTCAAATATTTTTAAAATGATTTTAAGGAAATTCATTAAAATATTTACAATGGTAATAAATGACTTTAAATGAATTGGATGTTAAGATATTTCCTATAATGTTAGCACTTAAACATATTACTCTTGGAAATAACAGCTGTAATGCCATTTAAGAAAGTTAAACATATCTTTTATAGCTTTTGAAACATATATACTTAATTCCAATAAATATGGCGTATGCTAATTACTGTAAAGGTTTATTTTATATAGGTCATGAAAAGACTACAGAAAATGTTCGTGAATACTGGCGATTTGAAATGTGTAAGTAGCATTTTATATTGCCTCGACCCTGACAAAGGACATTAATAGAAGTTAATTAATCAGATTATCTGTAGCAACAACAACACTAAAAATAACGAGTCCTGATTTACATTTTATATAAATTAAGAACAATTGAAGAGCTCAATTCCAAAATAGCTTAAGTCAAAAAAGTAAGTTTTTCAGGAGACCATATTTTAGTGTATGTTTCCATCATTCTATTTCTGTCAAAGAAAAGTAATCTACGTAAAAGAAAATTGAAATTGCCTACTTTCAATATCTATAGCGAGAGTTGATGGTGAAATTATCATCTATAGCGAGAGTTTTATGTGTTTTTAGGCATGAGTCAGGAAATAACTTCAAAGAATTCTGTTGACTAAGAACATTTTGAAAACAGCACTGTTTTCATTTGCCTACAATTAATTTGAATTATGGAGTTTTGGCATGAAACCCTGTTCAATATAGGTAGATGCTGAAATGGATCTTAAAAGAAACAATATCTCAAAATTGACAAAAACTGACTTAGGCTCTTTTGGAATCCACCCGTTCAATTATAAGAAATTAAGCTTAAACATATCTACTGTATACTTGGGATAGAGAAATAGAATCTGTTAAGACAACTTTGTATAATTCTAGTGACAATGCTGTAAGACTGATAACTTTCTCAGTATCTAAGAATCTGTTCGTCAAATCCATGTTATTTCCCGCACGATGATATACATACATTTATTTGTACTTAGACTTATGCATGTGGCTGTACAACACAAAGTAAAATCACAACTTTGTAATTACAAAACGTTGTAATTACCGCTATAATTGCCGGTACTAATACAAAACAAGTGCGGCAGTTGTAATATATTTATGTATGTAATAAAGTAAATGAAACTATATGGATAAAACCAGATAACATGATAGACTGAAAAATGATATGAATTAATGAAAAAATAACTGTGCTAGGAGAGCTAATAAGAATGTAATGCATACATAAATTTAGAAAATAAACCTTCTAAAGAATTAGATAGTGATCATATGAAAAATGTGTCACAAACAGTAGTTTAGTTTATAGTTTGAATTGTTCTAGTACAAACATAAAATTAATTTATTTTTCCATAGTATGAAAACTGACAAAAATAATAACAATACTAAAAGCAGGAATTATACCCATAATTCTCTGAATACTTTCCCTAAATCAACATAATCATGTTTGTTAGCCATATATATATATATATATATATATATATATATATATATATATATATATATATATATATATATATATATATATATCAGGGGTGGACTGGCTACATAAAGAGGGCGCGGTCACATACTTTGGGAGGGCGCCGTCCATCCGAGACTTTCGCTTGTATCGAATACCCCCTCCTATTACAAGGAAGTGCCGGGGGGCTTCTCCCGGAAAATTAGTACACAAAAAACAACAAAAGATTAAGTAGCTATTGCAGTTAATCACGATAGAATTATACAAATTCAATATGTTCATAAACAAACAAAGATACTTTGAGTACTAAATATATTAGGCCTATATAAATCTGCACACTTTAACTGAGACTACAAAATTAACACCAGTTGTTTAAATTCTTCGGCTATATTTGTTAACAGCCTAATTATAACTGAAGATCTGAGTTAAGTTTGGGGCTTATGCTATTTTTCATACTTCTGTCCTTTTAAAGCTGTGTTCATCATAACATTAATTTTGGGGTTTTTACTGGACGCAACGAGTTAAAACTGCACATTAAGCAATGACTTTAGTAGAGATTTATCATTTTTTTTTTATTTTTTCAGCAATTCCAGGCCATAGCGGACTTAACTACTACGGTGCCGCATCTCCTCCTATGTACAACCTCTGTATGAGGTTACAAGATCAAGAACAACATTAATTTATTTTTCATCTATTTTTAAAACCGTTGATAAAAAGTATACATGAAACATTTACTACAAATTAACAAAAGTAAATTTAGAATTATATACCTACCTAGGGAAAAAAGAAATTCAAAAACAAAACTGGAAAATGAAAGTCAAGTCACTGTTTTATGCTTGAAGGAGCCTTCGTATCTCCCTGCTTTTCTCACACATTTCGTCAATAATAAGATTGTTGTCTATTTTGGTTAGAATGTCTCTTTCTGAGTTCATCAAGAACAATGATTCCAGATGTTCATCTGTAAGTCTTGAACGGAGTCTTGTTTTTATGTATCTGAGCTTTGAAAATGCTCGCTCACAGAATACTTGTGTTGCCGGTAATGTAAGAAGATGCTTATAAACTTTGAATAATTCTGTGTAGAGTCTTGAGTACATATTGTACTGCAGAATCACATCGAAGATGCCCTTAAAGCAAGAAAGGTACTTCACTCCATCACATTTTATAGACCTTAAATCCGCAATATCGTCAGTCGGCCCCAAATACTCCTCCTCATCCTCCATGAAATCTTCAGAAAACTTGTCCTCTTCAATCAAATCTTCAATCATACGAACCTCAACAGCTTCTTGATCTTTCTTAATTCTCATAAGGGGATTTTGAAAACTCTTCCCACATTGATGAAAACGAAAGAAGCTCTTCTTTAAGTTTTCCCTCTTCACAATCAGGAATTAATTCAGTGATTCTTTACAGTGACAACGAAGCCAGACTTAAACTCTTGAACTTCTTAGGATCAATACACTCTAAATCTAAGTATAAGCTTAGATTTTCAGCAAATCGTTCCTATATGCTGTTAGAAATTTGGTCTGGAACACAGTTGAAAACGGTTACTTCAAATCTGTATTTACTGTCTTCAATTACTTCATCAGAAGCTGATTCCCCTGCCATTTTCTTTCTTTTTCTACATTTTACCTCAGGCAATTCTGTTTCTATATACTAACTTATTCTAGACTAGGAACATCTGTAATGAGTCCTTCTATACTATTTGACATTTCTGTTGGACAGTGTTCTGCTGCTTTGTAGACTTTGTCAAACTGGTCCCTAGCTTCTTTCAAGTTATTGAAGTTGAGTTGAGGATATCAGGCGCCATACTTGGACATAGTCTAAGTTTTTTGTTTGCAAGTAGTCTGATAAAGGTGTGGTATGCTGAATAATCAATAAAAACATCATAGCCACAATGATAGTCTCAAAGGAGCACAACTTTTGAATGAGAGACATTGCATCTTGTCTGACTTTGGAATTGAATTCTTGCGAGTTACCAATCGCACTTAAAGCTGCTACGAGTTCCACATATACTGGTTTTGATTTTCTTGGTCTGGCATCCTTTGAGTCGGGTGCTCAGTAATGAAAGTGTCCAAATATTTTTACAGCAGCGTTGCTTTTACTTCTCCATCGAGTTATCCCAATAGACTCAAGACGGACGCTTGGGTTTTGTTCGAAGTACACCTCAAGTCGTTTCTGGGATTATTTCAAAAATATCTGAATTTCCTGGAGAAGCCCAAAGAAAGATATATATATATATATATAAACACCCAAGCTCGGCCAGAGGGCAAGGCCGTAGGCTGAGTAAAGACTGGATCTGGGGGCGGAGCAGTGGGGGTGGGAGGATTGATATATAAAAATCATCCAAAATGACCGATATTATAGTCAAATCTATAAATTCCAGGGTCCCTAAGATCATTATAACTACATTCCTAAAGCCACAAAAACAGAAAGAGCGAGGCCACAGGCCGAGCAAATACTGGGATTTGGGGCGAAGCGTGGGGTTGGTAAGGGTGATATGTAAAAATCGTCCAAAATGACCGATATTAGAGTCAAATCTATATATTTAGGGGTAAATCTAATATCATTAATAGCATTCACACGCCGAAAACAGAAAGAGCGAGGCGGCAGGCCGAGCAAATACCGGGGTCTGGGGTGGAGCCCTAGCTGGCCAAAAGCTAGCGAATTTATAAAATAACTATGTATATAGCTTTTTTTAAAGTGTTCAGAGAAGAAACTGCGCCTTCTCGAGGCTAAGACGGGTCTTAGCCCTCCCGAGGAGGGCGTAAAGGCACTGATGTAAGGAGGGCGCAGCGGCCATCGGGCCGGTACTTGATTATGGCCAGTCCAACCCTGATATATATATATATATAAAACTTAAATAGTAACCTGTACTAAAATTCAACGCATGTAACTTAACAAGAAACAGAGCATCAACGTTACTTTTCAAAATGTTGAAAAAAGTAATAGATTATATATAATTTTCAATCTAGAAGTTTATTAACGTGAGAATATCGGACAATTGTTTAAAATTGTTGTACTCATATCTGAAAACTAGGACAACTTACGCATCACAAAGTTCTCAACGCAAGTACAAAGTTCACAATATAAAACAGAAGTACCTCAAGAATCCCTGCAGGACAAATTTCTCTCAATTTTACATCTAAAAGTCATTCCTAAAACAAATAAGACTGGTTCTTTTCACACGAGTTTTATTCCGGTACTTTTTGAGTCTTGGAAACAGACAAAAGTCTCATGAAGCTGTATCCGACGAGTAGGGAGCTTGACAAACCAAAATATTGTGCTGTGTTCGGAAAGGCAACCATATGATATGCATGAATAAAATAATTGTCCAGGCACAGTCTTCCGAGGTTTGAGTTCCATATGCAGGGTCGGACTGGCTGCTACTTGGCCCCGGGGGCTGACATATTATGTTGGCCCCGAATTCTCAATCCCTTTTCCCAACTATCATTACCTGAACTGTCCGCTGTTTTCCCACAATAAAAGCATACCATTATCTTAAATAAGGCACACTATTCTTTAGTAGCCATACCTTTCAGGGTATATGTTATATGACAATATTTATGAGAATACGAAAGTGATCTCAGATCTTTCTGTTAGGTTTCAAATTGATATTTTTCCTGGGCCAAGAAACTAAACTCCCAAGAATTGTATTGTCAGGCCACTATAGTTTCGGCTTCCTTTTATATTCCGCGATTGGAAGAGTGTTGGATTTCACTATTGTTTTTACTTGCACCGACATGACTTTGAAACTGGCATAGCCCATTCTTACTTTATACGTGATATGAGTCGCAACAAAATTTTAATGAAACGTTCAAAGAGCTTGATGTCTGCAGATTACCGCTGTGGCTATCCACAAGAATATTAGTTGTCGCACATGTTTTCCACATTTTTTTCTCTTCCTCCTGACATCCTCTCTTTATTAAAATTTTCATTTGGTCCCTGTCTGGTGGCAATTACCGCCTTGCCACTTGGGCCAGTCCGGACCTGTCCATAAATCTAAATATTTCGAACAAAAATGGTTACGTAGATGACGGGAGATATCTAAAGAGAAGTCCTTTTTTCTCTAAGCGCTCACATGTGCCTTTGTCACTGCAATCAAAGAACATAATCAACATTTGCTTTGATTTTACTACGCGAACTATGTCTGGCTGGTGAGGTCAGAGGTATCCATTGAGTTGATTGTGACTTCGTTTTCTGGTCCTATCCATACACCACTTTTTCACCATTTTAGAATGTATCCAGACCACACAAGAGAACTAAACATAACACTTACATGTATCTCTTGTTGTAGAGAAGTAAACACCTCCTGCTTGTTAAAGACATTGTGGATTCCTCTTTCACGACGCGAGCGATTGGCAAACCTGCACAATTAGTTTTCTCAAAACCACAGGTCGAGTACTTTTCTGACAGGTCTCGTAAAGGTAATTTAGTAAAAACATATAGAAGCTGAATGTAGATTTTGGTTCAGATCAGCTGATACGTTTTGCTATTTCTAGCTTTCATGCTTCTGTTACCAATGAAGGTTGATATTTCAGATTTTGTCCTACAGACATATTTGTTCACCTAATTCTTCGCAGAGATTATGTTAATTAAAATATATATTTGAAATATTTTATTTACTGACAAACGATATTTATTAACGTAACTCAAATTTACTCTTATAGGTTATCTAGGCTCAATTCTTGGTGAATGTATATGTAGAAAATTATAAGGATACTTACCGGAATAAGAAACGGATTCTGGAAGTCTAACGACACATACATCATTACGAAGTAAATCGGGGTCGAAGTTCCTGTGTACAGTAATGTCAGTAGAAGAAAGAACCACTCTTCCAGTTTCGCTGTTAGCGTTCATATTCTGGGTTCCCAAATAAACTTGCACTCTTCGGTGCCTAATGAAGTAAAAAAAAAGTATAACTAATTATAGAGACTTTCAATGATGTATACTGCTTTAAATAATAATCAACACGATTTCAAGTGTGTACGTTTGAAGTCAGTGAAAAGCAACCAAAATATTCCTGTATTTTTATCTTCTACGTGTCCAAATAATATTAAAGTTGATTGTGCCTAATATTGCGTACAGTTATTCACAATGTTATGGAGCAGTCAGTCAGTTAAACTTTAGGCCGGCGTTTTTGTTTTGCATGAAAGAGGTTTCGGACTTTGTTAAAGTTGATTTTTTAATGATTTCAGTATAACGTTGTCTTGCAGGATATATGTGATAATTTCTTAATAATTTTGATTCTAAGCCAACGCTGGACTCAAACCGCCTTATGCAGAGTCGTTTCGATATATGATTAGCGTCATACTAAAGTCGTGACTACTACAGGAACCTTATGTTAGTCGAACTATTTAGTATAGCACTAATCACGTGTCAAAATGACTCTGCATATGGCCCAAAGTAACTTATTAACAGGCGCATACTAATAGAGAAGGTCAGCGACAAATATTTTTGACAATATCTCTTTTAATTTTAAAACATAGTTTTGACATTTATTTTGAATGTATATTTCATCTGATGGTTAAATATCATTTTGGCATGGTGAAATTAATGCTGCCAAAAATATGAATAAATTGACTCATAAAAATTCTACTTAATCACATTATATTTCTATGAAATACTATGTATGAATTGACTAAATGAGAATATTTTTATTGTAGGCTATATGTATTGTATTTTTCAGTGTATTAGTACATGTGTTTATTTACACGTATAAATAATATCACGTCCGTGTGTTACTGTGTTGAACTGCACGCGTATAATCCAGTTGATTGTAACATTGTTTATAGGCAACAAGTACAGTAAAGGTAGATTACAAAATTACAATTGAGAGTTTTATATAATTATAAAATTAAATTGTAAATCCGAAAATGTCCAAAAGCCAGAGATCCATTTCAGAGAGTGATATTGTTGGTTTATTAGATTCTGATAATAAAAAATCACGAAGATTTGTTAATAGCACGAATAGTGAAACAGATGTTTTTAAGCTTAGGTCCTAAGTGCTAATGGAACAAAGATATTAGGCCTACAGATCCTAATATGGATGAGTCACCAGAATAAGATGCAGAAAGTATGAATCGGAGGAGAAAGAGGAAAATATTGCAAATGTTCAGCCGACATGAGAACTACCACGACCTCAGGCCAAAATAGATCACCCATGCAAGAATATGAAGCATCCTTCAGGAACGGAATGGAAAGCAAAGCCGTTGATCAATCGTAGGAGATGCCAGGCTCGTTGTAAATATTATGGCATCAGTACTCGGGCCAAAGCATGGTTTAGAGCCTGGGAGTCCGAAAAACTCATTTTAAATACATTAGACGATGGTGTCCAGATATATTGTAACCCGCACAAACCAGAAACTTTCAACTATCCAAAAGCTAACCTTTGATTCGTTCATTCGGAATACAGAAAAGTTTCATAAGGAAGAAAGTTTGGGCCTAATAGGGACTTTACTAAATTATGTTGTTCACAATCAGAACAAAGATAAAATAGAATAACTTTTAAACGAACAGAATTTTCCAGTGTATAGAGCAACACTGTCGGAACTGAGAATGCTCCTATTACTCAAATGTCTACATTACGACGACGCCACTATACGTGACGTACAAAGACAACAGAATAAATTTGCTTCCACCAGAGAACTTTGGAACATGGTTGTGAACGAATTTCCGACATTGAACAATCCTGGTGAGTCAGTCAGAGCGGGCGAAGAAGTGATTACATTTTTTATGGCCGTTTTCCATTTAGAATACACATTCCAACAAAGACCCGGAAGTACGGGATTGAAGTGATTCTCTTGTGCGATTCGATCTCAATTACTGTTTTGCTACTGAACCTTACACAGACAAGGTTGAAAATGAACAATGAGATTGCAAGAAGTACATATGTCCCACACATACCGAGAAGGAATAATAGATGATAAAGGAAATCTGCATGCAGTGCAGCGCTGAATAACTATAGGAAATACAATGGACAATCAAAAAGACCGCTATTATGTTGTAAAATTTTCCAAAAATATTAACATACCTTATTTCTAGTTATCTTATAAACGGTATTTATTTTAGGGTTGTTTCATCTTTCAGAAAAGCGGAAGTGACGTCACTGTACGCTATTTGACGTCATCACACTTCCAGCCGTTGGTTTTAAACTTCATTTAAATGTCTATGACGGTAGCAACCATATTTACATTCGTTTCCTTGTTCAAATATATAGAAATGAAATGGGATGAGTAACTGACTCTGGCGTTTGTATATAGTAAAATAAATATAGCACTGGTAGATACGTGACTGTTAATGCAAACGACCAGTTTGTTAATATTCTAGCTATTCCACTTAACAATAGTAATACATGTTGTACTCCTCTTAAAAGAGTATTTAAAGACTAATTTGCCATGTATTCTACATACTTATATTTTTTTACTACCTGATACATATGCACTAAAGTGACTGAAAGCTGGTAATTGCTGTATGTACCCAGGAGCGAAAATGTTGAATAAAGTAAATATGACTAAGCTAAAGGTGTAATAATTGAACCAGAAGCCATCAAACATTTAGCAGGATATTTGCTCTTTATTTCCTAGAATTTATTTGATTTCATTCAGCAAAATAGAATCAGCTAGTGGGAGGTTTCCTATTGTGACTAAAACTATGATCTCTTATTATTTCTGTTTAAAAAAGAGTACTTTAAATAGTAAAAATAAAGTATAGGTATTCCTGATATGAAACTTTAAAATATGTTTGTCGTGAGTAATGAAGATTTAGAAACAGAAAGGAAAGAAGAAAACAAATTTATTTAAATGTAAGTTATGTATTATAGCTATTAAAAGATTTGTATTAAACCATAATCGCAAACTTAAGGAAGTTGAGGTTTTCTCGTAATTGCTTTAAACAATATATTTATAAATAAATTCGAATAAGAAATAGCAAATCTGAATTTGAAACTCCGGTCATCTGAACGTAATCGATTGTACTAATTTGTAATTGTAAATGCTTCTCTACCAAAGCCAAGTTACTTGCTGTGAACTGAGAAGATATCATTCATTGCCGTATTTTGCCAATTTATTCGTGTTTACTTAAATGAAACATTTTATTTTCTAAAATTCCTTAATAATTTTACTTCACATAGTGAATTCTACTATAGGACTTACTGATATCCGCAGTGAGCTGCTGTGAGAATCCACTGTGAAGAAATGAGAGAGCCTCCGCAGTATGTTTGACCATCAAAAATCAGAAGAGCTTGGTAAGGAAATTGGCCATGAGAAGCAAGTTGGCCATTGATAATTCTGTCACTAGGCCCTGAAATAGCAATCGTACGTACATTAGAAGAACAAATCTTAACTCAGCCAATATTCAGAATTGTGGTATTACAGGACATTTCATTTCTTTGGATTCCTGATTAGGTTTGTTCTTTCTGACGTATAAGACTATTTTTTATCTTGAACTATCTTGAATGTCTTACAAGCATAAACGTACTTTGGCAATTTTTAGAAACAACTTACCTGTGATTTATTTATTTCTGAAAAATCTTAATTTACTGTTTTTATTTTGACTCAAGTATTATACTATTTATAATTAGAGTGAAATGAAGAGAAAGAGCACTACAATTTATGTAATGTATTGTATTAAAATGTATAATTGAATTATTATGAGATAAAAAAGCATAACAATACTCAAAATATTCATAGCTATATTCAGGAATAATTATTATTCGTCTCTTTTATGATAGTGAAAAACAAATTATTCCATTGTTATATACTATATAAAATTAATGATAACGTTTAGATAATACCTAAAATTAAAAGTTTTATGATAAAGCAAGTGACAAAGAAAGAGTAACCAAAATATTAACATTTTCATCTAACCATAATCTTGTCAAATGCGCTGTATACAACTTTGCTTTTAGTAGTTCACCGATAAAAATTATGAATAACATGTCACTTTTACCTATATGAGTTGAACTTACGATATGAGTAGTTTTTTCATACATTTCTATCCTAATTTTGCCGGAATATTCTGTAACAGTAAACTAACGTAATAATCAATTATGAAAAAGTTGTTAAGTGGAGAAGCTGGAATTATGTCCAATCCTGTGAGTTTCTCGACTTCTTGTTCCGTCCTGCTCTGCAATTTTTGTTAACCTGATTCTCCTTATTTCCACGATTCATCTTCCATCTCCGCACACTCCCGTTTCTTTGTCTACTGCAGTCCTCTTGTTTCTCCCGCAATTCTACTGTGACATCTTTTGCCTTCCGAAATGGCTTGCAGAAGGCAGTTCTTGAGGCACTTTTTCTATCTGACAGTGAGATTGATCTGGTGGACACAATTGCTTCTAATATTCTAGTGTTTTGTAATTATTTGGTCTAGGAATTAATTCGTGCGGGTGGACAAGAGATGGCGTGACGAATGGAGCGTCCCACAGTTCCGTGTATCCACACATGTGTTGCAAACCCCTGTCATCGCGTATCGTTCGTAGTATAGGGCAGTGGATTAAAGCGTCATTAACACCAGTTTGTAGTTAAGTGAACATGGCGCAATTTGTGCCTGATAAAGTGTTTTTGCGGGGTGTCCTGCTGCATTACTTTAACATGCAGAAAAGTGCGACTGAAAGTCATCGTATTTTGGTGGAAGTGTATGGTGACCATGCTGTAGCTGAGCAAACGTGTCAGAAGTGGTTTGCACGGTTTAGAAGTGGTGATTTCGGCTTGGCAGACCAAGAGCGAGCTGGACAGCCAAAAAAATTCAAGACGAAGAATTGACAGCATTGCTCGAGCAGGATTCGTGTCAAACGCAGGAACAACTTGCAGCAGCATTAGACGTTGATCAAACAACAGTCTCCAAACGCTTGAAAGCCATGGGAATGATTCAAAAGATGTCACATTGGGTTCCACATGAATTGAAAGACAGAGACGTTGAAAGACGAAAAACCATTTGCGAATTGCTGCTTCAACGACAGAGCAGAAAGGGGTTTCTGCATCGAATTATTACGGGTGATGAGAAGTGGATCCATTACGAGAACCCTAAACGAAAAAAGGCCTGGGTGAAACCAGGTGAACCAGATCCATCACAACCAAAACGAGATATTCACTGTGCAAAGGTTATGCTGTGCATATGGTGGGATATGAAAGGTGTGGTGTACTATGAGCTGCTGCAACCGGGTGAAACTATGAATGGAGAATGTTATCGACGACAATTAATGCGTTTGAAGCAAGCTCTGGCCAGAACACGACCAGAATGGGAGAACAGACATGATAAACTTATTGTTCAACATGATAACGCTCGCCCACATGTCGCAAAACCGGTCAAAACCTATTTAGAAAATGTCGGATGGGAAGTTTTACCCCACCCGCTGTATTCACCAGACGTTGCTCCTTCGGACTACTACTTGTTCGATTGCATGAACAAAGATTTAATTGGACAGCGGTTTACTTCTTCAGAAAATATCGAAACATGGGTCTCTGACTGGATCGCTTCCAAGGATGAGGACTTCTTTCGCCACGGAATCCGTACATTGCCTGACAGATGGGCAAAAGTGGTGGCTAGCGATGGACAATATTTTTCTTAAGGTATTTATGTATTTTGTGTTTGTACTACAGCTTCAATGTGTGCGTACCAACCGCACGAATTAATTCCTAGACCAAATAACAAAATGATTTTATTCAATGTAGATAATTAGATGTGATTTTATTGTATAAGTGCGTATTATTTTTCTTACGATACTATAATTTATCGCTGATGTCTAGGCATATCTCTAAGCTACGCCTATGCACTGCATTGTAATTCTGATTATATGGTATATTGACAAATATTATACGATTGCTTGGACTTCCAAATGTTTATCAACACTTTAAAGCTCACATATAGTTATCCCAGAAACAACAATATAGTTATTCCTATTTTATTAGTTGTTGACTTTTGTTGCTGTAAATTTAATCGTCATACCCGTGCATGGATACATACCCCTAAAATAGAAAACCGATCTTATTTACACAGAAAGTTTCTAAAAAGAGGAATACCATCCAATGTAAACAATACATTTGGTGCAAGTGTTGAGTTTCACAGTCGTACTTTTAGCAATTTGAAAATATTATTAGAGTAACTCTCAACTAGTCGAACATATTAGCAAATAGAAAAGCGAAAACTGAATAACTCACATGAACATTTTATGTTATTAATATCGGATAAAATGAATTTTGCTTTTGGTGGTCTCGTAAACATCTGTGTGTAATTATTACTGTAATATTGTATTGATAACATGCTAAGATACTTAGGTGTAAAAGAACTTACCAGTTCCTTTCGGAGCATCATCCAACAACGGAACACGTCGTATATTAAATGTTTCCAGAGTAGTCTGCGGTGCAGACTGAAATAGAAGTAAGTAAACAGGATTTCAGTAATTCAAAATAAAAGTAACTAACTAACTAACTCTATGGCCTATGGAACCCGGAGGTTCAGTGCCGCGTTCACAAAAGCTCTCCACTGACTTCTATCCTTAGCCGATTGGATCCAGTTTCTACTTTGTATTCCTATTTCTGCGAGACCCATCTTAATATTGTCCTCCCATCTGCGCCTAGGTTCTCCTAATGGTCGTTTTCCGATTGGTCTTCCAGTCAAGACTTTGAAAGCGTTTCCATTTTCTTTCATTCTAGCTACATGACTTTCCCACCTAAGCCTCCTAGACTTGACGACCCTAACAATGTTGGGTAAACCATATAAATTATGTAGTTCCTCGTTATGATGTTTCCGCCATTCCCCATGCCCGTTCATCTTGGGTCCGAATATTCGTCTCAGGATCTTGTTCTCAAATACTTTCAGTCTATGTTCTTTCCTCAGAGTAAGCGACCATGTTTCGCAACCATATAGAACAACAAGCATGATTATCGTTTTATATATTTTAAGCTTCAAATTCCTCGACAGAATTCGCGACGACAAGAGATTTTGAACCGAATAGTAACACGAATTCCCTGCTTTTAGACGACATTTAATTTCTTCGTGAATATGATTTTCGTCTGTTATTATTGATCCTAAATATTTGAAAGTATCCACTTTATGAAAAGCATTATTTAATATTTTAACGCATCCATAATTTGCCGTATTACGGTCCCGACGCACTTACATGTATTTAGTTTTCTCTGCATTTACTTCTATATAATGCTTCCTGTCCTCTGTCCTTGCAAGCGTTTAATAAGATCTCTGCATTTCTTTCTATTGTTCTGTTATCATCCCCTATTAAATTTACATCATCAGCATATGCCACAACCTGGTGAATACAGTTCAACTCTATGCCCTGGTTGCTATCTTTGATTTTCCTTATAGCGTATTCCAGCACAAAGTTAAATAATAATGGCGACAACGCATCTCCTTGTTTCAGGCTATTTTCGACATGAAAGCTCGTGGACAAAAATTTTCCTACGCGGACTTTAGGATTCATTTAAACATATTTCAATTAATCTAATTAGCTTTCTCGGTATTCCAAGTTCTGTAAGAACGTTGTATAATGTTTCTCTCCAAACCGAGTCGTACGCCTTTCTAAAATCAATAAATAGTTGATGGACCGAGGTATTGTATTCCCACTTTTTTTCGAGTATTTCGCGAATGGTAAATATTTGGTCGATGGATGATCGATGTCGTCTAAATACGCACTGATAATCTCCAATAATTTCATCTGCATATGGTGCCAATCTTGCTAATAGGATATTTGAAAGGATTTTATAGGATGTTGACAGAAGAGAAATGCCTCGATAATTATTAGTCAGTTTTGTCGCCTTTCTTGTGAATTGGAACAATGGTTGATTCTTTCCACTCTTGTGGCAATTCTTCCTTGTTCCAGATAAGGAGAATGAGTTTGTGTATCTTCTTCCACAAGTTTTCGCCTCTAGCTAAAATTAACTTAGCCGGAACTTCATCTACACCCGGAGATTTGTGTTTCTTTAATTTCTTTATAACGATTTCTACTTCTATTCGGTTGGGTTCTGGGATATACGGTTCTTCGGTGTGTATCTCCTTTTCTCCACGCACATTAGTTTTTGCCTGCGTGTTCAGCAAATCGTCAAAGAAATCTTTCCATCTATTTAAGATATCTATCCGTATTAGTGAGAACTGTTCCGTCAGCTTTCTTTAATATATAAGCACGAGGTTGATAGCCTTTCTTAAATTCGCTGATCCCCTTATACATGTCTCGAATATTTTTATTTTTAGTATTATCTTCAAGTTTCTTAATTTTAGCTTTCAAAAAATCGCGTTTCTTTGTTCTAAAAGTTTTGGAAGTTTCCCGCCTGATGTCTACGAAATTTTGTGTAATTTTTTCATTCGGATTTTTAGCCAATCTAATTTTCCATGGAAAGATCTTGTCGAAGTACTTGATGATATGTTGTGGTCCAAATTGTCCAGTACCCAAACGGTGTACATATTAGTCCTTAATGGAAAGGGACAGACAAGACCCTCTAATTTGTAACGTCTGCATGTCGTTGCTGCTATCTGATCTTCAATTTGCAGCACACGATTATATGTTACAGAAATGTTAAGCTTATATAAATTACAATAATCTTTCTGGAACGAATAAGAGTATGTACCTGTAAACCTACGTAGAATGGGAGCAGCCGTTCATGAGACATGTTGTGTCTTTCTTTTTGTGGTGCTAATCTTCTGCCCTTACAATTAAAATATACTAATTGACTTATTTTTTAGGACAGCTTGACAATATGTTGAAGCCTTTATGAATAACCCAACCATAAGTTTTTAAAAGCTCAAGAGAATTGCTAAATGTGGCTGCAAAGTTAAAAACAGTGCGTATATTCAACAAACGGTGTTCAGTGTACAAATCTTTGCTGCTGTCGAGGCTCTGTGATGAACAGCAATGTGACTAACACTAAGAAATGTTCTTACTTTGTGGAATAGGTCTGTGTTATCAGTTTCTGGCACTTTGTTAGCATTTTGTTTTGGAATATTCAGCTTTTCAGTAGCTATTTATTACATTTGAAGAAGTTAAGTTTAAATTTGACATATCTGCAGAGACGTATTTATGATGTGGTATTTAGGTGTCTTACATAATATAATTTATATGCACAATATAACGTTCATTTAATAACAATAGCAATGTAATGTAAATAATATTGATTTGAATAACAATTCACAAAAGTGGAGAAAAATTAATATTAATTTGTCGGGTTCCGATCTTGCTTGTAATCAAGTTTCGTCGAGTTGACTCCCTGCATACTCCTTGTATTCTATTGTACTGATTTCTTAATTTAACTATATTTCAACTATTTCTCCTTACATTGTAACGTATTATACATCAAATTAAAGCTCTTTCTGCTCTTTCAAACGTTATAGGGTACATGTTTTCATAAAATGGACAATTTTTGAGGAAAATTCATTTATATGTAAATATGTTTTTTAAAATCTTAAAAATTTTTAATTTTCTCATATTCATTATATTTCCTTGTGTTCATTACTGTTACAATCGATTGCATTCGGGCTTAACTTATAATTTTAAGAAAAGAATCATCAAAATCGGATCATTGGTTACCGAGATAATGATTTTCTCGTAAGAGAACACGCCAAAAAATCCAATATGGCGACATATTTAAAAATGGAGGCTAGAATAATTTTGGCATCCGACCCAAAAACGAATTGAATACCGAAGTACTTTCAATATGCCAAGTTTAATACTTGTGTCCAGCCTGTCATGATCCTTGCCTTTTTTGTTGTTAAGAGACCAGACTATCATATTAGTTTAATGGAATAGTGAATACGCATAATGTGCGTACTTGGTTGTCTGAAAATCCACACGAAACAGTACGGTATACAGGGTTTTCGCCGAAAGTGAGTGCCTTTTGTACAATATTCAGAAAACAAGTACACGGACCACTATTTTTTAAATTGAAAAGCACTATCATCGGTATTGCATTTTTGGACACGCTCCAGCAATGGCTTTGTCCTCAATTGGACAATGAGAAAAACAGTTACATTATCTGGGAACAACAAGGTGCAGCCCCACACTTCTATTGTGAATACTTAAGATTGAATGAAGTTTTTCTTCAACGATGAATCGGTCACTTTTGTGAAGATGATGTTGCTCTTCTGCAATGGGGCTAAGATCTTCCGACTTCATCCCCTGCGATATCTTTCTGTTAGAATATTTAAAGGATCTTGTTTACATGCCACCGCTACCAGCTAACCTACCTGAATTGCAAGTAGAAGTGTTTCAGCAGTGGATTGGATTAGATTTGAGATTAACGGCTTATTCAGCAGGAAAGCTATATGAGTCATGGACCTACAGCTTAACGTGGGACCGAACTACTTGAGCTCAGCCGGGAATCGAATTCGGGATTCCCATGCCTAAAGCACGCACATTATCCACATAACCCTAGAAGCTCTTGCAGCAGTGGAATGTGTTACCCCAGACAGCAGCTTTAGTGTGGTTAGAAATTGAGGACAAATTTGGTGTACGTCATATTACAAAGGGATTTTACCTTGAACACTCTTAATTTGTGACAAAAGCTATTTGAGTTACCGTTCTCTTAAAGTTAAGTTTCATTTCTGTATTGTACACACATGCTCATTAAATCTTGCGCGTATACTGTGGTTCACATTTTTTTTTTTAATTTGTAAAATTTTTCTTTCCGCTTTTGGTTAAAGTTAAGTGATTGGTAATCAGAGATAATCGAAAGTATTCCATGTAAGAAAATATCCCCAAAAATGTTAACAATAATACAATTATTAACAAGAAATAAAGTGAAACTCGATTGAGTAAATCCTATCAATCGTGCTTTCGAAAGAGTTTTGTAGTAGTAAAGGAAAATTCAGAATTTCCTGCGAAGGTACAGGAGGGAAGAAAGGAAGTAAAATGTTAAATCTATTGGTCTAAACCTCGTATCTAGACTTTCTGTCAAACATATATACAGTTCTGTGATCAATATTTCGTACGCAAATATAGAAACAGACATAAAAGCTATTCTCTTGAGTTAAGTTGGTTTTGAGTTTAACGTCCCGTTTAGCAGCCAGGCTATATGAGACGTGGACCTACTGATTAACGTAGAATCCGAACTACATGAGCTGAGCTCCCGCCGGGAATCGAACTCGGGTCTCCCACGCCAAGCTATTCTCTTGAGGCTCGAAATGATGGGTTGAGGCTAGATAAGCTCAATGTATTATACAAAGTAGGAAATTCTTTTAACAGAGTCCCCGTAGATGAATGAATACAATGAAGTTAACAAATAATGAAAGAAGAAAGAATTTTGACACCGGAACGAATCCCTTTTCTTTCTTTTATAATTTAATTAATTTATTTTTTCATTTTTCATTTCTGTTAGAATAGTAGGATACCAATAAAATTTGCATATTGATACGAACTGAAACAATATAATAAGAAAGACACTTTTGTTAAGTTTTCCCTTTAATCTACGTATCTACTCAGAAGCAAAGTACTATCGGTTATAGCTCTTGTTTGCGTTTTGGTATTGGAAGATAGTTTCAATACAACATGCCTTCTCATAGTTTGAATCATCTGTACACGGCATGTGTTCTATACCCTAATTCCTTGAATAGCTATCAAATATAATCATCGGATGTCCGTACGAAGTAGGTCAAAGTATAAACTGTGTGAGTTTGGTGAAACTTGAACGATTTCTAT
Source organism: Thermobia domestica (assembly GCF_964235325.1). Lineage (NCBI taxonomy): Eukaryota > Metazoa > Arthropoda > Insecta > Zygentoma > Lepismatidae > Thermobia > Thermobia domestica. The sequence goes on from NC_137458.1 coordinate 171,970,320, forward strand.
GGATCTCGTGTTATGAAATTTCTTCTGATTTCTCTGAATCCAAACCTCAACTCAGATGTAATTCGGAAATCAAGGGTTGAACACTGTAATACGCGTATAACATATACATACTAAGCTTGTTAAGATATACCATGTCTCTCGGTTTCACCTAATCCTAACAAATTCGATTGTCAATAGCTTGAGAGCCAAAGGTATGAAAACAATATTACAAACGTGCCAAGGTAAAACCCTACGTCAAATTTGATCAAGACAGGATACGTTTTGTTGATAACATGCTATATATACTATCCTTGTGAATACCAAGTTCGGTGAAAATTGGCTGTTTTGTCGATCGTGTTTTAGTTAAATATTTTGACTTCACTAAGTTCAACCTCAAATTTAATGACCAATATAACTATACCAAGTGCTATCAAGACCAAATGTGTTGTATCGATCGGAGTCTAATAAATTTCTGGATTTCACCAAGTCCAAGCCCAAATTTGATTCTAATAGCCCGAAAGCCAAAAGTATGAACACAATAGGTCTAATATTTCCATATCCTTCAAGATCTATCACCATGTCAAGTTTAGTGAAGACAGGTAAGATTCATTGATATCATACTATATATACTATCTTTGTAATTTTTAAAATAGAAAAATCATACGAAGGACGAAAAAACTATCATGTCAATTATTCCTTATATTTATATCTAATGAATGATGAGGTTACGGTTTATATCATTGGATGCTGTGATGAAAACGTACTATAACGTTTTCTTTTACTTATACAGATACTTTTCATGTTTATAATTCTAAACGTTAATTTTACGAGGTATTTACCTGTGCTGCGACTACTAGTAAAGTAAGTAATATAAACGCCTTCATTTTGTAATTGTTAACTACTATCCATTAGAAACCCAGTTGCTTATATATTATCACAATGTAATTATATTTAGAACTACTTATCTATTCATATCATGACTTTGATAATTTGAGAGTATTATTTGGGAATAAGGTTAAAAATTGGATTAAATGGGTAGTACTGGTCGTGATTATTTGATTTATTTAAGATAAACACCAAACCTTGAACAGTTTTTATATTGTTTTTTTCTTTTCATTCAATTTTCTTATTTGTTTGTTTTCTTTATTAATTCTTTTTGTGCACATTTAAAAGAATATTTCAAACAATCACGTTATTTCCAATACCTAAATTTTGTTGGGTGGTTATGTAATTTCGTTATTTATATCTATTATTCATTATAAGTAAGATCTAAGAAAATCACTAGTGACATTCTGATAATAGTTGATAAGGAACATTACAGGAGACAAAATATTAGTTTGGAAAGAAAGCATGAGATAAGATTAGATTCAACAAGATCTTTGGGAATTACTTATACATGGATCACAAAGTACAAGTAATTTCTACTTAACAGTGTTGTATACTGACTGAACTTTTTCAAGAAAAATAGTTTATACTAGTTGTTATAACCTTTCATCCACTTCATATTTTAAAAACTAATATATTGTTAGCCATCTACATTCAAAACTTATTTTTCTAGATGAAATTGAGAAAAGTTTTTTTCGTAACGTATAATACAGTGGACTCTTTTTAATTCGAAGTCCAAGGGGACACGAAAAAACTTCGAATTATCCAAAATTCGAATTATCCAACAACATTCATTTTCACATATATAACAACAAACAAACCAAAGTACTGTACATCAAAAACATATTCATATGGTGTAGACTTTACCTTTAAAGCAGCTTATTATTTGCGTGATCGAATACCGCAAACTAACAAACGACATTGACTCCACATAATTCAAACTACGTGTACAATGGAAAATATAGTTACGTACAACACTACAACATACATTGAATAGCCCAAACAATTAAATACCAGTAACAATTTGAATCTGCTTAAATTTGATTGTTTTTGTACGGCCAATAAATCTTGAATTTCATGTATTGCGTGGAATACGATATTAATAACATTTGGTTGACTTTATCAATAATTCATCTTAAATTTTCAACCAATTCTGAAACAAGATGAGATTGGCACACATTCTCTATCTTTACTTCTTCCCCAACTCACCTTCATCTTTATCATTAAATAGATTTTCTATTTATCTTTTGTATTACTCTCCCCTATGGCTGCATCTGGATAACTGAAAACACGTTAAAACTGTATTTCTCTGTTTACATCTGTCCAACATAAAAAAATTTCAACTGTATTTACTTCGAATTATCCAAAACATAGGTTCAAAAGTTCGATTTATCCACGATTTTTTACTATTATTTTCAATACAGTTTTCAAGGGGAATTGACTTGTGTTCGAATTATCCAATATTTCGAATTATCCAAGTTCGAATTAACGAGACTCCACTGTATTATGATTGTTATCGCGTGAAACGATCAGATTTCTATATCACTAATTTCATATTAGAGTAAATTTAAAGTTATTGATTTTGGTCTTACATATTAACTACAACAACATATTGCATTTCGTTGAGATAACAGAGAGAAAGAGACATATTTTTTACAGGATGTAGTAAAATTAGCTTTGTTCGATATACATATCATAAGACAGTGTTTGTATCATATGAACTTAAAAGTAATACAATGTTAGGAAACTTAAGAAAAGCTGTTGAGAAGACAGATTGAAAGTAAGCAATGCTCAATAGAACGAATCATGGGTTTCAGATATAGAAATAGGACCACAAAAGGTAAAGCAATCATTTTTTTATTTATTAGAAATACGTCATATTGTGATTATAGCATCCGACGCTAATGTAATTTTGATGTACACCATGTCCTCCGTCTCACTTGTGTTATTTCTGCTGTAGAGACCTTCAAAATTTGGATTTTTTTGATACTGCAGCGTCTTTAGTTTTTAATTATAATGGTCTAGTAAATTTGCGTTTCAAATGTAGCATTACTGTATGTACTCATATAACATAGTGGTGTTTAATAAGAATATAACTTCATGTTGGTTTGATAACACATTTAACTGATAAAATTCCGCAGTATATCGAACAATGTATCATATATTTTCTTCGTACAAAATTTTCGTCTTTTATACATTAGTTAAAGTTTAAAGACTGTTTCAGGATAAATGGTTCACTCTCTATATGAAATTATAATAGAAATCACGTAAAAGCTAAAATAGTGGTAAGAATTTTAAAACAATTGCAAAAGTAACACCTTTAGGTTGGCAGTACAGTTGGAGGAAAAAGTTTAGAACATATGATGTTAATGGTCGCTATCTTGAAATCCGTCATTTTGAATTCAATTTTAATTTTCTTAAATAGAAACCATATGTTGTGATACCTTGTTCTCATCTGGAATCTTCTCAGGGATTCATTGCTGTATTGTACTTTGCCTTACAACTTATTATAACGACGTTATGACTATTTTTTGGTTTTCAGAATGTCAGACACATACCACAGATTTCTTCCGATTAAAGTCCCGGGTTCGATTTCCAGTGGGGCACTCGGTCGAAAAAGTGTAAAAAGCTTTTTCAGGTCAGCCATCTTGAATGAGGTTTTCCTGAGATTTCCTCATTCATACCAGGCAAATACCGGGATGGTATTTAAAACATGTCCCAGGTCGTTTCCTTTCTTGCGTTTCCCCGGATACTGTGCTCGCCGAGGGACGACATCTCTCAAAACGTGACGAGCTAACATGGCCATAGATGCCGAAAGCCCAGAAATCTAAATCTTCCGATTAAAGGTCATGAAAAGACAATCAAAACTATCACAATATATGAAACTTCCATTGGGTTACAAAAACGTACACTACTTCCTTCTTTTGTAAGAAATGTTGCATTCTCTAACAAGACCCCAACAATAGTCCCCCAGCATTGAAGGATCCCATCGTCCCTGGTACCTTTTCTCTATTGCCATTATATCTTGGTGGAATCTTTCCCCCTGTTCGTCGCTGAGAGCACCTAGGTTAGCAGGAAAGAAGCTGAGGTGGGAGTGCAAAAAGTAGATTTTTAAAGACATCCTACAACCCAACTCTTTGTATTTCTGTATCATGTCCTGTACGATTTCTGTGTAACTCTCAGCTTTGTTATTGCCCAGAAAGTTGCGCACAACACACTTAAATGCTGTCCAGGCAGCTAGCTCAGCACTGTTTAACTTGCTGTCAAAGCTATCATCAAGCATTAATTTCCTAATTTGGGGACCAATAAACACTCCCGCTGAAATCTTAGCATCACTCAGGTTAGGGAACTTATCTCGCAAATACTTGAAACCTTCACCAGATGTGTCCATGGTTTTGACAAAGTTTTTCATAAGTCCTAACTTGATATGAAGTGGCGGTAGTAATATCTTATTAGGATCTACCAAAGGAGCGTATTTGACGTTGCATTCTCCAGGTACGTAATTCACTCTAGGTTCCCATTCCTTCACTTCATAATGTTTGTCATCAGCTCGGCTATCCCATAAACATAAAAAACATTGGTACTTCGTGTAACCGCACTGCAGTCCTAATAAAATACCAACTACCTTGAGATCACAACATATTTGCCAACAATGGTCCTTGTAATTTATAAGATTTAGCAAAGTTGACATGGTGTCATAGGATTCCTTAATCTTCACTGAGTGCGCAAGTGGTATAGAAGGTTTTTTATTTCCATTATGTAAAAGGACAGCTTTAAGGCTGACCTTTGACGCGTCGATAAATAACCTCCATTCTTCTGGAACGTAAGGAATTCCTAGCTCCGCCATCAACACATTTATATCCGTACATACGCACACATTATCTTGCATTGAGAAATAGCTTGAAAATTAAACATGCCTTTTCCTGTACACTGATATGTTCGTTTCTGCATCCAATAAGTTCCACTGCTGGAGCCTTGATCCCAGAAGTTCCGCCTCTTGTTTTGTCAGGTGCAAATCACGGACTAGGTCATTAAGTTCACATTGCCGGATGAAATGTGGCTCGCGAACACAGTCAGGGATGAACGTTGGATCCTTGGATGTACATGTTGATGTCGATGGTTCATCAAGGTCATGATCATCATCAGAGTCTTTTGGCCATATCTCTTCCCAGTTGGTAGGGGGCTCGGGAAGTGGAAGTTCTTTTGCATTCTGTTACATTTGATAACAAATATTGATAACCATTTCATGAACAAAACGAAAAAACTTGAAGAATTGTATATATATGTATTAAGATATACATATACTGTACGTTTAAAAAATATATACGTTGGAAGTACATTCTATTTTTATACACGTTTCTAATTTACAGAGAGCAATACAAGTGTGTTGTTGACTATTGTAAATATTCATTTTTATGTCTGTGTTTGTAGTAATAAAGCAAATCGTTTTTACCCCAACTCAGGAGATCTGAAAGCATTACTATCAGGTGCAATAAACAGTGCACACAGTATACATACAAATATATTTATTTATCTAGAAAGAACAAAGCGATTTTTACGAAACTTTTAGGGTTTATTAAATATAAATCAAGGTATACTTAGGTATAATTTCTATGTTACTATATATAAGGAGACAGGAGCTAGGGAAATAAAATATCTGAAAAAGGAAAATTTTTTAGGGAATTTCCCGAAAATCCCTCTGTTACGGGAAAACTGTACGTGATGAAGAGAAACCGAGTGCATATTCGAATTCAGCGCAAAAAGTTCCTTTAAGATCAGGTGATTTTTCTCATGTAACAAACAAAAAGTTTAAATTTGTTAACTAGTGTTATTTAACGCATAAACAATTTTAATTAAATATATAGTAATCCTGAGTTCAAAAATATTAGAGCGAATGCAGCTACTATTCATAAATATACTTAATAGTATGGTTAATCGGGAAAATAATATTCTTTGTTCTATTCATTAACTTTATAACAAATTCAATAAAGTAATACATATAATGACTGCTGATAAAGAATTCCATCCAAAGAGGCTACTTCAATAGACATATATATATATATTTCTGAAATTAGGCTCATGACAGTAACCTATTAGAAAATTATATATCATCTGTAAGAATTTTCGAATCTGAACGATTCTTAGTTACTTATATCAAACTTATCTATATATATAAAAGAGAACGCACAAATCCTTTGTTACCTCATCACGCTAATACGGCTGAACCAATTTCTTTTATTTTTGGGGGGTTATTAGGATTTGGACCCTAGATGGTTTTTATCATATCACTTTAATTTTTAATTACCAGTGTCTTGAGATAATTGACCATTCAAGTGTCCATAACGTACAAATCCTTTGTTAGCTCATCATAGCTAAATCTAACCGTATTTATATGCAACCCACATGACCGTGTCACTCGGCGGGTTAACATAAATGACAGGCGATATAATGTTAACATTCTTCTATGGTTTTTATCATATCACTTGAAAGCGAAAAAGTAAAAATTATCTAAGTAACAAAGTTTATTGCGTTCCAGGGTGACCGCAGCGAAGCGGGGTGAACGCTGCTAGTTTCTATATAATTAATTAATACAGTAATTAACTCACCAATATTTTGAATACAATATTCCTCCTTGCTATTTGTATACTATGGGCATGGAACTTCACATAGAACATGTATTATCAGGATCAAATGGAAAAACACACTTTCTTTTTTAACGTAGCACCAAATAACTATAATTTCTTTCACACATACACCAATCCTCAATTGAATTCTTAGAATATAATATTATCACGTAATAAGATTATATATATATTTATATATATATATATTATATATATATATAATATATATATATATATATATTTTCCCTACATATTATATTTTACATATTCAATAATAGAAAAAGAAATTACATTGTAACTTACAATTTGTCTTGATTACATACTGAACGAATAGTTTCCAGTTGAAAAATAATATGTTGATTTATCCATAACCAGTTTTATCAGAATAATCCATTTCCATCCAAGAGACCTCACAAACAGACTGGAATCCGGTCCACGGAATTCTCCATTAACAATTGACGATACAATCCACCGACTATTGGACTAAAAGCCCAATTTACAATTAAGGACGCAATACATTAGACATATTCAGACGGACACATTACAGGCTTGCAATGAGAAAACTATTTTAACATATAACACTTTAAAATATTACTTAAATTTATGTTCATCTATTGTCTTATAGCACCAACGTAAAGCTTCAATAACAATTTATGGTTCAATTTAGGCTCAATTTTTTTAATGAAGATTCCTAATTAACAATAGGGATTCTCCTTTCTCTGAAAGGTTTTGTCATTGAGACATGTACTCTACGAATATCTCTGTCATTTTCAACAGATTTAACCTGTAATGAGTTTTCACCAAGGAATTTTTGGACTTCGAATGGCCCCAACCACCTTTCTGATAAACTCTTCGTAATGTTATCAGCCAAAGATGACTTGGTTTGGGTTTTAATTAAAAGTTTATCACCTACCTGATAATTAGTAGGTATTCTTCGTTTATTAAAAATTTTCTTTTTCCTATGCCATGCTTTCTCCATATTATGGAGCGCATTTACCCACAAATTGGGGTCTTTCTTTTGGATATCTAGCTCCTGCACATTCCATTTTACATCTAATGGATCTCCGCAGTTATAGTTACAAACTAAATCAAAGGGACTACACCTGGTCTCCTCATGAACTGCGCTATCAATCGAGTACTCTATTTCGTATAGACCCGTGTCACATCGCACGCGGACCGGATGTTAGTCCAACAAAGTCGGTCACCCAGTATTCCATGGTAAATCTTTTCTTGGATGAAAATAACCATATTTAAAAAAGACCGGTGTTTTAGCATAAGATGTATTAAAGGAAAGGGTTTATAGACCACGATTGATTGTTTTTATAACATGAATGCACTGAAACCTTTAGACATAAATATGAGAGACGACACTGTTCTTATCAAGTTTCATCGTTACCGGGGACAGAAATTATATCTTTTACGGTGGGGCCCGCAACCTCCGCTATTGGAAACAGAGGGTACCCCACCTAAATTGAATTTATTGACACCTTTACTGGGGGCAAACAGAGAATTTATCTTTGCCAGTGGTTATCGCGCAAGCGCCGAAACTGAAAAACATATATATTAGTTGCGATACAACTAAATATAAATACGAAGTTTTAGATAGTTTAAGATATATTAATGGAGGAGTTATAGTTTTGTAATAGTTTGGTAGGAATTAGCAGATTTAATATGTTCTTTATGGAATTCCAGAATCATTTGGTTGCGTGAAATGGCAGCACTTAAGTACATGTAGTGTATGTGAAAAATTAAAACGTATTTAACACAATACTCAACTCGATTGCTTCCACGTGATACAGCACAGTAATTCTCCTTTCTTGGCATGAAGAGAGGAAAAAACGTGAATGAATTCTTTAGCAATCAGCAAGCGGAAAGAAGGGATGAAACATCACTTTCATTTTTTCTTTATGACAAGCGAGTAGGTATTTTTTTCTGTTTGTGTGTGTGTGTGTGTGCGTGCTACCTTTAGAACTCGTCCGTTAGGAAATATATGGTACATACGAGGTAGAGTAAAAAATGAAATGAAATGAAATCTTTGAGTTTTACGTCCCACGGTTATGCCGGTTAGGCTAAAGGAGACGTGATGATGAGTAATGAATGAAATGATGGAATGAAGAAAGTGGGAGGAAACGAGAGAAACTCGAGGAAACCCACGCACGTTGTGTTTGTCCACCACAAAGTTCACTTGGCGGGGACTGGGATCGAACCCGGGACCCAAAGCACCAGAGGTGAACGCTCTACCAATGAGCCACCGCGGCCCCAATACGAGGTAGAGCAATTCGGATACTCTGATTAAAGTATATTCTATATTAACCATTTATGAGTTTATGTAGCCAATTAAATGTAAACACACTTATTTCGCTGAGGAAAAGTTAGGTGGATGATTCTATTTTGAGTATATTGTGCCGCGATTATGTTTTTAGGATAAAGGACACGAATAAATAATGACGATTTATAGCGATTGAATGAAGTATGTTTTATAATTTGGCAGAATGAAAATGTAGGAGAAACAGTAAAATCAAGGCATAATGTTCTCACCAGAAATACGGCATGAATGAACGAAACCATTTCTTTTTAGAAGTGACTTATTTTAGGGACAGTACTATTTACTGTTTCAAGGGTGACGATTAAAGTGTAGGTATCAAACATTTTATAAGGAAAAATACTTATTGCAGCAGTTAGTGGAGAATTTTCTTCATTGAAACTCTTCATACAGAACTAGATTTTTTTATCTAACTGCATACATAATACATTAGGTTAAAGGAAATTGATCGAAAATAATGAGTTGTAATTAAGTTGGTTGCTTGACTGAAGGGTAATTCTTTTAACACTGAAAATCTTATTGTTTTTTGCTGAGAGTTCAACAGCGACTCTGTATGCAAAAATAGGACACTAGTAAAGGAGATATATGTAATAACAGGTAATGCACGTTGGGGATAATTTTAACATGATCTAAACAGTTTAGGTAGCAACACTTTTTAGGCAATACAAGAGAGAGGGACAATTAACTGACAGCGCAGATAGTGACATTTTTATTAGAATTAGTCTCATATACGGATTAAAACAATTGCTTTAAAATATGTATTTCACTTTAAACGTATACTTTGGTTAAACTGTTTTAAGATACACGTCTCTGAGTGTTAGGGAGGAAGTAACCATCGCCATTGGCGACAACTATTAGCATGACTGTGAACTATGGGAATTAGTGTGATGGAGAGACCGAGAAGTCTTGTGTATAAAATATTGAGTTTGAATATGACATTTAGAAAATTATGCAACAGATATTTCATGAATATTTTGAGGGTCATATATGATATCCGCAGATAACCTGATACCATTTTGTATTTTTAGTTGAGAAGTATAATGAATTTTTGTTCTGAACGAAAAGGGTATTTTATTTTTATAGATATTTCTAAGTTAGAAAAACAAGATAAATATTCTTTTAAATGGAGTTACGGCCTCTAGAAGCGAAAAAATTTAATATCTTCCACTACAGGTAATAGCTAACATGTCCTTTTCAGTGGAAATAGGGTCTGCCACTTTAAACTTTAATAATAAAAGCTATTCTGAATTTCGTGAATTTAGAGTTTATTGTAATTGTTACAAATGCCTAACGAAATAGTATTTCAATGTTTTATTTATGTGCATATACAGAGTAGATATATTTGTGAGTGAATACGTGACATACAGTTATAAAAGATCAGAAGTGTCGTACTCACGAAGTGAAATCTCTCTAAACCTTAAAGAGATTATATAGTGCACTTTATACTTATTGAATTAAATTTAGTAATTTAAGACGAACTGTTTTGTTGGTCTTTCACCCATTACAATTCTATTAAATTGAAATACTGAACTTACTATTTTCAGGAAATTCTTCAGGTACTGTTTCGTTGGTTCTTTGATTGATTGGGAAGGGCTGTTATTTAAAGTGAAGTCTGAGCCATTATTGATGGTTGTAACGAGAAAAGTATATCTATTGAGAAGTGTAAACTTCCTTTCATGCAGATGAGAAATAGTCTGTGTTCAAGATAGCTTTGGGTAATTTACAGATCAGTATTATAATCTTTAAATACTCCAGTACAACATGTACTAAAGATGTAATACAATAAGTAGCTAAGTAGCTGCATTGAGAGTTAGGATTAATTTGCATTTTAAATATAATGAAAGCTTTACGCAATATACGTGACATTTATACCAAGCAAATTATATTTCCTGTATTCTTTTACGAAAATAGTTTTGTGAGTGTGTGAATTACGAAAGAAGCACTAACATCCGTTGTTCGTATGTACAGCATGTCCCTTTACTCACCGACTATATTTCGTTCCCTGTAATCATTTATATATATATGTCATAAGAGTCATGTTCGTTTAATACGAAGGAAATTATTTTTCTAAAGGTAGCGTTTTGGACCTGTATATATAAATAACACTATATTAGGACTATTCATGGCTTTGGATTAATTGTTTTAACAAAAGAGACACTGACCAAAGCTTAATACTTTACTTTATTTTAAATTATAATTTGTTACTGTTTCGGATATCTAGCATATCCTTCTTCAGACACGATTGAAATTAATGAAAATACAGACATATATATAAATGTTGTTATAACAGAGTTTAAATTCTTTAACCGTCGTATACATATTCATTGTTATAAAAATTTTTTAAAATTCTTTTAACAGTCATATATAGAGTCATTGTTGTACTTTTTTATTTTTATCTATTTATTTATTTATTTTTCTTATTTACCGAGGCCTTCAGCCCATCCTATAAGTCTTCGTGTTCACTTTCCAATTAATCACTTCCTTTATTTTTGGTTCTTATAAGGGCTTTTTATTTTATTTTTTTATTTATTTATTTTCTCTATGTTATTCAAACTTCCTTGCCATGATTCATTAATTGGTAAGCCCCCTGTCCAGTTCATCAGTTTATCTCTTCCTACCTTCTTTATCCAATCCGCTTCTTTCCACTTCCTTATTATCATTCTTTTCTCCATCTCCAACACTTCTGTCTTATCCCAATTAATTGCGTGATTCGTCTCCTTAACATGTTTGTATATGGCATTGGTATCTTTTTTCTTCCTAACATCATCTTCATGTTGTTTTATCCTTTCTTTCATTCTCTTTCCTGTCTCTCCTATATATGACATATCGCAGTCCTCACACCATACCCTGTAAATGACCCCTTCTTCCTCTTCATTAATCTTTTTAGTTCCTTTTCTATTCTTCTTCTTTATTGATTTTAATAAAGTTTCTCCACTCTTTCTATAAGTTCTGACCCCTCCTTTCTTCAATAAATTCTTCAGTTTCTCCGTTTCTTCTCCCATACTTTCTATGCCATGCCATTTTCCACTCTCATCCTCTTTATTCTTCTTTCTCCCTCTCTTACTCTTCCTGCGTTCTTCTTCCTTCTCTAACTCTTTCTTGCTGTAACCGTTCTTCTCTAACTGTCTGTAGAATTTCTGTATGCTCTCCTTCCTTCCTTCCTCTTCGTCCTCCATCATTTCTATTCTTCTTATCATATTTGTTATGAAATTTCTCTTTGTACTCCTATCCACGTCGCTCCTCTCATGGCAGTACACTCCTGCTGAGCACTCTTTCTGGTACCACCTCGTAACCAGGCCTTCTCCTTGTTTTATTATGGTCATGTCTAAAAAGTTTATTCTTCCATTTTCTTCCAACTCCATTTCCAAGCTTATGCCTTTTTCTTTATCTTCCACACTATCTCTGAAGTTCTCTAATTGTCTCCTAGTCCCTTTCCACAAGCCTAGACAGTCATCCACATACCTACAAAATATTATCAAGTTCTTACTCCCTTTTTCTTTCACCTTTTTCTCCCATTTGTTCATAATTATTTCTGCCAGTACTGGGCTCAGCCTCGAACCTATACTGATTCCTTTTCTTATTTTTACCACTTTCTCACCGATTATACAATAACTGTTTTCCCATATTAACTTCATACGACGGTTAAAGAATTTAAACTCTGTTATAACAACATTTATATATATGTCTGTATTTTCATTAATTTCGATCGTGTCTGAAGAAGGATATGCTAGATATCCGAAACAGTAACAAATTATAATTTAAAATAAAGTAAAGTATTAAGCTTTGGTCAGTGTCTCTTTTGTTAAAATAACACTAATAGTGTGTTACGCAAATGATCCTTCATCATGCCAGGTGGATGATCTAACGACTACCATTTAACACTTTACTTCAAACTGCGATGGAATTAAACTAGCACCAGACATGTATCAAAAGTGAACACAGGTCCGGTGACACAAAGTCATTTTACGGTGTATATTTAATTAATTCTGCAGAGGTTTCGTCTTTGCATTTTGCCTGACATGAATAATGTAAAACAGTGGGAAAACTTCATCAGAAGTCAGTGGAATTCGAGCTCGAACCTCCAGATTGGGAAGCTAGCTAAAATAAATTCTTAAGTTGCTGACAAAATACATGGCAATGGTGAGCACCATTTTACATTTAACATAACAAGAAAAATAAGTCACACTAAAATACATTAAGTTATCACCTTGAAAGAATATGGTATATAGTAAAAGGCGAAGCATGCTATTTTAATGAAATTTACTAATACATTAGTTTTCTCAGCAATTGGTGCGTGTTATTCTTTAGGACTAAGTATTCAATATCAACCTTATTCAATCCATTTGATTGAACAAGTATTTTGTTTAGTATATAACATACAATTCATTTCTTATAAGATATTTTATTTAATTTTTATTAGTGATATGCTTTCATTGCATGTAACAACTTCAGAAGTTTTTCCATAGATTGCAGTGAAGAGAAAATAGGTATATTGATCTTTGTAAGGCAAATTATAGTTCTGGACGAAAATATCTCAGGTGCAGATTTCCCAGAAGAGGATCTGTTTTGGAAAAGACTATTGCATTGGATGGTCACAGCTTGAGAAATATAGATGGACAGGGGAAGGAATGTCTTGAAACAGAATGACACGAATTCTTATTTCCTCTGGTATTTTCTGACAAAAGCATAGAGATGTTCTGGCGTAACGACTTGAAGTCATTGTTCATATTTATTCTCACCTGATTAGCGATCTTTTATCCATCAGCAATGTCGATCCGAAAGATAGGTGTCATTAAGGCTTTCCGGAAGAATCTTGCATTCACTTTCAGTTTTTATCAACATTGCGTATCATCAATCTCCTAAGATAACTGAATGCTCTAACGACCGTAAACTCATGGGGGGAAACTCTCCCCGCAATAGTGAACAAGGTTACAGCAGGGCTAAGATATTGTTTAATATTATTTAAACGACATTTAATGGTTTTGATTCAATAGTTACTTGAAAATGTAATTACTGTCACGAATCTGGATTTGTATCTTGTCTTTCTAGATCTTATGTGATATAACTCAAGACAATATTTGCTCATATTGAAAATTCATAAATAAAGATCGTATTAAGCTTTTGAATTAGCTACTAATGCTAATAACAAGAGAAGCAATTCTCTACAACTTCTTTGTATCTCAACGTCAAATTTGAGTCTTATTAACTTTAAGGTATAGTCCGGGTTACTCGAATTGGCGTATGGCATCAGCCAATAAGTTCGCAGTGCGCTGTTACTAACTCCTCAGGGAGGAGTCTAATCATTCGTAATTGATTTCGTTTGTGTTTGTGGACAACTATGAATGATTAGATTCTTCCCTGAAGCAGGCACGTAGCCAAGGAGGGGGGTCCGGGGGGTCCGGACCCCCCCTTCGAGACCTCAAATGAAAAAAAATAAGAAAGGATGAAACAAAATGGAACGAGAAAAAGAAGGATCAGCGTTAAAAATAAAAAATAAAAACTACAGGAAGCTTTTGGTTACTCTTTCTTATGAGGAGATTTGTATTACTTGCAATACCTGGTGCCGAGGTGAGCAAGATATCCTGGAAGAGTCAGAAATTTGAAATTTCTAGAAAAGTTACAGAATTCTAAGAATTTCTGCTACTAGTCAGGGAGATTTCAAGCTTCCGAATGCATAGTGCCGTTGAGTAACAGCGTGGACATTTTTTAAATCATAATTTTCCGTCATCGCATCCTTGCAGTATCAAACATGTTATTTCAAAAACAATTTTCTCCTGCTCCTTTAACCTGTCACTTCGAACCGACAGTAGTTGACGGAATAAAAACAAAAATTTATGTGGAAAGTAATTTCTATTAGCATTTGATTTGACAGAGAAAGAAACTCAGATATTGTAAAATATTTTACAAGACATTATTGAAATACGCTTTACATTATTGAAGTACTTTTTATAATAGTGAATATGTACTTTTATAATAGTTGAGGTCATAAGAAAGGAAAATTGTTATATTTGAATACACAGAGGAAGAACGTAAATATTGAAAAATCTTTCTCAATGCGTTTTTTAAAATTATTTTACTCGAGATTTCTTTATAGTTTGTTATTAAAATACTTACCAAGATATCATAATTTTATTGTCCTAACAAAGCAATGTGTGTTGATAGTAAAGTAGTTTAGATTGATCGAGCTCCTGGACCTTCGGAATTTCATTTCACGCCCCCCCCCCCGCCGTTACGAAATCCTGGCTAAACGAACAATAGTTTAGAGTGATCGAGCTCCTGGTGTGATGACCACAGTATTTAATGTCACGGACCCCCCCCCCCTTCACAACATCCTACATCTTTAATGATTGTTGTAATATTTTATATAAAACATTCTAACAAAAGCTTTTACATTTTACTTTATCAGAAAAGTTATAGAATATATAGTGTAATTTCATGCAAGAGAAAAGGTTTTGCAGTTTAGTTTGACAAAATGTTATTAACAAAATATTAAAGGAAAAATAGTGCGAAATTATTTTGTATACTGTTGTAGCAAAAAGTTGCTGAAAAGTTTCTGCATTTTAGTTTATCAGAAAAGTTAAATAATATGTTGCGTAATTTCCTGCAAGAAAAAAGTTTTTTGGAATTTAGTTTGACAAGATTTAGTAACAAATATGTTAGTAGAATTTGTAGTGCAAAAGTTAATGCATACTATTATAACAAAAGTAATACTGAAAAGTGTCTACATTTTTACTTTATCAGAAAAGTTAAAAAAATATTACGTAGTATAGTTTCATCCAAGAAAAAAAATTCTAGAATTTAATTGAAGAACACGATGGCCCAATGATATACTGCACAGCTCTGGCACGAGGGTTTCTAGTTCAATCTCAGAGCATGAGAAGTGGAATGGACAATACTCTATGCAGTGTGTGGGGTTTTATGTATTAAATATATATTTACTCTCTTCAACATAATGCAATCGACACTCAGCTTTGCTTAACATCAATGTTTAATGAGATGACATGTAACAACTATGACATAGCGCCAGTATCTGTTAATATTAAAGAAGTAACTTTCATTTGGTGAAACTAGCCATACATGAGCATCGAAAAGGAGACAGCATGTTTCTTTATTTGGACTGTTAATACATATTTTGAAATTTTATGATCTCGTCAATCAAACGGTTGATATCATTATCGGAACATACATTCAACTTAAACTAATTATAATAACTGAACTAGGGTGAGTTCGCCAATAGTCGACCGTCAAAAATCTTCTAAACACTTATAAAACGTGATGATTTCATAGTATTTGACAAAAGTGAATTATTTGCTTTATTTGGGTTCTTTTGTACCATATCGTGTGTTAACTGCTTACTTTTAAAATTTTGTAGTGATATAAAAATACGTTTTACGAAAAAATCACCAAAGTTCCCACTTGTCGACTATCGTTGCTCAGTATTCGACCACATTCATGCTATTAGTCAATCGCGCGCAATTTCTATCGTTTCTATCCGGTAGAAGTAGTTAATTGTTTTAGATGATATTTGGAAATGGTATTATTCGTGAGATTTGAACTTGACAATACGATTATATAGATATTATTTGTTTTCTTTAAGTTTTACTCATTAGCGATTATAAATGAAAGAATCAGGCTATTAAGGTTTGATACACAGCTAGCTTTGTTTGGAATACCGGATTTTAATATCAAATGGTTCTTCCACGTGAAACAAGTTTTCTCTCCTGAGTTCTTGTCACTTATATTACGGCTTTTCAATTTTTAAACAAAGTGCCAGTCACTAATAATTTGAGCACATCGAGTTATCTTTCATATGTGATAAGGTTTCTCATCTGAGCTACTTGGGCACCAGTAAGTTCGTGATCGTTTGTTCAAATAATTTATATAGTACAAACTGCACACAGGAACAGCTTATCTGCAAGATCTTCCCATGCATAGCCAGATAAATCAGTACATCGAAGATATACTGATTTATCACATTGATCGCAACCCATTGGTTAATCGTCACTTTCCAAACCAAAATCGTTAATTATTACCCCGTATCCTGCGTATATGGCTACATCGCTGTAGTCAATTACATTTCCTTCATTGTGATGTTCTTCTACAACAATATTGGCCGTCTTCTTCGATCTTTTCTTTCGATTTTCCAGCATGTTGCTCTTTTTTGCTGTTCTTTCATCTCTTTTGCGTTTCTTTTCCTTCTCTAGTTTCTTCTGTTCTTTTTGTTTTGCACTCGATATTCGGCAATATTCTTTTGAGCTAATTACAAACAGTATCTTCTCTATTTTCCTCTTAGGCTTTTTGATTAAACTCTTGGGCCGGAATATATGTTTTTTTTTAAAAAAAAAAAACAGCGTTAAATATATTAGTCTGATAGTTTTAGGTGTTCTTGCGATATTCTTCTGGCTTGATCCACTTGTTCCAAAAACAGCATCGCTTTTAATTCCTTTGTTTCTTGCTGTGTTTCTGGTATAAAGACCAGAGCTTCAGTAGAAGGTTCTTTGGGAGAATAAGTACCTTCCTTAATATCCTTCATAAGTTCAGTTTCATTCATTGGAGTTGATATGTTACCTTTCTTTTCATTTGATTGCACAAATTCTGGAATAGAAGCTTCCTTTCTCAAAATAATTAAAGGCACCTCCGATTCTGTTGTTAGAGCAGAAATAACTGGTTATTGGTTTGGCACAATACTGATCTTCTCTTTCTCCTGTGCTGCAATGACGTCGGATTCATCAGGTTTCGTTGGCAGAATAGGTGCTTTATTCACTCTGTTTTTACTTATTACACTTGGATTGGCTTCAGGAGCCAATGACTGGAAAAGATCATTTAGTAAATCTTGATTAACAGTAAGAGTAGCTTGAGCCAAGTATTTATTATTATTATCAACTACAGATTTCACCAACTACAACTTCGTCACCTACTGGTAAGCTGGCAATTTTATCATCAGTTTGTAGTGTATCGTCCATCGGCTCTTTTGCTGGAAGTTCAAAAAGAAGTTCGAGGACTGTGTTGAAGTCAACAGCAGCCTTTTGAAGTTCATTCCTGTACAGCCACCAGCAAAAGTATTTCTCCCACTAAGTGAACTAATTCCATTACTTGGGGTCCAGATTATTTGCAGTTGTGAGAACGCCTGATCAGATGCAACCCAACTTACACCAAACTTTTCTCGAAACTGACAGGAGTTGATAACCATGACCCAGGTGCTTATGCAGCTAAAATTGTAAAGTAGGTGACTAACGAAACAGTTCTCCATTCTGAGATGAATTTCTATGGTTCAAAGCGTGTTGTCCAATGAACACCATATATTATTCTCAATATTGCTGTGTGTGTAATGTATTATTTCGTTATATACTGTATGTTCTGAGAAATAAAAATACTGACTACACTTGAATCAGAAAATGCTTGAAAGTAGATGAAAATATCAAATATAGAACAACTGCTGGAAATAAGTTTGTAAATTATTACCTGCATTGATAGAACTTCCCGAATTCTCCTCATTCCAACATCTTTTTCTTTCTAGAGAGGAGATCTTGCTTGTCACACCGAGTACGCATTGAAAATAAAATTTAAACATTTGGAAAAGTTTCAACCTGGCCGGGATTTGAACCAGGGTCCGCCGAATAGAAGTTCAAGGCGCTACCCATTTAACTATCGCGTCACTTCGGTTTCCACTGAAACTTTTAGCTACTTAAGATCGTTTAATGGAAAAATATACACAAGATACTAATGATCGCATAAGGAAACATTCCTTAAGCGGGCGTCGCAATGACCTACTCATGAATATTGTCATTAACTCAAAAACAAGTTATATAAACCTTAGTCAATGAGGAAAATATCACAGGACGTTCTTCAAGTTGAGGCTACCTCATTGCTTTTAACGATTGTCCAGATTTACAATACTATTCTTACTCACCTTAACTTGTAATTTCCAAAGAAGAAAAGACGGCAGACATTTTTCATTCTTGGAATTGTATCAATACGTGTAGAAATAAAAATTTCTCTTTTTAACTTCCATAACTACTAGTTTATTTTCTTATCTTTGTAGGAGGAATTTGTAGTACAGTGCTAAAGTATGGAATTCGTATGGCAGACACCTGGATTTGAATCCCGTCGTGGTATTATTTTTTCTTTATGGAAGGAATTGTTTACGTAATTGATATTGTAATTATGGTATTCCTGTGTTATTATTATTATTATTATTATTATTATTATTATTATTATTATTATTATTATTATTAGTAGTAGTAGTAGTAGTATTGAGACTGGGCTACATATTGTCTGAAGTTTTTGTTTGAATTTTAAGTCATTTTGTTGGAGCATATCTCCGGTGTTTCTGGATATGAGCAGCTAAAATTTGGCATTTTCTTCTTTTTTACTATGTGTCCTCTAGGCGAAGTTTCAGTCGGATCTGATCCTGCCTTGTTCTGTACGTTGATTGTAAGGACAAGTACTAAGGAGCGGATGCGAACTACCAACCTTATGATCTGTAGGCGGATGTTTTTCCGACTTCTCTACGGAGAATGAAGGAGACGTCGCATGTAGAAGGATTAATCGTTGACGTCTTTTTAATTTGTCCAATCACAGTCCTCCTTAATGTAAACAACCTGAAACTCAAGCCATTGGCTTTAACAACCCAAGGAAACCTAAAATAATTTTGAAATAAGTAACATTTGTATTAATGATGTCCATTATGGAATAAAAAGTTAAAACAAGGAAATTTCAAATTTGTCACATTTCCATATAAATTCCAGAAGAGTAAAGTTTTAAATTCATATTAACAATTTTTTAAAATTGAGACAACTGTTAAACCTCAGTTTCTGGTATTTAACTTTTGCAAAAACGTTAACAAGTTTTTGAAAAAGTTATTTTTGGAAGGACATTGGTTTTATTTTTTAATTGTGGCCCGAAACATGATGCACAAGTGGGCAAGTGGCTCCATGGATTGAAAACAACGTTGGGCATTCCTGACGAGAGACAATATTCATTATACCTTTTAGTTTTGCATATATATATATATATATATATATATATATATATATATATATATATATATATATATTTGGTCTAGGAATTAATTCGTGCGGTTGGTACGCACACATTGAAGCTGTAGTACAAACACAAAATACATAAATACCTTAAGAAAAATATTGTCCATCGCTAGCCACCACTTTCGCCCATCTGTCAGGCAATGTACGGATTCCGTGGCGAAAGAAGTCCTCATCCTTGGAAGCGATCCAGTCAGAGACCCATGTTTCGATATCTTCTGAAGAAGTAAACCGCTGTCCAATCAAATCGTTGTTCATGCAATCGAACAAGTAGTAGTCCGAAGGAGCAATGTCTGGTGAATACGGCGGGTGGGGTAAAACTTCCCATCCGACATTTTCTAAATAGGTTTTGACCGGTTTTGCGACATGTGGGCGAGCGTTATCATGTTGAACAATAAGTTTATCATGTCTGTTCTCCCATTCTGGTCGTGTTCTGGCCAGAGCTTGCTTCAAACGCATTAATTGTCGTCGATAACGTTCTCCATTCATAGTTTCACCCGGTTGCAGCAGCTCATAGTACACCACACCTTTCATATCCCACCATATGCACAGCATAACCTTTGCACAGTGAATATCTCGTTTTGGTTGTGATGGATCTGGTTCACCTGGTTTCACCCAGGCCTTTTTTCGTTTAGGGTTCTCGTAATGGATCCACTTCTCATCACCCGTAATAATTCGATGCAGAAACCCCTTTCTGCTCTGTCGTTGAAGCAGCAATTCGCAAATGGTTTTTCGTCTTTCAACGTCTCTGTCTTTCAATTCATGTGGAACCCAATGTGACATCTTTTGAATCATTCCCATGGCTTTCAAGCGTTTGGAGACTGTTGTTTGATCAACGTCTAATGCTGCTGCAAGTTGTTCCTGCGTTTGACACGAATCCTGCTCGAGCAATGCTGTCAATTCTTCGTCTTGAAGTTTTTTTGGCTGTCCAGCTCGCTCTTGGTCTGCCAAGCCGAAATCACCACTTCTGAACTGTGCAAACCACTTCTGACACGTTCGCTCAGCTAGAGCATGGTCACCATACACTTCCACCAAAATACGATGACTTTCAGTCGCACTTTTCTGCATGTTAAAGTAATGCAGCAGGACACCCCGCAAAAACACTTTATCAGGCACAAATTGCGCCATGTTCACTTAACTACAAGCTGGTGTTGTTGACGCTTTAATCCACTGCCCTATACTACGAACGATACGCGATGACAGGGGTTTGCAACACATGTGTGGATACACGGAACTGTGGGACGCTCCGTTCGTTGCGCCATCTCTTGTCCACTCGCACGAATTAATTCCTAGACCAAATATATATATATATATATATATATATATATATATATATATATATATATATATATATATATATATATATATATATAAAATGCGCGGATCCAGGGTAGGGTCAAGTCTAGTAGACCTAAGCGAAACCAAACCGAACCGAAAATAGTTTTATTTTCTATTGGCTATTACCATGTTCTTTCAAACTAACCTGTAAGACTCCCATTGTTGCAATTATTTTTCTTTATTGGAAGGTATTGTTTACGTAATTGGTATTGTAAGTTTGTTAGTTCTTTATTATTACAATTATTATTAAATTATTATTATTATTGGAAAGTCAAGATTGGCTACACATTTTATATTACATCAAGTTTTTGATTGTTCAATTTCAAGTATTTTTTTGTATAGAACGTATCTGAAATGGTTAATTGCTTAAAAGATTAATATTTCTAGCAGTAGTATTAATAGCAGAAGAAGAAGTAGAAACGTAAGCAATTGTTGGGAAAAAATTACCTTTGTTTTTGATCAGTGGCATTTTTATATATACTAAAGATATGGCTTACGTATTCATCAATTGTTTGCTAAACACGTTACGATCCCAAACAGTACGAATCAAGGTTGATATGGCCGACGTCATCTTGAAGTTGTGTTTCGTAGGTCACTGTGCACAACACCTTACAAATTATAGTGTTTTTCCTGTGTTGCATTCGATACCTTTTTACAACCCTCCGCTAATATCAGTGTTGAGTGAGTTTCTTCTGTGCCAGCCCCCCCTCCGTAGCTGGGGAAGTGTTTTTTTCAAAAGTAGTTCATAAAAATTCTAAACTTCTACCTAATGCTGATTCTTTTTTTGAGGCTGAACCTGCTAGTGATAAAAGCTCCCCTCCGAATCATATTCAGCAATCGCAGCAGCAGTCCCACTCCCGTAGTAGACATTTTCCCCGGCTCTCCAGTACCCGTCTCACTGCCTCACACTGTTGAGACTCATGTGTAGTGATGGGTAAATTCCCGGAGTTCCCAAAAATGGGAATTTTTCGGGAATGTATGTACAATCAAGGAAAATTGCATTCTATTACTATATTATGATTTCAAAGTTAAATTCATTTGTTTTATCACAGTTTATTATTACTGTTGTCTCCAGAGGATTCTTTAAAATGTATATTCTGAACGGTATTATGTTATTTTATTATTTTATTATATTTGGAGAGTACTCATAAATGTACTTACAATAATGTTCTATGCAAGTAAGTATGTGATTAAAAATGGTATGTATGGTGTAAAAGTAAGTCCAATTACTTTTACACCACTAAACAGTTTAAATTTATAAGTAAGTGGATTTTCTAAAGTTAAGTGAATTTTCTAAACTTGACTCTACTTGTGATATAAACATATTAAATTTTTGAATGTTGAAACAAATTAGGTTGGGTAACTGCTAGAAGACACGTCTCACCATTTTATAAACATTTTCGCATACATATTTATGTTCACAATATTTGCAAGATAGTGAGTGACTCATCTTTATAATTATGCACGTAACATTGCCACACACGACCTTTTCTCCTACCTATTTCTCGAAATTTCATGTATTAATTCACATGTAAGAGAAGTTCGAGTACCTCCTTAGAAATTCGAGTCAGAGATAGAAGACAGACCGACGTCTATTACTAACGGTGGTTCGGGGTGTATTAGTAATTCAACTCTATTTCTACATAATTTCTACATTACAAACTGGCTCCTTCTCATCATTTGTAAATTAGTACTTTGCTACTTTCTAGTGGGAATGAAAATGGGACTTAGAATATGATATTATTATTTATATAAAGTACAGTCAACGAATTTTAATTTTTTAAACCTCCAGATTATTTAAAACTTAGAAGTAAATCATAAATGAAAATGAAGTAATTAGTAATATGGTTCTTATTATTTAAAAGATAAAGTAGAAAAATAGAAATAAATTCCTTCCCGGGAATTTATATGCAAGGATAAACCCGGGAATATTCCCACTTTTTATTTTCCTTCTCACCGGGAATATTCCCACTGCCCATCACTACTCATGTGGATACTCCTGTAACATATTTTAATGCTTCATCTACCAAGGCTACGAATTCTCCTTAAGTTCTTCCCGTTTCTAACACTGCGACTTCTGCTGACCCTATGGTACATTGACAGCATTGACAGCATTGACAGCATTTCAAACGCACATACTGCCACAGAAGTCATCCGTTCATCTTCTGCGTCTCCCGAACGAGGACATAGAAAACAAAAGAGGCGATATGAACTTGGTAATTTAGTCTTCTCTCAAACAGTTTCATTATAGGAAGTTCCATCTAGTACCCCCGAGGATATCAATGCTACACAGTGAATTCGATACCCTTGTGTAAATTGAAAACAATAGTGCCTAGTGCAGGCCTGTCCATGAATTGGCTCCCGGAGCCAAAGCGTGAGCGGGCACGAGCGAAGATAAGAACAGGTGAGCACAGGTGCTGCTAGCTTCGCTTCTTCCACTGCATCCGATAAGTGTTGCCAACCACACATGATGGCAAAAAACCTATGGCCAAGCCTGGCCAGAAATTCGCACGATGATAAGCATTGAGCAGACGCAAGCGTGAAATGTGCAGGTGTGCTCTCCCCCTCCCCATTTCGAAAGCAGTGACGCGAAAACACTGCAGGAAATAAAATTGGTACGTTTTTCGGTTGAGGAAGACGCATGATAGACGTTACAGTTAGCGTTGAAGTAACTAACAAATGAACAAGAAAGAAAGAAAGAAAGAAACTAATATTAAACATGTCATCTTACAGACATAAAAACGACTGCAAAAATCTAAACGAATTGTTTCAGACCTTTTTAGCTTGCTTACACAATTCGTGACGTTGTATTACATTAGCACTCGGTCTGTAATTTGTCATTCGCTTCACGTTTGCTAAGTTGTAAACGCCTTTCGTTGCTAGATTGATAGGAGAACGACGGGAGGTTGAAAATAATAATAATAATAATAATAATAATAATAATAATAATAATAATAATAATAATAATAATAATAATAATAATAATAATACGCATTATTATTATTATTATTATTCGGACCAAAGAGGGATGAAAATGGGGATTGGAGGAAATTCATAACTAGGAATTGCATAGTTCATACCGCTCACCTAACATTATTAGAGTTATTAAGTGTAGAAGGCTCAGGTGGGCAGGCCATGTAGCCAGAATGGAAGAAATTAGAAACGCTTTCATAATTTTAACTGAAAACCCAATAGGTAGAAGACCACTAGGAAGACCTAGGCGTAGATGGGAAGACAATATTAAGATGGATCTTGCAGAAATAAGAGTACAGAGTAGAAACTGGATCCAGTTGGCTAAGGACATAAGTTAGTGGAAATATTTTGTAAACGCGGCATTGAACCTTCGGGTTCCATAGACCATAGAGTTAGTTAGTTATTATTATCTAAAAGAAATGTTCAAATGTTGTTAAGAGACAATTACACAGAAGAACCGAGTTTCGACCAAACACTAATTTGCCGGAAGGAAATTCCAGTGCAGTCCAGCCTACTTTAAGCGTTATCCGTGCAACCCACGTTTCATGTTCAAGACATTGGGAATAATTGTTCGTATCATTCAGTTGGAACGTTTCCTTTCGAATTTACGCTATTACAGTAGACCTACGCTATTACAGTAGGCCTACGCTATTACAGTAGGCCTAGAACATTGTGACTTTCAAAATCAGTCAGTAACTATCGAAGAAAGACAAGCGTGTAGCTTCAGTCGTTGAAATGATTCAACATTCTTTTTCACTTTTAACAAGCCACCGGCAAGCAACCAGCCAGGGACAATACATTTTTCCTTATTAAAAAGACACTCCTTGTTAAAAAAAAAAAAAAAACTAATTGCAGTCACTAACGGTCACACTTAAAAATTGAAAATCTCTTTGGCTCTCTTAATATTTTGTTTGATTCTTTGCGATCAAAGTAACTTTAAAAGTGGAGTAAGAAATACTATTCTTCCTATTGATAGTGTAATAGTGGCTTCTAATCTCCACAACCAACCCCTTGCTAAGCCTATTCGTACACACATACATGCATAAGCTAATTTTCTGGAGATATACTTAGATAATTACAAACAAGTGCTACAGTTTTTTTTCTTATCAACAGATTATCTCTTTTCCTAAAAAGCCAAACAACATAATATAACAAACCCACACTCGGATATAACAAACCCACATCCCTCTTTAACAAAAGGAAAGAAAAAAGAAGAAAAGGAACGTACATAGTTTATCATTTGATTGCTGTTACAAGTTTGTATTGTCTATAGTTAACGGTTACCACATTGTAAAAAAACACTTTACACTAAATGGCAATCAGTTACCATACATACTTTATTTTTTGTAAGCTAGTGATTACCGCCAAGGTTGACAACACTTCCGCTCCTCTAAGGACAAAACCCGAAGATCCACGAAGCACGAACAATGGTATTTGCCCGTAGAATGCTCGTGAGCGTTCACGAGGAGAGTTTCCACTATCTGCTCGCCGTGGGCAGGGCTGGCCTAGTGTATACTTAGTATTGTTTTGTTTTTGTAATCACTCTCCTCCCGATCCGTTTTTTACTTTTATGGTCCCTATTAATCGGGGAACCGATCAAAACCCCCACAGCCAAAACCCCCCACACTCAAGAAATGTCAAAACGCCCACACAAACGGTCATAACCCCCACACAAATGGACAAATCTCCCAAACGCACGAACGGTCAAAACCCCCACAGCCAAAACCCCCACACTCAAGAAAAGTCAAAACGCCCACACGATCGGTCATAACCCCCACACAAATGGACAAATCTCCCAAATACACGAACGGTCAAAACTCCCACAGCCAAAACCCCCACACTGGTAGTCGGTCATAGCCTCCAACGGTCATAACTCCCACACAAATGGACAAAACAGCCACACATAGCAACGGTCACAATCCCCACATAAATGGACAAAACCCCCACACAAATGGACAAAACTCCCACATGCAGAAATAATCACAACTGCCACACAAATTGACAAAACCCCCATACTCATGTATTGCCCTTGTACTTTTTAATAACATCTTTTATTCCACTTAAACTGATGTTGCAACTATTCTTCTTGGGCGTCATAAAGAGCCGCAACAAAGACGTGAAATGACGATCATTTCAGAGTGTGGGGGATTTGTCCGATTTTGTGGGAGTTTTGTCCATTTATGTGGGGATTATGACCGTTGCTATGTGTGGCTGTTTTGTCCATTTGTGTGGGGGTTTTGACCGATTGTGTGGGCGTTTTGACATTTCTTGAGTGTGGGGGTTTTTGGCTGTGGGGGTTTTGACCGTTCGTGCGTTTGGGAGATTTGTCCATTTGTGTGGGGGTTATGACCGATCGTGTGGGCGTTTTGACATTTCTTGAGTGTGGGGGTTTTGGCTGTGGGGGTTTTGACCGTTCGTGCGTTTGGGAGATTTGTCCATTTGTGTGGGGGTTATGACCGTTTGCGTGGGTGTTTTGACATTTCTTGAGTGTGGGGGTTTTTGGCTGTGGGGGTTTTGACCTAGACCCACCGCATCAGTATGTCTATATTGCTAATAATACTCTTTCTGGTACCGGAACTGGTCTTATTTATACAGCAGATTTTTCAATTGATATTCTATTTTTACATCCCGAAGGTAGAGTGCTGACAGCAAGTTACAGCACTATCATCTTACTTATGTTTATGCTCATTCTGGAAGTAATCAAAAAGCTGTCAGAAATCATTCTTTCTGCTACGGATCTTGCCGTTGCTTTACATGATAATACTTCTCCTATTATCTGCGCAGGGAATTTCAATTGTCCTCTTCTTGCCCAAGATCATCATCCAGGACGCAAATTTTCGTCTACCCTATAACAGGTAGTCACTTCGTTTAACCTTATCGATGTTTGGAATTATTATAAGCCTACAGAACTCGGAAATTCGTTCCTTACTACTCACAGCTCTAGTTGGTTAGACCGATTTTACATATCTGAATCCTTAATTCTTTGTGTGCTCGATATACAACTTCATCCAGCTTTTTTTACCGACCACTGTGCTGCTTTGTTAACATTGAAGTTACATGTTCAGAAATTCTTTCAGCGTTCTCCAGTATGGCATATGAATACATCTCTATTATCGGATCCTGAGTTGTAACATCGCCTTTCTACTAAATGGCGCCAATTTTTCAATTATAGTGGACGTACATCCTTGCTTACCGTTGGGAACTTTTTATTAAACCAGCTTTAAGATCTGTATGTAAACATTATAGTAAGGAGTGTTGGCATGATTATCATACCCAGTTTAATTATTATACTTGTTTACTTCATACCTCGTACTCTGCCTATTCTGGACCTATACGTCCTTCCGTGTTTATCAAGGTCAAAGAAATTAAAGCGTTTCTCTTATCTCTGTATCGGAAGCATACAAAATGTTTTTTCCGAAGTAAAACTGAAAGTTGTAATACAACGGAGAATGCGACACTTCAGCAAATTTGTGAAGAGCGCAAATCAATGCAAACTTATAAGTAGTGGAGTATACTAACACCGTACATCAGGGTAATCAGGTGGTGCCATGTATTTATAATTATTGTATCAGTTTATATACGAATGTATCGTCCGTAACTACTTCCTGTTTCCCCATTTTTGCTATGCTTCCTAGTTTGGAGGCTGCCGATTGAGATACTCTGAATGCACCATTTACAGAAAGGAAATTAAAAATACCATTCTTATGGTTAATCGATATAAATCAGCAGGTCTTGACATGGTACCCTATGAAATGTACTTAATGTTTACTGACTTGCTGTTACCTTTCCTCACTCAAATGTTTCATAAACTTTGGAGTCATCCTCACTTGACTAGGCACATGAAGAAAGGCTTTTTGGCATTAGTTCCTAAACATGCACATTCAATTTGTATTCAGGAATATTGTCCTATTACGTTACTTAATTCTGACTACAAGATTCTTGCCCTTCTTCTTGCAAATAGATTGGGGCACGTCTTACAAAGTTTATTGTCTCCATTTCAGTTTGGTCATGGCTCTTGCCCCCTTGTATATCGCCTTAAATAATATCAAGGACACTATTGCATATTTTACCAATGTTCATGGTTCTACCACGGCATTATTATCAGTTGATTTTAGCATAAGCTTTTGATCATATACATCTTGATTATTTATATCAGTTACTACCGTCTTATGGTATAGGACCTGATTTTATTTCTATGACAAAAGCACTTTCTTCCGACCATTTCCTTCAAATACATTGTAATGGTCTTTTATTTCAGCATTTGGTAGTGAAACGAGGTCTCCCCCACGGGTCCCCCTTATGTTTTATTTGGTACAGTTTAGCTATTGCACCCTTAGTATGCAAACTTAATAATATTTTACCTGATGCCCATATTGAAACAAGGGCCACTTGCATTCAAGCTTACATTGATAATGTCCACGTCATACTTAATTCCCCTGCAGATTTACAGGTGATTCAGACTGAGCTTACTCATTTTGCTGTTATTTCGGGTGCTCTTGTTAATTATCATAAAACAACTTTTCTGTTTTCACTCTAAGAGTGAACAGTTTTATCACCCGCCTTTTACTCTTGTTGATGGTTTTAAACTTTTAGAAGTTCACTGGCGGCGCACAATAAAATAAACCATAGATTATAATTATTCGCAACTCACGGCTAAGATAATTTTCATTTCATATGACAATAAGTTGCGCGCCCTTACATTAATTTATATGTCGTGTTTGTTTCCTTAACCCATTTAATCCCAAATTATTTTTGTTTCAGAATTTCCTAATTCCTTCTAAACTTATTGATTCTGACCTCATTTAATGTATTTGAGGATTTTAGTATTGTTGATTTTAGTTTATCATCCCTTTCAACAGCGAGGCTACATGAGACGTGGTCATACCGATTAACGTGGAATCCGAACCACATGAGCTTCCGCCAGGAATGGAACCCGGGTTTCCCCACGCCAAAGGCCCGTACGCTAACCGTTTAGCCACAAAGGAACTCAAGATTATTTTAGTAGTAGCATATGGACTGGTAGCAGGTCATTATTGTAAAAACAAAATAAATCCACAACAAATAATCCACAGACAAAAATTGATAAAAATATGTTGTTCCCATTTGGAAACAGTGGAACTAAAAGGGTTAATGTATTTGCATTTTCTCAATTCTAGTTTTCTTGGTCAAATTTTCCCATTATCTGTCAAATCTAAACGTAAAATCACCAGCCACGCATTATACTTTCTGTGGCATAAAAAAGCTTCAGAGTTGCTCGTCCAACTGTATCTGAGCCTCTTGCTCATGGAGATTTACGTATTTTACAAATTCACCAACAATGCCGCAGTTTATTGTTACCGTACATGTGCTTTACTTTATATGATTCTTCAATTACAGCTGTGTTATTAAATCAATGTTTTTTATTTATCTTTTGATTCGCCTATTAGTGTTCTCCCTTGGTCTTGTATGTACCCACACCTTACTAATGTTATTCATGAAATACGTAAGTTATTCTCTAATCAGTCATGAAAGTATTAAAACGCATACTGTTAAACAATTATATTGGTATAATCATAGTAAGATAAAGTATGTTCGAACTGTCAAATGATTGCAAGTTTGGACCAATATTACGACGAAATTTCTTTCTTTTAATCTTAAATCGCTTGAATTTCTTCTTGTAGATAATTTGTCACAAATGTACGTAAATACAACATTGGACTAAATAATATTATGTATTGTGCTAATTGCCCTACTGAGAATACAATTGAGCATCGTATCGCTGGGTGTCATGACAGTACACTGATCTGGTACAAATTTATCAGCCGCATTCTCCGTCTGCACTCAAATTATGTCACTGTTACGAACATGTTGCTCCGTCCTGAATATAAGTATTTTCTGCAAGCGAAGCACAATATTATTATCTGGTTAAAAATTACTACGGCAGCTTTAATACTTGAGTACAATATCAAAGGAAATGAGGATCTGTACCTAAAACTTTTATCTTCTCGTATGTCACTCTTTACATGTCAACGACAACAGAAATATTTTGCTAATTATGTAAACGCCAATTAAGGTTCAAATTATGAATTCAGGTTCCTTTTAGCTTAAGTCTGTGTTAATCTTGTAACTCTCCTTGAATAAAGAAAGAAAAAAGTGGTTAGTGCATTGAACTTCTATTCGACGGAACTGGGTTCAAATCCCGGCCAAGTTGAGACTTTTTCAAAGGTTTTAATTTCAATTTCAATACATACTCAAGCAAGATCTGACAAGCAAGATCTTCTCCTCTCCAGAAAGAAAAAGATGTTGGAATAAGGATAATTGGAGAAGGTCTTTCTATGGAAACAATGATTTAGCAGTTGTTCTAGACTTGATATTTTCATCTACTGTCAAGCATTTTCTGATTCATGCGTAGTCAGTGTTTTTATTTCTTTGAACATATAGTTTATAATGAAATAATATATTACATACACAGCAATATTGAGATTAATATATGGTATTCATTGGAAAACACGATCCGAACCATAGCGATTCATATCACAATGTAGAAATGTTTTGTGCGTCACCTACTTACAATTTTACTTGCATGAAGACCTGATTCAATTCTTCCAACTGTTGTCAGTGCGGAAAAAAGTGTCGTGTAAGTTGCGTTGTATCTGCCCAGGCGGCTTTAAAATCTGCAAATTATCTGGAACCCAAGTAATGCAATTAGAGCACTTAGAGGGAAGACACTTTTGCAGGTGGTTGTACAAGTATTTCAATGTGTGAAACAAATAAAGATGAAAGGAGCATCGTAGTACGCAGTCCTTGACACTGTTTCTTTTTATGACCACATAAATGTTGTCGTGATCGAATATTTTGCTCAATATTTCTGCTGGAGGTGGGATCATCGACAAATATCTTCCATAACTTAGGTAATAAATAATGGCTGCAACTTGGGAGCAAGAACCAACTGTTCATAATCCATTTCCACAGTCCAAGAATACCTAATCCAAGAATAATCCGCATAATCCAAGAGTACCTAATAACACTTTTGTAACCTTCTGTATTTGGTTTTAGACGAAGGATTTGTGTGTCTTGCTTTCCGTATGACTTGAATGCAGGTCGTTTTCAATATCTTGTCGTTATATTTAACATACTGCATATTAATGTCTCCTCTTTAATCCAACATTTTTGCCAAATAACATATCTTCTGTTTATATTAGGAGGATCCACATAACTATCCTTTCAAATATTTTTCGGTCATTCGAGGAAAATCCTCAAGACCTTGTGAAGAAATAGATGTAAACGGAAGTTCTCTTGTTCGCAATTTTTCTGTTCAACAAAGGCTGCAAAGGCGTTTTCGTTTCCTGAAGTTTTCGTAGATTTCATGATTGCGGTGATTCCGGAGTGGTTTTCATCTGGTGTCACACGTATGCAGAATATGTTTCTCCAGCGAAGCAAAAGTATCATTACAGATCGTTACAGTGATAAACTGCATGAATATACTGTAAACTTGTCCGCAATGATTAAGCAATGAGGAACAGACATAGTATCTTCTTGTTGCATCATAACACAAGACCGCGCTTTTGTTTGAAATCCTACCTCATCCACCACATTCTTCTGAAGTATCTCCCACTTATTACCACCTCTTCCAGCAGATCGATCTCTTGTTGGCAGGAAACAATATCCCTGA
This sequence comes from Thermobia domestica, assembly GCF_964235325.1. NCBI lineage: Eukaryota > Metazoa > Arthropoda > Insecta > Zygentoma > Lepismatidae > Thermobia > Thermobia domestica. Next base: position 172,002,135 of record NC_137458.1, read on the forward strand.
TTATCAAGAGGTACAACGTGCTGTTAAGTACTTCTTTGCATTGCAAACTCCATACTTATAAGTGCTGTGTAACATGATTTTTTAAAATGTAAAATGATATGTGAAATGTTTATTTTTTTTAAATCTGAGTACTCACATTCTATATTTTTCACTGAAAAATTACTCTTACCCAAATTGTAAATAAAAATCTATAAAGAGTGCGAGAATATTTTCAAACGGAACTACTATTTAATACGTACTTTAAGAAGTTAGAAATAGCCAGAATCGTGATTATCTACGTGCAGCAAGCACAGGTATACAGTCATCGAAATTGTATGTATATACTTAAAGATCTCCTAACGGGTTAATCTCATTATTGAATTTTCATGGACGTCGACAAGACTATACAGAAAGACAACTCGGTAAGACTGCCACTCTATTAGTTAGAATAGGCAATTTCTTCAGTTCATACCAAAATACTGCCAGTTTGAAACTTGAGGATTGTTTCAGAAGATCAGTATTAGAAATCAAGAAACTATATTCTCTGGGTTTTCAAGCTGCGGATATCAGAAATCATGGTAGGTCTAAAATAAGATTATATACAACATTCTGTGAGAACGAGATTCAAATTGCGGGATAGGAAAAAGAATTCTTTGGTGCATAGTATTTGTGACGAGATTCATTTAAAATGACTTCTATTACTCCAGAAACTAATGTCCTTAACAATTTGCGTATACGTGCTGGTTTGCTTCTCTGTTGCTAAGCGATTATTATATTCATTTCTATTATATTTACATAACGTGTACCAATGATAATAGATGGTTTTAGTATCAATATGCTTTAACTGTCATCTAGCAAGAATTGCTGTAATTATGTGATGGATTCGTAAATCAATGCTTGTGAAAGTTTCTGTTGGTTGTAGTATATCAAGGACGCACTGAGAATATACCATTACTAGTTGGATTGAATTAAGCTTAGCATCCCTTTCAGCAGCGAGGCTATTTGAGACGTGGACCTACAGCTCAACGTGGGATCCGAACCTCATGAGCCCCTGTCGGGAATCAAACCCGGGCCTATATTACTTACTTGTGTAACATACCATATATTACTTACTTGTCTTACCATTACTTGTGTAACATTCGATCCCAGCTCTCGCCAAGTGAGCTTTTTGGTGGACAAACACTGTGTGCGTAGGTTTTCTCAGGGTTCTCCTTTTCCTCCTACTTTCTTCATTCCACTATTTCCTTCACTTTTCATCATCACCGTCTCCTTTAGCCAAGCCGGTGTAACCGTGGAATGTAAAACTTAAAGATTTCATTTCATTTCATTTCATGTTAAGCCTATACATCAGAATTTTGGAAACTTATCCAAAATGTTCCGTTTAGACCGAAGGTGCAATTATTTAAACAGTAAATGGTAATTTCTGATTCAAAATATGTAGATACACCAAAATGGATATATTTTGATCCAGAGTATTATCTTTTCCTAAAATGTATCCTTTGCTCTTGAAAATGACATTTAAAATGTGATGGATAAATATAGCTTGATACAGAATCATCATTTGCCTCTTCTAAAGTTAAAATCAGTTAATTTTGTCAAAATATTAAGTTCCAGAACAGACTGGAATTGGTACACCAGAATTCGAATTTTTCAAAATAGAATATAGAAATCTGTGCTTCTAGTTTGGAAAGTACACACAAAATATAAACTTTGGTTTTAAATAGCTTCCTTGTTATACAGGTTGTTTGAAAATACTTTGCACGATTTCAACTTAGGTTTTTCTTTATTAATTGAGCTTGATTGATTGATTGAGGTTAATGGTGACGTCAGCATCGAGGCTATTTACCCCCGTCACTTTTATTCATTGTAAAATTTCTTAAAGTTGCACGTAAGTAGTGTTGTTGTCCACGTTTTACTGGTGAAAATTGTAATGCTGTATCTCATAAATTATCAATATGAACCCCCTTTCTTACCATGCATACATCAATTCGGTAATCCAATTCCTTCAAGACCCGCTTCAGCATGTTTTCGTCAACAGTTTCCACTGCAGTAGTAATGCTCTTGCAGATCATGGACATCTTGAGTAGAAGTGGTTTGTATACAATGTTTAAGATGTCCCCACAGAAAAAAATGCGGGAGGTTAAATCCAGTGAGTGAACGTAAACCTTTTGTTATTGTAAGCAGCTCGCTCAATACAGTGGTGTGACGTCTTTCATTAAGGCAATTCCTAACATTGTGATGAAAGTGGCAAGAGGCTCCATCCAGTTCATAGACAAGGTTCTGCACTGCCATATTCAAGTTGTGGTATAAGTCACGAAGTAATCATGTTTAGAAATGTTTCTCAAGTCACAGGTTCTTCGGGAAAGAATTACAGACCGTACACTTCAGTAGATGAAATGACGCAAAACATTTGTTTTTGGTAAATCATACAGAATTTCAACAATTTACTCTCTCGAATCCGAACATTTTGTTCGTCACGTAGAACGTATCCTCTTCGTTGAAACTCATTTTGTCCAAAAATTAACGTCACTACACAACTCTTGGAATGACTCTCAGAATTCGTTGCGGGACATGCGATAATTAACTTTTGTAACAAGTGCATTTGATACGGATACATCTGTAAACGCTTACGCACCACGCGCCACACAGTTATTGGAGACGTTTGAAGCTCTCGACTAGCTCTCGCTGTAGATTTTTGAGAGCTGAGTTGAAAGCAAACTCGAACTCTCAAAAGTCTACAGCAAGAACTAGTTGACCTTGACGAAGTATGTTTACTTGGTAAAAGTTTACTAGGTGAAGACCATAGTGTTCAAACTGCATTATGAGTTACGAATTACTGAACGGAACTTGTATTTGTTTTCTGTTTTTTGATTTGGATAAGTACTGCACGTGTATTGAAAAAATTGTCCGATTTTTAAAAAGCTTGGAAGCTGCTGATTTAAGCTGTGTTTAATTAATTGTGGAAGGTTAGAAATGGTCAATCCCCCATATTTTTACGATTTCTTTTATTTGGTATTTTGAGTTTCTTTCCTTTCTAAAATGGCATTTAAGAAACTTTTCAGGATTGAAATTTAAAGAAAAAAATGTTGTGAATATAACTAAGAAATAAAGTCACATTTCTGTTAGACACATATAGGGTTATATCTGTTAGACACATATAGGGTCAGAAGGGATCAACAGAAAAGAAATGGGAAAAGATGAAAGGACTCCGGAAACACACATGCTCATGATGTTTGTCCATCACAAAGTTCCGGAATCTTACGTACCAGAGATAGAAGTAACAAACAAATCATATGTTTTTAGATATTCTTCTTATCGTGTTGGTATGTTTATTTTGAACACTAATTAGAATTACTTGCTGAAAGACTTCAGAACAGGGGCGTCATTTCAGACTTCGCTTGGGGGAAGGGGGCAAGAGTACCACCGACATAAGACTTTCACGTTTTGTACTAGTATATTAGTAGACAATCGATTAAACTATATGTGTTTCTCAAACTCTTGGGGCGGGCAATTGCCCCCTCCTGCCCTCCCTAAATGACGCCCCTGCTTCAGAAATTAAATTATAAAAACCCTTACATGTTTCCCTGACAAAAATATCGTTTTAAAAGTCCAGCTTTTAAAAAAAGAAAGAAACTAGTCTTATGTTCAGCAAACTTTATTGAGGTTTTGCTTCGTTTTCTGCTAGGTTGTAGTACTAACATTGGAAGTAGATTTCATTTTACTTTGCTTCCTGAAATATGGTTCCCTCTCAATCTTATGCAAAAGACGGTCGGATGAATCACATGTTATACCAGAAAACAGCAGAATGTTTTCCAATATTCTTGCTTATGCTCTGCTATCTTCAATAGGATTTTCATAAATTCCTCCTTAATGTTGGCTCCAAGAAGGAACCTGAACAAAAGTATATTTTGGGGACACTTGAATTGGCAGTGAAACAATTAGAAAATCGCGTGAAGTAAATGATTAATTATTCTAGTCTGTTTAGAGTTACGATGTTTGTCCCTACCTCAACCAATTATTTAATCGTTCTGGGTTAAAAATATAAAAAATGGTCACAACTTACAATTACCGTAATTTTCTGTATCATAGCTATTGTGTTTGTGTACAAAGAAATTTTATGCATACTGCAATATTATTGTTCAATTTCCACTCACGACTGTGGCAAAAATACAGGGTAAAAGGGTCAGACTTAAAAGGAATTCTTAAGGATTTAGGGTCACTTTTTCGGACTTAGGAAAGGCAGTCCTACCTTTTGTGACCAGAACTATACCTTGTAAATTGATTGATTCAATTAAGAGCACAAATTGCTGAAAGAAATAAAATGTTTTTACAGAAAATTCAGCTGTTTACTCTAAATTTTGATTTTTTAAATTATTATTATTATTATTATTATTATTATTATTATTATTATTATTATTATTATTATTATTATTATTATTATTATTATTATTACTATTATTATTATTATTTTATTATGTAAAAGTTTGTTAAACTACAAAATACTTTTTTTCTCCAATATTTTTAAATGTGAAAACTATATAGTTATAGGATTCATGTAATTGGTCTTACACTTACTAGCAATAAGGTATCTTTCGGGAATTCGGCGGGCCTGAGAAGATGCCAATCAATTGTATATAAGCCCTCAGTGCCCATGGCCTGCAAATTACAAGGGGGAAAAGAATCTGAGGAAGATACCGTCGAAGGTTCCTTTTCATAGAGGGTTTTCTTCCAGGGCGCTGTTCCCCTTCTCTCTGTTGCCCCTAAGTAATCTTAACAGCCAAGTTCTAAGATAGCATATTTATATAATTGAGTGCCAGCACTAACGTACGTCGTTGATCCTCATTGCTAGTAACGTTTTTAGTTTCAACGTTACTAGAAAAAAAAGGGGATTAACTATACTTACCTGTTGAATCGATTGAATGCACCATAATTACAAGAGAAACTTAGTTCTTAGCAACGGTTTGATTGTTGATATTTTATTAAATTATGAATTAACAATGATTATCTTCGAATAATGCAAATTTAATAATTTCTAATTTCTAATCCTAATTCTAGCTATATATAAAACTACATGAACTCACTGGCATAAAATAACGGGTATTTCCGGTTGACGTAGAAAGTTGAAATTTGGGACTAATCCACAGAAAACTTGGCAAAAGTGAATATTTTTAATTTTGGGAGTTCTAAAGGGGAATGAAGAAATTGCTTATGTCATTTAAATGTGCATTTTTTTGACCTATAACCTCGTTTTAGGTACTTGGAATTGGAATAAAAACTTGAAATTTGGTATGCTTGTTTGCTTTCTGTAGGATTATCTTACAAAATCACTAGAAATTAAAAATTTCCATTTTAGAGAGGTTTCATGGGGAATTGAAAAATCTTCCGCATGTTATTTATATGGGACATCGTATACACCCCAAAATGCTTAGGTACTTCTGGCAAAATTAGAATGATGAAAATTAGTATGACTAATCTATAGGAAAATTGCCAAAAGTGAATATTTTTAGTTTTTAAGAAGGTCAAAAGAGGGGATAAACAAATCCTTATGTTATGTGAATGGGCACTTTTTGGGTGCTTTTAGATGATTGAAATAGGAAAAAGGCTTGAAGTTCGGAAGAATTGTGGATTTAAGAGGTATGAAGCCCTAGGGCGAGCAAGCTCGGGGTCCTTGGGGCGGAGTCCCCTGCTAGTCAAAGGCTAGTTTCTAATATAAAATCAGATATTCGCATAGAAAACTGTCACCTAGATCCACAACTTTTGGACCCAAATAGGTCTTAATCATGTCTAATTTTATACGAAGCAATTATTTTCGACTTGAAGCTAGATTGAGGGGTCGTATGTTCTGACGTTTTGAAAATAAATAGGTATCTTAGAAGCCCTTGAAGTAAGGCAACTCAAAGCATTCGACTTTATTGCAAGTTACGTACTTTTTAGCCTGTGCAAAGTACGAACACTTCTGCTAGTTTGAAATAAATCTGAGTACATACAGTTGGGTTTAGTATGTATTTGGAAATTCATTTTTCTAAGATATTCATTAACATTATAACAAATTACACTGTTCTGCAAATTTGAACTTTTTGTTCCTCCCTGGAATTTTTTTGGCTGATTCCTATAGATTTCGAGCTCCCCATGCAGAATCCGAAGACAGTTTTGCTCCATCACCCATCAATTTTGAGAGAAAATCGTATATTTTTTGACAACTTTCCATAGTATTTAAATATGTTCAATAGGTGTATCTGTATCAGAACTAGGAAAAATCAAGAAAATTTAGAACTCCATTTCCTTCTGAAAGTTATATTTTAATAAGTCTACACCTCTAGAAGGAAATAGGATACACTTCAATATAAAATTTACACACAAAAATAAAATATTCTACAGCATATAACATGTCTCAATAACATCATATTCATCAATTGGAATGCAGTGGTTCAGTGTCTTTGGTTTCACAAATATTTATGTTCAAAACACTTAAAAAGTAATACTGAGTTCTTATTTTGTCGTCTTCTGTCTCTTGTATTGCTGGGGAGGTGTGTCACGCAGGATAGTCCAACAGTAGTCAGTTAACATATTCTGAGTACATTTACCGCTGTATCGCTTCTCCATTTCGGCTACATCTTGATGGAATCTCTCACCATGTTCGTCCAATACAGCTCCCATATTTTCTAAAAAAGATCAAATGGGAATGCAGGAATGAAGCTTTAACGACATGTTGCGCCCCAAAATCTTGTAAGAGGAAATAAGTTCTTCCACTGTTTCTACATAGCTTTCCGATTTCTTGTTTCCCAGAAAATTCTTGCATACATTTTCAAACGCATTCCATGCCATTCGCTCCACACCATTTAATATCTGCTCGAAATTAGGATCTTTAAATAGCTGCCTTATCTGAGGACCAACAAAGATACCTTCCCTTATTTTCGCGTCAATAATGCTTGGAAACTTTTATTTATGGAAAACCCTGCCTTCTTTATCGATTGCTTTAACAAACAATTTCATGAGACTAAGCTTGATATGCAGGGGAGGTAATATGATTTTAGATTTCTCAACTAAGGCTGGCTGTGCTATATTCTTCTGTCCAAGAATGTTTTATCCACGAACTGGTCATTCGTTTACAACGTAGTGCTTGTCTTTTGCTCGACTGTTCCATTCGCAAATTAAACAACAAATTTTTTTGCAACCTGTTTGCAATCCTGTCAATAACGCCACAACTCCACTGATGCTCATCATAACATATTTTTTCATCGTTCTCTGAAGATTGTCTTATCCTTCATCTGAAATCCGTAGGCAATTGGTACTGACGGCAGATTGTTCTCATTGTTAAGTAAAACGGCCTTTAAACTAACTTTAGATGCATCAATAAAAAGTCTCCACTGAGCATGTTCATATATTAGTATCAGTTCGTTAAACAATCCTCGAACACTGTTAGTATACACTAAATCACCGTCCATTTCATACCACTTTGCAATGCCTGCTTTCCTCTTTCTGTACTGTGACTCTTTAACCCCACTTTCTAGAAGGTTCCATTGTTGAAGTCTTGAACCGAGCTTTTGCGCCTTCGTTTTAGGTCGATCCAAGTCCCGAACTAGGTCGTTCAACTCAGCTTGTGCTATCAGGTGTGGTGTGGAAGTCTCGGGTAAAGGGAAGTCATCATCATTATCGTCTTCCTCCTTTTCGCCATCATCCTTTTCTTCCATCTCTGAGTCCACGGTTTACTGCTCTGGAGGCATTGGCACAGGCATCGAGTCGTCGTGAGGGACAGGTCTCAGCGCTGAAAATGTGTTTGGGTACTTCAATTTCTTCTTTGATTTACCAGAAAAAACACGTTCACTAAACAAAAATAGCAGTCGTCCAGATGGTTGCGGGGTTCCCTTCATACCATAGGGACAACAAAAGGCATTGCTTTATGCGTACCCTTTAACTAGCCTAACAAGGTCCTTGAACATGAACTACAGCTAATTTTAGGTGACCAAACTTTGTCCTGATCACCCACTTTACAGCCGAAGTAAAGCTCATATGCCTTCTTTAGGAGTAGTGACAATGATTTCCGTTGAGTTTTAAGAGTCAATTCGCCACAGATATAGCAAGAACTGTTTGGTTTGTTACGACACGTACGAGATATGATTGAAATTAAGAAACAGAACACTCACTCACCTCACAATTCTGATCGTTCACATGAACAATAATAAAATTTGTAACATATTTAATATAAATCTATATGTGAGTGAACTCAGCAAGAGATACTCAAATTACTCTTATTTATCTTGTCTTTTCATTAGTTTTACAACACTGCAATGCGTAAGTTTTACTACGTAATGCATTATTTTAAACGCAATGCAAACTTTCATTCCTTAAGATATGAGACGGAATAAAAAGTGAGTCCCCATAAAAACTGGTCGAAATAAAGATATCCTAAAAAGTACTCTTTTGCAAATTGATGGGTGGTGGAGCAATTTGTCTGTCATATTTGAATTCAGCATCCTTGAAAACGTTAGAAACTACTATTTTTTTTTTTTTATCACAGGGAGGAAATCTCTGCGGAACAGTGTTATCTTGGTATATCAAAATTAATGTAATGCAAGTATAAATAATAAAGTATAAGGTGTCCCATGTCCCACAAAAAGTAGCCCGGCGTGGTGATACCGGATACCGGCCGAAAGAGTAGGAAAATGTAAATAGAGCTACTGGCTTACCGGCAAGTTACAACAGATGCTGAAAGTATCCTTCGTTAATGTTGAGGCTCTTCTCGCATCGAAACTCCAGATGCGTCTGGCGGATGAACTTTGTGTTTTGGTGATGGGGTTCGTGTATTACCTGACCAGCGAACTAGTGTGTGCGGCCGGTTTTGGAACTAAAATAAAACAACAGTGTTTCTAACCGGATTACTTTCAATTCATCTATCACAGTTATTTTTGTCCCGTTCGTAATAAACCACTTCATGAATATGTGCAAGTTAAGACAAACAGTTTCAAAAGTTATAGAAGTTATTTCCAGAACACTTTAAGGGACTGCAAAAGAAGTACATACACCCTCCATATTAATTTGGCAATAACTTGCGAACAAACTAACCTCAGTATAATACAAAGAAACACTAAGAACTTCGTAGCATTCGAGTGTAAGGAACTCCTACTTCTTCTATTAACAAAACCTCGAAGTTCATCTTTGTGAATCAAAGTTATACTTTGACAACTGCGCTTTCATTGTTTAAAGCAAGTTCAATTGTGTAGTTTTGAGATAAGACGTCTTCAAAATTGCGATCAAGTTGGACCATGTAATCTTCGATCGATTGTCTAAGCAGTCTTGAGTAACAAAATTCTTTTGCATTGAGATCGTTTTCGGATGTGCTGCAAAAGTCCGGTCAGAGAGCTTTCATCGTCACACTCTAATCGCCTCCGAAGGAGACTTAAATCGTGTATTGAGATGGCAGATAAAAATAACTTTCTCTGATGTCTAATCTGCCATTATTTAGCATGGTTTGATAATTTAAAAAATCCATTATTTCTGCCATATTTTGAAAACTTTATTTAAAAGAAATATACCCAGTTTACATTGGAGGAGATAGGGGAAGGATTAAAGTTTAAAGTGGGATGCCTGACAATTGAAGATTCCTTGTCCTTACAAGGAATTGAACTTCAGTAAAATTTAAAAAAAAAAAAATGAATTACGTATTAAAAAAGAAATACAAAATACGTTTTCAGGGTAGCTCTTACAGGCATTATGTTATTATAGAATTAATGCTACTTCTGAAGCTGATCAGAGTGAATAGATATGTAGCTGTATTTAAATAACAAAACCACTTGCATAAGTTTTTCAAAGTGTCAAGTTTGAAGAATGAAGTTTGTCTTTCACTGTTATTTCATTGTTCAAAGATACCGGTGATGAAGCAGTTGGCCGGAAATCACGCGGCCGCATCTTACATAAATTCATGAAGAAGATGAGTGCCAATGTTAGGTACCTAAGTTCAGTATTAGCTCCTCCCCCCATAAAGCCACCAAACCTCTTGCAACCATACGTATCACATTATTTTAATACTTAGACTTGAAATAAAAATACAGCTGTTTAAAAATGATTGCCTTTGATGATTTTTATTCTAAAAGGAATAGGAAAGTTTTTATACATTCAAATTGATGTTGCCTGTTGATTGTGATTGCATCACAGAAAAATGGCTGAACTCCTTATTTTGATTTTTGGGACATAGTACCTACCTATAGCTTGTTCTTTTATTTGTCAGTTTGATTAAAGGGAGCATCTTAAAGGAATAGAGGAGCTCAGAATGTATCTCTAAAATTGAGTATTTTACCGGTTATTATCACTAAACTTTCAATATCCAATACTTTGTATTTTTCCTGCACTTCTTTAGTGTTTTCAGCCTAAGTACGCTAATAGTGCAAAGTGGTGATCAGCCATATTGACTGGTCCAATGGTTCTCAACCTTTCTTGACTGAGGACAGACTTTACTGAAGGCCCAGGACATCGCGGCACTCTTGTTTGATATTTTCATTAGTAAAAATAATAGTAATAACAATATAAATTATAATAGTGTAACCCTATAAGTTTTTTTAAAAAAAAGTAATGACTCTATATAGCACTGAGCATTATTCCTGCCGCTGTTGACTGGTATAGTCTGTCTCAAAGTTGATTTTTAACTATTTATTATTAAATTCTTCATGATATTTAAATTATAAAATTTCGCGACACACTCTAGGGGACTGCGTGACACCAATGTGTCGTGATATAGTAGTTGAGAATCGCTGGACTGAACAACTAGTAATGAAAAAATTTTAGCTGAGTGTCAGCGTTCTTTGAGTCCGTGTGAACCGGGCTTAATCTCAGTTTCTTTATAGAAATCAAAGCAAGGAGTTCCATGTAGTCTACCCTCAGAGTAAAATAGAATTATGTAATTTAATATATGTAGTATATCGTTGATATTGATGTAGCCAAATATGCAAAGAAAGAATAGTGATGTAATAGCAACTTCTAAACTTAAAAAAGAAAACTGTTATCTAAACACGGTTCCACAATAAACAATCATTCTGTGTTCAAGGAGATCTGGCAAATCTTAAAAAGTAATCAAAAATATCAATTCTTTTCTTAAATATATCAGTACCTTCTCATCAAGATCACTTCAAAGATTAAAAAATAGAAGTGGCATATATAAAGTAGTACTAATATAAAGATTGATACTGTCCTTTGTTCCAAATGAACAACAAAATGGAGTATTTGGTTGTCTTGGCTTTCCTTGTTGTGGCAGTGCAGGTAAATGTAACATTTTATCATTCACACAACCTTTTGTGTATGGGTTCGTTTTACCCAGAAACGAGTTTATTTTAAAATGTTAACTCTCTATGCGTTCATTTAATGCTTATGTACTTATTTATGTTTATTCGGCAGACACAGCAATTCATCCGACTGAAACATAAAGCACTATTTAGTAGTGTAAGTGGTTAGTGTTGAAAATGTTTTATTATTCACCAACACTACAAAATCGATTATAGATACAGTATTTGTTCGAATTTACAAATAGATATTTCCCTATCTTATGGGAATAGAGAAAATAATATTTCCATATTATCCAAAAGTCAGGCACACTAAAAGCTCAGATATTTATGAAGTATTATATAAATTAATAGTTTTATTACGGGAAAAGTTGGTTTTTGGAAACTAATATTTATATTTTAGTTACTTATTCCGTTACACCGAGTGTAATGCCTGTTACCTCTGATCCATGGTTTCTTAATTTAATTTTAGTTTTTAAAATGTATTTGAAATCATTTCCATATTACATAATAATAATAATAATAATAATAATAATAATAATAATAATAATAATAATAATAATAATAATAATAATAATAATAATAATAATAATAACAAAGAAAACAACAATCGAGAATAGAATAAAATGTTTCTATCAGTCTGTCTGTTAGTGTATGTCGTATACAGGGTAATCCAACAAAACCTCCGCGTTTTGATCGACTATAGCGCTGTCAGTGGAGGGACGTAACAAGTTGTTTCCACACACAATTTTCAGTCGTCATTATGGTTTTGGATAGGAGCTCATCGCATGTACCAGTCACGATTCAGCAGCATTTTTGTGATTAACATGCAAAGATCTCTTCGCTTAAACTTCGATATTTTAAGTAATGAAAATTTTCCTGATCGGAAAACTATTTTGCAGTGGGTGAATGTTGAAAAACTCATTATATCTATATGTATATAATATGTTTATTATAAAAGCGAACAGTACACAACAATCGAACATTACAGAGAGAATATTATCAAAACAGAAAAATAAATGCTTACGATACGTAAATTTGACCCTAGGCCGATTAGACTGATTGTTCCCAATTAGGCGCTAAAGTATAATATGCTCTTTGTTTCTCAAGCTCAACCACTTCACATTGCAAGTTGGCTGATATCTGAGAAATTGGGGCAACTACAATTGCTCCCAATTAGGTTCTTACTTCTTAAGGCCAGTCCTGTGAACGGTAAGTATACTGTTAAACTATTAATTCTAGCAACTGCACACGCTTATCTCCTAAAATAGGCTTATTAATGTATGTGCTCATACATGTGAATGTTAAACACACTTCACAACAGTTAGAATCGTAAACAAGATGTTGATTGACTGATTTCTTGATTAGAGCTTATTAAAACCGAACTCATATGAAACGAAACCTACTGTTTAAAACACAATCAGAAATAAGTATGCTCCACCTGGTACCAATCCTGAAACCACGTACAGGGAAAGTAAACACGTTAGTTGCTTCGCCCTGAAAGAACTTCAGTAAATAAAATAGTAAACCAGTTATTTAAAAATTGAATCGAAACCACGCAATACATATTTGCTGCATTCCATTGAAATGAATTTTACTACAAAGTGTTAAAAATAAGAACTTCCGTGGCTATATAGAGAAAAGAAAACTAAAAAATATTACTTTAAGCATTCGGTTCCCGACCTAAGGCAAACGGAAAATATTAGTAATTACGAAAAATATACCTTGAACCTTGGCTGATATTCTGGCGTTATATTATAAATAGTACATGGCCATTAGATTAATATCAAAATTTAAATAGTGAATGAGGGGATTTAAGACAATCAAAATGGAAATAGTTCATAACTATGATTAATCACTTCTCCATATATTTTCAACAGCTTCATACGTTGTTTTCATAACACTTACATAGAGATTTTCGTACTATACTAAATTTAAGAGTCATCGTTAAACATCTTTATCGAAATAGGTGTGTCAAGAATTGATTTATTGAAGCTTGTCTACACCGAGGCTACATGTAACCCGACCTAATGTTTAAAGTGGGATTCGAAACACAACTCACTTTTGTATCTAAGATAGGTACCCCCACTAGTACTAAATATCTAAATAACTCAGCCAATGGAGCCTGGAAGTTTAATGCCGCGTTCTCAAAAGCTCTTCACTGACTTCTATCCTTAACCAAATGGATCCAGTTTCTACTTTATATTCCTATTAATGAGAGATCCATCTTAATATTGTCCTCCCATCTGCGCCTGGGTCTTCTAATGGTAGTTTTCCGATTGGTCTTCCAGTTAAGACTTTGAAAGATGTCCTACATTTTCCCATTCTTTCTTTCAACATGACCTGCCCACCTGAGCCTCCTAGATTTGATGACCCTAACAATGACGGTAAACCTATAAATGATATAGTTCCTCGTTATGAAGTTTCCGCCATTCCCTTTTCCCGTTCCACTTGGGTCCAAATATTCGTCTAACGATCTTGCTCTCAAATACTTTCAGTCTATGTACTTCACTTAGAGACCACGTTTCGCCACCACACAGAACAAGAGGCATGATTATAGCTTTATATATTTTAAGCTTCAAATTCCTCGACAGAATTCGCGACGACAAGAGATTTGATATTTTAATGCATCCATAATTTGCGATCATGACGAATTTATAAACCCATTTACTTCTAAACCCATGTCCTTGCAAGCGTTTAATAAGACCTCTGCATTTCTTTCTTGTGTTCTCCTATCATCCCTATAAAGGGAAATACAGGTTCTGCGGCGTGTATTTCCCTTTCTCCACGCACATTAGTTTTTGCTGCGTGTTAAACAAATCGTCAAAGAAATCTTTGTACTCATAGCCAAATACCCCACTGGCACTTATAGTCAAATCCACGCACACAGATCTATGGGAAGATTAGCAAGGACGACAAACTGGTTACTGGTTAAGAACTAATTACTTACCTCATGAATATTTTAAGCTCAGTCATAGAGCGGATATATTTATTAGATTCCCGTATAAGTTACTGCAAAGATGTTTTTTTTTTTCATTTTTAAAATTATGACTTATGGAAATAACCTTGTATTAGTATAGATAATGTCAATTGTATTAGCGATAATGAAATTCTAGTGTAATTATCAAATTATAATATATATATATATATATATATATATATATATATATATATATATATATATATATATATATATATATATATATATATATATATATATATATATATATATATATCAGAACGTAGATCATTACCCAAAGTGTAGATATAGAGCACTAGTATAAGAAAGTATTACAAATTATTGCAAATATAAGTACTCTCTGTTGCAGTAACCCTACGAAAAATTAGGTGTAAGCGTAATTGTTTAGAAAGTGCTTATTTCAGTTGTTTAGGCTAGAAAGTCAACTTTAACATTATAATATTTCTTCTAATTTCAATGTTTTCCTGAAGTCTGCCCCACAGATCTCAGGTCCCAAGTTTAATCGACCGAAAGTGCCTTTGTTAGATACAGCACCAAGAAAAACAGGTAAGCTACCTTATTATGCTATTATTTTGATTAGTATATATGTGTATGTATTTTTTCGATGAAAATGTTTAACGTATTTCGATTAGATACAATACTGTAGGATTACCTACATAAAGTATTAAAGTCATGATAATTGAAATAAAATTTAGACTTATCAACAGAAACTAAATTTTTAGAAGCTCAGACGCAATAAATAGTTAAATATAGTACTTAAAATACTGCTACTTGTATGAATGTAGTTCATTGTTCTTAACCAGGAACACGTCTTTATTAGAAAGTACATAGTATTTAAAATAGGACTCACTCACTTCTGCCTTCCTGCTGTTCCTGAGAAGATCATTGGAACATACTGTTGTTAGGTGATCACGGGATTCATTTTTTAATATTCTGTCACCGGCACGAAATTTTCCAACCCAATGGCGTCTTGTGTATACACACTGGTGACTGGTGACCCAAATGCGCTGTTGATGTTTTTGCAGCTAGATGTGCAGAATGCTCCAGTTTGAACCCATATAAGCAAACCAGTCACAGTTATGTTCTCCACGATGCACTTTAACACGAACATGTTCAACAACACACTGCCTCCTGACTGGCTGGACATTGGAGTTTATTTTTTGGATAAGTGATGGTAAAAGTAGCTTCGGTCAGTTCAAATGTTAAGTTAAAGAGAATGTTTTCCCACCGGATGTAAAATTGGGTAATTCATTCTCACCAACCCAAGAATAAAGGGAAGATCTATCGAAGGGAAATTGGCTAGGCACTATACATTTATTGTTCCATATTAGGCAAGGATAATTGAGAGAAACGTTAAATAAGTTCCAGCTATGAATGCCCAGGAACCCATGCCGAATAGGGAAGGTAGGAAGCAAAAATTCTTATAACTTGCTCGATGCTGTACGAACAAACCACTAAAGAAGCACTTTCCATAAAGAAACTTTCTGAACTGTACGGAAATCAATAAATTGCGAAAAAGAAGTAATTTTTAAAATCAGACTTAACGGTGCCATATTCAAGGATGTTCTAACAGCAAGTTCGTATGTTGATTGATACAGGTATATCCAGAGCCGTAGCTAGAGATTTCGGCACCCGGGGCGAAGCAGAATTCGGCGCCCCCCTAACACTCAACTTACCAATCATTATATATATATATATATATATATACAAGCAAAACAGCTTTTGTTGTTATGCTATTTTGAATTTTTATTAATCTTCTTGGAAAGACCATTGCAAGAACCAAACGCGATCATTATGTACCTTTTTCAAATAAGAGCTGTTTTCAAGAGTGTTATTTTGGACTTTTTTGTTAAACTTGTTAAAACTACCTTTCGTTGTATACAAATTCACTAGGAGAACAGTTATCGAAAGTTACTACTATTTACAATGCTTCGTACTAACGATAAGAAATGAAATTTCAATACATTTAGACTATGTTCTTTTAATTGTTCGAAATGAGTGACAGTATTAATTGCCAGTAATAACTGTAAACTATTTAATTTTATTTTGTATGTGACGACATCAATAGCATTTTAATTTCGATCTTTTTACGGTAAAAAATATTTTGTGAAATGTAATGGAAATTCAGAAGGAGCCTTCTTTGTGAATTTCTAAATATTGATCGATATAGGTGAAGAATATGTTCAATGTTTGTACTTAAAATCCAAAATACAGGGTTTTCATAAAGTCTGGACGGATTTAATTTGCTTATAATTTTCATAAAAATGCTCATAATGAAATCAAATAAAGTGCAAACGGTAGCGGAAGGATTAAATTTTTAGTTGGCAACACTGTTAGATAAGCGGCAACTCTGAACACGTTGAGAGAGAGAGAGGGAGGGCAAGGATCAGTTTCTTACCAAATTCCATCCATTGTTGTTTTCATTGTTGTTTCAATGTTGACTGTTAAAAGTAAGTTGTAAGCTGTATTGGTGTGTGTGTCTTTTAAAGAAATAAATAAATGAAAAACTCCTCTGAGATGACTATGTTTTTTACCGTATCAATGTGTGGACTAAATGTACCGGACGTAAATGTACCGTAATATGTGGACGTAAATGGCGCCCAGTTGGAGGTGTGGCGGTGAATGAACTGAGCTGAAATTTAATCCTTCCGCTACCGTTAGCACTTTATTTGATTCATATGAGAAAATTATAAGCAAATTAAATCCGTCCAGACTTTATGAAAACCCTGTATATATTTGACTACTACATATACTTGAAATTAAAGTAATTATTTAGTACTTAATTTCTTAATGAATGAAAGTTCCGAATTTAAGGTACCGGTACTTATTATTAATTGACATATTAAAATACACTAACGCGTACATATATAAAGAATGTGTGTATGTAGATAGATAAAAACATCACACGACTAGACACGTATGCACAAAATAATATGCTGGCCATACAAAAAGTTGACGAAAAAATGACTCCAATAAATTCCTCCAATTTGGAAGCATTTGATATGTCAATGGAATTTTAAAATAAATCATAGGTAGTGACTAGTGTCTGAAAAAGTCGAACTTCGTTGGGCTAAGTTCTGATCCCTTAAGCCCCTATTCTACAACTGCTTGAAGTTCGAAAATGTTATTGTTCCCCTTGTTTACCTTTATTTTTAATACTCCACGCAAACAGCATCTTGAATGTCCCTTCACTCTTATCACTTTCATACCTTCATTCTCACCGTCGGGGGTCGCACCAAAGTGGGTCCAAACGCGGTAATTCTGAGCAAAAACTCGAAAAATGAAGTTAAAGATTGACTCGATATGATTTGTTATAATGAAAGCTTAATAGTGTACACATAAGATAGTGTGCAGGAAAAGAAGTGATAGCAGTTTACAATGAACTCATGGGACGTGTATATGTGGTTATCCGCCGAAGCCGGAGAGGCGCTGCTTAGCGACAGAAGATAGGAAATTGACTTTGAATGCGACTATTCCTACATTGCGTGTAGATATTCAGTGGCTGGTAAACATGGTGACACGACCGACATGTATGTATCGTTTTGTATATTTAGAATGTTGATGTGATGTGTAGTCAATAGTCATATTTGCAATGATGCTAATATCATTATCATATTCCTATGATAATCTCCTACTTAATATCATATTTGGAAAATGCTGTGATACTGAAAGCATATAAACTATGGTCAAACGATAGAACGGCATTTTAGTAGAAAATATGGCATAATACGAATGTCTGTGATTTTTTAATATGTCGTAGCGGAAACATTGTTCTTACTGTATGCAAAGAGAAAACCTGCACATATTCGCACTTTTGGGAAGTATAGCACATGAAAATGTTTGAAGAAAACCGCATTCTGGATGCAATGCTGCTTTTGAATTTAGCTGGGATGAATGTGAGAATAAGTGTTAGATTATTAGACGTGTGATCCCCATGCACGCAGTGACGAAGTTGAATATAGGTCGATTCTGAGAATTTTGCCCCCAGACCTCGTTGGGGGTTTCGCCTCCAGGACCCATCTTGTTTCCAATATCTAGTCATACTTCTCTGGCATTCACCAACAGAACTAAACTCTAGTCAAATATATTTGATTAATGGTGGTGACATTTTGAAATGCCAATGCTAAACAATCTATGGACCATAACGTAGAACTATATTAAAAATGGTGTTGATCAATTTAGTATTGTGTATTTTGTGATGCGTGCACAGAAGTGACATTGGAATCAACTGTAATGAGCCTCCGCTCGCTCCAGCTGAGAATGTTCCAATCAAGCCCTGAAATGAGCTCACGTAATGCACGATGCAATATATAAAACAACCTGGACAGGTTACAGATGCTTGTAAATCATAATATGTTTAATATATCTGATAATATATTCATATCGAGAACTTGTAATGAGATAATTTTTATGTATTGAAGCGTCCTTGCATCTTCATTGTCATAACGAATCCTCCACAACTTTGAAATAATTTTGAGAAACAAGAACTTTTCTTCAATTTTATTACTCTTCAGTTGTAAAATGAATAAGTACACTTTTTCCTTTCATGCGTAAGAATATAAGCTAATCGTAAATTGCCAAATAAAAACATATTGCCCACGCGTTTCTTTATGCCAATCACATAATCTGTTATTTAATTTAGGCGCGAATATAAGGAATAGACCTATTTCATTTTATGATGCAAAACTCTATGCTTTTGATGAAATAATGTCAAAATAACATTATTGTAGCCACTGCACACACCAAACTAATTGGTTTTCTTTCAATTTTCTGCTTCATATTGCGAATTCTTATTTTTGCCAAGAATTCAGTGCTTTGGCCCCACTGTGCGTCGTGATTAATCTGATTGGGTAGATTAAAAAAAAAACGTTTTGAACTGAGCAAACTCATCACTGTTAAAACGCCGAACAAGACTTTGATAGTTTCTGATTTTTAAAATGCTCCTACATCAGTGGCGTATTTAAGGGGGCTTCGGTGCTTAACCCCCCCCGAAATCTTACTTACTATAGTAAAGTATATGAAATATCTTGCAGAATTTTCACATTTTCAGGCAAAGCCCCCCCCCGAAAGTTAGCAAAGCCCCTCCCGAAACAAAATCGTAAATACGCCACTATCCTGCATACACTATAAGTCATTACTCGGGACCTTGTATACCACATGACATTAAGAAATCATCTATAATAAACTCTTTAAGTAATAAGTAAAAACTTGTGATTTATTTAAACTCTTGGATTACGAGCGAAGCGAGCAAGAAAATTTTTAAGAAATCTGCGATTTCATTGATAACCGACAGCAATATTGATCTAATAGGGCGCCAATACTTTCTGGGGGCGACTCATATTTTACTCATGTCCAACACCACTTTTTCTTTCTCCTTGCTCGTTCGGCGCCCCCTTGCTATCAGCGCCCGGGGCGGGCGCCCCGCTGGCCCCCCCTTAGCTACGGCTCTGGGTATATCGTCTCCCATTTTTGATTTTCAAGTAAGGTTATTTCTGTAGAGAAATTCAGTACCTCATAAGGCACGTATCCATGGAATTAATTCTCAGTTTTATATTAGCAATGAGAAATATATGCTCTTACTGTGAATCTAACTCGCAGGTATATGCTTCAAAGCCAGATTCTAAATCATTGAAAATATTAAATAATAATTCTTAATTGATAATCTACAATTTATTAAACTATTAATCTAATGTTCTATTTTCTATAGTTCTATTAATTAAAAATAATGATCTTAAAGATAATATTTTTAAAAAAAATATTTATAAAAACAGAACAGTAATAATTGTAAGCAAAGGCATATTTAAATGAAATTGGAATGAAGTATATATACGCCTCTCTTTTGACTGCATTTGTAATACTCTTCATGATTATTCTTATGTATAACTATTCTTAATGGATTCTCAAGTACTCGATCATTTACTGCAGCTACTTTATATACAAGTAGAAGGAAACTGAGAGTAAAAATCGAATTAATATAGTTTTATATAATGCTAGTTTTACTGAAATACATGAAAAAGAATTCTTATGTCATTTTTAATTCATACCTGCAGGTGGTTGTGCTCACATTTTAGTAATTCAGGCTTAATGTCTACTGGTTTTACAAAATGGAAACAGTCATTAAACACTCACATTGAATTTTACTTAGATACAGAAAAGTAGAATTAACGGAAACATAACTTAAAGACATTTCCAGTGACTGGTAATACTTCACGTACTTAAACAGTTTTCTAAGGGAGATATAAGAAAAATGTAAATGCGATTACAGTGAATGCTTTGATTATATTTTAGAATCATCTAATATTCTATAATAATTGTCTGAAACATAGTTTATTTTTCTTCCTTCAGCTCCTAACGACAGGATAATTAACGGTCAACTTGCAGAACATGGGCAATTCCCTTACCAAGCTCTTCTGATATTAGACGGTAATCTCTACTGTGGAGGATCTCTCATTTCAGCAGATTGGGTTCTCACAGCAGCTCACTGTGGTAATGGGTAAGTCCACAAAATCTATTGAATTATTTGAAGTACATAATTTTCAACATTTACTCGTAACTATACTTTAAACAACTAGGACCTACACTGTTCTCAAACTTAAAGTACAGTACTGGAAACTCTGCATGTATAAATACACATAAATGAAGAGTACATTATTGTGCACAACTTCAGCAATAGTTTCATTACTAAATAGCTGTTCTTAAACTATGATTTACTTCTCATTAATAGTCTTGCAGTGAAATAACTACCTAGGTAGGTTAAGTATTGGTCATTTTAAGTGTTGTTACTTTTATCAATTACTTTTCTGAGACCAGAGTAATCTTTATTTACTGATACTGATACGTACACACAACATATCTAGTTATCTTAGGGATACTAATTAACTTCATAATACGAAATATTGTTATTCCTGGTCCTTTTTCTTGCATTTCTTGTAGCATGTGCACTGTTTTCTGTCAACACAAAGAAAAGCGGGCCTAACTGTTGCACCACATGTAGTTTTTGAGATCTAGCATGAAACATAATCCAAACATTTACATTTTTCCGGACTACGATCATCGTCACGCACGTGCATTCTTATCATTTTTAGCATGTCCTCACTTTTTTATCCATTTAATATCAGTCATGATTTTTTGTAATAGTTTATTCACATACAGAATTACTTCGTGGCATAAGCAGCAATTTTTAGCACTTTGCCCTCCTGAGATATTACGCTCCAAAAATTGCATCAAAATCACAAATTTCAATTTTCAGACCCCCATAAATCTACGGTGCCAGTAGTATCATAGGTGTGGATATTTCTGCAGACTTTTTACAAGCAATAGTATTCAGCGCGGAACTTATGAACTACTCACTTTATGCCATTCCAAAATACAGACCCTTTAAAAGTGTAACTTTCTGTAGTTTTTATGGTGAATTCATGTATTAGTTTGCAACCCTGCATATTTATTTAGGCACAAAAGTTTATATTCTCCGTGTACCTCAGTCTCTCCTGTAAACATTTTTTTGTGTGTGTTCGTCTGATTCGTACGTCCTGAGCAACTGTAGTTTTTGTAAACGTTTGCAAATGTTAAAAGTGACCATCGACAACAAAGATGGTCGCCATTTAGGAACACTTGCACATACGAAAACGTGAATGATGCTATTGTCCTTCCCATACACACGATTCGTCACACTCAAATTTTTGTAATTTTCGGAGATGGTCGAGCAACCATTTTCGCCATTTTTGGAGCACTTCAGACGGATTGACCCACTAAGAACAATTAGTCATCGGTTTATAGATAAATGCAAGAGAATAACAACAGACATGACCATAAAAATATTAGTGAACTTCTCCGTGGCTAAGCGGTTAGCGTACGCGCCTTTGGCGTGGGAGGCCCGGGTTCGATTCCCGACGGGAGCTCATGTGGTTCGGACTCCACCTTAATCAGTTGGTCCACGTCTCATAAAGCCTCGTTGTTGAACGGGACGTTAAACTTTAAAATCAACTCAACTCAACTCAGATATTAGTGAGGAAACGTATTATTTCAGTGATTTAATAAACAGCTAAGAGATAAGAATGGTGAAAACGTTTGTGTGAACTGTTACGGCCTCATACGGTTTGGGATGTTGGAACTTATGAGAGAGTGATGACAAGCGTCTCAAAACGTTCTAAATATGAATATGAATACTTACTCGAAAAATTAATTTCGTTTACATACAGCAATGAGAAAGTGACAGTTGAAGTTGAGAGAAACAAATATTGCATCGTTTAAGAAGAAATACTTTTATTTTGGACATAGATAAAAGGTGTGACGAAAGGTAAATATGAAAACGAAAATTGCATCTAATCTTATTGAAAGGGAATAATTCTAATTCATAAACAAAAACGTTGGTGAAGCAAACACGCAGGAGTCCTTGGAACTCGGAGCAACAAATTTCCCAATGATGGTTGAAAACTTGTAGCTATGATTGTCAAGTTTCAGCTCTTTAGAATTTCTTAATGTGAAACGCGTTATGGACTGTGACTAATTAAATCACCTGCATATGCCAATTATATTCACTTTGTTCATTGTTTCTTAATTTTATTTTCACCAATTGTCATTCTTAAAATTGAAAGTAGGATTCGTCCTTGTCTTCTACATTAAAAGAAGAAATCACGTCTTTTATTCTAAGAGTCAATATTCTCTATCACACCATTAATCAGTGTCGTATTTTGTGGGCTACAGGGCCTACCGGCGTAACCCTAGAATACTACAAATAAAGTTATTATAATAAAAACTAATTTATATTGATCATTTTATACTTTAGTATCTCCTTTCAATGATATAAGATTCTCAGAGCTTTAGCTATGTATTTAGATACACACACTAGCTTCAATGCACACAGTCTGTCTCGCTGCTTAAGAGATTTTCAATTTGGCAAAGTAGCAGAAACCTACCTTCTGTGGTTACTTACTTCGCAAGAATCGTGTAGTTATCAGTTCATTCTTCTTCGCTCCACCTCCAATAACAGCATACGAACGGGCACCAGGTAGCACCAGTTGCCCACAGATTAATCGGTTTCTTCTAGGAATGTCCAGAACCGGTTCCTGGTGGAACCGGTTCTCGGTTCTGAACGGATTCGGTTCTAGAAGATCCGGTTCCGGAACCGTTTTTTCGGATGAAGGTGTGGAACAGGGTTTTCGGGTTCAGGTCTGGAGCCGGGTTTTCGGATCCAGGTCTGGAACCGAGTTTTCGGATCCAAATCTGGAACCGGTTCTGAAAACGAGATCTCCAAGAACTGTTCCTCGCGGAACCGGTTCCGCCAGAACCAGAACTTTGTGGAAATTCCTACGCGTAAACCCGAGCTCCTGGCAGGCTGTGAACAGTGTGCTAGATGAAATGGTGGAAGCGACAGGCAGGCGCCCAGGTGGCGACCGCTTGTTTCGTTTGGCTAACAAACTGGGTAACTGGCAAACTCATTGGCTAAACAAGCAAACTGGCAAACTTATTTTACTAAACACCCACTGGTGAAACAAACATTTTTTCTGGGGGGCACAAGCAGGTCTGTGCGGGGACGGCACAAGCGCGTGGTCCTCTTTGCAGTGTTTTGAAGGTGAACTTTGTGCCTCCTTTACTGGTCTTTGGGGGCTTTCGGATCCAGGTCTGGAACCGGTTCTTAAGATACGGTTCTGGAACGGGGTTTCGCATGCAGCTCTGGAACCGAGTTTTCGGATCGAGGTCTGGAATCCGTTCCGGAACTGGTTCTGAAAACCGGATCTGCCGGAACCGGAACTTTGTGACCAGCCCTAGTTTCTTTGGCGTGCACGAAGGGTAAAGAGGAGTTATACGAGTAATGACGCATTTTGTGGGTCGCTGTGAATTGTCTCAGACATATTGAGTCTCGTTCGTTGCAGTTTGCATCAAAGCAAAGCAAATTTTGTTTTACAGTGTTTTGCGATGGTGGACATAGTTATTATAAGTACCTAGTGCATCATTTGCGTTATGTTGCGATTGCTCTTACAGACTGAGGCTTCTACGTTGGCTAATCGCCTATTTCAGCGTTCTTTATTATTCGTACAACTTCTATTTACTCTGATTAGTAGAATTACCACCTATCCAAAACAAAGTATAGGGACACTTCACATGGCACATGAAGGTAGAAATGTACGATCGTTTTTCCATAATAAGTAAATACATCAAAATTAATCTTTCCAAAGAAACCAAATCTTATTTATCTACTTGATAAAAGGAAAGTATGTTCTAATATTTTCTCCTATTTTGAAGAATGTTAACAACATGGAAACTAAACTCCAATAATAATAATAATAATAATAATAATAATAATAATAATAATAATAATAATAATAATAATAATAATAATAATAATAATAATAATAATGAACAGGTGTTATAGTGGCTAGTGATAGCCCAAGCCATCAAACCAATATACGCCACTGTTATTAATGTATTTTTATAAATTATGTTTGGTGACAAATTTGTTTAGCAAAACGTATGTAGGAAAAAATAAACCCATTTCTTCTTCTGTTGTACATTATTTATATTTTTTCAGCATAAGAAGAGCCGAAGTCTACTTAGGTGCACAAGATTTCACTCTTAATTACGAGCAGGGACGAGTTATTCTATCATCGACCCGTATTATTGTTCATGAAAACTTCAACCCAAATTTATTATACAATGATGTGTGTCTTGTCAGACTTCCACAGTCAGTAACTTACTCTGGTGAGTTATCTTGGGTGATACAATTAGAAAAAAATATCTATCATTCTTTCATAAGTGTATCTCCTTCCTAATCTTTAATTCTACCATCCTTGCTTTATTGCTTATATCAAATATTTTTAATTTTTTAATGTGTAGTTGTGTTCTTTGCAATTACTAATCCAACAGTATGATTAAATACAAGATTAATGATTTCGCTTTCAAATTATCTACTACATTCTAAATCTGAATATTAATGTTGATGAAGGCAATCATTAAACTAAGCATCAAAGGGTAATTCATTTCTTAAGCATCCAATATTGATAGTAAGCTAAAATGATAATTCAATTAACCATAGTTTATAAGTGTGTAGTTAATCATAAACATAATTGAAGAACCTTCACAAAATGCAATTTACCTTATTAATATTGCGTTGGATCACTTTTAGCCCTAGTAGAGCTTGTGCTCGTCATGGAGCTGGGGCATATAATTCGCGAGTATTTCTTTATGCGTTTGCATCATTTTTCACGGAGTGCAGCATTCAGTTGCGTCAGCAATGATGGAGGAGGAAATTCACAACGGGCTCGATGCTATAAAATTTACCACAGATATTCAAAATTATTCAAATAGATACTACGTTGACCCAGGGGAGATATTAATGATAATTCTAATGTATTTCACACGGCACCTGCAAAAGTCTGACAGTGTATATTGCGGTTTTGCAACCTTGCTCAAAGGATAGGTTATTCTTAAGGACTTATATCTGTATTATGGTTACCTAAATTATCAAAATACTCATTGACTGTATTTCTTCCTTCAAAGTAATAACACTACCAATGTAGTACCATGCAATTACGGTTGATTGCAGCACAGAGCAACCATTGTAATTAACAGTAAGAATTAAGCAGTTCATAGCATATACCTCTTTGGACGTAAGCTGTACGTAATCATTACCTGTTACTGGATAGAAGAATAAATATGACTTACTGCACCATTATAGAATCCTTTAATGATGCATGCTAAACGTGCTGGTGAAACTTAGAGGTTTCGAAATTACAGACGTTGAGACTATACAGTCTTTGTCAGACTTGATTAAGAAATATGTAAAATAAAATCCAGTCGTTCCAGATGCTGATTGAGTTCTTCTCTTCTCCCATGAAATTTGCTGCTAGTTTTGAATTCCGTCATTACTTTGAACGCTGTTTATGAATATACATCCTCCACCACTTTACGTACTACTTACTATCACTTACCTCAGTGCTTTGTAATGCGGGAATGTTTAATGTTACTAGCTCATAAGTATTTGATGTTGCAGTACAGTGGCTATTTCCACTATTTTCCATAATGATTTTTGTATGTATATAATAATTTGTTAAGTTTACATGTTGCTTATTTGGAACAGTAGTGTAAAAGATGTATAAACTAATAATAGTTAATAACTATTACAATATTTCAGATTACATATCTCCTATTGAATTGGCGACTGGATCTAGTAGCTATGCTGGAGAAATTGCAACTGTTAGTGGATGGGGAGCAACCTCAGATGGTAAAGTTTTACATATTTTGTGAAATTAATTTAATTTTTAAGAGAAGCATTATTCACGTATAACACAGATTCATGTTCAAAATCTTTTGATCAGCCACCTTTGGTTTAAAAGATGTATTCTTGTGACACTAGATTCCACCCGCACGTAAGTTGATTTTTCTTCAAAGCACAGCAGAAATGCTCAGGACTTGAAAATCCTTAAGGTCGCAGCTACAAATTTGAGTCAAGATTTGATTTATGTATTCTATCCATTCCATAACACACTTCTCAAGTTCGAAACGTCTTTATTTATCTTAGTAAAAGCCAGATTTTTCTAAAGACAATTGTACTTTGTATATTTTATTGATGTTACTAAAAGCAATGTTTACTGCGACTTATTTCAGTAATTTTTACAAAGAAGTAAAGCACACAATGTTTAGACGGTTAAGCCTGACGCTGATTACTTAAATCTTGATTTACTTTGCAACCATTTTCCGTCCCCAACCTCTCAACCTACCGAAGACATAATGAATAAATCCAAAACGTATTACAAAGTACGTTGTAAGGCCAAAGAGACAAAATTGCCACAGAGCTGGATGAATGGAAAAACCTTTCCAAGTAATCAAATTAGGTTTCTGGTACTAAACGAAATGTACATAAATATTCTGTTAATGGTATTGCAGGTAATGCTGCTGGCTTTCTAAATGTTTGAAGTGAGTAATTAATCAATGTAAATATATATTTATTAACAAAAAATAACTAACAAGAAAAGGCGTAGCTACGAAATTGTTTAAATCCAGACAAAACCATTACATACATATGCAATATTTTTTAGTTCATTATTACTACAGGCATTTTGACATACCACTAGAACACAGTAGACCGTTTTTCAAAAGTGCCGTCAGTCTCGAGTTAGAAAGAAAAATGATTATTATTATTATATTTTAAAATGTATAAAATGCAGCACTCTTAAGCTTTTCTTTTATATATAATAACTTATCTGTAATGTATTGATACCAGGACTCAATTATTCTTTCACAAATATAGAAATGTTCTAAGCCTATTAAAAATATGGAAGTTCATCACGAGGCGATTACGTCAACTGAAGCATTTGGCGAATTTTACATGGCAGATCAGCAAATTTTCAGCATGCTTCAGTTGATGACAAATGAGATATTTAATTCGTGATCTCATTACACACTGCCGTAAAATAAAGTAGTAACGGAGCTAACAGAACATAATAATAATAATAATAATAATAATAATAATAATAATAATAATAATAATAATAATAATAATAATAATAATAGCCTAGTTTATAATAGATAGTTCTGAATACATTACAACTTTATTACCAAATTTTCTTTTATAAATTTATAAATTTTGCGCTTCACTAATTTTCATCCACTAATTTTTCCAGAAAAATCAAGGACAGTATACAACATATCGTACGACTTTAACCGAACTTACTTTCGAACATTACTACATTTTCGAAAACAAAAAGATATCAACTCATTTGATCCGAATCAAACTTGGCGTGGTAGCAGACCTTGATTTGCTATACAAGTCAATGAAATATTATAATGTATGAGCTTTTAGTTCCCAAGTTATAAGCCATCAAATGTGAAATGTAGACTTATTGAAAAAGTGCGGCCAACAAGGCATTAGCCTGGATCCCCAATTTCATCTCTCCACGAATTTGCCCGAACTTGAGTGCAAGCGATAGCGTTCAATGCGTAGAATATGCCTGTAAAGGAATCACAGGTGTCAGATACACCGCTCTGCAATATCGCGTTCCAAAGGAGTGGGATGCAACGGGATGGCGCCAATATCGAGGCGCAGCTGCGAGATCGCCTCTTCACATCCCGAGGGTATTTGTATAAAGTGTGAAGGTAACACGTTATAGTGGTCACATACGTAACTCCGTATATATTAAACTTGTTGCTCAAGCTCGTTTCTATCTTTTCTTCTCTCAACTGATTGTATTCGTGTTTGGTACCACCATTATTTGGTACTTTTCTTACGGCCACAACTATGAGTTTGTTGCGACCGGTCACCGATTGCCCAACGTTTCTCTTTACATTTAAAATGCTTCCGATGATGAGGATGTTTTTGATTGAGTTTCATAAACTAAGATGCCACGTCGATCTTAACCTCGATGCTGGCGCAATTCGGTGGTGTCCCACACTTTTGGAACGCGATATCTCAGGAACGGCGCAACTGACCACTCTGGTCCCTTCACAGGCGTGTTCTACGCATCGGAAGCTATCGATTGCAAGCATGTTCGGGGAAATTCATGGGGAGATGAAGTTGGGGCTAAACTTGGCCGAACTCTTTTCGCAAAGCAATTCGGAATTGGGTAATTTATATCATGAATGTATTGTCTATCTGCAAATATTGACATTGTATTTACATAGCTAGTGATTTTGAGTTACGAATTTGACACCAACTAGTACATGTAGTTTTATTATTTCATAGCGTTCGTTATTATTATTATTATTATTATTATTAAATATGTGTACCCGAAACAAAATCATAGATTCAAATGTGTTATTAAAACTAATATTAAAATCATTAGATCACCAAATAATTACATTTTGGTGAAAGCTCTTACTTATGATGTTACTGCATTGCTACATTCGCTCCGTTCCCTCGTCAAGTATTCCATTCTGTCCCACGCTAGCTTCGATCCTGTTTTTGACATGGCATTCACAGATAACATGATTGATATGATTTAATATAAGTTAATATAACTATAAGTTTTAAAACTTTTCTTGCTGGGATTATACAGCAATGAAAAATCTGCTTCCAGTTAGTTTAGTGCAGTTTTAAAAGACGTGTATCAAAAGTATGAAAGGGTAGGCATGCAAAATACATAGCAAATAAATCTCGTAACAATCTGTTTTGATATGAATACAGTATTTATCAGTACTGTCAGGTGAAATTCCTTTAATATTACTTCAGACAAATGCACTTTCACTGACATAAAACATTTTTACAACAGAAATATAAGGTGGAATAGGTGCCAAACTTGTTTATTATTGTTATCATTGGGCGAAGCTGATACAATGTTCGTTATTTGTTCTTTTCACATCGATTTTTTTTCATGTACTACTGCAGACAAAAGTAAAATGACCTTTGCTTAAAATATTCGTCAGCGAAGTCTGTGCGAATCCGAATAAGTATTTGATACAACAACTCACTATCACCCACGGAAGTTTTGAGAAATGCATGCGTACCATCCAGAGCTAGATTTGTGTTCGTTCAGTTGTATTAAAAAGTCTTGCTCGTGTTTATGATCATTTTTATACTTTCTTTCGTAATGTTACAAAGATTCTAAAGGATAAACGAGTATTCATGTTTAATATTTTTTTCAATAATGCTTAACACTGTGAATGTAATTTTTCCTTGTTAGTTGTTGAGCTGTATATTACGATGGAAATAAAACTGCGATATCACATGTTTCATAATAACGTTAAATATCAAGAAATTCGGGTAAAACATGCGCTAGTAAATGGAATTATTATTATTATTATTATTATTATTTTATGTTACTTTTCGAACCGTGGGGGCCGCGATGACTCAGTGGTAGCATCAGATTGGTACGAATGTCCGCTTTAATATTTGGTGGGAAGTTTGCCTCAGCAACTCAATACAGAGATGACCTAAACGGTCACGCTCTAATATCACAACCTCTTCGTATATCCAACTTTCAGAAGGTATTCAGATATACAGTGCGTTGCTCAATATGGTCGTATTAAAATGCATAGTGGGGAACACACAATTGCAACTGATTTGTCTTTACGACTACAAACTATGTCATTCTGGACAGAAAGCCGCAAAAATAGTAATACTAATAATGTGTCTATATCGGAAATCGCGAATGAAAGGGCCATTCGCCGTTGGTTTGCCACATTTCGTTCCAGTGACAGTATTTCAAAATGGTGCTCGTGGACATCGATCAACGCCATGCTTGGATGAGCTCCTTAGTAACATCGTCAAAACGGGCCTTCGGAAAAGTCTTCGTGCCATTGTAGACAAGTTAAGTTAGACCATATCACTGTTGTTCTGCAACTCCGTGTAATCGGTAAGGTGAAAACTCAGACTCATGAGTGCCACATGAGTTGATACCAGCAAACAAGAATCCTCGTCTGAAGACGTGGAATTTTCTGAGTGTAAGCAATAACCTGGGAGGTTTCCGGCACTCGATTGTCACTTTTGATTAACAATGGGTCTCTTACGACAATAGTAAACAGTCAGGACAGTCATTGGATCTTGATCAACGTCCAGGACGATTTCCAAAACACGAAGAAGATATTGTTATTGCTATGGTAATCCATTGCGCTGTTGAACTGCCATATCTTCCTACATCGAGGCGAAATCATCACTGCAGGTCGATACAATGATTAACTGTACGAAATGCACTTATTTTCCAACGAAATTAATAATTGGCTGAATGGTAGCAAATATGTGTGTGGTTTCAGCTGACAACTATATTCATTAACCAGGTATCGTAGTCAGTGATGAAAATTTTCCGGAAAATTTTCCGATTCATAAAACCATACTCCACTTATTCCTACATTGTTATTTAGCCGTGATGTGAGGTGGAGAAATTTCTTCTATATTTTTCCGGAAAATTTTCCGTTCTTAACAAATATCAGTGATCAAATAACAGTTCCTCAGTATTCATAAAATTGATTGAAATCATGTAGAGAAATGTTAAAAAGTGAAAGATCGTTTAAAGAATCTGAAAATTTTCATGGCTCAGACAATTTTCAGTACTATGTAGGAACAAGTAAAACAATGTTTCATAAATCGAAATATTTTGTGTCTTGTATGGAAAAATTCAAGAACTTTTGATGAGTCGGAAAATTGTCATCATTTTGAAGCAAAAAGTAAAACAACTTTCTGTGAATCGGAAAGTTTTATTGCTCTGTAGAAACAAATGTAAGGAATTTTCATGAATCGGAAAATTTTCATCACGATGTAGAAACAAGTGAAAACACTTTTTATAATAAGGACAGTTTTGGATATTATGTATAGTGATGTTAGGTGGAAATTTGTCCACTATATTTAACTGCACGTTGAGATATACAATTCCTATAGAGGAAAATTAGACAGCAACAAATTATAATTTTCCAATTAGATTTCGGGAACCAGAAAATTTTCTAATATTTCAAGTTGGGAAGTAAATATTTACATAATCTCTCTCTCTCTCTCTCTCTCTCTCTATTATATCTACTTATTTATAAATGTTGCAGAATGTAAATCTATAAAAGTAGTAAAGCTATGAGAAAACCGTCTTATGCGTATTAAACTGACGAAATCTAATATTGTAAGATCGAAGGTGGATTCTGAGGGAAGAACGTATTGAAGTTTTTGAAACGTTCTTGAAATGCAGAATCATTAGATTTTCACTTCATGAAACTTTTTAAGATAATATTTATTACCGATAAATTTTACGGCTAAACAACGATGTAGGAATAAGTGGAGTATGTTTTTATGAATCGGAAAACATTCATGACTTTTAATAAATTGAAATTTTAAATAATAGAATTGGATATTTGTACTCTACGAACTCATGTTCTCTGCACTTTGCATACACACACACATACATACACACAGAGAGGAGTTGATTTGATTTTAAGTTTAACGTCCCTTTCAGCAGCGAGAATATATAAGACGGGACCAACTGATTAACCCCCCTGCAAATCGAAGCCAGGTCTTCAATGCCAAAGGCCCTAACCGCTTAGCAACGAAGGAGCTCGCAGATGAGGAGAGAGAGAGAAACACTGTGTCAAATTTTACTTCCCAGCTTGAAATATTAGAAAATTTTCCGGTTCCCGAAAGCTAATTGGAAAATTATAATTTGTTGGTGACTAACTTTCCTTTACAGAAATTCAATTTTGTAGCTGAATGTGCAGTTAAATATAGTGGAAAATTTTCCACCTAACATCACTATACATAATATCCAAAACTGTCCGGATTATGAAAAGTTTTTTCCATTTGTTTCTATATCGTGATGAAAATTTTCCGATCTATGATAATTCTTGTCACTTGTTTCTACACAGCAATGAAACTTTCCGATTCACAAAAAGTTGCTTTACTTTTTGCTTCAAAATGATGAAAATTTTCCGACTCATAAAAAGTTCTTCAAATTTTCCATATAAGACAGAAAATATTTCGATTCATGAAAAATTGTTTAACTTGTTCCTACATATTACTGAAAATTGTCTGAGTAATGAAAATTTTCAGATTCTTTAAACGATCTTTCACTTTTTTTTATATTTCTGTACATGAATTCAACCAATATTATGATTGCTGAGGAATTGTTACTTGATTGCTGATATTTTTTTAGAACGGAAAATTTTGCGGAAAAATATAGCGGGAAATTTTCCGCCTCACATCACTAATTGTAGTTTAAATTCTTTTTCCCTTTTGACGTTTCATTCGCACCAACCTAATATAATCTTACTCCATAATTAACGTTATTTAATTATTCTTTATCTTCTCATTTACTTCTTTTATTTAATCTACAGTTTTGCTATCGACAGCGAGACGCTCGTCAAAGCAAGAAAATTAAGACGTTCATTTTATTAGTTCTCCCACTCAACTCTGGTGAAAAGAACGTGAGTTAGCAACAGTGAAATTACTATCGTTAGTTTCGACTCAAAAACGCCAAAATTAAATTTTTCCTTATATGTGTGTGTGCGTAGAACAATAACTCTTTGTTCGAGAAGTTGCTGAGAGACCCTTTTTGCGTCGGTTCCCACGAGAATGAAGAAGTAGCAAGTAACCTAGTTGCTCAAGTGACATCTAAAATAATTCCCGATTGGACAATTTTTGGTCATGTGACCCACGGTGATCAGAAGAAGCGCAATGCAGTCGGGCAACGAATCTCAAATCCTCCGTCACGGAGTGAAGTCGGGTAGCGAACCCTTAAAACCTCCACCACGGGAATCGTGCATGTGGAACTACCCGTCGGAAAAATTGAAGAATAAGCTATCCGTCGATGGGCCTAGTGTGCAATATTAAAGTCAGAGGCCATTTTATATGTTCTTGCTTGTGGAATGTACGGTTAATCACACTTAGTGTTCGAGCACAGTTTTAATTATTTACTTGTCTGAAAAAGTTTGCAACTGCTGATCGACCAGACTCAGTGTGCAATAATTTTACGCAGCATTCGCGGGACAGTTCCAAGGACTTACTGTCAAAGTATTGAAAGAAGATAAGCCGTGCCATAGGTTGCAACACGGAAGGAAATTGTAAGTAGTTTGAAAATTGTATTTCTCCTACCAGAGGAAGTATCTAGTGTTAGGATCGCCAGAGGAACGTCGATTGAAAAAGAAGCAGTGAAATAATAATATATGTTCGATTAGCACGCCAGCTAGTAAAGTGTCATTAAAAAAATAAGTATAATTAACAGCGAGCAATTGCTTAAACAGAACTCACTCTTATCAAACGTAATATATATAAATTCATGTGCACAACTTACTGTTAACCCCCGATAAAAATGAGAAAAAAAAGAAGAATAGCTCGTTAGGGTTATTAAAATTAATATTTGATATTTTTTATTTTTAACGGCCGTATATTGAGTAAGTGTTGTAAATATTGTCCTTATCTTATGTAGTGTTCTTATATATATTCAGGATTATTAAGTTGTAATGATCATAGTGTAATATTAGATGTAACGACAATCTTAAAGTGAGAATATGAGTAGTTAAACATAATTGATATTCGAATAATGATTTGTGCTGTAAATTCTACTCCTTCATTAACGCGAGGTCGTAGGTTACGGGATGTACTTCGCATCCAACTATCCCCCGCAATAGGTATAAGCAGAAAGGAAGAGAAAATGAAAAATTAAACTAATTTTAATAGTTTGATAGCTTGTACGTAACCGACCACGTTGCCCACCAATTTGTCATTTAAATCTTCCCAAGTTTAAATGACAATTGGCAAAGCATGCTAGTGTCCTGGTGGAGGGGATGATTGGAAACATTAAATTTTTCAATACGTGTCAATTGTGAGTGGAAGGGTAAAGAGACGTGACCGCCAACACCAGCGATAACAGTTTGCAATATATTCAAGAACTATCATTTCACACTTTTATTTTCATTTAAGTAATCCTAACTAACTTGTAAACATCTGGAAGTGTATCGATTTTGGTGGGGAAATTATATTGTTAATTCTGAGAAAAATATTTTTTCTGTAAGTCCCTTAGTATACGTAATCACGTTTTATTGAAAGACATATTTCCCTGGATGTTTTGTATCGATATTGAATTTGTATTTTGCTCTCATACTATTTAACATTCAAAGATTTATGCATTTGTTGTACATAAGAAAAATAAAAAAACATGTAATTTGGATCGAATAGAAATTTTATCTATGGTTGCTGTTCTTTCTAACATTAGTAAATGAAATTTCTTCATATAGACATTCTTCTATATATATGTTCAAATTGAAGTATTATCAAGGTTATTTCTTCTCGTTTTTTGTCCAAATAAACCCCAGTTGACACATACGCTACTCTGAGGCCACCCATAGTTCAACAAGAATTTTAAGCTCCATATCTACTAAGTTAAATGTTTCAAGTTAGAAATAATAAATAATAAATAAATCTGTAAGTGAACTGAGGAACCTACATAATTCAAGCACTGTTACTTGAAAATATCGAAATTCCAATAAAGTTAATACTACTTATAATAATTTGTCTCGTGTCACTAAGAACTTCTACTATACTTGCTTGTAATATCATTCCAGCCTACCCTTATGTCACCGATGAATTAAGATATGTTCAACTAGAAATTATAACGAACGCCGAATGTCGAGAATACTATGCTTCTCAGTGGGTTGTAGATGGAACGTTATGTACTAGTTCTGCAAGGAATAGAGCCACATGTCATGTGAGTATTTATTAGGTCTATTATTTATTAAACTTACTAGGAACATTTATCAGATACATCATTAGAAGTATGTTCTCTCTTTTCGCTTTTTAAGTAAACTGCAAGACGAAAAATTACTTATGAATTTGGAGTCCCCTATAACACTAAGAATGTGATTCTTTGTTTCAAAACTAGTCCATTTGAAGTGTCAAGCAATTTTCCAATTGCAACATAAATTACTCGCTGACTATAATGTATAAAATAGTGGAGTGATACCTTCTGAAATCATGTCATTACATTTCTGCCACCCAATACTTGTTTCGTTTGGGGGAGAAATTTCAAATTTGGAGAACAAATTTCACACGTTGACAATTTCAGAATAGTAGAACAACATCCACATCTTGAACCTTTGGACTTTTTAAGTTATATTTTCACTTACTTCATCGAGCTCCGGGCGAAAGATGATTGAACTATCTTCCTTCCTTTACCACTCTAAAGCTAGTGATACATGGTGCATGATGTGAAAATCATTCATCGTAATCATTTTTATTATAGTTCTTCGAAATAGTCCTATTTATTTGACTTATTTCCCAGAGTAAAACTGAAAAGATATTTGAGCATTACCAAGAACGTTTTTTTCAAGAATTTATCACCTTTCAAATTTTTCTTATTATATATAGCTTTACGTTTCATGGATTCAAAGTTAGATTTGATCATGTATCCAACCTGAACTAACATGATACGGTTGCATCTACTTAACGGATTGAAGTGCACCTCAAAACGTGAGTAAATTGGTACCTCCTGTGAGTGTTGGTTCTCCTGATACCCTTGACATACGAAAATGAACTTAAAACAAGTTATAATAAGAAGTAAACACCCTCTAATAGGGGTGTTCGGAATTCGATTTCGTATTCCGGAATTCGGAATTCATCTAATTCCGGAATGTTCCGGAATTCCGGAATGTTCCGAAATTCCGGAACGTTTCGAAGTTCCGGAATGTTCCGCAAATTTCGTAACATTCCAAAAGTTTGGAATTGTGGAATGCTCAAAAGTATGAATTTCGGAATTGTTTTCAATATTGAAATTTTGAAGCTCACTGTTGATTCTGGAATCGTAATATTAATATTAGTTCGAAGTTTGAATATAAAAGTTCGAAACAGTCCTGAGGCAATGGTTCTCAAACATTATTACAAGGCTTTAATCCCACAAATTTACTCGCAAATACTTTCTCGTTTTCACTATGGTATCTATGGAATATAGTAGCAACATGTCTTAAACAGTTATGCATTCTCGTATTTACAATTATTGGAATAAAGTACAGCATTTTATCTTTATCTTTTACATTTTTTTTCAATCATTGCCATTTTGTATTTTGAAGTATTATACCAACAAGGAAACAATTTACATGTTTGGCATTTTAATTCCAAAATATTTGTTTTACTATTAAGCAAACAATACAAGAGCACACGAAACATTTGTAGTCATGTCATTTGGAATTATATTAATGAACTTTTAATCTAAAGTACAAGGAGTACACATGAGTAATACATAATTGTGAAAATTTTGACAACTGAAACCCTGAAATGGTATAACTGATGCTGCCTGAGACGTCATCAAATAATGCAACAAAAATGTAAATGTAAATTACTATTGAAAGAAAAAGCAAAATTTCTGTGCTACAAAATAATACTGTTAGAGAACAATGATGTTGATAAAATATTATAAGGGCATGTATTCAATGTCAATTTTCATATAAATGCCCAGATGATTTTTTTTTTTAATTAGGGGAAAGTAGACTTTAGACGATATTAGACAAGGCAATTATGTAGGCAAAATTAGGAGACATGCATTCAAATTATTTCCTGTAATAAAAATTAGAATTCAACTTTCCATGGTAGATTGCACATGTTCTATCTCCGAACAAGGTAAAATACGTGCAATTTACTAAGGAAAGTTGAATGTTAATTATTATTACACGAAATAATTTGAACGCATGACTCTTAGCATGCAAGATTGCATAGAAAATTGCATCGCATAAAATGGGCTTTAGGGACTTTTAGCTTAACAAACTTCTTTTATCTCATTGATCTTTTTTATCTGATTTATTTGAGAAATCAGGAAAAAGAAAGTTTTCGTCAACTTTTCTACTCAAGGAAAGTAAGACATCAATTTTTGTAAAGATCAATTTACGCGAAGTACGAATAGTTTTTGATACAAATTAATTATTTCGTAAGAGCGAAATATGAACATTAGGCTAATACTTTTAATGTGGATATTAACATTTACGAAATGATTTCTTTCATTTTTAACTTTTACCATCGCTACTCACAATTTCGGGTATACTAATTGAACATTTACCTTTCTTGTTGTTAGTCATTGATGCAGACCCTTTCATCTGAATGCATAACTACCCTTCATATTGCAGCTTTGTATGAAAATGTACATATTCTGTTGGCTTGTATCGATGTAATTGTTTAAAGAAAGTAACATGCTTTTACATCAGAATTTCACAACATAGATAATATATTGGTGATTAATACAATTTCTCAACAAACCAATTTTAAATGTTTTTCACTCACACAATTCATTTATCACCTTGCATAAAATTTTGATTAGTAGAGTTAGAACTAATCTTCATACGTAGGTTCCAATGCTTAGTATTGAACTGATAGACACCTTTATTTAGTTAGTTATTCAAATAAGTGTCGCAGGACAAGAAAAGAGTAGCGCGTACATGTGAATAATTATAAGATATTATGTAAAGTTTGCACCTCTATTCGATTTACTCTCGTTGTACATTTTGACAAGTTATGCAAATAATGCTTGATAAAGCTTTCATTAAAAAAAAAAAAACAGCAGTAGCATCATGATTATAGAAGTTACAAAAAACATTAAAGAGTAATCCCTTGTTCTAAGAAATTTTTTGCTGTTTGCAGCATGCAGTATACTAAATACAATACAAGCGATGCATTAATAATTTTAGCTTTGCGTGATTTGAACCTGAAAATATGAAATACTGATTCTAGTTTCCAAAAAGTTCATGTAACATCAATAATGCATATTTTTACATAATACGGACAGCAGCATAATAATTGTACAATTTTATTTCAAACTATCCTATCCCTTTAATTACTGAAAATCGTATTTTCTTTTAAATGATTCTCTGCCCCTCCTTCAGGTACTTATACTTAACAATGGCCATACATCAAAAGATATGCAGTTCAATTTCTTGTTAGGGTTGCCTCGTATAAATGGAAAAGGTACAGTCGGTATTCATTTAAAAAAGAATATACAAAGTGGTTTATAAAAAAGGTGTTTCTCGGAAGATAAACCAAACTAAAGGGAAGAACTAGCTCGAATTTCTATGTTCCGATTTCTGCAACAAAATCACGGAATTTACACTGAATCACTTATGATTGAGACTATGGATAACCAGACAAAGTTCCAAATCTTATGCGCAATCGTTCACAGTGAACGGATCTAAAGAATGAAACAAACCAGTTGCCGTGGACTAAAACTCTTTCCTTCAGCACAGCGGAATCAATATCCAGTTTCAAAGCTAAGCTTTGCGCACACCTCTCAGTTCGGGGTAACAGCAAAAATTATTTTTTCAATAAGAAGTTCCGGAATGTTTCGAAATTCCGGAATGTTCCGAAATTCCGGAACGTTTCGAAATTCCGGAATGTTCCGAAATTCCGGAATGTTCCGAAATTCCGGAGTTTCGAAATTCCGGAATGTTCCGGAATTCCGGAACGTTCCGAAATTCCGGAATTCCGGAACGTCTTGAAACTGTGTTCCGATTCCGGAATTGGAATTTCCGTTCCGAAAAATTCCGGAATTCCGGAATTAGGAACAGCCCTACCCTCTAATTCATTCCACAAGAACACGTTCTTCACTTAAATGAACTTAAGTATTTTCCTTTTGCTCCTAATACATCTTTTGGTCTAAAATGGAAAATAGACAGTATTTTTTGAAGATATTTAATAAGCTAATATTTTCCTTAAATCATAGTGATTATGTTTAAAGTTTATTTTAAAAGTTACAAGTCAAACACACCCACACATATACTTCCACAAGATTATATGTTTGGCAATGCCTCCTACTATGCTTATTTGTACACCCTTATCTAAGTTGTCATGACAAACGATGTATTTTATCTAATGGCAGAGTTACAGTCAGTGGCAATCCGAAGTAGTCAGCCAGTATACCTTACCACATCATTACAAAATATACTGAAAATTCTTTTATTATTATTATTATAGCACTTTTTTCTTTCTTTCGAAAAGTGAAAGTCAATCTATAATCAATACAGCTCAGCGGTACCACATAATTCCTATTTCAGATATTCTTCTTATGTTATTGTTATTAATTACCTACAATATATATCAAACTCTCGTAATATAATTTTTCCAAGTCGGAAGAGAACTTATTCTAGCTGTTTAGAAATATATATATTTTTTCATAGTTTCAACTAGCACATGTTCACGAGAGCCATTTTAGAGATACCTTAATCATCACTTAACAGTTATTTATATTTGGGTCAATCCAAATTAAATCGACCAATGATGATTGCTGACAAAATTTAGTTTTTTATTAATTTTTTACCTAAGTTTGTACCACATTTAATGAGTTGAAAATGGGTATTCATTTATCTTTTAGCCGCGCAGATTTTGTCAAGGCGCCTGAGCGCATTTTGAACTTTTTAGTGCATTCCGTTAAACGCTGTAACTTTTTAGGTTTTAAAGATAATGAGTTCAAACTAAAACCATATGAAAAATAATGGAATCGACAATATTCTATGTTCTGTGCACATTGAGACATGCTTCAGGACGTCGAGAAAAGAAGCTCTGAACATTGAGATTGGAAACCTAGAAATGGCCATTTTGGAATGTACATGTTAAAACGAAATAAATTAGACTCACCTTCAATTCTTTGTCTACATAGAGACTAGATAATAGAAAACGTTCTAAACAAGTTTCAGATCTGAGAACTATATACTTGATTTTTTGGAAATTTTTAAACATTGCGAATTTTAGAAAAAAAATCGTGTATTTTCACCATCAAATATCTCAGGAAGGACAGAAGTAAAATATCCCAAGCGCATAGGACACAGTGCAAAATACGGTCAGAGGCCTATACAAAATGGCCACTACAAACAAACCTGCGCGGCTAAAAAATAAACGAACACTTGTTTTCAACTCCCTGAATGTGGTACAATCTTAGGTAAAAAAATTAAAAAGTAAATAAATGTTGTCAGCAACTTTTGACCTGCAAATTGGTCGATTTCATTTTTATTGTCCCATTTCTGAAATTTGTTGCAAATAGTAATCACTCATCATGTATTGTTACTAATGGTGTTTCTCTAATACAAGTTCCCATTATTACAGGGTGATAGTGGTGGTCCCTTGACTGTCGATGGTATTCAAGTTGGAGTTGTCTCCTTCGGATCTGATCAAGGCTGCGAATATTTGATTCCAAGTGCTTTCTCAAGAGTTACTTACTATCGAAACTGGATATATCAAAACAGTGGAGTTTAAGATAACTTTCAATGTGTGCTTATTCTGTTGAATCAATAGGATATGAACATACACTAATTATTAGAAACCAACAGAAAGGAACAGTTACTTAGTTTCTATAATGTAATTACGTGAAATGCTCAGGATGTTTGTTTAAATTTACAATTACATAAAGCGCATTTGTGAATTTTGTGACAAAGGAGCTATACAAGTTCCATTAGATTTGTATAATTCTACCATTTTCCTAGTAACATCAACCTACTGAAGTTTTTGGACTGTGATTTTAGTTCTAATTGTAAACTGCATTTCATTCAGAAATGTTTGTTTCAAAATAAACTGACCACATGCAACAAATAATTTGAAATGTTAAAAAGTTCGCACGCCATCTAATAAAATTAATATTACGTTGTTTATTTCAGAATAATTTTGAATAATAGAAATAGAAAACCTTTCCTTGAAAAATACATTATCAGTGACCGAGAATTCCGGGAAGCCTTTTCAAACATATCTTTTTTCTGTAATGAGTGTTCTAGAAACCATAATTTAACCACCTGATAGCAGTCTAAGCGATTGTAAACGTTTTACAATGTGTGTTATACACGAGCCTCCTCATTTTGAGTTTGAAACCTCAAATTTTGTACTGGATTTAATAAAGAACCACTTACAAAGAAATTTGTTCGAAAGTGGTGTGATGGATTCCATTAAACAAGTTGCCTTCTAAGGTTTTAGCCTGTGGGAAATACGAAGAGAACTTAAATGTTTCCAGTACCTTTCAGAAATCTTCAGTAATAACGAGCCAACAGATTGCAAATTCTCCAAAACTACATTTCATATTCCTTAAGTATCCGAAAGTACCTGCATCAAATGTAGTTGCTTCAGTACCTAACATCAAAGCTCCACATCAATCACCTATTCTTTCGTACGTCATTTCAAGAATTGAGCAGTGACTTATTACAAGTTACTGTTCACCGATAAGATGGTAGATATTCAATTACCAAATTTGGGGAAAATATATGAACTACGCAAAAACACATTTCATTTGCTTCATCCCTATTCCAAAAGTGAAAGATTGGTATTTCTTTCCTGTAAGCATTGTAACTAGTAAATCATTTTAAAAGTAGCAGATCACGTGACATGTATCATTATTGGAACTCACAGCGGATGCTTTATCTCTCAACTGGACAGGATGTAATATTATCCTGTCTCTCTCTCTCTGTATATATATATATATATATATATATATATATATATATATATATATATATATATATATATATATATATATATATATATATACGAGGGTCATTTAACTCGAAGTGGTAACATAATTGTGAAATGGAATGTAGTGAATCACTCACGTTAAGAAGCTTACAGTCTTTCGATGTAGACTCCGCCAGCCTGTTGAACCATTCGCCAGATGTCGTAACCGTTGAATACCTGTCAAAGCCTGACTTTGTGAGAGGGTGTTGACAGTGCGCCCTAAGGCACGAACAATGCTGGGAATATCTCTGAAACGTTTGCCCTGAGAGGTTCTTCCATTTTTGGGGAATGATCAAAATCGCAGGGGCTCATATTCGAAGAGTACGGCTAGTGCTCTAGTACTTCCCAACCCCATCGGTGTAA
The DNA here is from genome assembly GCF_964235325.1 of Thermobia domestica. Lineage (NCBI taxonomy): Eukaryota > Metazoa > Arthropoda > Insecta > Zygentoma > Lepismatidae > Thermobia > Thermobia domestica. The sequence continues at coordinate 172,044,589 of NC_137458.1, forward strand.
CATAGGCTGTACTGGATTGGCTGTATGGCATCTGGCATTGTTGTGGAGGAGAATCGGTTCAGACTTCAGGAGATGTGGACGTTTGGGCCGCAATGTTGGCAAATGGTGACTGAAGTGTGAAGCATAGTATACAGCATTGACGTAACGCCCGGTGGTACTTGATGTGATTGGATAATACCTTCGTGGTCGTATGACATTATCATCATCACCTTCACGTTTGCTGGCTCTTGCCTAAGCGTTTTCGGTCGTAGAGATTCTGGGTGGTGCCATTCATTCGACTGACGTTTCAATTCAGGCTCGTAGGATCTTCCCCACGTTTCATCACTTGTAATAATGCGGTGCAAGAAGTCATCACCTTCCTTATTGTAACGTTGAAGATGTAGGCGCGGACATTTCCACCTATACCACTTTGAACCTCAGTCAGAGCATGAGGTATCCATCAGGCTGCAGTTTTCCGCATGCGGAACACTGATCCGGAAGAAATGTTCAGCTCCTACGAAAATTCACTATAAGTCCAGCACCGATCACCGTCAAGCAGTGTCCGTAGTCTTGCAAGATGAATTTCGTCCGTAGCCGTTCGCATATGCCCTCCACCGTGCATTTTGTCTGTCGACTGTCGTCCCGCCTGAAATGCTGCAACCCACCTCGCCACTACTCAAATAACGCAAGGACCTCACAGTGAACATCTTCAAATTGCCTTATTCATGTTGACCATTAATTATTGAACTGTCAAAGCTATATCTCATTTTTGTGAAGTTGCACTGAAGGTTGACAATATGTGTATAAAATACATACTTTTACCAAATTGTAACAGTCAGAGTCATTTTGAACCACGCATATCAAGTATTAAAATGGAAAACTATAGTAAACTAACTTCCATTACGTATCTTGCAACTAAAATATATAGGTAAATGTTCTAGTAAGTGATGCTTTTAGATAGAATTAAATGAATTTTATGTTTAATACTAACAGACACGTGGTAGTCTGAAAATAGTTTAACAAAATAAGTAAATTTTGTATCCACTACCAACTCAATAGTATGTGATCCTGAGTAAAAAGACTTTTTCGTCCTTCTATTTTTTGACGTTTAGGTAAAACGAAGAGGGAAGGGACGAGGAAGAGGGGTAAAGTGAAAACGTGGCAACAGCGACTTGGCAAACAGAAAGCGGAGAGTGTTCTGACCGCCTAGTTGATCCTAACGCCACTCCTGAAATTGGAGTTCAGACATCACGTCATCTGTGTCTTACTATATATACATTGCCGAATGGTTTGGGTAAGACTCGAACTGCCAACAGTACGAAGTGAACACTCAAAAAGTAAGAAGTGAATTCCTTACCAATACGCTAAGAAGAACACGACAGCTTGAGAGTGATTTTGAAGGTGTGACGCGTAGAAAATGAATGCTTAACGCTTGTCTGTCTACAGCAAGCAAGCAGGGATACAAGTTCTGCGATTATCCAATTCATTCGATTCGAGTTGCGAGCCAATTGACTGTTTTTGAGTTCTAGTTCAAGAATCGAGTTTGATATTTAGCACGTCCGTGCTGCTCGTTTTCACTGTTTATGAAATCATCACCTGATTATTTGGAAAACAAATCTAACAAAATCGTAAGCAGTAATGTGGAACAATTTTAATGTTCACGAGAGGAGACAATTCTAGCATCTCATCTTGTCTCGATAATGAGAGGAAAATATTTTTTATGACAAAACAGCCTCGTCAAAGCTCACCTTGTGTGTATCAAGATCAGTATTTACTTACTAGAGACGTGCACCGTCAAATGTTTCAGCCCAACACGGGCCGAAAATTTTGAACGTGTTTGGCCGGTGCAGATATTTTTTAACCATTTTTGGCACAAGCCGGAATACATGCTTCTTCGGAACCCAAACCAGGAACCTCGTGAATGACATATTTGCCTTTTAGACTTCTTGATCAGCGAGGTCAGCAGTCAACTAGTAAAAGAATACTGTACTTTTCAGTATTCTCAGAAAAAAGCCCATCTTTCACGTTTATACGTGGTGCAATAATCGAAAAGAAGAAAGATAGGATATATGAAAGAGACAGAAAGGAAGATAAAAGACTGAAAGAAGAGAAAAATATTTTTATTTTTTCTTCTTGTTCTTGTTGTTATTGCTGTTTTTGTTTTTCTTCTTCCTCTTATTATTATTATTATTATTATTATTATTATTATTATTATTATTATTATTATTATTATTATTATTATTATTAGTAGTAGTAGTAGTAGTAGTAGTAGCAGTAGTATAACTGCAGTGCAATGGGCATTAAAGTTGTGTGTGATCCTTCGTATTCTTGCACCTCACGTCCTTATGTCTTCTTTCCAGAAAAGTTAAGATTGCACACAGAATTTGCATCGTTTTGAATGGACTTGACTTCAGTTGGAGAAAATTTTTCGAGTCAAGTTTCAAATAATCTTCGCTCCAACTTGCCTACGCCCATCTCTAGAAAGTAAGATCAGTAATCACAGGAGCCGCATGTCTTCAAACTCTACCACAGAAGAACATAGGTGAATAAACACTTCATATTCAGTTTACGCATCTCAACAAATAAATACTATTTTTATTCCCTTCCTATTTTTATGCATCTACTACTGCGTTCTTCTGAACTGTAACGAATTTTAATATTTAAAAATAATTATTCATTTTCAATAACTGTAAATGTGTAAGTTTACTAGGTAATTTACCATGAATAGATTCAACCTGAAGTGTTTTTGTAACGAAGAAATAACAACATGAAATGTGAAATCTCTTTTAACAAACTGTCGAGATTTGAGAGTCAACAAACTTTACACTTTTGGATACCAATTACCTCGAAACCGCGGTGCCAGAATTAGCCCGGAATATGGGTCTTATATTTAAAACAATAACAATCTCAGCAAAATGCAGAAGTCATTTAGTATGAGAAAAAAATGAATGAAATATCTAATTTCTAGTTCTATTAGTCTTGTAGCTCTGAGTTTGTAGCAAAAGTACTGATAAAAATAAGGACAATAAATTATGATTATTTTGTAGAACATTCCACTTTTTTATAACTGGAATTTCATCTTCCGGTTTGCTTAGTTGTGAAAACTTATAAAGTATATTGCTATGTATAGAGTATATTGACATTTTCTTCCAATCTAGAAAGAAAATATATAAAATATGAGACTTTGCACATCCTACAGTCAGTTCAGCACACAACGAATATTTTCAACATAAGTATTATTTTATATTAATAATTAAATGGAGTAGCGTTATTCCTCGATATGATAGTGGCTGTATTTCTCGAAAGAATATACATGTGTTTTGAATATCTTTTCTAGACCTAAAACAGTGATTATACACATTATCTATACCTTATTTTTACTAATCATAACCCTATTGACGTATACCATTAGCAATTTTTAAAGCTTAATGTTACACAAAAAGGATGCTTACTTCTTCTGACGTGATGAAAATTGTAATCTGCTTTTGGTTGATACATGGTTACCGTGTCTTCATTTGTTTTTTTTCTTTCAACTGAAACATGACTGACCAGTGTTCCTTGTATACACAAAGGCAACAAGTGCAACTGCATACCATACAATTGTGAGTGGTCGACTCACGGAACATGTGTTCATGTTAGAAATGTGTAAAATTTCAAATGGTGTTAATTCTCAACTGTTGTTTCTTTCTAAGTTACATGTATATGTGTAGGTGCTTCGATAAGAACTTTCATCGATAACTAAGAGTGAAATATTTTCTGCCAACTTGTATTTAAGAAAATAAGTAATGTCCAGAATATGATCAATGTTGTGAAACACAATACCTTTTTCTCTAATACAATATAATTCAACACTGTTCATGACCGAATTTCAGTGATTTGTGTTTAAGAAAATCAAAAGGAAAAAATACAATGAAAATACGTTTTTAATGTGCTTTTATTAGAAAGAAGAAGAATTACAGCAGTTTACAAAGAGAAACAATCCTTAATCAAGCCTGAGTCATCATCTTAAAAGGGTCCGTTACTTCTCTGATCTAAGAGCCTTTATTTGGGGCAAGGTATGGGCTGCGAGTTTTTGCAGCACAAGGGTTCAGGAGAAGATAAGCCTGTGTACATCCAGCCAGTGTTGCACACATTGTGGAATAGGGCCATCTAAAAAATAAATAAAACTATAGTTAGTAATTTTGTTCATAAGATCTGAAGTTTGCAGAAGTGATGAACGATACGATTTGTTTTTCAACATGCTTTTAAGATATTGGTAATATGTAGTAGGGGAAGTTGCTCATCTCATGAATTTACCATTCCAGGAGACATGACACCTATGGCCCTCCTGAATTTCCTAGAAACATTTTTCTTCTCTCCAGTGAAGTCATTTTTCTAACAGAAATTTCACACCATCAAATAATTACATGTGGCAACGAAACAATTTAGCTAGAAAGCCATTTGTATCTTACCTATATAAAAGTAATTTTTGGTGGTTGTTCTGCTATTTTAAACTATCGTACGTCATAAATAAACTTAATCGGTATCAAATGTATTTTAACTTTAATGGATCAGCTGTAATTTGTAAATATAATAGGATGATATTATTTTTAACGGCACATATTAAATATACTTATGACAATGAATTACGCTGAATTATGATAATGAAATGATGTTCTACGATTTTAATGAAAGAATAAACATACATTTCACGAATTCTAAATGTTAATTAGTTTCTTGGTTGTCCATACATTTCTGCACGTTTGGATATATTTTGTAACCCTAGTATTTACATTGACGCCCGTTTCCTATTTAACATACGCTACTGCCTTGGTTTAAAACGCTTATGTTTTATTAATGAAAGAGTAGTTTATTGGTTTTCTCATTGTATTGTAGATTAATGTCCTTTAGCTCCTAATAAACTTTTGTAACTGTAAACGTTATTGTTTCAGAGGTGTTATAGTTTTGGTAAATTGTTTCAGTTATTACAGTAATATTCTTTGGATGTTCTGTGACTTTGTGGAGGTTTCGTATTTGTGAGCCTATCTTCTGTGAGAAGTTAGAACCTCTCATCAAGGCTTACTAATACTTTGTATCCTTAGCACCTCTAACCCGAACGTTATTCCTAGTACGTAAGTGGCTGAAGTTATTAAAATACAAATAGTGCTAGAATTAGTGCAAATGATAAAGTGTAATAAAAATTCTTTACAAAATGCGTTTTCCGTAACAGGACATGCTTTACAATTTCCAATCAATGAATGCAATGTTTAAACTTTCACAGATACTGACGCTATACATACATATATACACACATAAAAAAGAATTTTCTCAAATACAGTTATAATAAAAATATTCTCAATATTGGAAGTTGACTGAATCCTTTGCCTCTGACTACTGTTAACTGTAAGCAAAAAGGGTTCATAGGGTTGCTTAGATGAAATCACACTGTACGAGAAAAGTCTGGTTTCTGGTAATTTATATATTTATTTTTTTAAAAGGGAATGAACTTACGATTTTGCTCCTGATTGATTTCAATTCTAAGCAAGAGTGCTTGTAGGGAACCTCATCATAGTACACATTATTATTCATTGAATTTGGAAACTGGTTACTAAGCATTTTCATTTCAAGATGGGATAAACCTGCCCCTCCCTTTTGCTCCTGAATAATTATAACCACACGTACTTAGATAAGGCTTGAACTCAAACTGAGCACAATGTTTCATAAAACTAGGGAATATTTTACAAAGTTTCTCGTGAAATTTGTTTCTTTTATTTGGAATAAACTCATCTTCTCTTTCTTATCAATTTTAACCCCAACCAACAAGAATTAATAGAGTACATGAAAACGCCATGTTTAACAGAAAGTTATTTATTTATTTTGCAAAAATCACGTTAAATATGTCGTAAAACAGGAACGAATGAATTCAATTCTCTAGCCTTAATACTAAGTAAGTAACAACTTGCATTGAGGAGTATCGAACAACGAACACGCAACGCTTCAAGAAATTATGGAATGTTTTTTTTTTTTTTTTCTAAACAAGGTGAATTCATTCTATGTTTCGACTAATTTCAACTTAAAACGATAGGCTTCAGTCTTAACTTTTAAACAAACATGCGCTATATTTCATACAAATTAAACATTTTTTTTACATTTATCTTGTAATAAATTTATAACTCTCAGGAGCAGTTAAGAAGCTTCAAACAACATACATTACATATTGCATCAACATTTTTCTTTTACGAAGGCTATCTTGAAGAACGAGACGAACAAACACACAAATATCAGTTAAGTCAAATGTTTGAAGCTATCTTAAGCTAGCTTCAATCGGTACTAAATTGTTTCAGGTGAACGATATAACACTATAAGGAAGGGAAAGTCCGAAGCTTGGGATGTAGTTTATAGCAGTTTGCTCCACTTTTGTTTCCAATTCATTATTCAGTGCTATCTCTCAAATGATTGGTTGATTGAAAGTTAATATCTCTCTTCAGCACCGAGGCTGCATGAGACGGAATCTAGTTTTTGGATCAAAATATCCAATATATTTCAAAAAGTTCCTTGTACGCCTTATCTGTAGAAGTGCATAAAGTGTAGCCAAACTCAAACTATCACTTAACTTAGTATGATGTGCTTATTCAGTAGGAAATAAGAAAACTCGATTTAAGGGCCGTTCAAGAATTTTGTGGCCCCTGATCCAGAAACTAATTATTGGCCAAAATCGCAATCTTTTGATGCAGTTTTTGATAATTCCTAGATTTCTAGAATTCTTGGCCAAGATTGCAATCTTTTGACTTTTTTTTTTTTTTTTTTTTTTGAGAATTCCTAAAATTCTTATTAAACTGAGATTTCAACTACTACTGGGTTTGTATACAAGACCAGTACCGCTACCAGGAATCAAATCCGAAATCATGCATATTAGTCATTAGGCCGGAAAGTAGAAGGTCTATTGGTCTGATAGAATACAGCAAAATTCTTACCTTGAGTCCTGTCTCGGTGTTCTCGATAGCACCACAAATGATAACATTAGAGACACTTTTGTAAACATTGGCCTGGAAATTAAAAAAAAAAAAAAACAATACATTAGGATGATTTTAATACACTATCTATCTATTAAAATGCTACAATAGCAATTAAAAGCGCCTGAGCTCCAACCTATAACTTTAGCTTTCAAAATTCATTTACGGTTATGTCTGATTTCACGTTTAACAGAGACAAACATTTCAAGTATTTGCACTTTAAATAGTCTAAATTCGTTAACTATATCTTTTTCATAAAGTTTATGATATAAAATTATTGTTCAAAGCCTTTGTATTTTAATAAGCCTTCTCTAAAATCAATACATATGAATTGTGCTTCCATCTTCCGATTTCTTTTAAACTATATGTTGAGGACGTTTATATGTTTCTGGTCAATCCTTTCGACAATGAGATCTCGGAAACTACATGCTCTAGAAAGATGACCTTTTCACTGATCGATTGGAAATTTTGCGTAAATTGTCAAGTTCTAATTGATTATTTTTTTTTAAAAAAAACATGGTCATTATTTCTTTATTACATTTTATTAGGGTACACTGAAAGCGTTGAAATATAAAAAAAGTAAAGCATCATATCCTATGCGTTATATATTCCAACTAGGGATGGCACCGAGACCGAGACTAGTCTCGGTCTCGTCTCGGTCTCGTCTCGAATTATCGAGACGAGACCGAGACCGAGACGGACTTTTATATACCGAGACGAGACCGAGACCGAGACGGACTTCTAAATACCGAGACGAGACCGAGACCGAGACAGACCTCTATAAATCGAGACGAGACCGAGACGAGACTTAGGTCAGTCTCGAAAGTCTCGGTCTCGTCTCGAATATTGATATTGATATATACTAAAATGCCTTCACTCAAAATTTGTTTCGTTGCTGTGTTAGGTAATATGAGAACGGTTGACTGATGTACAGTGGCGTATTTAGGGGGTGGTTATCAGGCTCAAACCCCTCCCGAAATAAATTTGTGATAATTTTTTTGCATTGCACGTACAACGCAAATGTTTCTTACTCGTTCCTCAAGCCTCTCCCGAAACAAAATCCATTGCTGATGCAAATAGAATTCTCTCTCTCTCTCTCTCTCTCTCTCTCTCTCTCTCTCTATATATATATATATATATATATATATATATATATATATATATGGTCGCGGTGCCATCCAGGGCTGCCCTGCATGGGTTCCCGGGGCCCAACTTTAATTTTCAATGGAAGCAAGGGGTGAGTGACCCAACTTTAATTTTCGATACATCTTTAAAAACTAAAAAGCGTTCTGGCAAAAGATCTCTCATATCGGGCACTGTATTTAAAATGGCCGCCAAGTCATGTTGCCTCTACCAGATACAATAAAACATGCAGTGCCACTAATACGAAAACGATTGAACATAAATGAACCGAACAACAACTCAAATAGAAAATGGCACATCGATTGATATTGTCGCGGAGGCTCCCAGGGCCACCCTTCATGGGGGCCAAGGGCGCAACTTCAAAATTGTAAATGGAAACATGGGGTGAGTGATACCTCGTCCGACATATCTTTAAAAACTAAAGAGTGCTGTTACAAAAGATTGTTGATATGGGTCACCGTTTTCAAAATGACGAAGACATGGTACCTGCATCAGATAAAACGTCCAGTATCACTAATATGAAAACACCAGAACAAATATTCGAATAGGAAATCACAGAGGGTATTTATCATTCTATATCTCGGGAATGTTGCAACAATCAAAAAAATGATTAGAGTGAAAGTACCATAATGGAAAGGAAGAAATCTAACTCCTAGAAAATTATTGCTCCAACCTCACTCTGTAAGTGAGTGAAGCGGGAAGGATCCGTAGAATTGCAGATGAGAGCCTTAGTTTTTGCAAATTGTATCTACCAAAAAAAGTTATTTGAAATATGTTTTTATAAGAAATAAATATGTCTGTAATGGGATAAAGTATGTAAAATTCTTGTTAAATGGTATCTTACATTTTGATTGCAGGCAAAGGTTTGATGCAAAAATGAATCAACTGAAAAGCGAAAAAAAAAAAATTGTCGAACAATACAATTTTAGAACAATATTTACAAACGTTGGTTTTGTTCAACAGTCGTCTGCATGATATTGGTTCGATTCTTTTCCTTCTATGTCTTCTTGCATGTGATAGAATATGAGTTTCACTGAGATGTCCACAGTTACATTCCGAATAACTTGGTAATTTCAGTTGTGATCCTTAGTAACGACAAAAATCTTGCACGCATTGCGTTAAATTATCAGGGGCGAAGGGGCGGGCAAAATGTTGTTAAACTTCAATTTCACCTTATTTTTATTCACCTTATTTCACTTCATTTTCATTCATTATAGTAAGTACTTACCAGTCATTTGTACACACAAGTGTTTCAGACAAACCATATCTATTGTAAATAAAAGTGAGGTTCTCATTTGAGATTTTACCATTCATTCCCGCTTCACCTACTTACGGACAGAGATCGGAAAGATAATTTTCTATCATTTCCTCTTTTGCATCATGTCAATTATACTTTAATAATCTTTTTCTCCGTTGCATTTAACTTGAGCTGCGGAATGATAAATACACTTTGTGCTTTCCTATACGAGTTATATTCTGTTCATTTATCTCCAACTATTTTCATATTAGGGGTCTAGTGGTACTGGACAGAGATGGAGTGGGTCAGTGGGTCAAGTGGGTCAAGTTTTCTGAGTGGGTCAGTGGGTCGTGGGTCAACAGCATGTGACCCACTGTGACCCACCACCCACCGTGACCCACTGCGACCCACCACCCACCATGACCAACTGCGACCCACCGACTCATTATGATCTACAAACCCACTCTGCTCACTGCATTGTAGACAGTATCTTCTGAAGACTGGTAAATTTGTCTCCGTTTTACTTTCAAGACCTTCATTTTCCTTCCTTTTCCATTTGTTTCTGTCTACTTACCTGAGGTGAGTATATTTAACCAAATGAAACAAAGAACTTCAGGCACTTTTGGATATTGATATTTGTAATTATAATAATAGCGTAGGACTTATACTACTACTTGGCTTTCGAGACCTGTGAGTTTTTAGAGGAGCTAACTACTGGAAAAAATACATTTTTGAATCACTATAATATATAAATTATTATATAAAAATTGAATGTAACTAAGTGAATATATCATCACGGTCAAATTGCAAAGTCAAATGAAATTACTTTTGGTATATAGTTAGGCCTTAATCCAAACTGGGATGTTATATTGCTTTCATTATAATGCATAATATCCTAAGGATGTAGTGAGGATCCGAATTTTTGCGAAAAAAGAATTAGTATCTCGCACGCCGTTAAACTTACGGAGCTGAAATTCAGTGTATTAACTCTTTATTGAAAATAAACAGAATGTGTCCTAGCATTTTTAAAATTCTCCTTTAAGGGGGGCTGGGGGGCACTTTCTATATATGGAAAATTGGTAGTAAGTTGGTTTGTAAAAATGATCGAAAACAATCGATGTTATTTAAGAAAAAAATCAGAAACAAGAAATACAGTGCTTGGCTTCATATATCCATTGCTTTCTACTATAATAATTGCTGAAGCTTATGTTTATTATATGGAGCGCTTACAACACAGAACAATCAACCCATAAAGTTGTGAGAAAAATAGGCATAAAATTTGTACTGTAAGTTTAATCACACGGAAATTTTAAGTTTGGATTGTACGCATAATTATATGGAAAATTTTACACTTTTTTTCCTTTATGTTGGACTACTTACCTTGATTTGGAACTTTCAAATTTCGTCCTTTTTTTCCACCGAAAAGTATCGATAATGGAACAAGGAAATAATTATACTATGATAATTTAACTGAAACTCATCGTAATTTGGCACATGGCAAACAGCAGTGTGGTAATTGAAGGGAAAGAAGGTGGGAAATTCCCATTCATCTCTGAACACTTTCCAGGAACCTCGTTCCCTTTCGCTTTCAAGACGGGGGAGGGAACTTGGTAATGACATCAAACCTTCATGTGTAATTATAAAAATTAAATTTATAAACAAATAAGAAATCATCAGTCTATCAGGCTTTAATTGATAATTTATTCACAAGATTCCCTATCAAAGGCGTGGTAGATGAAGTTTCTGTTCTCCATGAGTTGACATTGCCAACTGATATGGTCAATATGGAAAATATGTTGTGTAGTGATAGAGAGATGATACTTCTTGCTGAGTATTTCAAAACTGACCAAGAAAAATCGTTATCAGACGTAAGTCTAACAAGCAGATTTTCGATAAGGAGTTGCAGAAATCGGGTAGAAGTATTATCAATTTCCACGACAGAGTGCGAACGGGGATTTCCCCTTGTGAATTTACAGATGACTGATATTAGAAATAGACTAAGTGCTCAAACATTGTCTAACTTGTTGTTCATCAATGTTAATGGCTTACCGCTAGACAAGCTCAAAGTACACGAGCTAGTTATTTCTTGGCTCCATCATTTTGCTACAGATGATTTACCACGAAAAAGTTACCAACAGGAAATAAACCCGATTTCAGATTTGTTTTAAGGAGGATAATTACGAGTTATGGAATATGTATACTTGTATTACTAATGGCTTATTTGTGTTATTCAACTTTGTACCTAATTTTTAGTAAGTCTCTTCTTTGCTTTAGGTAAACTACTTTGAATAAATATTCATAATAATTGCAATTATGCATATTTGTTAAATTTAACGTGGTGTTTTAATGATTACACAAATTACAATTATGAGTATACTTTATGGAGATGCTCTCACAGAGGGTACCCGAACACCTTTATACACTATGAAAAACCGATTTTTCAAGTCTTTTGTGAGAAAAATACTGTGAACTGAGAAACCATAACCTTTTCCATATTGTACACTGGTATTTTCCTGCGAATATAAGTTTCTTTTGGAACGCGTTCAGAAATTAACAATTGCAAGAATACTCTCTTAGTACAAGTATATTTTAGGCACACACTAATTTCCCCCACCTCGAACTGCTTCAATTTCCTCACTGACAAACAATTTACCATTTGATATTGTAAAGATTAGATCCACCGTTATTGTAACAGAGTGGTGGGTGCTTGAGCGATTGACTAGAAATTCAAACTCTGATTAGTGATAATTTCACATTCTTGTTTTATTACAAGTGTAAACTCTTTAGTCAGTACAGAAGAGGCCGTGGATCGTGTTCAGAGTTGATGACGATGGATTTTGGTGAGTCAGAGTAGGTCACAGTGGATGATAGTGGTTCATAGTGGGTGGTGTGTCACGGTGAGTCAGAGTGGGTCACGGTGGGTGGTGGGTCAGAGTGGGTCATGGTGGGTCGTGGGTCAGAATGGGCCATGGTGGTCGGTGGGTCAGTGGGTCGTGGGTCAAGTTTTCACTGACCCACGCCAACTCTGGTACTGGACTTTTATCTGATACATGCACCATGTCTTGGCGGCCATTTTGAAAACGATTACCCATATGAAAACAACAACACTGTTTAGTGTTTCAAGATTTATTAAAGACGTATGACTTAACCCATATTTCGGTTTCAAATTTCTAAGTCTGGCCCCCTTGAAAGTCATCCCTGGGAGCACTGCGAGAACATTACTAGACGCGCCCAATGTCTTTCCTGTTTCACTTTTTGATTGTTCGTTTATCTCCAACTGCTTTCATATTCGTGGTACTGGACGTTTTATCAGATACGGGCACCACGTCTCGGCGGCCATCTTGAATACGGTGACCGATATGAAAAATCTTTTGCCACAACGCTTTTTACTTTTTAAAGATCTATGGAACGAGGTATTACTCGCCCCATGTTTCCATTTAAAATTTTAAAGTTTGGTCCTGGGACCCCATGAAGGGCGGCCCCGAGAGGCACCGCGACAACACCGTTCGGTGTGCTCCATGGCATTTTCTATTTGAGTTTTTGTTCGGTTCATTAATGTTCAATCGTTTTCGAGATATCTTCGTGGAAAGATTAAAATGGGCCATCCTCTATATATATATATATATATATACAGGGGCGGATCCAGTATATAATCAAGGGAGGAGCTAAACCATGGTTTACCACTTTATTCAGTGTAAAGAAAGTAGGATTGAAGCCCATTTTATCCAGTGTATACCTAAGCGTTAAGGAGGACTATAGTCCCTATACCCCTCCCCTAGGATCTGCGATTTATATATATATATATATATATATATATATATATATATATATATATATATATATATATATATATATATATATATACAGTGACGGATCCAAGGGGGGCAATAGGGGCTATATCCCCCCTTTGACGCTCAGATATACACGGGATAAAATGGGCTTCAATCCTGCTTTACACTTTATAAAACGGCAAAATATGGTTCAGCGCCTCCCTTGATCATATCCTGGATCCGCCCCTGTGTATATATATATATATAACTTTTACTAGGTAAAGTAGGGTAAAAATGGATCCAAAATTTAATGGAAGTCGTATAGGCAGTATTGAGGCTATCTGAGACAAAGTCTATTGCTGAAAGTGAAATATGGGTTACTATTAGGGTTTTAGGGTGATATACCCACTGATCATTGAACCTGGAATACGCGCATGGAAAACATTAGCACTAGCAAATTAGCTACGAAGAGGTACACCATACCATAATTCTAAGTCAAAAATGAAAGGAAAAAATAAGCGGAAACGACAGACTGTACGAGAACAATACTTTCACTATTTTAATTTCACACCATTTATTTCGAGACTTTCGAGACTTTCGAGACGAGACCGAGACTTGGTACTCGAGACCGAGACCGAGATCGAGACAATCATCTGTTGACCGAGACGAGACCGAGACCGAGACGGTGATTTTTTACTCGAGACGAGACCGAGAACGAGACCGCTATTTATCAACCGAGACGAGACCGAGACTGTACAGAGTCTCGTCTCGTCTCGTCTCGATACCATCCCTAATTCCAACACCACATTGTTGTATATTGGGTTGTATATGTCTCAGGTATTTGCTTCATGGCCAAATTATGAAAAAGGAAGGATAACCATTTATCGAGTCTAAGACAAATCCTTATTTTTTGAGTGTTTTGCCCAATGAACACCATATATAACTGACATTATAATTAATTATATATGTAATGTATTTGCTTATTACATACTGCATGCAAGAAGAAAGAAAACACTGGTCATACATGAATTAGAAACTCCAACCGGAAGTAGGCTCAAATCTTGCAAACGGTGCGAGATATTGAGAAAAAATAATCGAAACAATCTCCCCTTTATGATACCTCTTGCCGATTTTTTAAAATCAAGACGTCTTTCACTTGTGTCTGTAAAGGGACATGTACATATGTTGTGAAGAATGAGAAGGAGATTTATGTTCATATGCGAATGATGCGCTGTGTAGAGAGCGCAAGGTCAGCTAGTATTATAAAATAAATTACATTACTCTCATAAAACTAATAGTGAGCAGGAGATATAAAAGAAAATTATTTTACTTAACTCTGCATTTCATGTATGTTTTAGACTTGCTTTACTTAACAAATTAAGACAGACATTATTCATGTCTAATAACAGGCATAATTCTATGGAAATGTAACTTCGCATTCTTTTTTAACGGGTTCGTTTTCATAATAGGAAACAATGTGCAATAACCGCTTACTTGTAAAGAATTAATGTAGAAGCAGCAGAATTATGTCATGTCAATTGACTGTACGGGAACCGATGGAATCATTGAAGGAAGGGAAGGCATAAATAGAATCTCTAAGAAGACGTTTAGATCTTTGATCTGTTACCAGTCAACCGACATGCTAGTGGACAGTAGAAGATCTTAGGTTTGGCGCTAAATCTCGAAATATAGGCTGTAATTTTGTAGAAGTCTTTATAGCACTGCAAATCAAAAACTAGTAGCACTAGTCTTTTTGTAATGTTATTAGCATTACTAGACTACACACTAGAGTTCAGATAACTAATGTTAGTTTGCCATTTATCCTTCGCGGTGTGTCTCCGTAGCTAAGAAAAGCGGAAAAGAGGAACTTAACAACAAAACCAAGACATCAAGAACGAAGCTCGTTTGCTGTTCGTGGAGAAGAACACTTGGGTTTTTTTAGGACCATGGTCTGGACTAATCCATGCTATTATTACATAAAACGACCCTTAGACCTACATACATGTAAGTACTAAAGCACTTGAGTTATTGAGTTTAAATGCGGGAAGCTAAAAAAATATAGTGATCCTATAGATATCATGCCCCTATAAACAGCAGAAAGACACTACACATTAAGGGAATGAGACATACAGTGTGTGTACAAGATCTTAAGATACATTTTCCTGATTAAACCCTAAACTCATCTAAACTCCCTACTCATAGTTCCAGTACCTCTTAGCCTGGTTTCCTTAAATTATTCGTCCAACTCGAGACTATTAACACTTTCTTCTACCACGTTTGATAGGCCCTTTCCAGTCACATCATGACAGGCACAGACTATAAGAAGTATTCTTTAAGGACGTACTCATCAAAGTTTACATTTCGTACACAGAAACAAAACTGTTCTGCTTGAGAAACGTCCTTTCATCAGCAAGAATACTGAAATATTTGCTTTGCTTTACTTTGACCACTATTATAGATTGTATTAAACATCTTAATGAACCTATTAAAGCATTCTGCACGTTACTACTAGTGTACATGTGTTTTTTGGACAAAATTTAAATGCTCTTCATGTACTGTGTCTGCAGACTTGAAGCGGTATTGCAGCAGATTTCTGAAGTTGCCGTCGTTCTGTTTTGGAGTAGACAACTCAATTTAAACCCAGTCTTTAGTTCCTCACAAGGATAGATTCAGTCGACCACACAAACAGTTTCCACGATATGTACGAGTTTTTCTATTATCTTGCACTTCTCTTTTCTTTTGGTTGTTGCTCGATACTGGCATTAATGCATATGATAGAGAAATTATAAAGGGAAATTTCCCCAAATTGTCTCGAAAATGTTTCCTTGTTTTGAATAATTTGTGGGAATTGGTCGACAATACTGTCGCCAAGGCAGACAAAAAATATATGTATATATATGTACCGCAGCGTAGCCTGTTGTATACCACACATTGATGAAAAGTTTCGAGTCGTTAGCTTTCATAATGAATGAAAAGATTTTCAATGATTTCTGATAATGAAAAACATCATCCACTAGAAATCCTGGAAATCAATTGATAGTACGAGGAACATATATGGTAGTTAATAATCATAACAAAATCGAAGACAGAAGGGAATATACATGATGTTCCTATCGCCAATAGGAAATCTAAGTCGTGGCCTCCGAAAGTTTCTAGTAGATTAAATATTTTAGTGACTCATCAATGCTTCGAAATGCGATTCGACTGCTTCGAAATACGATTGCAATTTTAACAATACATTTACATATTTTCAGTATTTTCTACTTTGTACCTAAACACCATACCTCACTTTAAATATTACTAGTTCAACCTGTGCTCTCTACACAACGCATCATTCACATAGAGCATGAATCTCCTTGTCATTTCTCACAACATCTGTACATGTCCCTTTACAGACATAAGTGAAAGACGTCTTGATAAAAATCGGCAAGGAGTACCATAAGGGAAATTTTTTCAATTTTTTTTAATATCTCGAACAGCTTGTAAGATTTGAACCTACTTCCTGCTGCAGTTTCTAATTCATATATGATCAGTGTTTTCTTTCTTCTTGCATGCAGTATGTAATAAGAAAAACATTACACACACAATTAATTATACTGTCAATGATACATGGTGTTCATTGGGCAAAACACTCCAAACAATAAAGATTCATCTTAGACTGGAGAAATGGTTATCCTTCGTCTTCCATTATTATTTGGCAATGAAACAAACGCCTGAGAGATGTACAACCCACGTATACAAATATGTGATGTTGGAATTATAACTTGTAGGATATGATGCTTTACTTTTTTAAAATCTCAACACTTCCAGTATACCCCTAAAAATGTAATAAAGAAATATATTTAAAACAATAAAGATGTTGAAGATTTTAAATATTCAATTAGAAGTGTACAATCTACACAAAATTTGCAATCGATCAGTGAAATTGGCACCTTTCGAGAGCCTATGGTTCCCTAGAACTCATTGTCAAAATTATTGAACACAAACATATAAACTTTTCTTGACCACAAACATATAAACGTAGCATTTTAATATATAGATAAACAACAACGCTTATACACCCATTTTGTAAATATTTTGTTAATTTAGCTTATTGCATTTTATTAGCAGTTTCTTGGAAGGAGTTTAGCGTCCCTTGTCAGCTTCGAGACGGGAGTTTAAGGTGGAATCCGCAGCACCGTAATGCGTTCAAATTTCAATGCTTCTCTATCGGAAATCGAACCCTGAACTCAGTGCACCATAGGCGCTCGAGCTAGTCACTAGACCAGCAAGGAGGACATCAATAGTTTCTCTCCAAACATGAAAGCTTCCTTCGTAACAAACGACATCGGTAGTTTTATACCATAAGTAACTAAGGCCTCCCAAATTCAGAAATACACAAATAATGTTTTGCATTATAACTTATAACGAAAAGTCCTTTACATCATGCAGGTACGTAAACAGTCAAATTACATTTCTATTTGAAATTGTACAAAGATAAAAAAAAATAATGAAACTGAATAAAAATGCAGATTTCTTGTGCACAAAGTTTAAAAATATGTAATACAAAACATTGATCTGCTCACCTCGGTAACTCTGCATGAAATATTGAAACATGAGCGTTACTTCATCTAATTTGCCATACTTATGGACAAAATATCTTAAGTGAAAATGCTTCTGGCTTGCATTCTTTTTTCTGTCAAATTTGAGAAAAAGTAAAATATCTCTAAATTAGGTATTTCTTATAAAATGTCTAAGTTAACAAAAGTGGTCGACTTATAGAATAACACGGTAATGTAGCACAGAGTAGATATAACCACATGGATTTAGTGACAGTGGCAAAATTAAGCCCTTGGACAAGGTACTGAAAAATTCAATTTTAAAGTGGATGCCAACTTGATACGTTATGTTTTATTTGAGAAGCAAAGGAATTGGGATGTCAAAGATTGGATTTCATAAGGATCGAGTATCTAAAATGTACTATGACACAAAATGGTTATTATCTTTAAGGTATACGTTGGTTCCGAAGGCACTAGCCCCCACCTTTCTCGAGGGAAATTGACAACTTCATTTAAGGCTAGTTCCTTCTCCCTGCTGTAGTAATACATGAAGTTCCTTTTCAGACTGTGGCATTAAAAGAAACAGTAGGTTGTGTTGTTCAATTCTCAACTATGTGCTCCGCAGTTCCTCTCCCATGCTCTGACAGCGCTACCTGGAAAATAAACCACTTGGGTCACGACTCGATGCTTTCGGCTTTCCTGGGAGTACACGAAGCGACATAAAGTTGACCGGAAATCAAATGTTTCCATACTTGAGCGAATCAAGCAAAGCTCTTGTTGAGTTTCAGTGTCACATGTTATTTTAGCAATTGGTGCAAGAGTATACAGACGTGTTTAAATTATTAGACTCAACATTCAGTTTCTGAATATTTTACTGTTCTTACTATATTATGTAAGAAAGCACGTTCGAACTTAGTTCAAATTACTGCTTTGTAACTCTATCCTAATTTCTAGTGGATGTGGTACATGTTTTTCAATATCAATAAAACAAATGCGTACGTGACATTCAAATATAATTACTATATAGTGCGCATATCTAAATTGGAAACAAAACATGAAATGGAATATATACAAGAAAATGATCTCTCACTCAAAGATTAATATTTTGTATAAAACCCCTTATTCTACATTAAATCTTTTATCCTTTGTGGCATGCTATTACAAGTTTAGCACATTTTGACTTCATTTCAGCATCATAATACCACAAATTGTTGTTCTCCTCGATCAATTGATGTTTCGTTGTAATATACTTCTTCTTTAGCTTTTAGTCTATGAAGCTCCAAAGGTTTTCAATCGAGTTCATATCAGGACTATTGCCCGACCACTGAAGGACGTTAATTTCATTGTTTTCGAAGAATTTTGTCACAGCTTTCGTCGGTGGCATGAGGCTCCATCATGCATAAAGATGAAGTGTGCGTCATAAAACCAGACTGCAGTCTAGGGAAGTAGTTCTTCTTGAAGAACTTGTAGGTATTGGTCGTGCTTCATTGTTCCCTCCACTATGTACTGTCTCCCGGGCCCGAAGACCCCAGACCATCACATCCCAGACCATGACTGAAGTAGGATGCTTCACGGTTTGTTGGAGACATTTCAACTTGAATTCTTCCCTAGGTCGACGTATCACTTATAGTGAACATTCACCAGACACGAAGACACATTATTCATCACTGAAACACACTATTAAGCTCCAAAGGTTTTCAATCGAGTTCATATCAGGACTATTGCCCGACCGCTGAAGGACGTTAATTTCATTGTTTTCGAAGAATTTTGTCAAGCAATTCAATGTTGGAGGCCTCGTGCCCAATCGAAGCACTTCTTTGCCATAGTTGGAGTAATTTTTGCTTTCTTTCTTGGTCGGTGTGCTTTTATTCCCTCAGCACAAAGAATCCTTTGAACACTTTCAGACGAAATGTCTGCACCATACTCAGTCATTTTTATCCTTAAGTCTCTAGAAGTTGCGTTCTATCTCCCAGAGTCAATTGTTTTAGTTTTCTGATACCTCTTAGCAATAGCTTTGGTTTTCGACCACACTACCCAACCCTATTTTGCTGATACATTTGCTTCTTGTTCATTGCAACAGAGATTCTACTCACAGATTTTTGTCTACCCCAATTCTACTAGCAATTTGTCGTTGTGTATACCTTCCTTCCGCCAGAAGTGTTTTGATAACTTCCATTTTATGCGGAGAAAAATCTCTGGCTTTTCAAATTATGCCACGATTACAGGACTTCACAGAATAAAAGATTAATACACAAAACAAATCACAATCAATTTAAATTGGACTTATTCGAACTGTTGAAACTTTGAATGTCATAACTACTTACGATTGCAACCACAACACTTCAGGCTGCAACTTGTTTATAGAAACCACAATAGATGTCTACTACTGAAACACCAGTTTCAAAATTCCCATTCCACCAATGTCATCTGTTGTTCAACTGTGATGTCGCCACTTGAACTGTACAGTAAACAAATGAAGGATCCTATATTGGTGGTTTAACAATTAAATTACATGTTTTAGAACTCTGAAATTAGGACTGCAACATCAACTTTGCATTTTTCGAGCGTGAGTCTTATAATTTGAACACATCTGTAAATCCCTGTACAGTTTACAATGCAAAGACTATGATAATAATCTTGTTAAATATTTTTGGGTCGATTTAGGCAAAAAAAGAGAGAAAAAAGAAAAAAGAGGAAAATAAAAAGAAACTGAAGAGTATTGGAAATGAATGTAAAACAAAATGGGTGTCACTGCGGAGAGACCTGCAACTCAGGAAAGCTACAAGTGGCCATGGTCTTCGTCTTTGAAATCCATCTTTGGATATGGTTAGGGTTGCCAGATTTTGTAAATGAAAAATCGGAACACCACTCTCAGGCTATATATAAGGTCATAATTTCCTACTCCTTTGGTCAAAATCAATGAATTATCTGTCTTTCCGGGTCACTACTTAACAATTTTTCAGTTCACCCTATACATAGTTAACACAAATGAAGACTCTCAAGGGATGTGTAAAGAATGTGAAAAAGTAATGTAAGATTAGTTGCCTGACATCCCTTATTCCGAATTTCAATTTGTTGTGTTTAACAGGTCCTAAATACCACGCCAATTGTCACACACACTCCCATTTATGATTCGAGATACTTCTTTCTTCGTTGCGTCATCATCTGAGTCAGAAACACTACCCTTAAAAAAATACAAATTTAGCATTAAGCAAGAAAAATACACTTACACTACATTCAGAACGACAAACAAAAACTAAATCTTTTGAGAGACTTACGCAGGCTCTCCAAAAGTTTGGCACAAAACAAAATCCAATAACAAAATTAAACAGGACTCATACTTTTATGTGTTTAACTTCCACTTCTTGTGCTAAAGTAAGTTGTTACGGAATTTTAGCTTGAAAATTACTGAAAATTTTATCAGATAAAGGAAAAATATAAATCCAAAATTATTGAGTGCCTACACAGCATCTTTAGAAATATTTATCCACACACGGGAAAATATATTAAAGACAACACACAAGGGAACATTCAGATTTGGTGAATTTAATTGCTGAAAATGATTGCTAGCACTGGATTCAGCACCAAAAGGAAAGAGAAAAAGATGGTGTTTAGTGGCACACCTTATACAGGGTGGGAGACAAGTGAGGGCAAAGTGCGAAGATAAAACGTAGAAAATGTCTAGAAATGCCATATCAATGTTGAAACGAGTAGAGGGATTGAAGTCAAATGTTGGTTATGAGGAATGCATGTAAAGCTCCACTGATTAGGCGTAATATGAATCATGGGGGTCATCTGAAAAGCCGCCATGTTGGAATTACCCCAAGAAGAATATACGAGAAAGGGGTCATGTGACATATGACTGTTAACGCACACCGTCTATTGAATTCAATAGTGGCCAATACGGTTTGAGACCTCTGTTTAATTGCAACTGTTATGGACCTTAAGAATGATTGTGTGGTTGATACAAGAATGGAGACAACAGTGAAGGACGATAAAGATGGACAATCGGGCTCGTCACAGCTGTTGCCGGTATTGAAATTGAAGCAATAGTCGACAGGTGTTATGAATGCGCCAGGTGCTGTTTGCAAATATCCAGTTTTGTAGAAAGCATATTTAATCATAACTTGGAACCTTGGTGCTGTAAACTGGAACTGAGTGAGTGATTGCAAGTTAATGAAGTTGTCCCGTTGTCATATTTTGAAGTCAGATGACAGAAAAACGGTACCTCTTATATATTTTACGAAATTCTTATATGGGCGGAAGAACAGTCCAACGGTTGTATGAATGACGTGTAATTATCAGAGATAAGGAGTCGGATAAACCGTACATTATCCGATTTCTGCACCAATTCTTCATCTTTATTGGTTCTCCATGAATCAACGAGGAGCAGCAGTTTTATCTGCTCTATGGAATGCCAGAAAACATCAGTCATGAACTCTTTCAGGTTGTCCTTGGTCATATTTGCACTTTTACCAGCATGGGAACAAATATAGGGTGGATCGGCAAGTTTGTTGGCTAGAAAGTGGCCTCATTCATGTTTGTGGTTGTTCCCATTCACGTCATCTTTGCGACAGTATTGCTACATTGCCATAAGGTGGAACATCTCCTGTTACAGAGGTCTCAAACTGTATTGGCCACTATTGATTTCCATAGACGGTGTGCGTCAAGAGCCATATGTCATATGACCCCTTTCCCATATATTCTTCTTGCGGTAGTTCCAATATGCGGCTTTTCAGATGTCCCCCATGATTCACATTACTCCTGTTCAGTGCAGCTCTACATGTAGAAGAATAAACTTCATAAATAATATAAATCATATACGTTTTGTCACTTTCTTAATTGATTTTAATATCCACTCATGAGAAGCGTACATAACAAGATGTCTATCTCTACAGACACTTATTTATTATGTAACCATAGCAACAACTCTTTTTTTCGACTTTTTATAAGCTGGCACAGGTTGCCAATAATATATACAACAACATAACAACGTTATCGTTGTAGAATGTCGTCCGAACGGGACTTCTGTAATAGTTTCCCTATGAAGGAAAGAGCTCTGGGTTAAAGATCATGAAACACCTACCTTTTGAATAGCCCTCGTATATACTCAATATTATTTTTAATACAAATATGTTACTCTTCAAATATATAATATAACATTACATTTGTTTTATATTTATTACTATGTCGATTTACAATTATCATCGATGGGCCTATTCAAAATTTAAATCTAACTAATAGTTTCCTTCATGTTCAAACAACATTAATCACAAATAAAAATCTTTAAAATATTAAATATTAGTAGGATCACAAAGCATTAGAACATATAAACATGTGGAAAATTAAGAGATTCGATATTCATTATTCATATTCTTTCCATAAGTTGCATCTGTTTTATATATCTGTCATTACCTTGATGCGTTTACATTAAAATTATGATCTTTTTATTTTTACATATTTATAAGTAATTATGAGATTTCAATATGTGAGGCACCAATTTTAGGCGGACCACAAATTTTGATTCGATGTTCAAATTTAAAATTCTTAATTACTAAAACATAATTTCATTACTTAACATACATTTTAATAATAAATCGAATAAAGAACATAATAACCATAGACGTAAGCAAAGGTCGATTTAATACAAATCCATGGGACGCCTTTTTTATAGTTCAGGTTATACGTTCAAAGGGTTCATTTAAGCAACATTGTATAGCACAATCTTGTGTACATGCTTGTCTTTCATAGGATGCTACCATATTTTGATTCCTATTTATAGAATTCCTGCCATCTACAAATTATTATTCCTACAAATCGGCGATAATTATTATTCCTACTGAAATTTCTGTTTTTGTTTCTGTTTCTAAAATCCCTAACACCATTTATGTGATTGGGTTGTGTTTGATTACCGGTACGATTATAAGTATTCATTCTATTATTAAAACTAGGCACATTGGACTTATTTTCAGGTTGTACATTTACATTACGAACAGAAGCATATTGTGGCTGATTACGTCCAGAATTACCCTGACCTCTATCTTGTATTCTATTATTCTGTATAGCTGACTGACTCATAACTTTGAATAAGCATAATTAAATGGTTAAAGTTGATGCATTGTGCCGACATTAACAGTTGTTGTAATCGGAATGGCAATAAGATTCTAATGGAAGCTATAATACAAGATTCCGGATGATTTGGATTTAGTGATCTCAACTCATTATAGGCTATGTAGATACTACAAATTCCGTAATACTCCTATGCAATTTTGAATTAAAATGTTTTGTTCTCAAGATGGCATCTCTATTCGCTGTCATGAAATCATTTTCGTAATTAGATAATAGAGCAGTCTTAAAATCAGAATATGTATGAAGACTACCCCTGATAGCCTTGAACCATGTTAAACAGGGTGGTAACTATATGCGTCAATAATTTTAAATACTGCGACTCATCTACACCTATAAGCTCGCACTCATCCTCAAATTTTTCAAGAAACTCCCTAGCGGGTACATCTTCCGGTATGCCACTGAATTTGGTAAGTGATTTAACTTCACTGAATCGTATGGGTTTACCTGTTATAGTCTTCATATACCTGTTGGAGCTTCGCCGGGATGACTGTCTCACTCTTCTTTCCCTATCGATACTTTCCTCTTCACAACTTGAAGGTTCATTAGCTTCCAACATCGTCGTAGGATGGCGACTAGGTTCACGAGTATTAAATGCAGGACCCACCATATTCCTATATCTACCGTCTTGCGTTGCACTCTCGGAAACACAATTTTCTTTTATAAGATTAACCTCCTCCTGTAATAACTTGATGTGGGTATCATGGGCGTTTAATGTTGCCTCTATGAGATCTACAGAGTTTTGAAATTCCGTGACTCTCTGTGATACTCTCTCCATCTTTTCGTCATATTGCTCAAATTTGACTACAATATGCTGGTTCATCTGTGAAAGTTGACGTTGAATAGCTTCCCACTTGTTTTCGTTGCATTGTTCTAACTGTTCTAGCTTTTCTTCAAAATCCTTCGTTTGTTGGCTTATTTTCCGGTCTAGTTTTCCTTCAAGATTCCTAATTTGTTGTGCTATTTCTTCATTTTTTCGAGCTTCTTTTTCGTCAAGATTCCTAATTTGTTGTGCGATTTCTTGACTTTTTCGAGCTTGATCTTGAGTCTTTTCGTCAAGATTCCTAATTTGCTGAGCTATATCTTTTAAGATGTCAGTAAGATTTTCGTTGGGATTAATCTCTAAATGAGTATTCCGCTCTCCAGTTGTAATTCTATCCGTGACAATCATGATACTATTTCGGCGTATCACTTTTCCGCTTCTGAGAGTGGTCACACTAAGGTCACTTATAATGTTGGCCGTTTTTACTGTACTTCAAAACGACAAACTTATTTTCCGGGTTTAAGGCACCAATTTTAGAAGAATAAACTTCATAAATAATATAACTCATATACGTTTTGTCACTTTCTCAACTGATTTTAATATCCACTCATGAGAAGCGTACATAACAAGATGTCTATCTCTACACACACTTATTTATTATGTAACCATAGCAACAACTCTTTTTTTCTAATTTTCGATTACAAAAGAATAATCTCTTGATATCTCTATGTATCTTTCTTTTCTTTTCACATAATACTGTTCCACTAATTTGCCTCTGATCGCCTTTTTATAAGCTGACACAGATTGCCAATAATATATACAACAACATAACAACGTTATCGTTGTACATGCATTCCTCGTATCCAACATTTGACCTCAATCCTTCTACTCGTTTGAAAATTAATGTCATTTCTAGATATTTTCTACGTTTTATCTATGAACTTTACCATCACTTATCTTCCACCCTGTATACAGTCTGCCACTAAACACCCTCTTTTTCTCTATTTCTTTTGGTGTTGAATCCAGTGCTAGCAATCATTTTCAGCAACTGAATTTACTAAATTGGAATGTTCCCTTGTCAGTTTTCAGAAGATATTGTGCCTAGGAAGACAGCAGACAGGACCAAATAGACAGTTTAAACGCGGTTAACGTGTAGCGACTGAACGCAGTATCGCAATTGCTGAATAAAGTTCCAACAATGAAGCAGTTCTGCGCTGCCAATTGAAGTATTAAAATAACTTTTAAAAAGCCCGTCACAGTGAAAAATACGTTCTTCTCTATTGAAATTGTTATTCACGAAATTATTTACATATGCCCCCTCTTGAATATTTTTAAAATCCATTTTTTTTTGTGGAAGCTAAACAATACATAGGATGAAAGGATGAATGCGATTTCAAACTCCATTATTAAAACTTTTTTAATAATATTAATTGACTACACAAATCTTCCGAAAACCCTTCTTTCTTCAGGTGAGACATGCTAGTTCTTCCAAGTTGTTTTTCGTTTAGTCTGAAGAAGGAAAACTGGGACAAATGGGCGTCCCGAAAGCTTTTTTCGGGACAGTTAATTCTTTGATTGAAAACCGGGACTGTCCGGGAAAACCGGGACTGTCCGGGAAAACCGGGACGTCTGGCAACCCTGGATATGGTGTAGAAAGCAGTAGCGGCACGGTATGGGAACGGTATGTGAAAATAGTGGCGGCTTGGCATGGGGCAGAGCATGGCAAGGGAACAGCATCATATGTGTGAATTATTCTTAAGAAATAGTTTAGAAGTGCTAATAACGGGATAAGTTTTGCTACCAAGCAAACCATTGTTGGCATTTGTCCCGTTCTCCTGTTGGCATTTGACCTCAACTACGTAGTTCACCGCCTTTTGTATGTTGTCTTATTTCACAAGCGGCGAGATTACGTTGTTATATAAAATATTATAAAGCCATTGGCAACTTTGTTGATAGTCCTTTGTAACAGTAATTACTACTACTATGAAGATCAAACTCCTAGTTCAGTGTTTTGTTAGAGAGATGTAAAGAATAAAGAATCCTCAAAGCCATTATCTTAAGACGTAAAATTGTCATATGCACAATGAATAATTGTATGGTACTTACCACATTAATACATTTCTTGGTGCATTTCAGGTGGTTTTCCTTTTCGCAATTGACATCGACGTCCACTGGAGCTACAAAATATGGCTTCTGATCTCCTACGTTGTTGTCGATGGCGCTGGCATTGAAGACACCGCACACACACTTGTCTTTAGCCTCTTTAAGGTCTTCGTTGTTCAGTATACCGCCACTGAAACCATAATACTTTCACAAATAACTTTATTCCGAACTACCATAGGTAAATATTTACAGTCCTCACCTAGCAATCGAAAGGCCCTAGACCTAA
The DNA here is from genome assembly GCF_964235325.1 of Thermobia domestica. Taxonomy (NCBI): domain Eukaryota; kingdom Metazoa; phylum Arthropoda; class Insecta; order Zygentoma; family Lepismatidae; genus Thermobia; species Thermobia domestica. The sequence continues at coordinate 172,071,526 of NC_137458.1, forward strand.
ATTCCTCAATTGAAGACACCTCAGAGCTCCTCTTAATACAACCAGTTGAAAACCATTTAGAGTAGGTACGCACATATTAAATAATTATAGCTTCGATGCTGAGTTTCTGAAAATTAACTGCATCAACAAAGAAATGAAATAAAATGAAAATGCACTAATAATTGCAAATTATTGTAATATTTCCATCAAGGCTTAAAACTCGAAACAGATTTAGAAAAATTCAAAAATCTGGAAGCAAGAAGTTAAATAAAATAAAGATCGTGCATGACTTAGCTTCAGAAGTTATGAAACTAACTGCTAATGCCGCCGTACTGTTTCATGAAAAACGTTACGGAGGCACTGCTTAGTACTTTCAGTTTGTACCATTGTTATGGAAGGGATACATGTTGAATAAAAGAGTAAGATTCTACAGATAACCAAACAATTAACATTTTTATCCTTTCACTACCAACAGGGGGGGGGGGGGAAATTGAGCTCACCTCAGTATATTCTTTGCAATTACTCTTCTAATCATTTTAAAATTATAAGAAAATATGTTATTGCTCAACATGTTTAGCTAGAGCGTATACCTTACGGTCGTTCCAACTGAACGTATGTGTGCCTTATATATATATATATATATATATATATATATATATATATATATATATATATATATATATATATATATATATATATATATATATATTAAGTTGTTGGGCACAAAGTAGGGGAGACCGGCGCTGGTTGACGAACTGCACATAACTCCTTATTAACTAACATAATGAGTTGTTGTTGCTGTTATAAAATAGCGACCTATGGATGGAGCTGCCACCTTCATATAGAATTTGTAACTTGCGGATAATGGCGTCTTATTAGATAAAGAGTGAACAGGTCTTCTCGGGCTAGCAGCCAGGTAAATACTGTTATATCTTGCGAAGTTTCGAGGGCTGACATCGTCCTCATCTTCAGACGAATATGATGGTGCAATAGAGTGTATGGAATATATATATACTGGCTGCTAGCCCGAAAAGACCTGTTCACAATACATCGCCAGGAAAGTTTCAATAGATACTTTAGATAACGAGTGTTTTTGCCAGTCTGAAGTATTTTTTATTTCTATTCCCCCGTACTGTACATCGCAGAATCGTCACTACTTGGAGTACAGAGGTACGTAAGTAATATAGCATTAGTTAGATCTGCACTTTGCTTTTATGGATATTCAAACAAGAAAACGTAAATGCCAAACAATTGCTGAGTAATTACAACTTTGTTGCACAACATGGGCTTGGGGTTAGTTGGCGTATAGCATTTGGAGCTGGTTGGCAGTGCGCCAAACAACCTCGTGTGAAATTTTATTTCATTTTACTTTTATTGTTACATTGTTTGTTTTATTGTTATGTTCTTTACAATTCTATTAATCTTTTACTTCAATGTTACAGAAGAGCATGCACGTATTGGATTACTGTCAAAATTTAGAAATCAAGATAAGACTGGATGTCGAACTCTGAATTTTCTGAATAGGCCTAATTCTCAGGATCAAGAATATTTTGTATGTGATCTTTTCTTACAAAAATATAGGCCTAGCTATTGCTTTTTCTTTCCTTGTGAAAAGTAGGAAATAAACTGCGTTTCTCGATAATTCAGCTAAAACATAACTTAGTTTCTCTTAGCTACTTTGTGAACAGAAAGATTTAAAGTGTGTTTCTTGATAGTTCAGTTATTTTAATTATATTTTGAAATAATATGGAGAATTAGCCTACATCACATCCTATTAAAACTGATGTGGTTTGATAATCTTGTAGCTTTCAATGTCATGACAACGAAGCTAGAATTAAAGAAAGTTTTCATATTTTATAATGCTGATTCTTTTAAATGTTGTGAATAAAAGTAATTTCAAAATTCAAATAGCCTACTTCATTCCAATATATATAATAGAATTTAGAAAAGTCACGTTTATTACTAATAAATCCAATGTTTATTTGTGTTTTGCTATATTTAAATAGTACGCCAACTAGCCTCACAATATCAGCTAACCAGTCCCTTACTAGGGGTCGGTTGGTATACTCAAGTTTAAAGAAAGAAAAATTTATTTCTCGAAACCCGTAAGCAACAAAACAGAAACAAAAATTGAATTTATTAGAGGAAATATTTATCTGTCCGTACACATCCATTACATTGCAATACAGTGCACTATCTGCTTATAAAAAATAAAGAATGAAAATTTCGCCAACCAGCCCCGGCCTTTACTTCCCCTGAATTGGTAGCAGTGTTTCTTCCAGACATGCTTTTGGGGGGCACTGCCCTCCTGGAGCTCTGGGAGTGCCCCTCGGAGGATACCAATAATAATACGTTTATAATATATTAATAAATAGAATAGTACCATCAGTGCCCCCGGAATACTAAGTGTGCCCCCCCGGAACATTTTTTCTGAGAGAACGACTGGTTGGTAGGACATGTAACTGACATTTAGTAGTGTTACTCCTAGATGGCAGTACAATAAATAGCAGTATCCCACCTTCTCTGAATTTGGCTGTTATTCTTATCCCGTGTACTGCTCATTTTGAGAGTTTCATGTTAGTGTGTCTCATGAATTTGCTATTTTAAGTTAGTGAATAGGAGATGTGACTGACATTTAGAATTGCCACTCCTAGATGGTAGCATAAAAAATGAAATGAAATTTTTGAGTTTTACGTCCCACGTTTATGTCGGGAAGGCTAAAGGAGACGGACAATGAGAAATGAATAAAATGTTGGAATGGAGAAAGTGGGGGAACCCCGAATAAACCCACGCACACGGTGTTTGTCCACCACAAAGTTCACTTGGCGGGGGCTGGGATCAAACCCGGGACCCCAAGCATCAGAGGTGAACGCTCTACCACTGAGTCACCGCGACCGCTGGCAGCATACTAAATATGTGTTAGTCTAATCTGTGTACTGTTCCATTCCGTCCCTTTAGATTTTTGTGAGATTCTCTAATTAGTTCCCTTTGCGAGATATATTTAATCTTAGCAAGTGGGCACAGAATACCCCCTTTAAATCCACATTACAAAAATACCTAGGTAGTATGTGGGTTAAAGATTTATTTATATGATCAATTAAGTATGTCTTATATTTAGTATGAACTTCTTTAAATAATAGTTGATGTAGGGAACTTGTACAGATATTTTAGGAGATCAGGGTGGGAGAGATATACTGACAATGAGGAAAACTTTAACCTAACCGTAAGAATTACATTGTAGTTAGTGAAAACATGAAAATTATGTTATTTTACTCACTGTTTCCCAGTGTTACGTAGACTAAATTACGTTTGGCATTGATTACAAAAACACTCCAGAGCTTTTTCTACAAATGAATAAATCAGTAAAAGAAAGGAAAGTAGGTTGTACAGTTGCTGGAGAAGGTGTAATATACCGTGAGGTCGTTAAGAAAAGTAGATGGGAGCATTACTATAGTCAGATATAAGAAAGTTCCACAAATCCAATACTCCCAAACGTAAGTACGATTAAAAGATACGAACACATTTCATGCAGAGATGTTTGGCAGCAAATTGCCTGAAACCTTTCACAATGTCTTCCAAGCACTTGTAGAGTTGATCTCCTTCGACTAGTCTTCTTGACAATAAGGCAGTATCAAAGTGCTCAGAACAAGTTTTTTGGGGACCACTCAAAGTTCAAAAACGCTTATCGAACGTTATTTGTAGCCTTCACCCAGCGCTACAAACACGTCACTTTGGAAGACTGACTAAAAATAATTTGGTTTGACGACACTAGAATTAACAGTTTCGGGTCTGATGTGAAGTAATTGCCTTGAAGGAAGCCCACATAAGATTTCTAGGGCCATGATATGTATCCCATATACTCAAAGTTCGATGTAAGCAATTTTATGTTGTAGAATTGCTTGTTCGGATGCTTGGACGATGCCGACGAACTGTTGGCAGGGTGTATTACCACCAATACAGTAACACATGATCCTGAAGACGAGATGATGTGCAACTCATAATTCAGTTTCGTCTTTCAGCAGCATAACGATTATAGACACAGTGCTAAGGTCATTATTGCATTGCTTCGAAGTCAACGATCTCACTTACTGGAGTGCCCGCCAAAATTTTAGCTCAATCTGATTCACAACTTTGGGTTGATGTCCAAGAGTCCTTGCTATTGCTGCGAGACACCCTGCGGCTCTTGAACTTTGATGTCGCACAGTAACTGCCTGCATGACTATTTCGACTTCTACGTCTGTATACCTTGTGGAGTTGATACCTGAAACAATTCAAGCATTATTCGTGTCAATGATAGCTACACAAAGTAGAAATAAGGAAATGAATTTAGCCGTAGTATTTACAGCCAACTGTTTTATCAAGGTTTGTCTTCTTTCTTTCTTTCTTCTAAGACATCGTGTAAGATTTTTAAAAAGGTCTCAATAAATTTTGTTTATTTTAAATAAAAAAGTTAAAGGTAAGGGTAAGAACCCTTTTCTAATAGAAACTAAACAAGTATAAAATTAAAGTTGTACTTAGTTTGAGAAATAATTTATATGATCAAATAGTTCAGTGACTGTTTATATCGTGTGTTACCAGAATACTTATGATCACGAAGACCGTAGTAAGAATCTTGAAGTAATTAAACAATTATTAATTAAATATAAGAAAGAAATTTCTAATAGCTGCCGTATAAAGGTGATTCATTTCTCTGTTATTAATTGAAAATTATTATTTTTTCCATTTCATTGAGCAGGGAATATCATTTTCAGAAGTTGTACAACTTCAAACAATATACTTTATCTTCTAAGAAGTGTTGATATCAAATATTTATATTGGAATATAATTTGGTGTTGGTGTTAATAACGTATTTACATTTTAGCTTGCTCCAGTTAAAGAATAAAAATTACAGAAGACACTTGACAATTTAGAGTTCTACAACTACTTATATCGACGAATACAATCAAGTTTATAGTAACAAATTCGATCACTAGTTAGCAGCACGCATGAAAGTTATTGTAGGTAGTTCGAAAGTGATGTGTGTTGACTTGGACAGAGTATCACTGTTGTGTGTCTAAATTGAGATATAGCTACGAAAATTACACCGTATAAGAGGGCTATATTAAGGCCGATATTGGTTAGAGTTGCAACCAAATAAGATAACAGTATATGACAAAGGGTTCCTTCAGTTAAAAAAGGGATCAATGCTATTGTTCAATCGCAACAAAACGAGGATCTGTGTTATTGCTGCAGCGTTGTAGATATCGGAGGACGAGGAGTACCAATGATGTGACTCAGAATGTTTGTTTCTTAGTGCGAAGAGAAAACCCATCGTCTCAAGGAGCAGTAGTAAGAGCATATCAATATTCCGCGACAACAAACTGAATAACTCCACAAGATACATATGGTAAAGAAGCATGTCTCCATTGTATGTGGCCCCGTTTGTCATATATCATGAAGACGAAGACAAACAGTCAAAAGCTGTATGAACTATCGTTCAGAGGGCAGGCAATGATTTGTATTGTCTCTGAGTAAGGCTAATGTGTACTATCAGAATGTAATAAAAAATAGGGCTATCTTCTATCTTCCTCGTGGTTTCAGAAGCAGAAGTGGGTCTGAATGGATACGTCAATATGTGGGAAGATTTTCAGTTGCTTTACGGATGTTAGTGGTTACTGCTATAATGTCAAACTTATGCTACGCAGAGTCGACAAAAAAGCTAAAAGTAATGTAGTTTATTTGTAGATGAACATTTGGAGCCAATATATCGCTATGATATTCTATCCCTTATTGAAGCCGCAGATCTGGTATTACATTTAATAGGACAAGGCAACGAGATTTACATCCTAGTCAACACTAACGTACACAAAGTATATGACACGTGAAATGGGAATTCATACAATCCCTTTACAGACATTTCTGTGGAGCCCCTGATGCATCCCCCATAGAGTTTGGTGGGTTCCCATTGTTGAAGTGACCAAGCTGATGATGGTTTGTTTACAAAAGTCATATCGAAACCGTATCTGTAAAGAGGAACAATAGTCGAAAAAGAACCTCAATGACTGGTCGTTCATATAGTTCAGCTGTTGCCATATGGTCTAAGAAACATTGCTAAAAAATTCAACACCTTTCCTGGTCCGTTCAATCCCCGGATCTGTGCATAATGAACATCTTAATTTGTTTTGTAGATACGAACCCGGCGCAGGTTTCCGTCTCCATTCTCTATTACGTAATTGATACACTCCCCGCAGGATGGTGTAATACGCCACTTACTGCCATTCAGGAGCTCCATGACTCCATTCCACGTCTCACTAAAGCTGTTCTGCAAAGCGATATTGACATGCTAAATTGGACTTTTTTAAGGCACGAGTAGTCGTACTCGTATTTCCATTGATAAGTATATATACATTATTCAAATCAAGAGAAATGTTCCTGAAGACATTACAATTGCGAGAAACACATCAGAACATACCAAAAATGTGAAGTCTTAATTCGGTGACAGGTGAAGATTACGTGCCATGCCTCTAAACCCAATCTACTTCTTTAATTTAAAAGTGACCTATAAATTAATTAAACACATTTTAATTGTATTAGTAATTATTATCTTACCAGATTGAAATGCTGATAGCAAGAAATGCAACAACGTGGAGTTTCATTTTGTGATCTGAAATAGAAAAAGTTCAAAATCATTCAGAGCACATAGGAAAGACCATATAGCTTTTATGACGGTACTGTTTAGAATTATCAGCCTTCTAATTTATAAGGGATAAGTACTCCGCTTACGTGGTACTGACAAAGGGTCTTTCCTAGTAAGATAGTGAAATCGGCCCTTGATCCAAATTAGGTCGCTATTGATGCAAAAGGTTACCCTTAACCTAAAATTACCTCAAAAAAATTTTGAATCCCTACCCCGTCCCCTTACTGAATTATCGTATCATACATGCTCAAAATTGAATATTTTTTTAATTTTGGTGGCGGTGGTCGAAAAATGTTTGAAACTTTCACAGATTGTAGGTACTATCTAGATTTAAATGTCCAACTTTTTCAAACCCATTGATGCGTATTTTCTTTATTTTTTGCGTGTTGAGAATTTCAAAAAAAAAAAAAAAAAAAAAAAAAAATGTAGAAAAAATTGGGGGGGGACTCGTCGCTGACTTTTTGGTTAAAAAGTTTGTTATACCCTTAAGTACAACATATATTTTTTCGGGTTCTGAAAGTAATGGCAACATTGTCAAAAAGAAATAAAACTGAAAACAAACGTGTTTTTCGCAGTTTTCTCACCATTTTAGGGCCCACAAGGTGAAGGCCCCTTCAAACAATCCTTTGCCAATGTCTACAATTTTCATTTCTCTTGCGTCCTTTCTGCTTCTGTCGTTCTTCGGTTGCTTTGATTGTGTCCATTTTGGAATAGAAACACCAAATATATCACCGTAACAGTGCTTTCACTTCAACCGACTCTTGCAATACAAAGTTACACAGCTCGCGGTAGAGCGCCACTGTGTGTGTAGTCAGTGAAGAAAGCACTGATAGATACGAGGAGCCGACGCGAGGTGTGTGTAACTTCGTTGTGCAAGAGTCGGTTGCAATGGAAGCACTGTTACGGAGATATATTTGTTGTTTCTATTCCGAAACAGACACAATCGAAGCAACCGAAGAACGACAGAATCGGAAGGGACGCAAGAGAAAGGAAAATTGTGAACTCTGGCAAGGGATTGTTTGAAAGGGCTCTCAGTGAGAAAACTGCGCGAAAATCACTTTCGTTTTCAGTTTAATTTCTTTTTGACAATGTTGCTCTCATTTTCAGGCCCCGAAAAAAAATATATGGGTATAACAAATTTTTTAACCAGAAAATCAGTGACGTGTCCCCCCAAATTTTTCCTACATTTTTTTGAAATTTTCAACACGCAAAAAAAAAAGAAGAAAAAAATACGCATCGATGGGTTTGAAAAAAATTGCACATTTAGATGTAGATAGTATCTACAATCTCTGAAACTTTCAAAATTTTTCGACCATCCCTACCAAACTTAAAAAATATTCAATTTTGAGCACGTGTGATATTGTAATTCCGTAAGAGGAGGGGGTAGGGAGTCAAAAATTTTTTGAGGTAGTTTTAGGTCAAGGGTAACCATTTGGGTCAATAGCGACCCAATTTGAACAAGAGCCGATTTCACTATCTTACTAGGAAAGACCCTTTGCGTGTTGTTGGCCATAACTTTATAGATTAATTTTAATCAGATATGATTTAACTTTAGATTTTAAAGCTTAAATGTGCAAAATTTCAAACTACGAGGACAGATCGCAAAGTAACGCACAATACTTTCTCTCCCTAGGTATTGCAACTACAATGGTGAAACTGCACGTCGAGAGAGTTCGAAGTTTGTTCTACAGAGGGTATTTTGTTCTCCTGCAGAACTCTAGCGAGAGAAGCCTGAATTACAAAACATGGCGCGCATGTTGCTGTCGTCCATGTGTGCAGAACAGCGAGGTGTGGTTAGATTTTTGTGGGCCAAAGGGCATACACCGAGTGTAATTCACAGGGAGATGCCTGACCTCTATGGGAACGATTGTATGGACCATAGCAATGTTTCCAGGTGGTGTGAATTCTGTGAAGAGAGCCGTGAGAACCTTAGCGATGCGCCACTCTCCGGGCGGCCGGTAGCAGCTTCAACACCGCAGAATATCCGCGCCGTCGAGGCAGCAATTTTGAACGAACGGCGTGTGCACCTGCGAACCTTATCGCAGAAGTCCAACATTTCCTATGATGTGGTGTACGACATTGTTCATGACATGTTGCAATACCATAAAGTTAGTACTCGCTGGGTGTCTAAGAACCTGACAGACAACCACAATGGCCAGCGAATGATGACAACCTTGAATCACCTAACCCATTACAGCACAGAAGGGCATGACTTTCTTAGAGGAATCGTCACTGGTAATGAGTTGTGGGCGTACCAATACACGCCCAAAACTGAGCAAGCCTCTATGGATTGGAAAACATGCTGGTTCCCTAGTACGAAAAAAAATAAGGTAACTTAATATGCGAGGAATGCTTGTGACAGTGTTCTGGAACATGTTTGGTATTATTGGTGGACTTTGCTGAACAAGAGACTACTGTAAACGCTGCAGGCTACATTAAAACTTTGGTTAGGTTACGTAGTGCCCTTCGTGATAAACGCCGCAACATTAATGCTAACGATATCAAACTTATTCATAACAATGCCCGTCTACACGTTGCTGTTCTTCTCAGGGAGAAACTCAACAAATTTGAGCGGGAGGCGCTCGACCATCCTCCATACAGTCCGGACCTGGCACCGTCGGACTTTCATCTCTTTGGTTCCATGAAGAAATTCCTGGCCGGCTAACATTTTGCGAAAGATGCGGAAATGAAATTAGCAGTCTGCAGATGGCTATACTCCAACCAAACGGACTTCTACGAACAGGGCATCTTGAAACTGGTACCATGCTGGGAAACTTGGTGACTATGTTAAAAATAGTTCAAAGAGTTCATTTGTGCTTTGTTTGGCTTTGGTACATATTAAACTTTTTTGAATATATATATATATATATATATATATATATATATATATATATATATATATATATATATATATATATATATATATATATATATATATATATATATATATATATATATATATATATATATATATATATATATTGTGCGCTACTTTACGATCTGCTCTCGTATGTTTGGTTTAGATAAACTTACTTGTGAAGAAAACCCTGTTTTTATACTGATCGTATCTTAACCAAGATGGAGGATTAAATGCAAAAACCGAAAACACAATAAAATCTGGCTAGCTAAACTGGAAAAAGATGGGCGGGATGTTATGTGGGAAAAATAAATTGTAAGTTTAAAGGTCGTACATATGAAACGGAGCTTCGATTTACAGTAGTAAAACGTTGGCAATTACCATGGTCAACAGAAAAGTGGGAAGTTATGGGGATGAGAATGTTAAGATAGATGTGCTGTGTGACAAAGGATAGAATAAGGAACGATTATATAAGAGGTACTGTTAAGGTGGAACCCTTGAGTAAAAATTTTAAGAATGAAGGTTGAGATTGCTTAGACAAATAGAACGAAGAGAAAACGATTATATGGGAAAGAGAATGGGAAAACTGGAAGTACCAGGTAAGAGGAAGATAGGATGACCCAAATTAAAATGAAAGGACAAATTGCAAAATGATCTAACGAAGAGAAGATGAAGAATAAAATACTCCTAGGAGAGTTGGAGGGGAAAAATAATTAAACACGGGAACACCGATCCCATACAAGCAAGGGGAAAGGTGTAAATAAAGAAGAAAAAGAGAAAGAAGACACCAGGAGATTCAAAGGTATGTGACACCACCAAGTTAACAGAGGATCACTGGCAAACTGTCATTACATTTTTCTCGTAAACTAGCTGAAAAAGTGCCCATTGTAACACGTTAGCATAATTCGAAATCACACTCTGTAAGAAACATATACTGCAGAGACACGGCCTAAAATGGAAAGTCCCAGCTGCATTACTTGTGTTTCACTGTCATAGGCGGCTTACACTGCAAAACGCTCCTAGTGAAAGGCATGTATTTCGATTGTTGTATTTGCGGCGGTAGAAACAAGTGAGATTCTAATTTTCCCCCCTCTTTCTTACCGCACTGTTCATTCGAAACGCTAGTTCCTTCATCCTTCTACACATTTAATTTACCTGACGCATAGGTTTATTCTATATCCGTATTCTCATACTACGAATTGTTACCCATTGCAAATTTGTTAACCAATTACGATAGACCAGTGCTATTCAAACTTTTTTTTTCTTGCGTGCTCCTAGACACAGTTCACCATCCAATTGTGTACCCCTGAAGCTGTTTAAAATAAATGAAATCGAAATGATCATATTAAACTTAATACACACGTTCTGTTGATTAAAAAGGGGAACAAATAGAGACCCAACAAAAGGACTATCAGTGTGCTAATCAAAAGACTATTTACAGGGGGAAAAAGTGCACATCCGAAAACATTAACACGGAAGATTTCAAAACATATGGGAGACATCTACTTCTACTGAGGAGGGTTTTTCCCTCATCCTCCCTGATAATTCGTACATTGAGGACAATATTACAAGTTAAAAAACTAAAAGTAACTTTAGAACTAATCTGTTAATGAGATGACTGAGCTTGTTTTCGAGACGCCAACTCCTCGATTCTTGGTCGAATCTTCGACAGTGCGACAATCAGAGCTGATTCTGGATTCAAGCAATTTCTGTGTTCTGTTTTTGTTGATGTTTATCAGGGGTGGATCCACGGGGGGCGATCGGGCGATCACAATTTGACAAATTGTATTTCATTTGCAGTGAACTGTCAATACACATTTCCAACAGACCCTCAGAAGCAGCATTACTTACCTCCAGAAACATCTTCACGTACCCCTAGGGGTACGCGTACCCCCGGTTGAATAGCACTGCGATAGACAAAATTGTGATTGTAGGTTATCTCAAGCTTCTCCCATTTTCCTCACATTTTCGATTTTTCAACTATTTTAATCATTTACTAATCAACCGTCTCCTTTGACCTGAAAACACAACTATCAGATGGAAATAAGAAACAGGGAGTAGTAGCCCCCCCCTATGGCGAACTGAGTCAGCAAAAATTTTCTCGATTCTGATTGGTTGAGAGAGGTCACGTGACTTTAGGCCCCGCCCACGCGGGAAATTCAAATTTCCAAGTCACGTGGTATGACGTCATAAGTCACCCCGCTGGGAAATCTCTCACCCGGGATTTTTGTAATTTGTTCCCTTTTATGGGTAAGATGAGTGCTTTGATACCTGATTCTGATTGGTTGACAGAGGTCACGTGATCTTAGACCCAGGGATATTTGAAATTTGTTCCCTTTTATGGGTAACGTGAATGCTTTGGTACCACGATGCTGATTGGTTGAAATAGGTCACGTGATCTTAGGTCGTGGGATATTTGAAATCCGTTTCCTTTTATGGGTAACATGGGTGTTTTGATACCTGATTCTGTTTGGTTGATAGAGGTCACGTGATCTTAGGCTCTGGTATTTTTTAAAAAGTCGTTCCCTTTTACGGTTAAGATGAGTGCTTTGATACCTGATTCTGATTGGTTGATAGAGGTCACGTGATCTTAGGGTCTGGGATTTTTAAAAATTCGTTTCCTTTTACGGGTAAGATGAGTGCTTTGGTATCACAATTTTTGCTTGGTGTATAGAAGTCACATGATCCTAGCCCCCCCCCTAGCCCCATGCGACAAATTCAAATTTTTAGGTTACGTGGTATAGCATCATAAGTTAACATTGTGGAGAAATTTATCACTCTCAATTTTAGAATTACGTTCCCTTTTATGGTTACTGTACTGAAGTTCACCTTAAATATTATCGTTTCCTTTTATGAGTAAGATGGTTCTTACCTTATATGTTTACATGTGGAGATCTTGTCCTTGAATTAGTAGCCTATGTCTCTGAAAGTAACAATATTGAAAGAGGGGTCCATCCTTGTCGTTTGTAGATTTCTTATAACATATTGTTGTGAGTTTAAGCGATTTTTTTTAAACGCTCAGCGTTTTATTGCTCAGTAAGCGCTTCATTAATGGAAACAGTGTTGCCAGATTTTTCTTACCTAAACTGCTCCGATTCTTTTTCGAAACGGTTCCGCAGAGTGCAAGAAATTTTAAACTAAAATTTTTTCGAACTAAAAAAATTTCAAAACTAAAAATTTTTCGAACTAAAAAAAATTGTAACTAAAACTTTTTCGAACAACAAAATTGAAACAAAAAATTTTCGAACAAAAAATTTTCGAACTAAAAATTTCAAAAAAATTTCGAACTAAAAAATTGAAACAAAATTTTGTCGAACTAAAACATTTTTTAAAAACAAAAGTTTCGAACTAAAGATGTAAATCACATCTAAAAATTTTCAAATCATACTTTTTTATCGAACTAAACTTTTAAAATTTTCGAACTAGAAATTTAAACCAAGTTTCAGAAAAATCCTAAGAAATGTTTCTCCCGGAATCGAACTCAGGTCTTTCAAACCAAAGACGTGTATCCTAACAGCTTAGCTATGAATGAATTCGGTTTTAATCGTGCTTGGTGGGTTTCGAACCATGGTTCTTGAAAATGATACACTTATAATTTAAGAAAATAAATCTGGCAGTGTAACGCTTCTGTTCGTGGATTAAAATAAAATGCTGATAGACTTCTTTGTGTGTTGACATAGAAGCACATATGATTGAAAATGCAAACGTCAGCGGATGTTGTATCGTATTACTTTAGTTTTACTACGAACGTGTCAGCATGATTCATGAAAAAAAAGGAAACATTGACATTTTCTTACGGAATATGAGGAAAATGAAATGTCGTCACAATTTACGACAGGTAGTGACATGATCCTGGCAGAAAGCATTCGGATGATGTCATGATCAGAACTGCGATACTAGATGTTGTAACTATTGAGAAACTTGAATGATGTCACGATCGATTGTTACACATCGTTTTGGTTCGTGATTCATGACGAAAAGCAGCGTTTTGATTGGTTCGTTGTGACATCATTTTATGAATTTCTTCGTTTCTGATTGGTTGATGATGACATCGTTTTCACAGCTACCTAAATAAAAATCTAAATTTCATTTTTCAAATCCTACACCGCTTTCAACTATCAAGTGAGAAGGTCTACTTTTAAAGGTGTCTTCATTTAAGTTTTACTGCATCGACTTTTGTTCATTGAATTTGAGGTAAGTTTAATGAGATTTTATTTTTCACACAAGATTCAAAAATCATTTTTATTTCATATTTGTGGGCGGATCACGAATACACTGTTTTATTTTTAGTACGAAATATTTAGGCTATGAAGGAATTAGTGGAATGGGAAAGTGGGAGTACCCGAATAAACTCGCGAGATCGAACCCACACATTAAAACTAAGCACGAGAAATGATATGGTTTAGCGACCCTTCAGCTTAATGTTGAATGTGAACTCCCGTCGGAAATTGAACCATAGTCAAAGATGTCTTAGTTTTGAAAAGAATGCATTACAAAATTTTAAACTCTATGCCTGAGAATAATATGGTTCGATTCCCTTTGAAAGCATTATTTTAGTTTAGCGTCCCCTTCAGCTTAACGTGATATTCGAGCAATCACCCGGGATTGAACCAGGGCCAGAGTTGTGTACGTCAACCACTTAGCTTAGTTTTGAAAGAATGTATGATAACGTATGAGAATATTAAATTTAAAAAAAAGCTTGACAGTGATCCGACGTGGAAAAGCAAACCCCACCGAGGATTGAAGCAGGGCCTTCCACGTTAGAAGCATGTACGCTAACCGCTTAAATAAAAAAGAGTGCATGAATATTTGGTTAAAAGTTTTACGCTATACTGATTTTGTTTTGACAATTACGTATGCGTAACGTTAATGTTTGATGGTTCTCTTCAACTTGCAAACGCATCATTTAAAAGTTGTTGTGAGTGGAAAATGCTTACGCGTACTTTGTAACATCTCAGCACAGTTGAAACATTCATTCATTTCATGCATTCTTTTTATCACTACAGAGCCGTAGATCAGTTATATGCTGATGTAATGGTCTCGAGTTTGACAGCCATAAAACACTCATTTCAGTAACATAATTATTAAAAATCAACTTTGATTTCTAGCACGCGTGCTTTCATAATGAGATTCTGAACGCCACCGCCAGGGAATCAAACTCAGGACCTTTACATGAATTACTTAGTTAAGAATTTATTATAAACGTTATGATTTCCTGTTTATCAGGTGATTAAGATTTTTCTTTCTTCTTTTCTTTTGTAGCAAATTCACGCTGGTCAATTCTTTTTTTTTCCCATTACATATTTTATCGTACCTGTTTGTTTTCTCCTTTTTTACCCATGGCCGAATCGGGTTTTACTGTTTGTAATGAAATCACTCGTCATTATCGACGATTTAACATTGAGGGCCGAATGCTCGAAATTCAATTCAACGCACCACCCGTAGGAACTGATATTATCCAATACGTTCATAATAGTTTCCAAGCAATGCTGGACCATTTATTAGCCAATGTCGATGATGAGGCGATGGTTGGTTTATCGATAATATCGCCACGCAATACCAATAAGCCATTTTGGGTGAGTTTTCGCCAAGCACGAACCTGACTCTGGAGACGATGTGGGCCTCGTTCGAAAGAGTTTTACAAAGTAACAATTCATTTCTCCTGCACGAACCATTCACCGTTCATTTTCATCGTGTGGATATTCCACGTGGCTATGGCGGTTTGCGACAAGGAATACTACAAAATGAAGAATTGTTACGTAGCAAGCGGGGGATTGTACGTGTAAAAAATCAAGATTCAAGGTGTCTGGCGTACGCCCTTGTCATTGCTATTGGTCTGAGAAAATACAATAATGTAGATATGAAACGACATAAGCAGTATAAAGATCAATCGAAATGTGTTGTGGACGATGAGGTCGATGCGTTGTGTTCAAATGCAGGAGTGAATTTGGATCATGGTGCCAGTGTAAATGAAATTCGACAATTCCAGTCATACCTCAAAGAATATAAAATTACAGTGTATACTAGTTTCACAGGCCGTGACATCATGTACGAGGGGGCCAGCGACAAAAATCGCACTCCAATAAATTTGATTTGTTTGGCTGGACACTTTGATATCATCCAATCTTTAACTGCTTAGTTCTACTGTGAAGCGTGCCATAAAAAGTATAGTAAACGTAATGAACATGTGAAAAATTGTCCTGTAACGTGCTCCAAATGTTTACAGAGACCTGTATGCGACAAGAATCAAACGCCGATATTGTGCAACGACTGCAATCGTCAATTTTAAGGCGAAGAATGTTTTAACAATCATCGTAATGCAATATATCATCAAGGGGAACCTGTATGTAGAATGGTGAAGCAATGTACTAAATGTTACAGAGTATATTCTTTTGTACGAAATGGACAACGCATTCATGACTGTAATGAGATATTTTGCAATGTATGTAAGAAGATTGTTCCGGGATCGCATCAATGTTTTATGCTTCCTGATCAACAATGCTTGAAACCTGGTGTTCCTTCACTCATGCACGCAAAGAAAGCCTTGTTGATTTTCTACGATATAGAATCCATGCAGGACAAAAATATTGACGATAATATGTATGTACACGTTCCGAATTTATTGGTTGCACAACAAGTATGTTATGCATGTGTTGAAAACGCTAATATCCAGCAGTCTTGCAGTACGTGTGGTCAGCGCCAACATATTTTCCAAGGAGACGATCCAGTTTATGATTTTCTTCAGTACTTGCGGGAACGTCGTCCCAATATAAATAGGATTTTCTGTCTCGCTCACAACTCGAAGGGCTACGATGGACATTTTATTCTAAAGGCTATGGTAGAACAATGTCAATGGAGACCTGACGTCATATTAAACGGGACCAAGATATTGAGTTTAACGTTGAATAATCTGACGTTCATTGACTCTTTGAACTTCCTGCCTATGGCATTAAGCAAATTGTCAAAAGCGTTCAATTTACCCGCAACCAAAGGATACTTCCCGCATTTCTTCAACACCAAAGAAAATCAATCGTATATTGGACCACTTCCGGAAACGAAGTATTATGGTGCAGATGAAATGTGCGTCGAAGACAGGAACAAGTTCATGCAGTGGTGCAATGATCATCGTAATGACACGTTTGATTTCCAGAAGGAAATTATTAACTATTGTATTCAAGATGACAATGTACTGCGACAAGCATGCGTTTCGTTTCTGACGTCATTTGAAGCAGAAACCAAAGTAAATCCCTTCTTGGAGACGATCACGATTGCCAGTGCTTTCAATTTAGTATTACGCCGGAATTTCCTCAAGCCCAACACAATTGGAATTCTACCAGTAGTAGAAAATGGATCGATCTGGGCCAGACCTGGCTCAACATTAGCCAACTCAGGAGCCACTGGGAAAATGACCACCGTGCACCGTGAGCCCACGGTCTTTTACGACCTCCATTTTAGGGGTGAATTTATTCCCTTTTATGACCACTTTTTAGGGGGTGTACTCGTTCTCTTTTATGAGCACATTTTTAAGGGTGTACTCGTTCCCTTTTATGAGCACTTTTCCAACACCTATGTTAATTACGAACACATAGAAGAAGAGATAACACATAACATTTTAGGGGGTGTACTCGTTCTCTTTTATGAGCACATTTTTAAGGGTGTACTCGTTCCCTTTTATGAGCACTTTTCCAACCCCTATGTTAATAACGAACACATAGAAGAAGAGATAACACATAACACTACGTAACACACAGCAGAACAGATAACAGATAAGAATATGAAACATAGAGGGGGTGTACTCGTTCTCTTTTATGAGCACAGTTTTAAGGGTGTACTCGTTCCCTTTTATGAACACTTTTCCAACCCTTATTTTAACATAGCAGAAATTACATAGAGCAGATAATAAACACAACATCCTCCATTTTAGGGGTGTACTCGTTCTCTTTTACGACCTCCATTTGAACATAGTAGAAATTACATAAAACTAAGACAATAATGAGGGTGTATTCGTTCCACCGAAGATTAAACATAGTCCATTTTAAAGGGTGATCTCGTTCTCCAACCCCTATTTTAACATAGCATAGAATAGGGGTATATTCGTTTTGGATTCCACCCTTATTTGAACATAGCAGAGAATAGAAATGTACTCGTTTTCAACCCCTATTTTAATGTAACATTATTTTCTTTACGGGGGTAGACGGTCTTTTACGACCTCCATTTTAGGGGTGAATTTATTCCCTTTTATGACCACTTTTTAGGGGGTGTACTCGTTCTCTTTTATGAGCACATTTTTAGGGGGTGTATTCGTTCTCTTTTATGAGCATATTTTCCAACCCCTATTTTAAGATAACAGAAATTACATACGATTACGAACACATAGAAGAGCAGATAACACATAAGAGTACCTAACATAACAAGGGTGTATTCATTCCCTTTTATGAGCATATTTTCCAACCCCTATTTTAACATAGCATAGAATACACTGAGACTATGAACACACAGCACAACAGATAATACATAGCACAGCTAATAAAAGAACATGGCTTATTTTCCAACAACACATAGCACACATAAGACTACGGTTGGGTGTACTCGTTCTCATTTTTCAACCCTTATTTGAACATAACAGATAATACATTCGAACCCTATAGCAAAGATTCTTTTAAGGAGTGAACTTGTTCTAACCTATATTTGAACATAGCAGAGATTGTAGAGGAATGCGAAACTTCCGTGTGTTGTTATCAGTTACATAACTTCCGCCATATGTAGATAACACAGGCCTACAGAAAAAAATTTTTTCTTGGTGCCTAAAATTTTAGAGCTGATTTTAACTATGTGTGGGGCGCTGAATCCAATAATGTAAGCAGTTTTTTTCTATCAGCTCTACTTTGGTAGATACAGGCTACTGTACCAGTAGTGTTATTTACGTTACAATGTATGTGGAAGAAATATTACAATCCAAAATAAATATGTAAATTATAAATGATGTAACCACTATTTCTGCATGCTTCTTGCAATAGTATACAAAATAAGCAAAAGAAATACAAATATTCTCGTAATAACAAGTTTGAATATGATCTTATAAACTCTGCAACTCAAATAAATCCTACTGTGCTCTATAGAGATTTCTATTTGGAAGAACGGCGCTCTTTTCTCATTAGTGCTGCTATCTGTCGGTACTAAACGGAAACTAGTCATATAGTAGTTCCAGGAACGTCCACTAGATTGAATTGGTATTCTACTTGGCTAGTGGATCGTAGTTGTTGTCTTGCAGGTGGAGTGACATGTTGGAACATGTGAGTTTTGTTCTGAAATCATAACTTGTATCGCGAATACTAAGGCTTTATATTTAACATCCGTGTTAGTGGCCTGAACATAAAATGAGTTCAAGTCGAAGAAGTTGTGTTAACCATCCTGATGTGTTTTGCTACATATGTGGTGAGTACACATTTAAAGACAATAGAAAACATATCAGTGACTTTGTAAAAAAAAGCATATCATGCATATTTTAGTGTACGCCTAGGGGACCAAGATAAAACGTGGGCTCCACATATTGTGTGTAAAATGTGTACTGAACACTTGCGACAGTGGACAACTGGAAAAAGAAAAAGTCTTAAGTTTGGTGTTCCAATGGTTTGGAGGGAACCCACAAACCATGTTGATGACTGTTATTTCTGCCTGGTAAATGTTACGGGTATGAATAGAAATAACCGGAACAAGTGGACATATCCTGATCTGCCTTCAGCAAGACGTCCAGTTGTTCATTCCGATGAAATACCAATCCCAACGTTTCACCACTTGCCAGAGCTTTGTGAGACTGAAAACGAACGTAGTGAACATTCTTGTGACATGGATGATGGAAGTGACAGTGATTATGAGGGAATGTCAACAATTCCTCAACAGTTTAATCAAGATGAGCTAAATGCTCTAGTTAGGGACCTTAATCTTTCAAAAGAATCGTCTGAATTACTTGCTTCCAGATTGAAGGAGAAAAACGTACTAGAACAAGGAACTAAAATCACATTCTACCGAACAAGGGAAAAGGAGTTTTTACCATTTTTCACTGAAGACACAAATCTCGTATTCTGTCACGATGTTAGAGGTCTCCTAGAACACATGGGTCTTCCAGAATACAATCCAGATGATTGGCGCCTGTTTATTGATAGCTCCAAGCGAAGTTTAAAATGCGTCCTTCTACACAATGGCAATAAATATGGCTCAATTCCAATCGCTCATTCAACACGACTGAAAGAAGAATATGAAGCAATTGCTTTGGTTATGGAAAAAATTAAATATCAGGACCATCAGTGGGTGATTTGTGTGGATTTAAAGATGGTGAACTTTCTTCTTGGACAGCAAAGTGGCTACACAAAATATCCTTGTTTTCTATGTCTGTGGGATAGCAGAGACAAAGCAAACCATTGGTCAAAAAAAGAGTGGCCGCAGAGAGACGACATGGTTGTTGGTAAGAAAAATATTATTAACATGCCTATTGTTGAGTGTGACAAAATCATTTTGCCACCTCTACATCTCAAGCTCGGTTTGATGAAGCAGTTTGTAAAGGCGCTAAATAAGGACGGGCCGTGCTTTGCTTACATGGGAAACAAGCTACCTCAGATCAGCACAAAAAAATTAAAAGCTGGAATATTTGATGGTCCCCAAATAAGACAACTCATGAAAGATCCGGCTTTCGTGGAGTCCATGAATGAGACTGAACGTAGAGCTTGGACCTCATTTGTAGAAGTTATAAAGAATTTCCTTGGCAATAATAAAGCTGATAACTATGTTGAGCTAGTGAACCAGATGCTTAATGCATTCCAAAAACTTGGATGTAATATGAGTATCAAAATTCATTACCTGCACAGCCATTTGGACCGTTTCCCAGACAACGTAGGCAGTCTGAGTGAAGAACAAGGTGAAAGATTTCACCAAGATATTAAAACAATGGAGGACCGCTACCAAGGAAGATGGGATGCCCATATGATGGCAGATTACTGCTGGAACCTAAAAAGAGACTGTGCAAAGAAACATTCAAGGATGTCACGAAAACGAAGCTTCCGAAGTGTTGAATAGATCGTTTTGAACAAATTATTTGATTTTTTATTCATAAAAACTATTATAAAATGTAGTTACAGAGTTATTATGTACTTGATGTTTGTGTTTATATGGTTTTCATTATTTTCAAAGTGTTCCAAATAACAGATTTAAATGTCATAGTTTTCTTTTCACTTACAGTAAAACAGCACCTATGCAATTTTCAACGTTGTAGCAGGTCAGTCTTGCAATTCCTATATCTCAAAAACTAAAGCTGTTAGGGGAAAACTAACGCCATATTTGGATTCAGCGTCCCAATTCTACTTCAAATCAGCTAAGAAACACCCGGCACCAAAACCACTGTAAGCCAGTGTAATTCTCATTACGTCATTCATCCGGATTTTAAAAAACATTGAGCTAGTTTTCTCTTTAACAGACAATAACTTGTCATTCAACGATAGGAATCCCTGAACGTAATGTAATCAATTACAAAGGTATAAAAAAAAGAGGGGAATCCCCGAGCATGACTCATACCTATTGCGTAATATTGCGCAATGCAATCACACAGGTATAAAAGACTGACCGACATGTTTTTTTGTAATCACTTCCTGTTTGCCGTCTGAAGCGTAAAGTTCAGATATTTTTTGTGTGTGTGGTTTATATTATTAGTGTGGTTTATTATTAGTGTGGTTTTGTTTTCTTTTGTAAGTAACACATTTTATAATAATATTAATATTATATTATAAAAACTCAGTTCAGAGTTATTATAGTAACTTTGAGGAGTTAGTTTTTTTAAAAAAATGGCAACAAAAAAGGTTAAATCAAATACTATCAATTCTGATACTCTATTTAATAATAATTTTAAAAAAAATTATTTTAAAATGTGATACTGATTTAAATGAGGATAGTGGATGTTTTTTAAAGAATAAAAGAAAAGACTGTTTAGATATATTAAAACAGGAACAAGATAATTCAGCATTTAAAGTAAATTTTTCGTTGGCTACAACTTTTGTAAAACCAGTAGATTTAGAAACATGTCGATTCTTTGTAAATAGTGGTAACGAAATTATTTTACCGAGTACAGATGTGAATTCTATAATAGAAAAACTATTTAATAAAATTTTAGTTGAACAAGAAAATAGAGCAATTAAGAAATCAGGGTGGTCTTTATGTTCTGAACCAAACCATCACTTAGAAATTAAAATCAGTAAATATGATCCTCTTTCCGCTTCTTCTTTTATAAAATTACCTCAATGGATTTTATCCAAAAAGAATTGTGTTCTAAATATTCAAAATAATGATAATAGATGTTTTATGTATAGTATTCTAGCTGCTTTATATCCAGTAAAAGAACATCCAAATCGTGTGAATAATTACATACAATATAGTAATACTTTATTACCATTATTTGAAAAAACCAATATAAAATTTCCCGTCGAAAGAGAACACATAAGCAAATTTGAACATATGTATAATTCTGTATTTCCTAAGGAACAAATTTCCGTTAATATATATGGCATTGATTATGATCATGAAACTATTTTCCCGTTACGTATAAGCGAAAACACATGTGTAGATAAACGTATAGATTTACTGTATTGTGAAGAAAATTGCAACACTCATTATTGTCTTATAAAAAATATCAATGCGTTATTGAAGAGTCATATAAAATTGCCTCAATGGATTTTATCCACAAAATGTGTTTTAAATATTCAAAATAATGATTATAGAAGTTTTATGTATAGTATTCTAGCTGCGTTGCATCCCACAAAAGAACATCCACATCGTGTGAATAATTACATACAATATATTAATACTTTATTACCGTTATTTGAAAAATTTCCAGTCGAAATAGCACACATAAGCAAATTTGAACATATGTATAATTCTGTATTTACTAAGGAACAAATTTCTATTAATATATATGGCGTTAATTATGATAATAAAACTATTTTTCCGTTACGTATAAGCGAAAATACAGGTGTATTTAAACATATTGATTTATTATATTTAAACTCTCATTATTGTTTAATTACAAATTTAAATGATTTAGTCAGACATCAGTTAGGTAGTCATCAAACATTTATTTGTAGACGATGTTTAATATCTTTTTATAACAAATCAAAATTAGATGAACATGACAAATTATGTAAAGAACACACTCCAACCAAAATTAACATGCCGAAACAAGGAGAAGTTTTAAAATTTCGAAATTTCAAATTGTTATTACAGAATGATGTGATAATAATTGCAGATATGGAAAGTTTATTAAAACCTATAAATGAACAAAGTGGATCTCATACAATACAAATTCAGCAACATATACCATGCAGTTTTGGTTATATTGTATGTTGGAGTAACAACTATATGAAATCAGATTTAGTTATTTATCGGGGAGAAAATGTATCGATGAAGTTTATGTCTGCTATGGAGAATGAATTAAGAAAAATCATAAACATATTAGATCAACAAAAACCATTAATACCATTAAATAGTTCTCAGTTACAGGAGTTTAACCTATCCACTGAATGCTCGGTTTGCGATAGTAAATATACGAGTAACAATAGAAAAGTTAAACATCATAACTATTTTACTGGTCAATTTATTGCCACGGTGTGCAACAATTGCAATTTACAAATTAAACGTCAAAGTAATTTTATCTCTGTCTTCTTCCATAATTTGTCTGGGTATGATGCACATTTATTTGTGAAAGAATTAGGTTGCACCCCTGGAATTATTTCTGTAATTGCTGAAAGCACTGAGAAATACATAACATTTTCTAAACACTTTAATTTTAATGGTAGACCTATCGAGTTACGTTTTGTAGACTTATTTAAATTCCTGCCGTACAGTCTCGAAAATTTGGTGTCAAAATTAAAACCTGAGCAATTTGTCTATACAAAGCAATATTTTTCCGATGAAAAGTTTCCTTTAATTCTCCGTAAGGGAATTTATTTTTATGAATACATAACAAATTTAGATACATTTTTCCTGGAAGAGAGGCGTTTAGTAGCAAATTGAATGGAACACAAATTTCCGAGACTGATTATCAATATGCAAAACTCATTTGGCGTGTGTTTAAATGTGAAAATTTAGGGGACTACCACGATCTATATTTAAAATGTGATGTACTTCTCACAGCAGATGTGTTGGAGAATTTTTGGAAAGACATGTTTAAATGCTTTTTGTATTGATCCGATTAATTGTTTTACTGCACCTGGGTTGGCATGGCAAACCATGTTATATAGAACAAAAATTGAACTTGAACCTTATCAGATATCAATATGTATATGTTTGTAGAAAAATCGATTTGCGGAGGTATTACTCAAGCTGTGTTAAGGTATGCCAAAGCTAATAATCCTTACGTACATGATTTTGATGCGGAAAAAGAAAAATCTTATTTACTCTATATTGACATGAACAATCTGTACGGACTATCAATGATTGACTATTTACCATATGGTGGTTTTCGGTGGGAGGATAAAATTGACAATTGGCAAGACAAACATAAAATTATCAATTGGCCCACGGATAGTGAATGGTTTTTTTTTTCTAGAAGTGGACTTAGAGTATCCAAATTATTTACACGAATACCATTCTGATTTTCCGTGTGCTCCCACTAATGAAGTTCCACCGAATGGTAAATACTCAAAATTACTATTGACACTTAAATCGAAATCGAATTATATCTTGCATTATAGAGTATTACAATTTTATCTAAAACAAGGTTTAATATTGGTAAAAGTACATAAAATATTATGGTTTCGTCAATCTAAATGGCTTGCATCTTATATTCAAGAAAATACTCAACGCCGTGCAAATGCTACAATTGAATTTGAAAAAGATTTCTATAAGTTATTAAATAATTCTGTATACGGAAAGACAATGGAGAATGTACGAAAACGAATTGATATAAAATTAACAATGAAAAAAAGTGTAAAAAATTAGTAGCGCAAAATCAGTTTCAAAATTGGGTAAAATTGGCTGATAATTTGGCATTGTTTCATATGGTAAAAAAATCTGTAACCCTTAATAAACCAATTTACGTAGGAGCGACAGTTTTAGAATTATCAAAATTAGCTATATATAACTTTCATTATAATATAATGAAACCGCGATATGGAGATAAAATTAGAATTGCATATATGGATACTGACTCTTTCATTTACTATATTAAAACTAACAATATTTATAACGATATAAAAATATGAATGACTATTTTGATACCTCAAATTATCCTGAAAATAATTCTTTATATAGCACAAAAAATAAACACGTTTTAGGTAAAATGAAAGACGAATTAGGTGGAGTTCCTATGATTGAATATGTGGGGTTACGAGCAAAAAATTATGCAATAAAAACTGGTGAAAATAAAGAATTGAAAAATGTAAAGGGATTAAGAAAAATGTAGTTAAAGAACAAATTACGTTTAACGATTATAAATCATGTGTATTTCAGAACGAAACGATCCATAAAACACAATTTGAAATTAAAAGCAAATACCATAATTTAACAACAAATCAGGTGACAAAATTAGCGTTAGATCCGTATGATGACAAAAGAAAAATTTTAAATTGTAATATACACACTGTTCCTTGGGGGTATCATAATAAAGATTTAACATGTACGATTTGTATATTGTAAATACGATATAATTTTTTTTGGATATATTAGTATTAAAAAAATATGTCACAATCAGTTCGAGAACAAATAGTTGCAGAATTACATAAAAGTGCAAGACAAAACTATCCTCGAATACCTGTTATAACGAAAGGGATTGATGATTTATGGCAAGCTGATTTAGTTGAAATGAATAGTGGAAAATTGAAAGGTCTAGCAAAAATTAATCGAAATTTCAAATATTTATTAACTGTGATAGATACATTCTCTAAATATGCTTGGGCTATTCCTGTGAAAAATAAAACTGGGAAAGAAATTACACAAGCATTTATAACAGTACTGAGAAAAGCAAACAAAAGCCCTAAATTTTTACAAACTGACAGGGGTCGAGAATTTTATAATTCAGAGTTTCAGAAGGCGATGAACCAAAATAACATTAAACATTATTCCACGTACAGTGATGTGAAAGCAAGTATTATTGAAAGATTTAATAGATCATTACGTTATTTAATGTGGAGAAAATTTACACTGCAGGGAAATTATAAATGGATTGGCATTCTGCCGGAATTACTACATAAATATAATAATACTATTCATTCCACTATTCAAATGAAACCTATCGACGCTATTAAAAAAGAAAATGAAAAACATCTATTGACAAACATCTATTGCAAAAAGTTTTCTGTGATAAAAAGAAAAAGTAAATTTAAGATAGGTGAATATGTAAGAATTAGTAAACTTAAGCGTCCTGGTTTTGATAGAGGTTTTACACGCAATTGGAGTACAGAAATTTTTCGAATTGCTAAAGTTTTCTTCACTAATCCTCCGACATATCACTTAGTAGACTCAAATAATAAACCTATTGAAGGAAGATTTTACGGACACGAATTACAATTAACGAAATTTCCAAAAACATATTTAATTGAAAAAGATTTGCGAAAGAAAAATAATAAGGCCTATGTGAAATGGTTAGGTCTGCCAAAAAGTGAAAATTCTTGGATTGATTTAAAACATACTATATTGTAAAAAAAGAGAAGTCAAGAATTTATAGGTGAAGCATGTCGTCACAAGTATTTCTTGTAGATTTTATAATTTCAAAAGGTGAATTTTATATTTTAAATTCTAGCAACACTGTAAATTTTCGTTGCTTAGTTAAATTGTCATCATCAGCATCATCACGAGGTCTATCAGTATCACAAGTAAAAAGTATATTAAATCAAATTTGTTCTTCCACAAACGCTGTTTTTTTATGTAAAGGAGAAAAGAAAGCAAAATATTTAAAAACGCTATTTAAAATAAATGCAATATATCTGTAATAGAGATGGAATGGAAAATTCCTTTTACATGTATGGTAGCAGGTCCTACAGGATGTGGAAAATCATATTTTGTTAAAACATTTCTTGACCATTATAGTAAGTTATTTAAAAATATTGTATGGTGTTATGGTGAATGGCAACCGTTGTATGATACTCTTTCAAACTGTACGTTTAAAGAAGGTTTACTTCAAAATAATGAATTTCAAGCACATGAGGGTCCACATCTTGTCATTATTGATGATTTAATGCGTGAGTGTGACCATCGGATTGTAGATATTTTTACTAAGGGTAGCCATCATAGAAATATAAGTGTAATATTTATAACACAGAATATTTTCCATCAACAAAAAGGAATGCGGGATATTTCGTTAAATTGTCATTATATTGTTTGTTTTAAAAATCCTAGAGACCAAGCTCAAATTAATTATCTCGCACGACAATTGTATCCAGGTAATACAAAATTTATTCAAGAAGCATATCAAGATGCAACTCGAATTGCACATGGTTATTTACTTTTTGATTTAAAACAAAATACTCCTGATGAGCAGCGAGTTCGAACAAATATCTTTCCAACAGATTCCTTTAATTATGTTTATGTACCTGTAAAAATAATTGTAATATGGTTTATATTCTAACAACTATTTGTGCTTTAATAGCCGTAAAAAAATGATTAGTAAGGAAAATGCACATTTGTTAAAACTTTTAGCAAAGTCAAAACCGAAAGAACGTAAGGCAATTTTACAAAATGCAGATCCTGATTTAATTCGCTCTATTTGTGAATGTTCCTATAACGTATTACAAGGAAATGTTCTATTAAATAAAAAAGAGAAAAATAAATTAAAAAGATATAGAAAGGAACTGAGATATTTGGTGAAAAAAGGTCCGTCATTAAAACAAAAGAAAAAACGAATAATTATACAAAAAGGTGGTTTTCTTACTGCTTTGCTTGCACCTATTATTTGAGGTATACTATCTAGTTTAATTAAATAATTATGCAAAACGCACAGAAACTTATTTTAATCTCACCAGAAAAATTACATCATTATCAAACGATATCTAATCTTGATGATGAAATGAAAGAAATTTTAAATAATAAAAGTTTAAATGCAGAAGAAAAATGGACAAAATATAGAGAAGTCTTACAAAAATATTTAAATATAATTCAAAAACCGGCAGCAGTTACAAAAAACAACAACAACAACTACTACTACTACTACGGAGGAAGAAGAACAAGAGGAGGAGGAGGAGGAGGATGATGAAATAATATCTACTCTCCCTGAAATTTGTAAACGTAAAGCGAGACCTTTTTTACGTAAATTGAAACAAAATCCAAATATTCAATGGGACGATAATGGAAATGTGAATATTAATAATAAATTAATTCTTGGTGCAAATATAGTGGATTTGATATCCGATTTTGTTAAATGTCGTAAGAAAAATATTTCAGTTGCCAGCTGGAAACCTTTTGCTACATTATTAGCAAAAGCCAATATACCCTTAGAGTACATTGGTAATCCTCAACGAATAGATTATATTAGAAAACTAACAGAAGACGAAGAAGACGAAGAAGATGGTCCTCCACCCCGTAAACGCAAATGATGTACTTATAAGCAATAATACTAATATTCTATTGTAATCTTTTGATATTTTTAAGTATATAGAAAGAAAGAAAGAAAGAAAGATGAATGAGCCATACCTTAATTATTACATATATCAAGCAGGAGGTAATTATAACGTGTATAGAGGTACAGCATATCAAGAAGGTTATGGCATTGGTAGTTTTCTAGAAGGTTTATTTCGTACTGTATTTCCTTTATTAAAACAAGGTGCAAAAACTGTTGGTAAAGAATTGATACGTACAGGAATTAATATAGCAGGAGATGTACTAGATAATAATAGACCTATTGAAGAGTCTTTGCATGATCGATGGCAAGAAGCTAAAACAAATTTAAAAAATAAAGCTCAAAATAAATTAAATCAGGTGTTGGAAGGATCTGGAAGAAGAAAAAGAAAGAAAGTTCATTTTAGTGGTGCTGGTGATGGTGTGAAACGGATAAAAAGATCCAAAGATATATTTGATTAATTATGGAGCAAAGTCATAGTTTTTATCTCACACTTCCTAGCAATAGTTCTATGGAATATTTTCCTCAAAATACTCTTGCTTGTTATACTATTAAATTATATCAACCTATTGTACTGGAGAAGGGAGTGTGGGAAACAGCTGTTGTTGAAGTTCATTATACAAGTTCATTTCAGAATGTTTCCAAATATACAAATAATATTTATTATCGTTTCATGAATACAAAAAACTGGAAAATAACTCAAATCTTACCAGGCCACTATTATCATGTTGATGATATTCTATCTCAAATTAATCATAATCATTATTAAATTTACAATTAAAAGTCAAAGCATCAGTGAAACGAATTGAGGTTAATAGAGTAATAAAAGATCAAGAGAAGCATATACAAGTACGCCTATCTCCTGAACTAGCCAGAATACTAGGTTTTGATCATATTCAGCAAGAAGATATTGCAGTTGTTCATCATGCTCGTTATCCACTTGATTTACAAAAAGCGCTACCTACACTTATGTATATTTACAGTGATATTGTAGAACCACAAATGGTGGGTGACACCGTAGCTCCATTGTTACGTATTATAAATACAAATATTACAGATCATGGTATTAATAATGTACATATTTTTGATAATCCTCATTATGTCACCGTGCAACGTAAACAATTTGATCAAATTATTATTGATTTAAGAGATAGTACAGGTAATCCACTTCCTTTCCAATATGGCAGTGTATGTGTAAAATTACATTTTCGTAGACGTAATATGGTATTGTAAATTTTACCATGTGTGAATATTAATAGTAAGAAAAGAGGAAAATGCAGTGTGAATGTATGAAATCAGAATTAGATTTATTTGCTGGTTTACCCACTCAAACCAGTATTATAGGTAATAAAATAGTTCCATATAAGCCTGTGGCTTCAATAGCTGATAATGCACCAATAGAATTTGTAGTCCCCGGTCATGGGGATGACTATATTGACTTACCGCACACAATGTTATATGTTAAAGGTAAAATTACTAAATCAGATGGTTCTAATTTAACTTCTGCCGATAAGAAAATCGGCCCTGTAAATGATTTTCTCAATGCAATGTTCAGTGAAGTGCAATTATATTTAAATGATCAAATTATTTCCTACTCTTCACATACATATCCATATCGATCGTATATTGAAAAACTACTAAATTATAATGCTGAAGCTAAAACAACGCATCTTCAAACATCAATGTGGTTTAAAGATACTGCAGGGCATATGGACAGTGTGGCCGATGCTAATGTAGGATTTAAACAACGTTTTCTTCTCACTGCTTTAAGTCAGTCATTTGAATTATTGGGTTATATTCATGCTGATATTTTCAATCAGGAGAAATTTTTACTGAATGGTGTACAATTGCGTATTAAACTAATTCCAGCTATACCTACATTTTGTCTAATGGGTGACGCAGATCCTGATGGAAAAGTTGTAATTACAGATGCAACATTGCTTGTGAAAAAGGTTGATGTATCACCAGCAGTTAAAATAGCACAAAATAAAGTATTACAAAATCCTAAATTTAGAATAAAATATCCTATAACAAAAGTGCAGGTGAAGACAGAAACTCTGCCACAAGGAATTATGGATAGTACACTTCCAGATCTGTTTTCAGGCATAGTGCCTAAACGTATTATTATTGGTTTTGTTACTAATACTGCTTTCAATGGTACTTATCAAACAAATCCATTCAATTTTCAACATTTTAATATGCCATTTTTTACACTGTATGTTGATGGAAATCCAATGCCCTTCAAACCTTTACAACCAGATTTTGATAATAAGCTATATGTACAAGCATATTCTACGTTATTTACAGGTTCAGGTATTTATTATTCTAATCAAGGTAATAATATTTCACTCGCTGAATATCCTAATGGTTATACTCTACTGGTGTTTGATTTAACTCCTGATTCAAGCGCAAGTGCTGCATTTCATACTAGTCCACAACGGCAAGGAAGTGTACGTTTAGAGGTTCATTTTAAAGAAGCACTGCCATCTCCTGTAACAACAATTATTTATTGTGAATTCTCTTCAGAATTAGAAATTGATTTCCAGAGAAAAATATATATTAATTAAAGAAAATGTTAAATACAATTGAGCTTTATGAAGCATTACAACAAGATTTGCCTAAAGATCATTTTATTGGTGTATATGCTGCTGATGAGTTACCTTTGTTTATTCATACATTTCCAGCCGCCATAATTATAAACACTGATTCTAGTGATAAGCCTGGTGAACATTGGGTTGCTGTTTATATATCTAATATGTGTGTGGGAGAGTATTTCGATAGCTATGGTATACCTCCCTATATACAACATCATATAAGGTTTTTAAAACGAAACTGTCTGTATTATACATGGAATAATAGACGTATTCAAGGTGATTTATCTCATTTTTGTGGACATTACTGTTTCCTATATCTAGCATGTCGTGCATCTGGGTATTCGATGCAGGATTTTTTTAAACAAATTCTCACTCACTACTATTGATGCTAATGATATTATGCTTTATTCATTTATGAGAGTATGATGATGTTATTTTTTTAAACTCCGCCATTGCCGGTCCCAAGCCCTGGATGAGAAAGGAGGAGGGTTGGGGGTGTTGCTACCCCCGTAAAAGAAAATAATGTTACATTAAAATAGGGGTTCAAAACGAGTACACTTCTATTCTCTGCTATGTTCAAATAAGGGTTGGAAAATATGCTCATAGAAGAGAACGAGTTCACCCCTATTCTATGCTATGTTAAAATAGGGGTTGGAAAATAAGCCATGTTCTTTTATTAGCTGTGCTATGTATTATCTGTTGTGCTGTGTGTTCATAGTCTCAGTGTATTCTATGCTATGTTAAAATAGGGGTTGGAAAATATGCTCATAAAAGGGAATGAATACACCCTTGTTATGTTAGGTACTCTTATGTGTTATCTGCTCTTCTATGTGTTCGTAATCGTATGTAATTTCTGTTATCTTAAAATAGGGGTTGGAAAATATGCTCATAAAAGAGAACGAATACACCCCCTAAAAATGTGCTCATAAAAGAGAACGAGTACACCCCCTAAAAAGTGGTCATAAAAGGGAATAAATTCACCCCTAAAATGGAGGTCGTAAAAGACCGTCTACCCCCGTAAAGAAAATAATGTTACATTAAAATAGGGGTTGAAAACGAGTACATTTCTATTCTCTGCTATGTTCAAATAAGGGTGGAATCCAAAACGAATATACCCCTATTCTATGCTATGTTAAAATAGGGGTTGGAGAACGAGATCACCCTTTAAAATGGACTATGTTTAATCTTCGGTGGAACGAATACACCCTCATTATTGTCTTAGTTTTATGTAATTTCTACTATGTTCAAATGGAGGTCGTAAAAGAGAACGAGTACACCCCTAAAATGGAGGATGTTGTGTTTATTATCTGCTCTATGTAATTTCTGCTATGTTAAAATAAGGGTTGGAAAAGTGTTCATAAAAGGGAACGAGTACACCCTTAAAAATGTGCTCATAAAAGAGAACGAGTACACCCCCTAAAAAGTGGTCATAAAAGGGAATAAATTCACCCCTAAAATGGAGGTCGTAAAAGACCGTGGGCTCACGGTGCACGGTGGTCATTTTCCCAGTGGCTCCTGAGTTGGCTAATGTTGAGCCAGGTCTGGCCCAGATCGATCCATTTTCTACTACTTCTACCGGCACATGGCTATCGATGGAGAAGTACCCAATCGATCGCTGCAATGCAATGGCTGGCCTACATTGAAAAAACCGAAGGAAAACAAATCTTACATGCGGCCCGACTAAAAGAAGTGTTTATTGCGGGATTCCATGTTGATGGCTACTACCAAGATCCTGAGACGTTAGAGGAGCACGTCTACGAGCATGCCGGCTGCTTTTATCACGGCTCTAAAGTGTGTATTACTACAGGCCGTAATCAGCCCATCTACGGCAATCCAGAAGACACCATGGAATTCCGTTATGAACGAACGCAACGAAAAAATGCAAGACTGCGTGAATTGGGGTACATTGTACATGAAATGTGGGAGTGCGAATTTAAACAGTTCTTGAAACAAAATTCAGCAATGGACGTATCTCAAGAATCATCCGTACATGAACCGTAGACCATTAAATCCAAGAGATAGCTTTTTTGGAGGAAGGACCAATTGTGTGAAATTGTACCACCAAGACGACGAAAAAGCAGGAGAAGTAATAAAATATTTCGATATTGTCTCGCTTTATCCTTACATAAATAAGTGTGCTAAATACCCTGTAGGCCATCCTAGAATTTATCTACAGGGTGATGAAAATATACCACCAATAAATAAAGTCAACGGTCTGATCAAAATGACGATATTACCAAGTCGCCATTTTTATCATGGTCTCCTGCCTTATCGATGAAACAAGAAACTACTGTTTCCACTGTGTGCTGCTTGTGCCGAAGAAATGAACCCAGACCCTACAGCAACGTGTACGCACAACGATCAGGAGCGATGCCTCACTGGAACATGGGTATCATATGAAATACAAAAGGCAATAGAATTAGGATATCAACCGGTGGAAATCTTTGAAATTTGGGATTATGACATTGAACAATATGACCCCATCACGAAAACAGGTGGCTTGTTCACGAAATACATCAATACGTTTTTGAAATCGAAAATGGAAGCTTCTGGCTGGCCCAGTTCCTGTGTCACCGAAGAAGACAAAACAAAATTTATACAAACCGTCCTGGAGCGTGAAGGTATTGCATTGGATCCGTCTAAAATTGAAAATAATCCTGCACGAAGAAGTTTATCTAAGCTTTGTGTTAACTCTCTATGGGGAAAGCTTTGTCAGCGTTCAAACTTTAGCCAGACCACAATTATTGATCGGCCGGAAGAATTTTATGAAAAACTCACTTCCCCCGACATTAAACTCCATCAAATTGTACCCATCAATGATACGATGTTATATGCGTTCTGGGAGTACAATGAACATGTGCCTGTTCAAAACCGAAACACCAATATCGTGTTAGGTGCATTTACAACATGTCAGGCACGTCTGGAACTGTACAAGTACCTGGAAATGTTGCAGGAACCTGTTTTATATTTCGACACGGATTCTGTGATTTTTACAGAAAAGCCCGGGGAGCCAACCATTGAACCTTCTATGTACTTGGGATGCTTATCGGATGAGATGGAGTCTTATGGCCAACGAGCGTACAATCAAGACATTTGTCAGTGGAGGACCGAAAAATTACAGCTTAGAAATATACAATCCAGACACCAACGTCACCAGCTACATATGTAAAATTAGAGGATTTACATTAAATTACAATGCAGGACAGCAATTAAATTTCAACATGCTAAAAGAAATGATTACAAATCAATGCCGTGAACAAGTCACCATTACTATCCCTCATAAAATATGCAGGACCAAAGACCATACCATCGTCACACGCAAAGAAGATAAAATGTACAGCATCCAGTACACAAAACGTCGATTTAAAGAACTCAATTCCTATGATACGGTTCCGTACGGGTACGTTAAAAAACAGAAGATGGAACTGGAAAAAGAAGAAGATGAAGAAAAAAACTGTAAATACCCAATGAGGCCGCCATTTCTTTTTTCCTTTTCCTTTTCCTTTTTTCCCTCCTTAACCACAAATCAGCAACACCAAGAAAAAAAATGAAGTACCCAGAAGAGTTCATAAACCACCAACACCACCATCAGTGGAAGAAATGCAGACATCTCGTATCCAAGGAGGAACCTTGACCATAAAGGAGCAACACCAAGAAAAATGCAGTACCCAGAAGAGTTCATAAACCAACAACACAACCATCAGTGGATGAAATGGTGTCATCTTGTACCCGAGGAGGAAGATGAGCCTAAACAGATGCATCTTTTACAAGTAAGTTTTATTTCTCTCTTACCAATATTTACTCATTTTTATTGTTTCAGAAAAAAAAGAAATTCTTAAAGTAATCCGTCGTTTCTTCTTTTTCTTTACAGGATACGTCTACAAGATTCAAAGATGATGACGCGTCCAAAATATTCATTAACTAGATCCTGTATTTATTATGTTAATAAAATTGTATGAGAAGAGCACATACCTTTCGTTAAAATACAACAAGTTGAAAAAAAATATGTTTTATTATTTCTTGAAACCTTGAACACTTGTTTTCAAATCATGGTAATCTTGAAAATTTAAGATGGAAAATATATCCAAGATTTGGTTTACATGATTTTGTTCGAAAAATTAATTAAAGAATTTTTTAGTGTCCAAAATTTGGTTTTTAATTTAGTTAAAAAAAATTGATTTGAAAATTTTCAAATGTGGTTTACATCTTTAGTTCGAAACTTGTTTTTAAAAATTGGTTCGAAATTTTTTAAAAATTTTTTAGTTCGAAAATTTTTTGATTTGAAAATTTAGTTCGAAAATTTTTGATTTGAAAATTTAGTTCGAAAGTTTTTAGTTTAAAATATTTTTTCGTTCGAAAAATTTTTCTATAATTTTTTTAGTTCGAAATTTTTTGGGGCTCGAAAATTTTTAAACTTTTTTTAGTTCGAAATTTTTTTGATTTGAAAATTTAGTTCGAAAGTTTTTAGTTTAAAATTTTTTTGTTCGAAAAATTTGTTTAAATTTTTTAGTTCGAAATTTTTTTAGTTCGAAAAATTTTTAGTTTTGAAATTTTTTTAGTTCGAAAAATTTTTAGTTTTGAAATATTTTTAGTTCGAAAAATTTTTAGTTTAAAATTTCTTGCTCTCTGCGGAACCGTTTCGAAAAGAATCGGAGAAGTTTAGGTAAGAAAAAATCTGGCAACACTGTTTCCATTAATGAAGCGCTTACTGAGCAATAAAACGCTGAGCGTTTAAGAAAATCTCTTAAACTCACAGCAATGCGTTATAAGAAATCTACAAGCGACAAGGATGGACCCCACTTTCACCATTGTATCCTTTCAGAGGCATAGGCTACTAATTAATGGACATGATCTCCATACGTAAACATATAAGGCAAGCTGTCTCTCCATCAGAAAGCTGGTAATCATCTTATCTGTCAAAGAGAATGATAATATTTAATGTAAACTTCAGTACAATATCATGATACCAAAAAGGTTATTTAAGAGGAGGTTGAACCCTCCATGGGAACTTTAAGGTACCAAAAAGGATAACCATAAAATGGAACAAAATTATAAAATCCAGGTCTAGGGTGGATCGCCGTCATAGTACTCTGAATTTCTAGCATTGGGGTTGGGGGTAAGATTATGCGACTTCTATCAACCAATCAAAATCGAGGTACCAAAACATTCATCTTATCCGTAAAATGGAAACAAATGAGTGAGGAATTTCCCCATACGTTATACCATGTAATCTGTTCACCATGTGGTAGGTCTAAAATCATGTGACTTCTATCTGCCAATCAGAATCGAGGTTCCAAAGTATACATCAAAGAGAATACCTGAATTTCAAAAATCCCAGGGTCTAAGATCATGTGACCTCAGGTATCAAAGCACTCACTTACCCGTAAAAGGGAACGATTTTTAAAAAATCCGAGACCCTAAGATCACGTGACCTCTATCAACCAAGCACCATCATGGTACGAAAGCATTCATCTTACCCGTAAAAGGGAACAAATTTCAAATATCTCTGGACCTAAGATCACGTGACATCTGTCAGCCAATCAGAATCAGGTATCAAAGCACTCATCTTACCGTAAAAGGGAACGATTTTTTTAAAAGAAATACCAAAGCCTAAAATCACGTGACATCTATCAGCCAATCAGCATCGTGGTACCAAAGCATTCATCTTACCCGTAAAAGGGAACGAATTTTCAAATATCCCAGGGTCTAAGATCATGTGATAGCTGTCAACCAATCAGAATGAGGTATCAAAGCACTCATCTTACCCGTAAAAGGGAACAATTTTCAAAAATCTTGGTCATAAAAGAGAATGAGGGATTTCCCCCGCGGGGTGACTCATGACGTCATACCACGTGACTTGGAAATTTGAATTTCCCGCGTGGGCGGGGCCTAAAGTCACGTGACCTCTCTCAACCAATCAGAATCGAGAAAATTTTTGCTGACTCGGTTCGCCATACGGGGGGGCCTACTACTCAGGGGATGGAGACAGCTGACTTCGTAATACAAGTCACGGACGTATCAAAAACGAATTCCAGGGAATGTCCAGCTATTAATCTATCGCCACTACAGCTCAGAGTATACTCATTTTATATATCTAATTTTTGTACCTTTCGACATTGTACGTTATTTTCGTTTACAGTTCCCCTGCCACCACACTTTTGTAGTATTGTCCTCATGTCACTACTTGATTCGACTATTCATGTTCCGACGCTTTCCGAGGTGTTTACCAAGTTAAGCCATTTTGGACGTTACTGCTACATAGTAGTTTTTATTTGCCTCCGATGTGTTGTCAAAATGCTTTTGTCTGGGGAGAGGAAGCAACTGTGACCATGTGGTACAGGGTTCAATTCTACTGTAGCCTTACTTTCGAATCCAAACTGAATGAATTTGTGATAGATAATATTGTGTTCCTGATTTTTCTTGTAGTACTCCTGCTTTCTCCCACAAGCTTACTAAATCTACTCTTCCACAATCACTTTCATTAACCATATAGCTCCAATAGTCAACAGGGCATAATAGTGGGACACTAGACTGAAGATTTTATTTAAATTCATTACATTTACTACATTCATTCCTCCTCTAACTATGCAACCACTTACAACACGTGAACAAAATTTTTGCATTTTTATTCCGTTCTTGAGATCAACATTCTGTCGTTTCATGCGTCATGAATTGAATCTACATTTTAAATAAACTGGATGAGAATACTGGCACATCCTCCTTCTTTTGGGAATTCACTTACACTACCACTAAATGATTCTTAATCATGCATTTTCCGATAGATTAGAATATTTCCTTATGATGCCAGTTTATAGTCAATGTGACGGGAAACCTAAGTATCGTTAATTCTCAATATCACATAAGTTTTATTTTACAAAGTATAAAGAAATAAATGTATTTTAAACGTATTTAAAAGAACATTGTATTGGGAAATGTTCGTGACTTTTAAAAATTCATATTTCTGTTTTATGTAATTAAGTTCTCAAAATTTTAAAATATTAATTAAAGCCACTCAGAAAACAATTATTTACATACTGTATATACTATTCCGCTGTAAAATAGCCACAATCACTTTGAGAATTAATTAAGTAAAAAGAATTGTACTTTACCTGCAAATCCTCTCCTCGAGCTGAACAGTAAGAAAATACCTTGACGACTAATAACGATATAACCAGCAGTCGGCTTTAAGTTGGATTCTTCAGCCAATCAAATACAAGGTGTTTCAGCAGGAACCAATCAGCGTGTCTAAATCTCGAAACAAGTGACGTAACTATTACAGGAAGTTGAGTGACTAGAGTATTCTAGTACCTTCTAGAATCTTCTTTACCGGATATTAATTGTTTCGCGATGGATTTCTACATCTACAACACGTGAGTTATGGTAACACAAGTTGACAAATCACGTAACAAACATAATAGCGTACATTTTTCTTGCAATTGCAACATCATATTGATTACTTTATCCTTATTAAATTACAAGAATGTAGTACCAAGGAAATATGAACGACTCATGTCTGTTGGAGTGATAATATCAGGATGGAGAATGACGTAATATCATATTGTTCTGCAAGAAACATTTATTGAATATACTAATTCTATTTTGATAGCTCCTACAAATGCAACCTAATATCGAATTTTTGTTCCTAATAAACATTGAAAACAAACAAAGGAAAATTAGGAGGATTAATTAATTAACTGTCTGGAATATTTTGTAATTCAACAAAGTAAAATTTAGAAATATGTATTAATGATACAGAAAAATATCCCTTACAATTCAAGGAAAGAAGAAAAGCTAATTAATGTTTTTATTTTTTTAAATAAAATACTTAGTTATAAATTTTGTTTTCGTTTATAGTTTTGTTACTTTGGTTTATCTAAATTTCTCTCAAATTTGTGTCCTTTTATTTTTTCATTAAGTAAAGAACCATAAAGATATAACATCTTCCTTTGTAATCCAATGTATGGTTGTAATTGTAGTACTAGTGGAATAAGGAGCACATTAGTAAGTTAAGAAGTTACAAAACCACAACAAATCGCAGCTATAAACTTTGGATTACTCTCTATTTAGATCTTAGGGGTTTTCTCACCTCACTACCGCCTTTATTATTATTATTATTATTATTATTATTATTATTATTATTATTATTATTATTATTATTATTATTATTATTTTGGTGAACAACTCAAAGATAATAAAAAATATAGAAAATTGATGCAAAGAGAGCCAGACATTATGCATAAAGTGAGATTAGATGAAGTGATATTTCTTCCAGTTGAATCAAAGGTTGGCCCAGGGAGAAATTCCCTCTACTGTAGCAACATAATTCCTCCTAGGTCATAGCTACGATGGTGCGCAACGTGATTATCAGTTTATTCTTACTGTTACTTTGAATTGAAAGGTCCCCCTCACAAAATATAAAATCATCACTTGTTAAGGATATTAAATATCCGCGCCATAATTGATTTGAGATATATGGGAAATAATTATGATTCTATCTTTGAAATGAACAGGGATTTTAAGTGTCTCTTACTTCCTCAAAATTAAATTTTGTGATGTATGTAAAATTTTAATATAGTAAGTTTGGGTGATTCCGAACAGTCACTGAATACGGACATCGTAAGCTTACGATAATACTGTTCTTGTGTAATGTGGACACTTGTTGTGACACCTATTTGAAACACTTTATCTTGATACAGTTCAGTACTTAGTAGGAATCGCAAAGAGTGTTATACGTAGTTTCGACGGTGAGGGAAAGAAGAAGAAACATGAAAGTTCATTCATGTTTTTTGACCTGATGTAACTTTTCGGTGAAATATGTTAAGGTTTTACACAGTTTACACAGTGGTTGTAAGTAAATGGTTAAGTAAGACATATATCGAAGCGACGACCCTACTTTATTCGTTGCAAATTGGAAGAATGCTATTACCTTGTGCACGTTTAGTCAAACGCGTGTACACGTTTACAGTGCTCAAAACAGGCGAATCCGGACGTTTGGGGAAGAGTGAATTCGGACAGGTTTATTACGTTAAGGTGAATCCGGAGAGGTTTTTTACGTTAAGGTGAATTCAGACAATGTAAGTAATGAACTAGGAGAATTCAGAACACTCTGTCGCTTTTCACGTTTATGCAGGGGTGCCCACAAGGGGGGGGGCTATGACGCAAACTGCGTCATTGAGATATTTCAGGGGGGGTAAAAATCTATATAAATATGTTTGAGAGGGTGTAAAAATTAATCGAAAAGATTTTTTTTTCATGGAAGAACACCTACGGATAGACAATTGAGGGGGAATGCGTCATGGAAATGAGGGGGGGCACCACTGGTTTATGAGTGTGAAATAGAGGTCTACTGAGGCCCTACGTGAGTTTTTTGCTTACATCTAGCGTCTATTAATTTTTGCCATAAATGGACACCGAGGAATCACCAGAAAAAGCTATAAAATTATCTTAGGATCTACCAACAGAACTAAATTACAAATTGCTAATCATAAGGTGTTCAGAAATTCTACACTACTGAATGACTACATTATCTGGTATATTCCCATTTGATCCGCAACAAGTTTGGGAACATGCATTTCTTTTGTCAAATGAACATGATCCGCCAGCAGCTGGAAACAATTCCTCTTCTGTGTCGTCATACTCATCCCCAAACACGTCTGAATCGCCTTCAGAGCCCTCAGTTAAACAGTTCCTATTTTTTCCTGCTCCTGCGTCTCTCAAACCCTCATCCCAATAGTCCGGCGTTGCTAAAAGACTAAGTATCTCGAATTGCGGTTTGTTTCAACCGTCTTCTCAAACACAATCGAAGTTATGCATGAAACGAACTGTGGATTTTGTAAGAAGAATTATTATGTACCATCATCAAGCAAATACGGTTCCTGGGTGTCCTGTACTGTGTGTAAAACCTGGTTTCATTAACAATGAGTGGGAACTGATGAGGAACTATATTTTATCTATGGACAATCTGTCTGAATTAAGACTAGTGCTTCACGAAACTGGCAGACGTCATTAACACAAAAAATAAATAAACAAATAAATAAAATAAAATAAATAAATTAAAGTAAAAAATAAATGCTAGTCTCAGTGCACACATATTATTCATTTTACTGATAATCTAGTTGTTACTAGCAAAAAAGTAGTAGTACAATATAGTTCTAATGGAAACAAATATGATTACTATGTTTTATGATTAAACGCTATAGTAGTTACACTACTGTGCATTTAACTTACAATTTCAACAATAATTAGTATAGAAATTGCTGTTTAAATTCGTATGTATTTATCATGTATTTATATTATATACTTATCATGTTAGGATGTTAATGTAGCAAGATAATAAGCTAAAATATACCTATTATATATATATATATATTCTTTCAAAGTTCAGTGTCCGGAATCGACAACCTACTGTCCAGGTTCAACAATCCAAATTTGCAAATCAAAAATTTTGTCAACTTTCAGAATTTTTTTTATTTCTTAACATGCCATTCCAGGGAAACTATTTCAGCTGTACATTCATACCAACATATCATTAAATAATATGGCGAAGTATTAGATATTTACGTTTAGCGGAGTAGTAGTAAAAGGAAGAAACATCAGAACTGTCCGGATCCACCCAAACTTACCCAATTTAATTTAGATAATGCTAAATTTAAATGTAATGCAAATTCAGTATTTACAGAGCAAGCAATATAAAACTAATGTTTCAATAAAGTCAAATTATTAAACTTCCAGGTTAATTAAAATATATTACTAAATACGACATCTCCCAATATATTTTCCTTCCGTGATAAGTGTGCACCCAACTTAATACTCATTTGTAGATTAATATTGACAACATTTAAGGATAGTTTAGTTATGTATATTATGACTTATCCATATCCCATATTTAAGAATTCTAACTTAAAATGTTGACATATTCTGAATAATTTACACGTTGGTTGCTTTATTATAAAGGTAACCAAGAAAGTTATGTCGCTTTCTGTGGAGGTCTGTGTTTAATTGGCCATCACACCGTGACTTGAATGCGAATGGAGATAAGAGAATGTCAGTTGTTGGTGTGGGTATATACAACTTACTAGCTGGATGTAGCAGTTCAGTTACACTGTGAAATTGCGTACGGGCAGAGTGAACATGGAACCTCCGTAGAGCGTCATAAGGGGGTGTATGCTGTACAAGTTCAAACTGGGGTCAAACGCCACTAGAGCGAGGCGAAAGATATACCAGGTCTTTGGTGAGGGTGTTGTGACTACCTGGAAAATGCAGTGGTGGTTTATCAAGTTTAAAGACTGTGACTAAACACTCGAAGACATACCACGTGTAAGAAGACCAACATATGTAGAAAATGAAGACCTTCAGGCCGCAATTGTGGCGAACAGTGGCCAGACATGTGAATAACTACAGTTCAGCGTGAGTACAGAAACGATTCGGTAGCCTCTCCATAAACTTCGAAAGCACTAGAAGTTTGGTCGATGGGTCTCACATGATTTTACCCCGGGCCAGAAGGCAACGCGAACACACACCTGTGTTTCTTTACTGTTTCGTCTGAGGAAGGAGCCATTTCTGGTCAGAACGTTGACATGTGATGAGAAGTGGGTCATGTAGGGTAGGTCGAGGTACGTTGAAACAGGGTATAAGTTGATACACTGCATCTTACTTCATAGTGCGCGCCCGCAGCTTCGGTGTTTCCCAGAGGAAGGAACACTGTACAGGCGCCATCAGTTTCAGTTTGACATTCGTTCACGTTGTGTTGAAATGTTGGTGTTATTAAGTAAAAACTGTTTTTGATAACCCGAAGTAAATTTTTTTGTTCTCACATCGTGTGACTTCAGCTACTGGAGCCTAGGCATTGGCGACCGACTGGCGTAGGAACTTATTGGACCCTTCAAAGGTAAGATATTTTTATTCTTGTTGGTTGTTTTCATGAGCACGTTTTTTGCGTATTACGTTTAAAGTAAGATTGGAGCATGTTTATACGTTTAAAATGAGGCAAGTCGATAAGGCGTATCAACTTACCCCAACCAGTGTTTAATTTTTCCATTCTTTTTTTTTCAGCAGAAGATGGTTCGGAATTATGTGAAAAAAACGAAGAAGGGAGAAATTCCACTTGAGACATTTGAAAGAGCATACGCGGATATGAAAGAAGGAAAATTATCATTGAGGGGGGCTGCTAACACCTACGGTATCAACAAAATGATTCTACTATAGTACAAAACGAAAAGGGAAAATAAACCCGTTGCTCGAGTCGGTTATTCTAAACATCTACAAGGCCTTACAAATGATCTGGAACTTCAGCTGAAAGAGTATGTACTTCACTGCTCAAAGTTATTTTATCGGTTAAGTTCTAAAGATGTTCATCGTTTGGCCTATGAATTAGCAGTCGCAAATAACCGTAACATTCTAGATACTTGGGAAACTACGAAGTTAGCAACATGTGAATGCTTTACAGCTTATATGAAAAGGCACCCCACGCTTTCCCTCAGATCTCCTGAAGCAACAAGTTTCAGCCGCGCCACTAGTTTCAACAAGCACAATGATGGGAATTTTTTGCAAATTTAAAAGTTTTAGATCAGTATCAGTTTTCACCAGAAGATATTTGGAATGGGATACGGACAAAATCTCGGGGCCGAAACATCGCCGCCCAAAATCTCGCCGGCCGAAACCTCGCGGGACAAAATCTCTCCGGGCCAAAACCTCGCCGCCGAAAACCTCGCGTGGCCAAAACCTCGCCGCCCAAAA
Source organism: Thermobia domestica (assembly GCF_964235325.1). NCBI lineage: Eukaryota > Metazoa > Arthropoda > Insecta > Zygentoma > Lepismatidae > Thermobia > Thermobia domestica. The sequence continues at coordinate 172,114,956 of NC_137458.1, forward strand.
CCTCGCTGGACAAAATCTCGCCGGGCCAAAACCTCGCGTTGCCAACACCTCGCCATCCAAAACATCGCGTGGTCAAAACCTCGCTGCGAATGAAACTTTTCTTTAAGATTTACCTAATGAATTTCTTAATATGTAATTCCACATTACATAATAATAATAATAATAATAATAATAATAATAATAAGATACGAAACATCGTGTGAGTGGGCTTTCTCGGGTTATTCCCGTTTCCTTCCACTTTTTTATTCGATCATTTCCTTCATCCTGGTCATCTACGTCTCCTTTAACCTACAGGACATAATCAAGGGACGTCGTAAAAACTCATATATTATTTCATACTTTCATAAATATTATTAGATTTTTGTTAAAATTTTAAGTTTTTGGATACTCCAAAGTTCACGAAACTAACCCCGTTAGTTGTCATTACTTTCCTTATGCAGACTTTCTTTCCCTATAACCAGTTTAAAAACATCCTGTCGCCCTACCTTCACATTGAAATCCTCTAATACAAAAATAGAATTTTCATATGGTATCGCGGGACTTGGTCAAATACCCGTGATACTTCTTCTGAAACAGAGTCTTTTATACCGTCACCCTTATCATCTGTTGGAACATTTACATTTTGGTCAGTCGAGGTTTTGGGTATGGCGATATTTTGGGGCGCAAGGTTTTGGAAGACGAGGTTTTCGCAAGGCGAGGTTTTGGCCAGGCGAGATTTTGGCCCGCGAGGTTTTGGGTGGCGAGGTTTTGGCCAGGCGAGGTTTCGGCCCGGCGATATTTTGGGCTGCGAGGTTTTGGGAGGCGAGGTTTTGGCGAGGCGAGGTTTTGGTCCTCGAGGTTGTCGCCGCGAGGTTCTGGCCGCGAGGTTTTGTACCCAAACCATTTGGAATGTTGTTGAGACTGCTGTGCAAACAATTCAAAAGGTAGCCAAAATAGTGGTTAGAAAACGTTCTCGCCATGTGGCTAGGGTGACTCCGGCAGAGCGGGGATCAACAGTGACAATGGTCATTGCTGTAAACGCTATTGGAAATTCAGCTCTGCCAATGTTTGTTTTCCACCGGGTTTTCTACAAGTACCATTTCGTTAGCAGTGGACCGCCTGGATGCATTGGGACAGCATATCTATCCGGGTGGATGACTGGAGAGACATTTTTGTTATTTGTGCAACACTTTCATAAGCACATGAAGTCTACAAAAGAACGTCCTTGTTTGATTCTTTTGGATAACCACGAATCTCACCTATCAGTAAGTGTTGTAAACTTCTGTAAGGACTATGGTATTATATTATTGTCATTCCCACCACACACAACACATCACTTACAACTATTAGATAAATCTGTCTTTGGGCCTTTCAAGAAATATTATTTCGCTGCAGTGGATAATTGGATGACAAACAATCCTGGAAAGACAATGGCAATCTATAACATTCACGGTATTGTGAATGCTGATCTTCCTTCCGCTCTAACACAGAAAAATATTTTATCTGGCTTCATGGCTTCCAATATGACACCATTCAATCCCGAAGTATTCCGCGATAATGATTTTCTGCCATATTTAGAAACTAATCCCGAAGCTAATGCTGGCATAAATACGGTGAAGATATGTGTATTTAGACAGATAATGAAACATATTTTTTCGGACTTTGGGACATTTTATTTTAAAATTCTATGCAGTGAAAAGCATCATCGTTTATTTAATGTTGATACACTTTTCGATTTTTTGCTAAGATCATTTACTTTTCCTACGAGGTAGTTTTCTTGCTGTTTGTTAATTCCTTCAACACATGTAATTTCTTAATCAATAAAAAACGACAGATTGTTTCCCTGTCAGCATTCCTATCATCACCTCACCTTTGGTTAATCTATGAGTACACACTCTTTATCCAGACTGAAGAAACAGTCAACGACCCAGGATATTAACTCGGAACTGACATCGAACAAAAACCATTGAGAGACTTTTGAAAGAGGTAGCCCTGATTAGATTGGAGACGAGTCAACATGTGAGAACGCGAGCTACAATTCCGAGTTTACGAGAAGTTTACCTTCCTCTAGCCTAGAGAGCACTTTGTCTTAGCTAACGTCATAGCTGTCGACTACAATGGATAGTTCGCTAAAGAGCAATTTCGATTTTGATTGAATTCACTATCTTCGCAAGGTAGTTTTCTTGTCCGGGTTTCGCCGACCCTTAATTTACGACTACTTGGACACCCAATAGACCAGAGAGAAAGGGTGGGCGCAACCTGTCAGTTCTGACATCCCCAATTACACAAATAATTAGCACTTATCTGAGCTTTCAGACTGACAAGGGGCGACTGCACATGGCGGAGATGTGGTTTTAATACTTAATCTTGTGTGGATGCACACATATTTGTGACCTTCGATTTTTCTCATCTAGCTGACCATAATTAGGTTTCAGTTTTACATTACTCTCCTTTCCGCCCACCGTTAGAATTTGCTGAAATTCTATTTGTTTTACCATCCTCCCTCCACCCTCTCAATTTGTTGTGTTATTTTGTTGTTTGTGTGTAATCTTAAATATATTATTTAGAGATATTTAGAAAATATGGTGCATTCTGGCATTATGGGACAAACTCGACTTACGTCTCTAGATTCAATTGCACGCTCCACATTTTTCACGGCAAGTATGGGGAAGATATTCGTTTTTGAATATTTTGAATCTTACTGCGTCATTTATGAGTTCAACGCAGTCAAGAAGATTCATTTGCTGCCATATCTATTAAGGGACGGAGACCTGGCGTGGTTTTTAGCTTTAACTAGGACATACGAATTTGTGAACTTGTCGTATGTAAACATAAAGGGAGGTATGATTACATTATTTGGAGGTTTTGTAGTTAAGAACATGACGGAACACACCATTCGATCTAGAGATCAAAAAGAAGGGGAACCTATTATGACATTTATTTATGACAAGCTAGCTCGCATGCTTAGTTTTGATAAATCTATGCCTATACAGCAACAAATCAATTTCCAAGTCGAAGGATTATTGCCTCAGTACTTTAAACTAAAATGTGATAAATCGTTCACCTCGATCGATGCGTTGTGTACATTCTTGTTACAAGAACAGTCAACAAAATTGTGAATTTTAAGACGCTTCTTAAAGCTAAGTCTAAAGAACAAATCTTGCAGTATAGCACACTGGAATTTATAGCAAAGATAGCTTATGTTTCGTTGCGCGATAATTCTCATGTTTCGTTCCCTCTCGAAGAACAACAACAGAGGAAAGAAAAGCTTGCACTTTTAGAACATCATGATATCTTATCCGCTGGGAAAGAATGCGGTAATCAACAGTTTGTAGATTCCATTCCGCTTCATCAACAGAAATGTAACTTTCTTCTTTTTGTACTTCTGAATGTAAGAGTGATGTGAATAATAATATGCGTAACAGAATGAGCTCTCCAACGAATGCTCCTGTTATTGTTAGGAATACGCAAAACAGGCGAACAGAGAATTATAGTATGTCTCACGCGAATAATAACATACACTGTCTAGAAAAAACATTAGTATGCAATATGGCACAATTCAAGAGTAACGATGAGAGTAATGTTATAAATAGAGAACATAGTTAAGGGAATAGAGGGAGGCTATCAAGATTCACACTACTACTACGCCTATTTTTAGGGATAGAATTCTTTCTTGTATCAAAATTACTATTGAAAATAAAGAGTATAAATCGTTGTTGGATTCTGGCAGTCAAATTTCTATATGTATTAGGCAGCTTCTTCCTCCCAACACTAACCTTGGTAAAAGACGTACGATTATCCGTGAAATTTCGGGTAAAGAACTTGAAACTTACACGTTAGCTGTGTTGAAGTTCAAAATTGATCCGTATCTAAAACTTCTATTTTCTCGTCTGTCACTTTTTACTTCTCAACAAGAACAGAAATATTTTGCTAATTATGTAAACGCAATTTATTAATGTTCAAATTTTGTCTTCAGTTTCCTTTTAGCTTAAGTCGGTGTTAAATTATGTAATTGAGATGTCCTTGAATAAAAAAGTGAGTAGAAAAAAGTGGTTAGCGTTGTAGTTTCGTAATCTGGCAATCAATGTTCGATTCTCACGTTCGCCGTTTACACTTTTTAAAATGTTTAATTTGCAAGGCTGAGCTTCAGTTGGATGCTGCTAAATGAAAGATAATCTACAGTGGAGAAATTCAGTGATGATGTAATCCTGAAAATAAAGGAAGAAAACTGAATGGAGAAAACGAGTTACAGAGTGAATTCTGTTAATGGTTCTATATTTGATATTAACCGTTAATTACGTGCATTTTGAAAATTTTTGTTTATTGACACTGTATTTTCCTTTTTTCCTTGTGTACTAATGAGTAAATTTTACAAACATTAAACAAATCACGAACCCTCAGTTATACTTGCAACCTAAGAGTGAAATATGCTTAGTACGGATAAGTTCTCCAACTCGTCTGTGTTATCGAATTTTGCATTTTTAATATTTATAAATAAATTACTGTGTACCAATATTTAGCATTTTCAAATATCATTTAATGAATAATGAAATGAGACAAGTTTTTATTTCGAAGTAACATTACGTATCAATCAGTGGCGCCGGAACCTAGGAGGTAGGGCCCTGTTACACCCCCAAAATATTCATTGGAGGCTGGGCTCTTCCCCAGAAATGATCAATCCATACTTTAATTGATTTACAGGTAGGACTACTGTTACTAGTTTTAAAATTCAGCGCAAGGCTATATGTTTACTTTATAAAATAAACTAATTCATATACAGCATAATCTATCCGTATATTATTTGATACGCATATATGTATAGTCATCTGAAGTAAGTTAACTTGTTTATAAAATCCTCATTTGAGTTAATTATAAGATTATTTAAGCATCCCAAGTGTTATCTTATCATCGGCTCCTCCGGTGTCCCTATATTTTTCTAGCACTGTGCTGTGTACTGTGAGTACAAGTATGCGAAGACTCCATTTTGTCATTTCAGAAGCCAGTGTTTTGCCTCCTGCACAAAAACACTTTTTACGATTTGTTCTTTTAACTTGTGGGAACAACTTTATGCTGGTGTTCTAGCTGCTCTACCAGGCGTAATTAATCGTGGAAACGGCGTTAGTTGGGTTGCCTAAGTCACGGATTTTGTACCTCAAGAAATTCTGAGGCGCACTGTAAATGTATATTTTTTATTTTTTTATTATACTAATATTATACACACATTATACAGCACATATTATACAGGTATGAAGAAATAGTGACCACATTTGTTCCTTAAATATTTCAAATTTTGTCACGTATGGCCCTGCAGTCTTCCTTCCTGTGAGTTCCTAATATGTCCTATTATCTCTGCATTTGTAGTTTCGCCGATTTTTACGTTATTATTTGTTGAATTTTCATGTGAGTTCTCATATGTGTATGCTCTTCGTCATAATCTGCCTGTTCATCCTGTGGTAAAAGATTCTTAGGCATGTAATTGAGTGTGCAGTCACTCACATAAGTACCTGGACTTTTGATTGTTATAATTCCGTTACTTGCGGTCCAGGTCATTTCCAGTTGTGAGAACGCCTAGACAGATGCAACCCAACTTACACGTAACTTTTCTCGGCACTGACAGCAGTTGGTAGAGCTGGTCCATATGTTTATGCAGTTAAAATGTAAAGTAGGTGACTAACGAAACAGTTCTCCACTCTAGGAGAAATCTCTAGGGTTCGGATCGTGTTTTGCAAAGAACACCATATACTAATCTCAATATTACTGTGTATGTAATGTATTATTTCTTTATATACTGCATGCTTATAGAAATAAAAATACTGACCAGGAAAACCTTGAAAGTAGACAAAAATATCACATCTAGAACAACTGCTGGAAATAAGTTTGCAAATGATTGCCTCTGAATGAGACCTTCTCCAATTCTGCTCATTCCAACATCTTTTTGTTTCTGAAGGAGAGAAGATCTTGCTTGTCACACTGAGTATGTATTGAAATTGAAAATGAAACATTTGAAAAAGTTTCAACCTGCGGGATCCGAACCTGGGTCCACCGAATAGAAGTTCAATACACTAACCACTTACCTACTGAGTTTTATTATACATGTACGCGACTGTACAAGATTTTACAGAAATTTTCAGTATACGGTTGGCTCCGTAACAAAACACTTACACAAGTACTGAATACAAACATATATACTAAGACTAATATAACGATTGAGAGCAATTCCGAAGGGAAGCTAGCAGTAACGAACCTGAAAGGGAGGACTCACGAAAGTATTACTTCTAGAAGCCTACTAAAGTACCGCTTGTGCAACGCAGACGAAAAAATTTGGAACGCGTGTGTTTAAGAAAGTCGTAAGAAGTGTGAGCGTCCATGAATGGGGTGTAGCAGTAAATATACACGATGGTGCATGTAATTAGAAAAGAACGGCGTGATATTTTGTAGGGGGAAAAAACGGAAATCTGGAAACATAATGTAAGACACTCTGAACTGATGGGGGGTGGCATCGACAAATGCTTCCTAATGAAATCGGGAGGCAGTTCCAAATAAATGGAGCAGCAATGCAACAAGTGTAACGGTGGGACAGCGTGTCTTCCTGGGTACATCTGATGCACTGAGCGTCAGGGAGACGATGCAGCTTAAAGAGACAAGCACTGGTGGGTATTAACTGGTGAACCACTTGAAACCAGGTCACCTGGAAATACGAAGGCAAGCAGGAACAGAGATGTTAGCCCAAACTTGCGACCAATGGGCCTGTGGAAAACGCTGGGGGATACGTAAGAGTCGAATCGAAAGTGTAAGACGGAAGTAAATGGTACAAGGTACGTGAAGTATGCCCCTCAGGGCATAGTGCCACACCTGCTTAGGTCCAGTACTGTATTAATAAAAGAATGTAAGACAGGCAATAGTCATAGAATTGAATGAACGGGGGGTTCTGGGGGAACTCATAACTCGGCCAAAACAACGGATCCACTGGTGTGTAAAGTACTCGGCGTTATATACAGCTGTATAGAAGTCAAGCATAAACAAGGTGCGACATTTAATAAGTATATTGACCTGTCCTATACCTCCCACGGATCGGGGAAGGTAAAGGGTCGGACGTGGGAGACGAAAAAATAAACGCGCCAAATATTGCTCCGAAATAAAGATTCAAACCGTTTCGCGTAGATTTCCGATAATGGGTAAATGCGTGCTCTGTACCGCTGTTTAGAAACCACGTAAATATTAACAAATTGGGTTCAATGCAATAAGTGGAGACGGCGAAATAGCTGGGAATAGGTGACTGATTTCGGTTAAGAGTGGTGACCAAACATCGTCATACAAAGGGGTAGGGTTTGACATAAAAGGGACACCTAAGATCCGCAAAGAGGAGACATGTGGTATTTGTGGAATCCCAGTGTCGGGAGTGGGTAAACGAAAATCATTGAATTGAAGTAGCTGTACTTTCGTGCATTGTAATGTAACCCTGAACAACGGGCATAGCGCTGTAACACATCGTGACACTGGCCATCTGCGTGGGAACAACACCGGCAATATTGATGTTGTCAGCAAACGCTAAAATGTTCTAAGTAAGAAAACGAGAAGGCCCGGGAGGATGTAATGTTGCCAATTTCCTTAGCAAAGGGTCTAGTGCTAGAACGAAAAGGGTAGTTAATAAACCACAGCCTTGCCTAAGGCCCGGTTTCATTGGGATAAGAGGAAAAAATGTCTGTTAATTTGAATTCGAAAAGTACCGTAGAGTATAAATTCGCAATGACTGCGCGGAAGGCTATGGGGAACTGACAAGGTTCGAGAATTCGCATAAGAAAACTCCGGTCCAGACCGTCGTATCTTTTCTAAATCTACGGCTAGAAACCGGCCGGAACTTGATGGAAATGGAAGTACGAAAACAGATCCCGTAAAGAACGTAAGGTATAACTAAGATTATGTGTCGAGTGAAGTGCAGCTTGAAACGAACTGACGTAGTGAAACATAAGAGGGCGTAAACGAGCTGTAAGGATTTTCGTGAATAGTTTAATATCAGTGGGTAATAAAGAAATGGGCCTAAAGTCCTGAACCACTTTCGCAGATGTGGATTTGGGAATGAGGACCATAATAGCCCTGTTTCGACAAAAGGCTTCACCAGATAATTAAGCATTAAATAAAGACGTGAGATGAGTGCTGAGGTGTGTCCAATATTGTTTGTAGAACTGGATTGTCAAGCCGTCTCCCCAGAGGAGTTACGACCCCACAGCCGGCAAAGGGCAGTGAAAATTTCATTCGCAGTTATCGGTTACATAAGAGTCTGGCTATCGTGTTCTGAAAGTGGATGATATATCATAGACACAAAATCCCGAGTCTATGTAGTATCCACGAGACGCTCGGTCGTGAAATCCGTATAATAGCGTGTAAATTCACTTAATATTTGTGCAGCTTCCCTTGTGAACGTACCGTCTCCCAGAACGAGAGAATTAATAACCATAGAACGTCTCTGTCTTAAAAGTAAATTTACCTGGTAAATAGGAGTACTTTCATCGGGGAAACGGTGATAAGAAATCATTTGACAAATAGGCTAGGAGGGAATTATGGGAATAAATAATTTTTAAACGCTGTTTGATACTATTGATATGCGCAAAGTTTGTAAGCCAAGGAGAGGTTAACCAAAATTCGATACAAGAATTCATGTAAATGATTATCATCAGCACGCGCAAATTGGCTGCGCCACTGAAAAAAGCTTCGAATTTTGGTTTCACAGTAAAGGTTCCACCATGAGCTTAAAGTTGAATAATATCTCTTCATGCGTCACCAGTAGAGGAAACGAGGAGAAAATGTTTCCCGTAACTCGACTTGTAACATTAACTCATAAATCATCTTCCAATACGAAGGGCCTCTAGAAGGTGGCAGCAAAAAAGGTAATTTAAAACTAATTTCAATTCTGGCGTGATCGGAAAAGACTATTGAAATTGTAAAAACTTGTAGGACTGCAGGACAAAGGCAATCAGGAATATAAGCCCTATCGATACGACTTTTAGTAGTTACAGAGTAATATGAAAAAAACATGCTGCGACTCAGACATGAAAAACGAGTCTTTCAAGTTCAAAACTCAGGCAAGCTCAACCAACGAAGGTCAAGGCGGGGCAGGTGTTAGTGAGTCCCGGGAGTCGATAATAGCATTAATTTCACCGACCAAGATACTATGAGAAATACCTGGGGGCATAATGATAGGATTGTAGATGCGTAAAATGCCTCCTTTTCCTGAGTACGTAAAATGCCAGAAGGGCCGTATAAACCTAGAAAATATATTCTGAATATAACAACGAATGACTCGGCCATTGGGAGACAGTACCACTCTGACATAGTAAAGTCCCATACGAATCAGAGTCGCAACCCCAGTGGAGCGTCCTAAATTTACAAATGAATCATTATAACTGAGAAAATCTAATGACGGGAAAGTTAGTTCTTGAATACAACAGACGTCTGAACGTCGATTGTCGATAAACTGTTTTAGTTGTCATATTATGCTCTGAACTAATTCTGTTTATATTAAACGAAAGCACCTGAAAAGAGTTCACTAGGGGCATTCTATATCAGACAAATATTAAAGAATAATATAAATATTTGCTAAAATGAAAGGATTCATGATCCGTCAAAACTATAAACACCACACAGATTGTGAAAAGAACATGTCCCGGAAAGAATACACTTGGGACTCCAGAAAACAAAAAAATACTACAACACATTCTAGCGAAAGGAACACTACTTGAGGCGTACTGAAGGTCAAGTACAATACGGAGCTGCATTGAATGTAAACACTATTAGTCACGGAAGTTATGAGTTAGAGGAAGAACGAACCTCGGAATGGAGATCTCTTGTTTCCTTTCGGTCTGTCCCGGGGGCATCTTCAGAAATAAAGCTGTGTTCTTGTTTTTCTTGTAGAAGCGCGAGTTACTTTCCTTCGTTTTTGCTTATAATTCGACTCAGATGTAATTGACACTGATGTTTGTTCATTTTGAAAGGTTACTAAAGCTTCGTCATTCTCACTAGGGGAACACTCAATACAATAGAAACTTCCTGGGAGGAGGGATGAGACAAAGAAATAGGTAGAACTTCCATTTCGGTATTATCCTGGGAAGGTAGAGGTGCTGGGTGTGAGTCGGGAACACCTGGAACTTTTGTTGAGTCATTCCATAACTTAGTCGTGAATTATAAGGTCGGAAAAGCAGGAAACAAACGTGTATCAGATATTATTACAGGTACCCGAGAGGGACCGGAATTGAAGTCCAAGGTGGGCGTTTAGAGGCCCATCTGGATCCACAAAGGTTGTACTTTTCCAATCTAGGTCACTTCAGCGCCAGTGGTAGATTTTCCTTTGTTCAGGGGGCAATTTTTTATGGTATGTAAACTAGATTGGCATTGGAAACATGTGATTGGCTGTCATTCATACGAAACCCTGGCTCTACAACCCTGCACTATAATACGGTACGGAATATGTTTTTGGAGTTCCATACGAATAATTCGCACTCCACTCTCTATACCAGAGGGGAAAGGCGCACTCCAGCGAACCAGCCCCTACTGACGAAATCTTCTTCCAGGATCGAGAGAGTACATTCTAAAGGGTAAACATACACACGTATTAATTTCACTGAATCCCCGACTGCTACGATCATGACGTCACTGATATTGCCGTTCCAATGGTGAAATGTAACAGAAGCCGGATCGATTGATGCAAATTGTTCATAAGCACATTTATTTTTAAACTTAATAAAAATACTATATGACTCCGCATGTAATTGCAGTGGACTTACTTTCTCAAAAATACCAGGAAACTGGTGGGCTAATCAAAGATATATATATATATATATATATATATATATATATATATATATATATATATATATATATATATCTATATCTATCTATCTATCTATCTATCTATATATATATATATATATATATATATATATATATATATATATATATATATATATATATATATATATATATATATATATGGCTGGGATTTGGTCTAGAACTGTGAAATCTCCGGTCAAATAGCAACTGAAACTGTAGTTCTTTTTGTATTTCATATCTTGATCACTGAATGAACTGCTTAACACTGAAAACTGCTACGCACCAAAACACTGAAGGTTATAAACCTTAGAAATAAACCACAAGGCACGTCAGTGAATGTAGGAATTGTTGTAGCTTCACCCAGCCATACCATACGAATCAGCGACGTGACCTGCTCGAAACTAGCGCAATATTTCACCGTCCATTTAAACTATTAACTACTTAAAATCGTCGCATGGTAGACTATACAAAATATTAATGCTTGTATAAGGAAAGTTCCTTGTGTTCCTTATGAGTGTCACAATGACTTACTCCAGATTTCCATCTTAAACTCAAAAACAAGTTATATAGAGCTTCGCCAATGAGGAAAATATCACGAAATGTTCTCTAAGTTGAGGCTACGTCATCGTTTTTAACTGCTCCCGATTTACATTACTACTATCCTTCCCATCGTAACTTCTATTTTCCAAAGAAGAAAGGACGGCAGCAATTTATTTCACATTCTTTGAATTATTTCAACACGTGTAGAAAAGTGTGTGCTATGTTTATCTAACATAAGTACTAGTTCATTTTCTTATATTTGTATGAGGAATTGATGGCAAAGTGTGAAAACAAAGAACTGTGATTACAGCGACCCGGATTCGAATCCCGTCCTGGTATTTATTATTTTTTTCTTTATTGCAAGTATTGCTTACGTAATTGATATTATAATCCTATTAGTATTTTATAATAATAATAATAATAATAATAATAATAATAATAATAATAATAATAATAATAATAATAATAATAATAATAATAATAATAATAATAATAATTATTATTATTATTATTATTATTACTATTAATGCAAAGTCGAGTTTTGGCTACATATTTTATATCTTATAAATTTTCTGATTAGATTTAAACTCTTTTTGTTGAATAATGAACACACACCATTGTAGGGTGTTTGGGGAGGGATATATCATCCTGTTGCTCTTTTTTAATTGCACGCTACACCAAGCCTGGATACTACACTTCACCTTTCTATATCTACGGTAAATATCTTAAAAGTTTAGATTATCATAAGATAGTAAGTGAATAAGTGATGAGATCAATGAACTTTGCGTATTAACAACATTTAAAGTATCAGATTGTCGGAAAAGTCATGTCGTATTCCGGTAAAATATGGCTAGTGATGAGCAAATGCAAGACCAAGACCAAGACCCGGGTGGTCTTGGTCTTGGTCTTGGTCTTGCACATGCGGTCTTGGTCTTGGTCTTGCACTGGAACCCTCGGTCTCGGTCTTGGTCTTGGTCTTGCACACCTAGTCTTGGTCTTGGTCTTGGTCTTGCACACCCAGTCTTGGTCTTGCTTGCAAGAGTCTTGCAAGTTTTGTTTTAAAGAAATCTATGATTTTCATAAGTAAATTTTACTCTGGATATAAGGGATAATAAATCCTACATTGCGTCAATAGTGAGGGAAATACAATGTATGTTTCTAAATGTAATATATTTTACCTTCGTGTAAGTGTGATGATACTGTACAACATAGGCGATGACCTTTACTTTTTTTTCAATGGGTGATCACGATTCACTACATATATCAGATAAATCACAACATTTCGTAATATTTTTTATATGTTTTAACAGATCCAATACTCCACTGGTTCTCAAACTGGGGAGGCTACCCCTGACAGTGAGACGCATGAAAGAAAATCAAGACGGCACAGATTACTGAAATACCATAAATTGCAAAATTATTTTTACACTCTAAAGGCGTCAGATTTTCTTCTTTCCAACCACGATTAGCTCATCTTTGTATTGAACAAACTCCCAATTAAATATTGAAATTTTGTTTTACTGGTTCTAATACGTACTGTATGGGGCAGAAACAAGGACATTACGCAAAAACGATGAAACAATTAGACTTTCGAAATGTGGGCATGGAGAAAAAGGAGAGAATCAGCTGGGTTGAACGGAAAACGAATGCGAAGGTTTTAGAAATAGTAGCAGTAGGGGAGAAAAGAAGAATTTTAGATGTAATTAAGAGGAGGACATTGGCTGAGGAGGAACTGTATTATGAGGGACGTGCTAGAGGGAGGGAGAGAAGGAGATTGTAGTTGAAGAAAGATATTAAGACAGAAAATTGCTACGTTAAGACGAAGAGACTAGCTGAGGACCACAGTCATCGAAGCTTCTCAGCTGCAGCAAGTGACCTGCTAATAATGGCAGAATAGCTATTATTATGACGATGATGATATGTTTTGCAATATTGACCAAAAAAGAGAGAAAAAATAAAATAATAATAATTAAACCTCTTCATATTTTAGAATACGAAATGAAATTAAATTTGTGAGTTTTACGTCCCACGATTATGCCGGCTAGGCTAAAGGAGACGGTGATGATGAAAAATGAATGAAAATGGTGGAAAGAAAAAAGTGGGAGGAAATGAGAGAACCCCGAGGAAACACACGCACACGCTGTTTGTCCACCACAAAGTTGACTTAGCGGGGTCTGGGATCGAACGCGGGACCCCAAACACCAGAGCTGAACGCTCTACCACTGAGCCACCGCGGCCCCAATATTTTAGAATAATTTGAGTGAAAACTGAAAACGACTCAACTGTCGATGTCTTTTGTGTAAACTCAATTTATATAAATACTTTTGAACTACATTAGAAATACATAATAACTGCATTGTTGTATAATGTTATATCGTTGAATCCTAGATATGCCGTATACCTAAGGGAGCTATAAGTTATATTGATAAACAATTATTCAACGTATAAGCATCCACCTATGAAATCAAACTTGCGGTCACATGCGCTAACTTTTTGTCAATGTCATGAAAATGTTATTTCAATATTAATTTTATAAGTACACATTAAAAATTTCCAACGGATGCTTAAACCTCAGAGCCAAGGCCATACCCATGTAGTCGGCACCTATGGTGTACGGAATTGCCAATGTTCAATACTACATTTCTTTAGTTTTTGAAGAAGAACACCATTAATAGAATATGTCTTGAAATGAAATATCTACTTTAACGTCCCACGATTATTACACTGAGGCTAAGGGAAACAGTGATGATAAGAAATGGTGGAACGAAGAAAGTACGAGGAAACGGGAAAACCCACGCACAAGGTGTTTGTTCCCCAAAGAAGCTCGCATAGCACAAGCTGCGATCGAACCAGGGCCCCATGTACCAGAGGTGAACGCTCTTCCACTTAGCTACCGCGTCCATAACATGCTCTAGTTTATTTTTGCTTATCCACTTCTTATGGACACAACTATTCTTCGTATGATTTCCCAAAATCCAATCATGGGCCGTCGTGAATGATCAAATGATGACCAAAGTAAATCAGACACTGAAGTTATTATAGCTTGTAACAATTCATAGAATTATGGTGTCGGTCGTCTCGTGAACAACCGATTCAAAAACGACATACTGTAGCTATATGTTACAGGAGCAGATCGACTCACATGGATTGCATAAACTACTGGGGACACATTCACTCCGGTGGTATTTTTACTGGAGCCAATAAGTTCACGTGAAAGATGTAATGATTTTTCCCCTTCCTTTTTACATTCTATAAAAAATCAAGTAGTACCGTACTTGTGCAAGACTCTTGCGCAAGAGTCTTGGTCTTGGTCTTGGTCTTGCAGGTATGGTCTTGGTCTTGGTCTTGGTCTTGCACCCCTTGGTCTTGGTCTTGGTCTTGCATCGGGATTCCTGGTCTTGGTCTTGGTCTTGCATGCAAGACTCTTGCAAAAACTGCAAGACCAAGACTCTTGCGCTCATCACTAAATATGGCAAATGATGATTTGTGGATATACTAGAGTAATTCGGATCATGCAATAGTTATGTCATGAATAGCTAAGATGTTGAGTGTTTTGTGTATTAATATTGCTCTTAGTTTGATTTGGTTTCACAGATTTGACCAGAGATGGTGTGGGTCAATGAAAACTTGACATACGAACCACTGATGTCCTACCCACCGTGACCCACTCTGAACCACCTCCCACCATGACCCACTGCGACACACCACCCACCATGAACCATTGACTCTCCAAAACACATCGTTATCAATTCTGACACATGATCCATAGCCTCTTCTCTATCGACTAAAGAGTAATAAAAGCAGGCTGTGAAATTCTAACTAATCGGAGTTTTAATTTCTACCGTCAATCGCTCTGGCACCGCTCTCTTACAATAACGGTGGATATGACCTTTACGATATACAATTGTAAAGTGTTTGTCATAGACAAATTTACGATGAATTTCACTTAGATTATCATGGTCTAATTATTTCCTTCTTGAATTATCAATACTTTTCTTTGGATAAACGGATGAAATTTGAAAGTCCCCAATCAAGGTAAGTAGACCAACGTACAGAAGCTTACGTTACAAATTTTATGTCTATTTTTCTCACAATTTGATGGGTTGATTGTCATATTTTGTAAGCATTCCATATAATAAACAAGTTTCAGGAATTATTATTTTACAAAGCACATGGTAAGCGTATTTGGATATGTGATGCGAAGCACTGTATTTTTTGTTTCTCAGTTTCTTTGTCAATTAATATATATCGTTTTCGATTATTTTTACAAACTAACCCACTATCAATTAATCATATATATTAAGTGACCTCGCCCCATAAAAGAGAAATTTAAAAAATGCTAGAAGACGTTCTGTTCATTTTCAATAAAGAGTTAGTATACTGAATTTCAGCTCCGTAAGTTTAACTTCTTGTGAGATATTAATTTGTTTTCGCAAGAATTCGGATCCCCACTATCCCTTAGGATATTATTCTAATAAAAGTAATATGATAACATACCAGTTGAGATTAAGTTCTAACTATATACCAAAAGTAATTTCATTTGACTTTGCAATTTGGCTTGATGATAAGGCTCACATAGTTACATTCAACTTTTATATAATAATTTATATATTACAGTGATTCAAAAATGTATTTTTTCCAGTAGTTAGCTCCTCTAAAACCCACAGGCTGTGTGTCACGAAAGCCAAGTAGTAGTATAAGTCCTATTGCTATTATTACAATTTCAAATATCAATATCCAAAACTGCCTCAAGTTCTTTTTTCACTTACAAGGAGAAAGCAGACCTTGGTAAATGAACTTCGAAGCCATTTTACAAAGTGATAGTGCACATTTAATATGTTCATATTACAAACTAGGAGAGCGCAATGGCCTAATATAGCAGAGAAACAATATCTTAAAGTTTTTGACGCGCCGTATATGTCGTACGTTGCGCAAATTTGTAAGGTAGCGGCGTGGCAGAATCAGTAGGATCTGTGACTCACGTGCAAAGGAGAATGAAATGAAATCTTTAAATTTTACGTCCCACGATTATGCCACGTCTCACACTGTCAACAGACGTAGAAAAGAAGAGTCAAGAATATTTTTTAAACCACGACTGTAATAACCATAATATAACTAGTGATATCAATATATTTACGAAATAGATTGCATTTCGTTACTAGTTAAGATCGAACATTGTAAGATTTTACAACTAATTTGAATATTTCTATGGCTTTAATTCATTAAAAAAACATATGGTGAATTAACGTTTTACCTGTAACTACAAGTGGCTACTTTATTGGTTGAAGCAAAACGCAAAAAAGTTGACTCCAGTGGGAATTGAACCTGTTGCTCATTGCACGTGAGTTACAGATGCTACTGATTCTGCCACGCAGTCATTTGATAAATTTGCGCAACGTACGACATATGCGTCGAGTCGAAAACTTTAAGACCCTTTTTCTCTGCTATACAGAGCTATTGCGCGCTCCCAGTTTATGATATAACACTTTAAATGTGCACTATTCCCTTGCAGAAAATGGCTCCGAAGTTCATTTACCAAACCCTGCTTTCTCCTTGTTAGAGATACTCATCTCAGGTAAGTAAACAGAAACAAATGGAAAGGGAAATGGAGGCCTTGAAAGTAAAACGTAGACAAATTCAATAGTGTTCAGAAGCATATATTTAAATCACGCTCGTCCCTACTCACAGGGGATAAATACGTGGTCCTCGATGGTTGGAATTATCCGTTTCTCGCCATGTAGCATAAATATAGCAAAAACAAATATCTGTTGCTGGCGCGCTTCGTGGCCGAGCATACTAGCACAATGGACTAGTAATTGTAATTGCTATTGGTGTGGGTTCAAACCCGGGCCAAGGAGTTTTTTATTTTTATATTTTTAAATTTACTTTACTTTACTTTACTATTTTAAATTTATTTACTAATAGTTTTTTCATTAAAATAAGATGAAAATGATACTCAGAAACTGATTACGTAACGTGTGCAGTTTTGTTATACGAATCCACAGTATAAGTAGTAGTAGTAGTAGTAGTAGTAAGAGTAATACTAGTAGTACTAGTAGTAGTATTAAGAGGTTTGAAGCCCCGCAGGGCTGATTTTTTCCACCTTGACTGCCGTGATATAAATTTAACCTCAACTGCTTCTTCAATTTTCTTCCTCAATTCCAACAAAGTGACAATTTTCTTCTATTACTACTATAATAAAAGGGGGTGCGGTGGCTCAGTGCTAGAGCGTTCACCTCTGGTGCTTGGGGTCCCTGGTTCGATTCCAGCTCGAGCCGTGTGGACTTCATGGTGGACAAACACCGTGCTCGTGGGTTTTCTCGGAGTTCTCCCGTTTCCTCCCGGTTTCTTCATTCCACCATTTCACTTATCTCTCATCATCACCGTCTCCTTTAGCCTAACCGGCATAACCGTGAGACGTAAAACAAAAGATTTCACTTCAATTTTACTATAATAAAAATACATACACCAGAAGGTTTGGACAATCGTAAGCTGGAACCAATCAGGCACATGTGTTTGGTTTCTATGGTTAGGGTCGAGGGTGAAAAATTATGCTGTTCAGAAGATGCTGTCTACAATGCAGTAGCAGAGTGCGTCGGTGGGTCAGAGTGGGCCATAGTGGGTGGTGTGACGCAGTGGGTCACGGTGGCTGGTGGCTAGCAGTAGGTCACGGTGGGTGATGTTTCGCAGTAGGTCACATGCTGTTGACCCACGACCCACTGACCCACTCAGAAAACTCGATCCATTTGACACACTGACGCACTCCAACTTTGGATTTGACAACGCATAGAAGATAGAAAACCAAAAATTGCATGTTCACCATATTTATTTCTTTTACTTCACTCAACGGAATCAGCGAATAGGGTTTGTGATTTTTACCGTCTTCAATGTTTCTGTGGATTTGTCCCTGCTCTTAAAGAGTTACTGGAAAAAACTGGAAAAGTGTGAAAAACGCTTAAAAATAGGAAACAAGGTACTGACGAAGGTTCGTTATATTAGTTAACTTAAAAAGAAAATGATCCAGTGCCTCGAAACACCAGATTCCAATCAATATGAGTATCTGTCCAATGCAATGTCATCCATGAAAGAATCAGGGCCCGAGGTGAGAGCATACGGCAGCGCCTCCGTATATATGAGTTGTCAATTTAAAGTTGAATTTTCTGGAATATTCTATCTGCATAATGCTTTACTATTTTATAGTGACTGAAATCAGAAAGTTTCAGCATTATTACACTGGAATCGTAAAAGTGTGAAATTACCGGACTCACTGCACATCAAGTTTTTTTCTTTTCCTCGAACAGTGATGTTTTAGAGTAGTGACTTAAGAGTTAGCACCTAATGTTGGGTTCGCGGGTTACATTATGGGTATGGCAATAAAGAGTTCTTTTTATAATTTGCAATATTGATATTTCTGATGTATACTAACATGAAAAATATTCAATTTCTCTGGGTCTAAGAGTGGAAACGACTTCCTTCACAGCTGAAATTTCAGCAACACAGAATTACATCATCGTAACTGTCTGGGAACGTAATGTGTGGGGACAAGAATTGATAACTACATAAGGGCTAAACACTTCCTTACTGTTGTAGTATGGGCCAAAAATGAGTTACAAGGAATTGTTCCTAGCTGTGCACCAATTGCAAATAGTGATCGGACTTTATAACTCTAGTCACGAGAATGATCCTATTTAAGATGTCACCTCACATTTCTACCTAGAAGAAAGGCGAAACAAAATGTATTACTGTTATCAGGTAACAAAAATTTATATTTCATTTCTTGTCATAAAATGATAATTCTATCTGTAAAACCTAAACGTAATAATATTATTACTTTCATATGTAAACCTAAAACGTATTGTATATCTTTCCTATTCCTATAAATACCTTCGACTATGTTACTTTTTCTTTCCATATGTGGTAATAATAATAATAATAATAATAATAATAATAATAATAATAATAATAATAATAATAATAATAATAATAATAATGGAATAACATACAGTAATTACAATACCAATTACATAAACATTACTTTCCCATACAAAAAATTAATAATTGCCACTACTTGATTTGAAGTCAAGTAGTTGCAATGGGAGTTTCCTGCTTTCTTAATATATTTTTTTAAGCAAATCGCCCCAACCGGAATATTTTCGCCATTGGCACTTCATGTCCTTTCGACGTACTCCAAATACTACAGGGACACGAATACAGAAATACAGAGGACAGTTAAAATTCCGACCTTACTCTTCAGAGGGATTCGAACCTCAATTGGGCTGCGCCTCATGATCCGAAGAAGAACGCCCGAGATCACACGGCTAGTGCCACCGGCTCAATTTGCCACAAATTTCTCACATGAATATTGTTGAATATGAATATATTGTCACAGCCGTACATCTTATTATTGTATTTTTCTTTTTTCTTTAATTGAATATTATGTGATTGTTATTGTTGGTGAATCATATTTAATTATGCTATGGGATGTTAAAAGGACAGCCGATCTTCCCTTCTTAATTGAGAAGTTACCATTTGTTTATATTATATATATATATATATATATATATATATATATATATATATATATATATATATATATATATATATATATATATATATATATATATATATATATATATATATGTCTGTTTCGTTTATTTCATCTGTTCAATATGTGTGTTTTGTGTGTTCTTAAATCCAAATGATAGGATATTCTCAATGGAAAATTCCTATTAACAGTGGATATTGTAGGAGAAACTTCAAGGGTGAGACAAAGTCAAAGGGGTAATTCAGTACAGGATATGAAAGGTTTTTGGAGATGTTTGTTAGGAAATGGTCACCAGGCCTTACACGTGATGAGGACTTAAGCACTGAATATCAATGTGTCATTTTTTTGTAATATAACAAAAAATGTGTACGAAAAGGGAAAATACTTAGAGTCTATGTGGGCACGCAGCTATAGTGTTGGGTGCACAAAAGGGTGTATATGAAAAGTTAACATTGGTGACCAAAGTACAAAATAGTCATAAGATCTGACGTAAGTTGCAGAAACTTGTCACGTTTTTAGCACTTATTATAAATGTCATGTGTCTCCAAAAACTGTTGTAACTTCGTAGACACACGTCGTACTGTGTAGCTCGAGAGTCCATCGGTCAATCTCTTTTTCGGCAATTGTAACTCCAAATTAACCGACGGACTTCAACTGTAACTTTACTTTTTCTTTTGAACTTCATTTTACAAATAAACTGAGATATTAAATTCGTCTCTATTATTTATAGTGTACTTGCACCCCCGGGTCTGTCTGCAGCTAAAGATTAAGAGAGACTTAATATGTTTGTTGTTTATTCACGTGTGACCGCTCGCATTCTGTTAATCCTGAAGTTGAAATTGTAAAGTACGTTCTGCTCGCGTACTGGAGCTGCGACAGATCAAAATTGGTGTCAGGTGTGGGGTACTTTGTTGGGTGGCCTGTGGTGTCACTTATGGACTGGCTTGTTGTTGAGGTAGTCCAGGGAACCTTTGTGAGTTGTTTGTGAAGTATTCCGACAGTCCTGAGAAGATCGAAATGGAAGTCCTGTGGCGTAAATGCAGGAGTCCAGTGGTTCAGATCCGAGCGGAGGACCGTGCAAGTACGGAGACGAGAAAACCAATGAAGCAAGTACGGAAATGAACATAGGCTGCTGAACTGTTACAAATTGGAGGAGAGTATGGGACGCAGGAGACACATGCAGCACAGGACAATAACTCCTACCCTGTAAGTTATTTCACAGTGCATCGAAGCAATAGACTGGATAGTGGTGAGTGTTCTGATTTTCACAACAAAGTTCTCTTGTGTAGAAGGAAGTTCCTATAGGACTAACATCTCAGCGCCCTGCCACGGAGAGAACCATAGTACATCTTACTGCAGTGGACAGTAATGTGAGTACAATCTTTTTCAATTTATTATTACAAAGAAATCTGTGTGTGTGTCCCCGTAAGATTGAACTGTATTTCACCTTCCCGGGTATTAACGTACAGGTGAAACAATAGAAGCCATTTTGTATCACGGATTGTGTATAAATTGGTCAGGAAAAAATTGTATTACAGATTGTGTACAAATTGGGAGTGTTTTTAATCCATATAATTTATGCCTTATATAGGGGAAATAACGTTTTATTTCTGATTAAAGAAGAATATTGAAAGGGCAATTTGTAATAGTTCACAAAGGTAGAGTCACGATTGAGGAGCAGTAAGATTGAAATTCTTTAAATGTGTAAAATTAGAATAATGAGCCGAGCTAAGTTAAAGATATTAGTTGTGTGGCAACAGATATGGGAAAAAGATAGTGTAAAATATTTATCACTACAGCCTATCTGTCGGCTATTATGTTTGTCAGTAGGAAGAAAGGCAAAAGTGTTGCCAACTGAGCATGTAGGAAATAACTTTTCTAAATTTGACGAGAAACAAGTAAAAATCAAAAGTAAACCCTAAAACTGATTGCTTTACTTGAAAGGGCAAAAAGGCAAGGCCCTACATTAGAAATTAATGCATGATACTCATTTCCTGCTAACATTGTTAACAATTAGATGTATGTAAGTAGTGCTCGGTGCTGTTGCAGTAATGTAAGTGCTCTTTGTTTCACGTTGTGTTCTGTAGGTGAATCCCAGGTTGACTCGCGAATAGGTTCACGAGTCGAAGGGTTGAAACCCTTGGTAATCACTTCTGTGACTAGACGGAGAGATAGGTCCGTAAGTCGAAGGGAAGAACCCCTTAACGATCTCGTCATGAAATGTAGCCAGGTAGGAAGTGATTACGGTAGTTGTTTGGCGAGAGACAACTAAGGTGGAGGGAACAGGGAACCCTCAGTAAGTTAAGAGATAGATATACCTCAAGAAGAAAGAGGGGACAAAGATTGTGTCTCCGAGAGTATTGAGTCGGGAGGAGGACTCACTGGGAAAACGGAATCTTTGGGGACGAAGGTATAGTGTCGTCCGGTATTATAGAGTCTGCAAGAAGACTCGAGGTAAAAATGGCGCCAGATTCCGTTGAAAATGGGAAGTCAATGCCAAGTAGAGTAAAGAAGGTGGAAAGGCTACTGCCACCTCGGGGCATGATGATCCCATGCAGGAGGAAAAGACAGTGTCCTAATTATTTTTGAATAAAATAAAAACGGGTAAAAAATTCGGAAAACTGTTTCAAAATGTAGGTACAGTAGATGAGTACCTCAATTACTGGACGGCCTCGCCAAGAAAAAGGTTGAAAACACATATAGACAAATTCTTTCGTCAAAGGAGAAGTTAAAACGTTTGTCCATTTTGTTATAGAAGGAAGTTCATTATACATGAATGCATAAATACTTCATTACTTGTGAAGAAAATGCATGTATAAATATCTCCATTGGTGATCTGGGTTGTTGTCACGTAAGAAAAGTAAAATTAGCAGAAACAACCTTTAAATTCAGTAATATGGCCAATGCAGTAGTGACCATTCGAAATGTGATTCAGCTTATTTGAAATATCAATAAGTAAATGTACGTTCAAAAGTATAGATAGGTGAAAGTAAATTCGAAAACTCGAAGTTTGTTAGGGAGACACTTCCTTTTTACATACCAATATGTCTTTAAATTTTTCTATTCTTCTTCTTCCTTCGTAGTTTGTAACCCTACTTCTCCCTGTTAGAGAAAAAAATCCGAAGAGAGTTCAGGGGAGGTCACAGATATCCTCTGACCAGAGATGTTCACTCTCGCGAGGTAGGCCCTCTCGAGGGCATCCTCACCCTCAAGTTCCCTCGCCCACAGTGCCGCGAGGGCGAGGAAAAGCTTCGAAGAAGAGGGTGAGGGTGCGCGAGGGCGAGGACAAGTTTCGGCAGCGAGGGCGAGGATGCGCGAGGGCGAGGACAAGCTTCGATGGCGAGGGTGAGGGTGCGCGAGGGCGAGGAAAAGCTTCGACGAAGAGGGCGAGGGTGCGCGAGGGCGAGGACAAGTTTCGGCAGCGAGGGCGAGGGTGAGGACAAGCTTCGATGGCGAGGGTGAGGGTGTGCGAGGGCGAGGAAAAGCTTCGACGAAGAGGGCGAGGGTGCGCGAGGGCGAGGACAAGTTTCGGCAGCGAGGGTTAGGATGCGCGAGGGCGAGGACAAGCTTCGATGGCGGGGGTGAGGGTGCGCGAGGGCGAGGAAAAGCTTCGACGAAGAGGGCGAGGGTGAATGAGGGTGAGGGCCAAGTGTTACTGCAGGAGCGACGGACTCGGGATTTTCCCGTTTCCTCCCGTTTTCTCATTGCACCTATTCTTTCATCATCATTCACTTGCAATTCCATCAGTCTCCTTTAGCCATCGATGGCATAACCGTTGGATGTTAAACTAAAGATTTATTTTTTTGTTTTTTTTAAAATTTTTTTTTAAGATTGGTATCTTTGAAAGCGTTTTTAATATAGTGTAAGAATATGCAGCGCACAGTCTTGAAAAGGGAGACTATTTTGGGCGTCCAGTAGGCTTCTTTCTGTGATCTGTTACCCTTCATTATCGACGTTTTTATTATTATTTTTTTTCGCTAAATAGGATATTAAAATAGAATGATTTGGTTCTATATCGCAAGTTTTAAAGCTCCCTGACAACTGATATTTAGTCAGCAAAGCATATGAAAACTTAGAAATAAAGAAGCAAAACTACCTGAAGTATTCGGCTATGGTTCATCTAATCATGGGCGTCGTAACGAGGGGCTTGGGTGGTCGCGGTCACACGTATGTAAGCAAACTAAGAAAATAAAAGCATATATTCAGGGGTGTAGTCGAGAATATACGAAGGTGTATTGCTCAATCTTAGTCATTTGCGCATACTTTCTGCTTCAAGGCGTGTAGTACTATATTCAAAACTAGTATATATAACCTGTGAAATTTTTAAGACTAGCGTATACTCTGTGAAAATTTTAAGACTATGGTTTACGCCGTGTGAAATTTTAGGACTTGAGCAGGAAGTTTTTGATAGTCTATTATTGCAACACAGCCCCTGCCCGCTGCAGCCCCTAGTTATTCGCCTCTACTTTCTAAACATTTTCTATATATTTTACATCCCTGGAGTTGGTGGCCCCGCATCGTGGAGGTTGTGGGGACATTATCTAAGCCTTTGGTCAAGTGACCTTACATTTGGACCTGTCAAGAGCCTTACATTTACATAGATTACTATTGAGATAAGTTAGTAAAACTGCATTCAGGATTACACCTATAATTTCATGATTCTTAGTGTTCATCCTCCAGAAGGGGAACTTTCGAAGATGTCCTCAATTCTAACTATAGAGAAACGTTCTCACACAACAGAATAAACATAATTTCAAACCGTTCATGA
Organism: Thermobia domestica; assembly: GCF_964235325.1. Taxonomy (NCBI): domain Eukaryota; kingdom Metazoa; phylum Arthropoda; class Insecta; order Zygentoma; family Lepismatidae; genus Thermobia; species Thermobia domestica. The sequence continues at coordinate 172,139,612 of NC_137458.1, forward strand.
TCTATATTTAGAAAAAAATAGCACTCTACTAACGTAATTTGCTGTTTTGGAAAATATAAGTTTTACTTATGAATATCTGGGAATCAGTCGATCTGTCTGTATTCTGACATATTAGAGTTAATGTCCCTTTATAATTCATCACCGATGCCGATGCTAAATGGTACGTGAATCTATAGTTTATGGTAGGATCCGAACCACCATAATGCGTTCAAACTTCACTCAAGGGAATCGAACCTGAGACTTGCTGCAAAGCAGACATGCTTGCTAGACACTATACTAACTTCTTTTGTATATTGCAATATCATTAACTTTCAGTAATCACCGGTAATCGACCTATAACCAGAGTCGAAGTCTAAGAGGGAGTTATTGAAAATGTTTAATTATCGTAATTTTTATGTAAATATTTCACTTTAGAATATTAGCGTTTAAATACTCCTCTCCCCCCATACAACCATTACACACGCTAATACTATGTAACAAGCAGTAACGACTACATATTATCAGGTGCAACATTTAATCAATCAACATATAACATATAAAGCTTATAAAATTTTAATTAGTCAGCTGGATTACATCTTATGAAAAAAGTTGAATAATTTCCACCTTATATGTTAGTTGTTTGACGTAACGTAAGCATGAAGGTAAGCTTAGATCTTTGTTCGAAATTCACATTGAAATGATATTCGCAAAGAATCTTCAGTGGGCTGAATCTCTATCGTTCCAGGTTGGCTACAAGACTGCGATAATCGTAGGACGTAAAAATGAAGATTTTATTCCCCAGTCAGAATTTTTAAACTATCCTATCTCTTCAAGTCAATAATTGTCTGTTTTGCATTATTACTTTTCAACCACAGAGCAAAATAATTCAGTCACTCTACTCCTGTTTTAATGATGTATGGCAGCGTGTAACAAATTGTTGCGAGGTCCTGGGCAAGAAAAGTTTATGATCACCCTTTCAGTTTTTAATTGCTAATTATAATAAAATTTCTGGAAATCAATTAATCTATACATTTAATTATTTGTGCTAAAGAAAATAAAGGTTTGTTCTCTTACTTTCTCGTTCCACCATTTCTTTCATCATCATTCACTTGCAATTTCATCCATCACCTTTAGCAGTTACATAACTCTGGGGCGCTAAACTAAAAAGATGGGACGATTTCATCTTTTCTTTCATTACTACAATCTTAAAGTTTGCACGTATTAAAGTTTGCACGACATTATTAATTGTTGAATTGGTGGATTTATAAAAGTCAGTGCTAAATCATTTTAGGCTCGATAATCTTTCCAAGGCCCCTGGAGGCGCTAAGCTCTTAGCGTGCCATTTAGGAAGGAATAGTGGCTCAGCGATAGAGAAATTACCTTTGTTCGAAGGGTCGCATGTTCGATTCCCGTCCAAGTAAGTTCGTGGTGAAGGACATCGTGTTTGTGGGTTTTCTGGGGATTCTCCAGTTTCCTACCACATTCTCATTCAACTATTTCTTTCATCATTCACTTCTGTCTATAGCATTTAGCTTGCATAATCGTGGGATCTTAAACTAAAGATTTTATTTTTCATTTGCCTTTGCGTATTTGTAGTGTAAGGAATCCTTGAGACAACGTTTGAAAGATATCATTTCATAATTGTGGGAATTACTGAAAATAAACTTTCCAACAATGATAGCTGCCAAAAATGAACCAAGACCAAAGTGATAAAGTGGACAAATTGGCCCCTAGGGTAGTTTCTTAAGACAAAGTTTCATATTTATGGCAATTATTGAAAAAAATTTAAAATTTTAACATTGTTAAGGTAGGACAAATGTATCTCTATTAGTGGTGAATATTAACAATATTTGAGCATCGAAATTAACCTTACAAGCACACTGACACATTTCAGTTTATATTTGAAAATACCAATTAACTTAGATTCACATTCAAATCAATGAAGTCATTCATGTTATAGGTTAGAGTGGGTATATATTTCCGAGTGATAATTCAACAATAGTGTTCTGAAGTATTTTATTTGTTTGCTGACGGAATTTTAAAGTTAAGCTCTTTAGATCTTTCCCTTCGAATTTGTTCAAATTCCTCAGTTACGCTACATACATCAGGGATGGCCAACGTGTTGACTGTCAAATTCTGACAGATAGTCCGCGGCAGTCACTCTACCGCCACTCATCAAACCTTGATTTCACCCTCACCCTCATGAGAGCCGCCCTTGTGTGGCTGAATACTTATGCTTGCATCGTAGTTCAAGGAACATTTTGAAATAAAGGCATTGGATACTGTTGATAAATGATGTAAACGTCACTATCGACCGAGATCTCCATTGTAACAGTTGTTCCATTTTAGGTGTTCCACAGTAAGTTATACGATGATATGTTTAGTTTCCTTTCTTTAGGACGTATGTTAAGCAAGGGCGGATCCAGGACGGACTTCTGGTGGGGGTGGTGGGTTATAATACTGCTACTTAGAGCTACTTTTAAGAGCTCCAAACTCTGGGATGCGTTTTATTTGTATATATAAAATAGTTTCCTCTTCTGGGGGGGAGCGATCGCCCCGATCACCCCCTGGATCCGCCACTGATGATAAGGAAATAATTCAACAAGTAGGTTGAATAATTGATGCTCTCATCCTCACAAAGGAGGCCCTCTCGAGGCCTCCTCACCCTGAATTACCCTCGCCCTCAATGATATGAGGGCGAGGGTGCGCGAGGGCGAGGAAAAGTTTTGAGCACGAAGGCGAGGGCGAGCGAGGATAATAGACAACTCCTATCGCGAGGGCGAGGACAAGCTTCGATGGCGAGGGTGAGGGTGCGCGAGGGCGAGGACAAGTTTTGGCCTCGAGGGCGAGGGTGCGCGAGGGCGAGGACAAGTTTTGGCCTCAAGGGCGAGGGTGCGCGAGGGCGAGGACAAGTTTTGGCCTCGAGGGCGAGGGTGCGCGAGGGCGAGGACAAGCTTCGACGGCCAGGGCAAGGGTGCGCGAGGGCGAGGACAAGTTTCGACAGCGAGGGTGAGGGCGCGCGAGGGCGATGGACAATTCCATTCGCGAGGTCGAGGGTGAACGAGGGCGAGGGCCAACTGCTACTGCGAGGGCGAGGGTGAGTGAGGTCGAAGTAAAATGAACATCTATGCCTGTGACACCCCCATCATTTCGTCTGAACACGGTCGTGTGGTAGACAAACATTGAGTTATATGTCTTAAAAAGAAAAAGAGAGAGAGAGAAACTATCGTCAAGTTTCTAGAAGGCAGTCAGTGCCCGTTAGGTCACAGGAAATTTATTAACTTATGTATTTGCTTTAAAAAGAAAAAGAAACAATAAACAAACTTTTTCTGAAAAAAAGAGTATCTTAGGAAATTGTGTCATTGGAGCAAATAGTTATCAGTGTCCTTGTCCTAATTTACAGATACACTTAAAAATATGTAATTCTTCAACTCTTGGCCTTAGTACCTTTAGAAGACTAAGATAATGTCCCTCCAAAATGATTTTGGAGTTTGGAAAGGTAATCTGACAGTAGCAAGTAAAAGAGCTTCCTTTTTTGACTTGATACTTAGGTTAGAACAGTCACATCTCAGCGAAAATTAATTAAATATTGTTAACGACTTGAAGTTTTACTATCTACTAGGCGATAAGTTAAATTGTATTAATAGCTAGCGCAGAAGACGAGCTGTTCGAGATTTCATGCGAACATGAACGCGAAATGGTAGACCGTTTATGTAGGTTATCATACTCACAGTAACAATATTTAAAGAGAAGTTCGAAAATTATTAAAGCAATATATATAACTGAATTACACGCCAGTGTATAGAATACTCTTCTTTTCTTTGTAAATGAGAATCTGGAGAGCAAACTGTCAATAAGTATAGTCTTGTAATTTAGACCGTAATCGAACCTTCAGTTTCTATACGGTTCCCATTAGTAAACATGTAAAAAGTAATTAAACAGTTGGGAGACTACAATAGTTCATTATCTTAACGTCAGCGATTCGACTTTCAGGTGCATTCAAGCCGACCAATAAAAAAAAAATTTCAATTTGAGGTATAATAAATACCAATGTGTATATTTATTTGTTTGCAGTGAATGCTAGTTTTCATTGCGGGTTCTTACATTCTTAAAATCATTTTTGATTGTTAAACATCTTCAAAATACAATGGAATTTGTATCCTTTAAGTTCAATGAAAACTAATTACTTAATGCACAGAGAAAGTAATATAATAAAATAATATTGATGCAAGAGTAACTCTTGGGTTGTACCGACAAAGAATCCTGTTTGATTCAGTTTTTAGGAACATGCCTTACAAGGTTTTACAGTAGAAATGTTGTGTTAACTTCCAAGGCAGACGCCAGCGAAAATTTCAGTTCTGGTCTTCTAGTAAAACAAAGAAACAGTTAGAAGTAAAATCATTTAGTATTAATGCAAATGATTCATTTCAATTAATGAATTTGGAAGGCTCTCAAAAATAAATAAAGTAATAAATAGTAATAACATAAAATATAGACCTATGGCACGGTGCGTTCTACTTAGACATTGAATGAGCAAAATTAGAGAAACTAGTGTCCGATTGATTAAAATGATCCCTAACTACCCATTTTCCTAAGAAGAGACAAGCGCAACGATATTTGGAGTTGCATCATAGTTATGATCGATTCATTTTTTTTTAAAAAAAAGTACAGTAGCATTACGGTCCCTTTGAAAAAAAAAAAAAAGATAAAATTTATCTAAACGATAAACGTCAATTAGTTTTGTTACCTTAAAGCGAAAACTGACTTCTATTAAGACCTGCACTGTTAAGATATGTATTGCAATTTTAGTTTGCAATGTAGTTTCACGACAGCGTTCGGCATTACCGATGCTACTTAACCGGCATATTACCGCGAGAAAAGAATAATAAATACCTCCCTATTTATTACTTAACAGAGTATTTAACTAGTGAATTAAAGCTACTGATAACAGTAAAAAGGAAATCGTCGTTCTATTTGCAATAAATAGATCTAGACTATGCACTATTATGAAATTGCGTTCAAGTTGATTAGAGACTTGTAGATATCTTGGTTAATTATATCAAGTTAAAAATTCTCTCTAAATTAGTAAAATTGAAATTGTATTTCTTAAAATGGACTTGATTAATTAACGGAGATTAAATAAATAAACACGTAAACGTGTCTTGAATAAAAGGTTTCCTGTAAACAACGGCACAATAAGGAAGATATAATATGCACACCAGAGCATAGGTATTAAAGTGGCCGATTAGAAGCAGATTAACGACAAGATATTTTAAATTAATTTCACCTCAACCCCTTACATGATCGCTAGTTTGAGGCAAATAATAATAAGATTAGATAAGTTTATTTACGATTCTTGGTAGCCCGAATTCTTGGTACAAACTAAAGAAAAATTGCAACAGTAAGAAATCCTCTTATTCTTGTCAGTGAAATAAAAACACTGATAAGTAAAAATGCGAATAGTTATATTCGATACTTCACCGCGGCATTAAAAAAAATGTGTATCTTAAATATAATGGGAATTCTTCCCGACAATGTCAATGGAAACATGTTTATTCACAGGCAAAATTATTTTGTCGTAGCCTCCTATAGTAGTCACTCCTTCGTCTAAAGAGAACGGTGAGACTGTCGCTTGAGGTTTGAAAATCATGTAGTAAACTAATCTTTGACAAATGATTCAATAATCGTAATACAAATTACCATAATAAAATTAGAACGTAATAAATTACTAGACATGGAGAAATAACCTGTCTGGGAGTAAAGGCGCTCTTGAATGTAGTTATACATTTTTAGTTCAGTTTCTTTGACATTGCGTATTGGCACACCAATGAATAAAGTATGCCGTATTTATGCATGAAATGATTATGCACACTCCCATTTCCTATATTCACTGGAAATGTTGTTTGCGAGAGTTGCAAGTATTCCAGGATTATTACAAATAATTCTTATTGAAGAGCATTGCGCGTATGGAAATTTTATCAAGATTTTGGGGAGCAACATATAAGAAATACACTCTAACCCTTGAAAACCATTGGTTCAGACCAGTGGAAGGATCGTGTAATTCTTATCTGTTTCAACTTAATTGTTTTTAATGACATAGTACATGGAGTACTTAAAAAATGTCAGGATCTTTTGGCGTGGTCCGTATACAGTCTTAGGATTTGAACTGCGTAGTTCAATAAGAAGGCAAGAAGCAAAAAGCCTACGAAGAGGCTTGAATTATATAATAATAATAATGATTTAATGAGACTTTTGAGTACTATAAGTAGATGAAAACTGTCTTTCTATTTCGCATAGTCGCCATTTTTGTGTGTTCTACAAAAAGGAATTTTAAGAGGGGAATTCAACTACAGAACTAGGACAATCTTGTAGAGATTTATTAAGATTGTAAGAAAAATATTCAGAATGTTCCTATGTAAATCTTACTGCCCACGATCAAGTGTTTGAATTGGTGCAATCCATGGTACTTAAGCTGAAATTGTCGTCCTTGTTAAATAAGCTTTCTTAATTAAACAAATCATAACATATATGGCAAGTAAATAATTACGTTGGCAAAATGGATAAGTGAAATTTCCCAAGATGAGGTAATCCTAGTAGTATCGACGAACTTACAGTAAGAGAAAAGCTAATCAGCTTGAATAGAGATGTGAATAAGGTATTGTTTGGTATCCTAGATAAAGATGTTTAATAATACAATAGTAAAACAAATAGTATGACCAGAAAAGTTTGATTGTTAAAAACTGAGTAAAGAACAATTGGGTCTAGTAAACTTACCTTGTTTACCTTAAATATCATTTGCAAATGTTACTCAGAGTGAAAAAATTTTGAAACAAAAATAGTCTCGAGAAGGTTGCTGATTTCTTTAATTTCAATCGAAACAGAACATTACAAATTAATCGAATTTGGAAACTAACTTAAAGATATTATTTTTTCCATCAAAATGTATTTGAGAAAATTGTTTCTAAAGTACAAAGTTTGTTAAAAGCAGTTCTGAAGGTAAAAGAAAGGTAATTTAACAACAGATAACTAGCATTAAAGATGTATTGAAACAATCCATGAATAACTCTATTTCAGTATATTTAGAGTAGAATTATTGTTGCTAGTTGCCTCCAGATATGATTATGGATTTATTTTATGTTAAAAATATTGCATTTTGAGGTAGTAGCTTGTTGTATGTGATTATACTATCTTCAACTGTTTCGTTTTGTTTGTTCTATCTTCGTATTACACGTAGTTTTGAAATCAGTTGAGGCAACCTTCTGCTGAGATGGCTAAAAGTAACATGAATAATGTGTTTCTACAACTTATCGGTTTGATTGTAAATTGAATATTTCCTTTATAGTCAAACGTTTACATCAGATTGCGAAGCTAACTTACAAAAGAATTTGACAATTCACCAAGTTGTAACACAATGCGATTAACTGAGTGTATTTTGTTTACTCTGAAATATAATGAGCTGTCATATGTTACTTTTAAAGTCGTAAAAGGAATCGTAGTTCATATAGCGCATGAACAGTACTATGTGATTGTAGTTAGTACCGGAATATTGAAATTAGATGTGGATCTTAAAGTTTACGAAATGATTACTGTGCAAAAGGTTTACAAATATTCCTTACTAATATAACTGGAAGACAAATATATTCATAATATAGTAATTCGGCTTTAGGTGTAAAGCTTACTAGTTCCCAAAATGTAACAAACAGAAAAATTAAGAAACTGATCAACTCTGTAAGATATTATACGCGGGTATAATTATTCCACTTTTGGTGAAATTATGGTGGCTAGGAATATTTTGATTGATTTTATTGTATTATTCTTGCCTCAATGACGGCTTGTTTGAAAAATTGTCGATTATTGCCATAGATATATATGCCATCATTCATAATAAGTGAATTTAGTTCTTATAATGAGTTAAGGCACATCAGTGCACATGCGAAAAGTTAAGTACTGCATATAACAGAGTGAGAAATGCTTCAAACATTAATGTTGCACCATTTCAACTGAAAAGGTAAATTATCAAATATGAAAGGAAGAGTGAACCTGAATAAACGATATTGTCTACGGAAATTTGTACAGATAACAAATTTCCTCAATTAAGGGGGGAGGGAGATGTCACAGCCGTACATCTTATTATTGTATTTTTCTTTTTTCTTTAATTGAATATTATGTGATTGTTATTGTTGGTGAATCATATTTAATTATGCTATGGGATATTAAAAGGACAGCCGATCTCCCCTTCTTAATTGAGAAGTTACCATTTGTTTATATTGTATATATATATGTCTGTTTCGTTTATTTCATCTGTTCAATATGTGTGTTTTGTGTGTTCTTAAATCCAAATGATAGGATATTCTCAATGGAAAATTCCTATTAACAGTGGATATTGTAGGAAAAACTTCAAGGGTGAGACAAAGTCAAAGGGGTAATTCAGTACAGGATATGAAAGGTTTTTGGAGATGTTTGTTAGGAAATGGTCACCAGGCCTTACACGTGATGAGGACTTAAGCACTGAATATCAATGTGTCATTTTTTGTAATATAACAAAAAATGTGTACGAAAAGGGAAAATACTTAGAGTCTATGTGGGCACGCAGCTATAGTGTTGGGTGCACAAAAGGGTGTATATGAAAAGTTAACATTGGTGACCAAAGTACAAAATAGTCATAAGATCTGACGTAAGTTGCAGAAACCTGTCACGTTTTTAGCACTTATTATAAATGTGATGTGTCTCCAAAAACTGTTGTAACTTCGTAGACACACGTCGTACTGTGTAGCTCGAGAGTCCATCGGTCAATCTCTTTTTCGGCAATTGTAACTCCAAATTAACCGACGGACTTCAACTGTAACTTTACTTTTTCTTTTGAACTTCATTTTACAAATAAACTGAGATATTAAATTCGTCTCTATTATTTATAGTGTACTTGCACCCCCGGGTCTGTCTGCAGCTAAAGATTAAGAGAGACTTAATATGTTTGTTGTTTATTCACGTGTGACCGCTCGCATTCTGTTAATCCTGAAGTTGAAATTGTGAAGTACGTTCCGCTCGCGTACTGGAGCTGCGACAATATTAAATTCCTCATATGAATATTCCTCAATTGAAGTTCTTGGGCAAGGGCTTCTTTATCGTCGTAAAAGAGTTTTGGAAAATCTTGATTGTTTGGAATTACATCAAAATCTGAAAAATGAAACTCATTTTTTAAAAAGCACCCAAAGCTTCAATTGTGAATTCTACCGGAAATGTAGTCTCAGTTTCCAGATTTAATGTTTAGCAACTATTAAATTGCGTGAAACATGCTTTTTTCAATTGGGATAGAAACGAAACTTTTTTATTATTGAAAGAACTTAGTGTGAGTGTATAAATACGGCAAAAGGTGGTTTTCGTCTTGTAATTTTAAATCAAAGTCGTTTCGCCACTGATTCTTCTGTAACGCAGCCAGAGGACAATTATTCTTATTCAAAAAATTTCGATTATTGCTCGTAGCTCAAAAAATCGCTTTAGAACTTTTTTTTTGCATCTAAGCCATCGTACTGCAGTACAATACACTAAGTCATTTTTTCCAATCTTTTGAATAAAGTCACGGAACTTACCATTATTGAGCGCATGCGATCTAATATAATTAACGGCTGACGTGGCTGGCTTTGAAACTTCTGATATATCCAAGCGTTTTCCATATAGACTGTTCATGAATGAGTCAATGTACGATAAATGGTTTTGAACCACCGACAATCTCTAGGCCCTTGATACGAGAGCAATGATACCTTTAGCCTTTCCCACACACCATCAGTAGTTACATAATTTATTTTTGCCAATTGAAGTTTGTTTTGTCAACAGCATTTTCAACTCCTTTAAAAATATATTCTTTCGTCGTCGTGCCGTGAATATTTTAGATGTAAAGAAGCTCTTAGTACAATTCATAACTTTTATCTATCCTCGAATAAAAATGAACCGTATCTGAAACATCTGTTTACTCATCCACGGCCAAACAGAACCACTCACAGTGTCGGTTTTGTTAAACAATTTAGTTAACATATTTTCTGCAATACCATCTAGTCTCGGAGCCACAATGTTTGTTGACAAACAGATAAATAAATTAGCTTTTTCTTTATACATTTCTTCTATTGCTGTAATCAAGCAGTCTTTTGTTAATTCGCTGCCAGTAAATGGTTTCCCATGTTTCGCTATTGAACGACCCACAAGGAAACTAACACGAGTTGCTGCTTCTTGTTCAGCATTTACTTTGTTAACCCTGCACGTACACACTGGAGTCTGTGGGACCCCTAGGCATATTCATTTTAATACTATAACAATTCTATTTATTTTTGCAGTTTGGGCTACCAATGTAAATTAAGTTTGTAACACTATCTATGCGGAGTAATAGCAGTCTAGCCAGTTTAGTGAGACTCATTGTTAGAATTAGACGTTATTTTCGCTCTGGCGTTGATTGGGGTCCAGCATACCCCAGTGTATACTTTAAGTAAGTGATTTAAAAAAACATTTTGATAAAATGGATTTGGAATCTATACGACATGCAGTATTGGAGAGTGAAGATGATATGGAAGATATCCTACTTACAACGAAGCATCACAAAGTTTAGTTTCATAATTGTCAGAAAGGTGATAACATTTACTGCTGTTGGGGTCCCACAGACCCCAGTATGTATTTTAAAGGAAGAATTATTTTATAAATTTGCCTAATTTTTTCAAAATAATACAGTAACTACAAGAATGGCATTAGAAAGATTATTTTAAGTAAAATGTTGGAGCATTGTTGATAGATATTGGGTAAAAAAGTATGAGTTCATTAAATAAAAAGAAACTCCATAACTTAGAGAAATATGATTGGGGTCCTACAAACCCCAGTATGTACTTTGTGAGTAAGAAAATAAGAGTGTACGTGCAGGGTTAACCAATTGCTGAGATTTCAACCCGCTTTAAAAAGATTCATATCTTTATAACCGTAGGCTTTCTGTAAATTGGAGTAGCTCTGAAAATATATTTAGTCTCATAATGACTTTATATTGTATTCTTTGAAGATTGATATTATTTCATTGCGAAATACACACATTCCCTTATTTTTATTAGTTGACTAACTAACTAACTAACTCTATGGCCTATGGAACCCGGAGGTTCAATGCCGCGTTCACAAAAGCTCTCCACTGACTTCTATCCTTAGCTAATTGCATCCAGTTTCTACTCTGTATTCCAATCTCTGCGAGATCCATCTTAATATTGTCCTCCCATCTGCGCCTAGGTCTTCCTAATGGTCGTTTTCCGATTGGTCTTCCAGTCAAGACTTTGAAAGCGTCTCTACTTTCTTCCATTCTAGCTACATGACCCGCCCATCTAAGCCTCCTAGATTTGACGACCCTAACAATGTTAGGTAAACCATATAAATTATGTAGTTCCTTGTTATGAAGTTTCCGCCATTCCCCATTCCCGTTCCTCTTGGGTCCGAATATTCGTCTCAGGATCTTGTTCTCAAATACTTTCTGTCTATGTTCTTCCCTCAGAGTAAGTGACCATGTTTATTAGTTGACTCTATATCTAAATATTGATATCACCATTGCTCTTTAAATATTTGGGACTCAATATAGCTATCTTTAATTTCTCTTCCATATTTATAGGAATTCGTACAAAATGTATGTAACTTCAAATCAAAATAACGCTAATTGATACAATTGCAAGCCCAGGTTGTGTATAAATAGAATACACTGTTTTTAAACAGGTCCTCGGTACGTAGAACATATTAGAAAACATTCGATGCACTCGAATCTTCCAGACAAGCGATCACGTTCTAATTCTGCTAACGGCTAGAAGACGGCGCTGTATATTCCGACTAAGCAAGCATAATTGACGTTTTGTATAATTCTGCCGCTCCTTACGAGATGTCGCTGGCTCTACAGTATTTATGATATGAATTAGCTAGCCCGTTTTTTGACTTAGTGGAGAAACTATTGTGGCCTTTAGGCTAAAAAGTTTGGAGATCGATGCTTGATTTAAACACAAATGAGGTAGGTAACTATTGAAGAAGCGAGAAGAAAATAATCCTATAGTGGCACCAAAATAACTTATGATTGTATACTAGGCATGAAGTCCAAAGGCCCTCCACGGAATTCTACAAGGAACTGTTATGTCAGAACGTAACTGCCATCAGAAGTCAGTATCACTTGTGAAGAAATCACGAACAAAGTATCTTTATTCATGTGTGGTATCCATATCCATCTGTGGTGAATATGGAAAAAATGTATCCATTATTTCGAATATTATTTCGTATAACAAACAAATCTTAATTCTATAAAAAGGGCAAATTATTTTTGAATTGAGTATTATTTGTGGCAGTATTTTGTCAGGCCAGAAATAATGTTCAACCATCTACGATGTAAATGAAGAAATTTTATTGATTGCGAGCAAATCGAATTGCAAATATTAACGGATTAACGCATCTCATTATCGTAAATGTATTTTTGTACTGTGTATCAAAACTCTATTTGTCAATCTTTCAAGTGTGTAGTTTGGTTTAAATGGAACATTTGTCTGAATTGTGCTGCGTTTACGATTTCTGTGTCGTATACAGCATTGTTCTGAATATTCGATACAACAATAAGACAAAATGATTTCTAGTTTGCTCACCAAATGCCATGCATTCTGACATTTTCTGATGTAAAATTCATTAAAAGAATAATATAATTATTTTTATTTATTACGTACAGATTTGAACTGAAAATATTGAATGCGCTAATAGTGTTACTCAACATTACCGAAAATCATATTTTCGAACGAAAGAATAACAGACAAAATAAATGTGGATAGTAAGAGATTCCCAATTCCTTGATAATCATACCACATTGATAATTCCTTATCTTGAGACGATTCCAATATTGTAGATCAGTTGCGAAATAATATTGTAACGCTGCTTGTCAGTAATTAAACGTTGCACTTAAAACGCTGTGAATTAGGTTTAAAAATCACTGAACAAACACAGTTTTTAAAGAAAGTAGAATCTAGTAAAAAAAACATTATCATCAATAAGTTAGTAATCCAGATGGATGTGTTCTCTGATCACAGATAAGGAGAAATAAAAAATAAAAAAAATGCATAGCTAGGTATTATATAAAGTAGTTACGGCCATCACTTGTAATAAACCAAATAATGTTCTTTAAAAATACTTGAAGAAACGCAAAATACTAAAAAAAAGTAAACAATATTGGAACTGCAGTTACATACCAGAGGTGCAAAGCAGCAAGTCAATAGAAAATTAAAATTTTGCAGAAGGGTAATTAGAAATCCAACATTCCATGAACAATTCATATTTCTCTTATGTTTTGAATCAAAACAATAACCATGCTATTTATGATCTTACAATTTTCTGTTTACAAAACTCCTTTTGAAAAGGTATACCCATATATAGATGTAAATGAAAGGATTAATCCTTTCCTTTTCTTCTTTTTTTTTTGACTCACATCACTTGACATCCAATGTGTCCAAATAAGATCTGCGCTTTTGAGAAAGTGATTCGTTATGTATATGTAATAGTTCCTATACTGAATATAACGATAGTCTTCCCTAACTGCTCTACATTTGATTGATACCTATTATTCTGCTAAGGTAATAGACTATACCACTGGTGACGTTTCTACGCAAGTGTACCTTGCTTTGGTTATATTCTATTACCATGAAATCATGAATAGCCCTTTTAACAGGAGAAATACTGTTTTAATGTCAATATTTGATTGCATATATCAATGTTTCTAGTAACGTTTGGTCCTTGAAGTTGTCATGATACAATCACTGTAAGAAAAATGTATTTCTGCAGAAGTAACTTGCAATATTTTGAGAAAGGGAATAATAAGAGGTTTCACGAAATCCCCAATTCTTAACAGTAACACTTTACTCAGTAAAAAAAATACTGCAAAAGTATAGCTTTAACTTTGAAGGTTTGAACCTAAGACTGTGCGATGAATCGTTTATACAAGCAAAGCAATACCCCCTAATGATAAATGTGGTTGTTGTAGTACTTACTCTAAGTCAAGATGTGTTAAGGTGTGATGACTTACTCTAAGTTTGAAAGTGTACCATAGTTACAGTTATTGTGTAATGAATCACAGCATTCGCTTTATCCTTGAGAAGGAGTGTCATTTGATGTATCATATGACATATTGTCATTTGAAATAACGACATTAAATATTTATTGTCTCACCAAGATGGCAGCCTTCCAAACATTGATTCAATTTCACATTAGACCTAACCCATGAGCTGTTCGTAAAATTCTCAAGCTGTTTCAACCCTATTTCCTAACCCTATAGAATACGTTCATGAGGAGTTTGCTTTCAAATAAAATTATATTATAATTTTACGGACATGTGGAATTAATTTACATAAAATTTACTATTTTTAAATTGAGAAAGGTAATTAAACTATTGAACTATTATGAACCAACATTACAATGGGTATGAAACAATTTATTCACTCTTAATTAGTTTCCTTGTACAAGAACGACAAGTTTTTAAACTCTGATAAAATGTTATGTAAATGGACATATTACTTTCTGAATATATTGTGCTTATTTGCTTATTTCTAATCATGAAACGAAGATACATCTTTGCAGAAAACGTATAACTTATTTCAATTTTTTGTTTGTTGAAAAAATACGTACATTTTGCACCAAAACTGAAATCTTTACAGAGTTCGCAGTATGTTGAAACAATACAGAACACATCTAATTACGTACTTTATTTATCAATAAATATACCATACGGATGACATTACGCAATCTCATAGACGACGTTCAGCTATCAGTGTACAATTAATAGTTTCTTTTAATTTGTTAGTAGTAAAACATTTATCATATGAGACTACCATTTTCTATTTTTTTATTCTTTATCTTCAATAAGAACTAATAAAAATAATACTTAATTTTTTTGTACAGTCATCGGAATCTGTAAAAAGTAAAGCACATTTTAAAAAAACAATTATCAACTTGTTAGAAATAATAGGCCAATGATGTTTAAAACATACTATTTTTTAAAAATGGCAGTTTCACTTATAACTTAAGAAGCTCTACAAGTATCTAATACTATGGCCTGAAACGTAGCAAGTAGAGCAACATGAAGTATCACTTCTTCTGCTGTTTTATTTTCGTGATCATATATGTAAGTAACTAAAGCAAAAGTATTATCAAAATTTACTTTTTAAAAATATTTACTACAATTTAATAACTTGTGTAATTTAATTATTAAGTACCATGTCTTTAATTGCATTGTTATTAATTACGCAAGTTATCAGTACGCCTATATTTACACATATTACCAGTTAAAACTACAGTAACTGTAAGAGTTTTTTTTTATTTTATACTAGATAAAATATTCATTCTAGACACAGAGAGAATAGATGTATCGGAAATATTTGAATTCCCTTCCCCATTAAGATACGCATTTCAACAAAAATGTAATGATAAAATTTCATACGATACTTCACTTCTAGAATAAATTTTGAAACACCCTACCTCCATAGAACACAAGCTTTAATCGAAGCGGCATTATAAAAAATCCACATTCATGTAGGTACTATGTTCCAAAATTATATCAAGTGGTCACACCCCGAAATCTATACATTCGACACTTTTCTCAGTCTTTTTTTGGATATTTTATTTTTCACCCTCTCTCATCTACCGTGCCGAAAGGGACTAAGCGTGAATTTGAACAGCCTCGGAAGTGTGGCTATTCATCTTTGTGATTTCAAAAACTATGAATTCGACACTAATATACGTCATTTTCAACTTCTTTCTACATATCACCCTCTTCGAATCCCACACAGGAGGTGTTAGAGATGTCTTACTTACACTGGGAGCTGATATTGAACTTAGCGACATTGGGAGAATCAGTATTCATATCAATGACCCCGAAAAGCATTTATTCGACAATTAATTCTGTCGCTTTTAAATATTTTTACGTCACCCCTATCTACCCTAATTCCTAGTAGAGCTAGGAATGTTTACATAACAACAAGATTTCTGATTTTAAACCATATGTATACTAAGCTTATTTGAAATAACTCCATGTGTTTTAGAGTTATAGTAGAACATGAACACCCACCCACCAACGACTGATGATATGGTATATGCCTAACTCGTTTGCAATGATACGGACACTTTTCCAAGGATTCGATTACACGGTGTTCTTGAGAAGGTTACCCAATATTATGTTGGCCGCTGTCTACGGAGTTCTTTTGTAACGCTGTCATCGGAACGAAATTCCACGAACCAACTCCGAAAGATCGCCATTTTTGTTCCATTTTTGGGCAGCTTGTTGTGTACAATGTATTAGTTTGGAGGAATAAAGGAAAAGCATTCGCAATTGTCAGTTCTCCATGATGCACGTTCACACGACCCTGTTAGTTGTAGATTTCCTACCAGTCAAACGAGCTAAGCTGAATTGCGCCGAAGAAGTATATGGGCCACAAAAGTCAACGTTTAGAATAGTTTATTTGGCTAAAGTATTATTATGATTTTTGTTTGGTTTGGTACACTTCATTATTGTTCTAAAATAAACCTAAACCCACAGATATTTTTATATAACAAAATGTGAATGTGTTGTAAACTAGTTTGCCACTAAAGCAAAACCATCATAGATATACTGATGCGATTTCATTATTAGACAGCTTATCACTCGGTAGGTGTGGCGGGCGAACGCCCTCCCGCTATAAATTGGTTACGGCCACAAAATGCCTAAATAGACCCGTTCAAGATCGCACTGTTTTCTGATTTTGCCGGTACTCCAGCCTGTTTGCTGGACGTATACAGAGTTTGTGAAGTTAGTCATGGACTATATTTATCCCTAGGTTGTGTTGCTGAGGTGAGTTTACTACCAAATAAGAAATTAGACATATCATTCGGATCAACCTAATAAATCTTGGAAAGTAGTTTCCACTCCTTTCATTCGAGTGATACTTCCCTACTTTAGCCAGTACTTTGATATCTGCTTCGCGAATGGCACAGACATGATCTTCTAAAATCAATTTATGGAGTATTCTTCCTTTCGATCATAATTTATGTCCATTTCTTACAATCATATCTACATTTGTCACAAGTTCCATACAAACTTGCTTTGTTTTGAGATAAAAGGAATAGCGTTTACGTGATCAAGAAATTGGAGTAAAATTTTGCTAAATGTGTTTCACTTTTATCTTTTGTTTACTTTTGAAGAAACTATTCCTGTGAATATCTACGATAAATATTTTACCTAAGCATAAGGGCGCCGATTTCTCTGTAAATTTTTTTTTGGGGGGGGGGGGCATTCAGATGCAGAAAGCATATATGAGGATTTTAAGCCAAATTGCATTCAAATTATGCCAAATATTGTACATTTAGAAATACATTGAGGGGGCCCACATGAGCTTTGGGGGCGGGGGGGCCGGGGACCCCTTGGTCCTCGAGGATAGGCACCCTTGCCTAAGCAGTTGTATGAATAGACATGAATCCGACATTTAGTGTGTAAGGGAACTGTCTGACTTAGTCTTGACGTTGTTAAACTGTATTTAGGGCGATTTCTGAAATGTTTACGTAACTCTAGCGAAATTTAAATTTAGTTACTATGTATTCCGAAACCAGAAAGTCTTCAAATATTTAATAATCTTATTCTTACTGCAAGAAGAAGCGATACTTCTGCTAGTTCTTCTATAAATGTTAACTAAGCTTGAACAAGAGAGAGACTGGAAAGCTAAAATAAATGTATGATCAATATCTATAATATTTCACGTTACTCACTGCATTGATGTGGATTAAAGAATTATACAGTTTAAAGAGATCGGGAAACCACAAGTAATAAATGATAAAATGTCAGTAAGTGACAGTGCTTAACTATTCCACTGAAATTAAATAATTTCCTAGTTTATTCTTTCCTAGCAATTCAATTACTTCTTTATTTATTTTCAGATCATTGGATATTATGTCTCAGGAGAAACAACAGGGCAGGAAAATCATATATATCACAAGAAGGCAGCTACATCATTAGGTCAGTTTTTATCGAAATTCACATTGATTTAAAAGTTGATTAAATACGACTTAAACAGTTCACTAGAAAAAATATTTAATTTTAAATTTCTCCCAGATTCAGTTATATTAATTTATGTCAATATTCTAATTGACTCAATAGATAAGTAAAGATATTTACCTCTCTAAATTCATCTTATTTACTTATTTCTTTCTTTTATTATTTTTTCACAATGGAGCAAAAAAGGTTGTAATAGCAGCATCTATAATCCTTGATATAGACAGTTGCTGTGGCATACTTATGAATACCCTAATGATACTGAAGTTTCTAAATGAAACTAAAGAAACAAGTTAGAATAGTTAATAGTCACCAGCATAAGTATCTGGACGTGGACATATTGATTGATATAATCCCATTAAGTGGTGTCCACCATATTTGCTGATGTTACAAAGCCTTGACAAATGCAACCAAACTTAACGTAACATTTCTCGCCTACGAAACGGTTGACAGCCCTGCCTGAACCAGGGCTTTATACTGTACAGTTGATGATACGTGATCATTTCTCCATTCTCAGTTAACACTTTATTCTTGAAGCACAATGTATCAATAACTAATAACTTGTGTCTGTAATATATTATTTGACTAGATACTGCATATGAGGAAAAATTAAAAACGCTGACGATACTTGAGTTAAGAATAGTGGAAATTAACTGAAAATAATAAATCTTGAACAATTTACGGAAAACAAGAAGTTTTAAAAGCTTTATCTCCATTCATTGATCACCTACCTTCATTATCATTTTCGCCATTCGAACATTTCTTTCTCTCTCTACAGGAAAAGATTTTGCCTTCACACTGAGTATGGGTTGAAATTGAAATGTCTTATGTTAAAAACTTTGACCTGCTGAAATTCGCAATGACTCGCCTGAAAGTTTAATGGAGTAGTCATTTTCCTACCGCAATCAGTCACTTGATGTTGCACAAAACTGTTAGGTACTTAAAAACATTTCATGTAGGACTAGACAAGATATTAGAGCCTATATGAAGAGATGTTTCTCGGGTGAGTTACTCAATGAATTATTCATCATTTCCTTCTTCAGGTGAGAAACAGGTTACATAGATCTTTCTGAATGAAAACAAAAATATCTCGAAATATTCCCCAAGGTTGCGGTTAGGTTATTTCTGCAACCAAGCTTCTACTTTTGAAGAAGAAAAGATGGAAGACATTTTTCTAGATGTTTTCCTTAACTACTAATTTAAATTGTCAATTTCGCATTAAGAACTTGTGGCGTAATGTTATCGTACGAAACTGCTATGCTTCAGAACAGGGTCAAAATTCCGTCATGTCAATTTTTAATAGAAATTTATTCTTTATGTAATTGCAATTGTGCATTGCTTTAGTGTTATTTTGTGTCAATATACTGGAACAATAATCTGCTCTTAGTTTATTGCTACTACAAACTACCTAATATCTCCGAAATTCATTTCAATGTTACTTTTCTGTTTCTTTTGGACAAATGTTCAATCTTGGTGGTTTATTTGAAGTTTTATATCTCGTTCAACACCTACACTATATGACACATAGACCTATGATTAACGTGGGATCCTAGCAACATGTACTTCCATCGAAAATAGAACCATGACCTCCCGCGCAAAAATCACGTTCACTAACTATATAGCAGGAGGGGAGATAAATAATTAATCTAAGGGGATCAAAGGGCAGATCTTGAGGATCATTGATGATTTGCAGAATACAGTTTGTAAAACGCTTGTGAAACTGACAATCGAATCAGATGACTTCGTCACCATCGTCAGATGTCTAATATAAAATTATTTTCATGCTAATTTTAGGAGGTACTAATATGTTGGCTTCGTACGAATTCAAAAAGTTATGGCGCTTTCATTATTTTCTGGCTTTTATTACGTCCTTTGAAATCTGTTCAAATTTCTTCGGAACCTTTTCTTTTCAGACACGTTTTTGAAGTTGGTTACTTTGGTTTTAAAAAGCTTTTACCTTTTTCTTTTTGTGCGTCCTTCAAGTCAGTTATTTTTGTTTTAAGTTTATTTTAAGAAGTCCAATTTTTCTTTATCCCAGCAGGTTAGTTAAATACTTAAACTAAAGGTAGGATACTAATTCCCGGTAAAATGTGTCTGGATAGGAAGCATGCGTGAACAAATGCGAAATAAGTAATTATCAAAATTATTGAAATATGTTTTATTATAGGTGAGAACCTTCCTCAGAAATAGTTCATTACATTAGTGAAAAATATTAAAATGAAGTCTAAGAAGTGGTCAGGGTTTTGCGCATTATATGTCGTTAGTGCATCAAATCCAAGGTATATTAGTAGCAACAGGACAGGCCTAACATAATTTGACAGCTGATAATCGCGGCTAGTAGATATGGAAAAATTATTAGAATTCTTAGATTGAGACATACGTTATTCTGCCGTAAAGATGAACGAACTTTTCGTAAAAATGCACTACATTTTACAATTTTATATCAATAAAAGTGGAAATGCACAGGTTGTGAAAAAATGTACTGTACCATGCCCATAAATAGTACATAAAATGTACTGTTTATGGGCATGGTACAACATCTTACTTTGTTGAGTTTCTGATTGTTTTAGGATAATATTTTACCTCATTAGGCGTTACAGGAATCATTTAAGTTTTTTAATATTTAAAAAAATGTATAAGTAAAACCCTTCCTTGGGAATAGATTGTCCGATTAGTGAAAATCATATCGAAGCATCATCAACAGTTCTCGATATAATCACGTACAACCCTCCAAAGAAACAAACATACATACATAAGCCTACAGGTGAATTTGAGAACCTCCTTTCTTTGAAGGGGTTATAAAAAGGCAAATATCTTTCTATATCCTTACAGGTGTTTCAGAAAGCACTTGAATAGCTAATGAAAGTGCCTGGGGAAGAAAGAATGCCTGTTTCTTTGAAGTGTAAATATGCTTTGATTGCTAACAAAACTTCGAAAATGTTACAAATACGTGATATCGTTAGTTATGAAAAGCTTAATTTTGAAATGAGTCCATCTACAACAACTTTATTTAGATACATTCAGTTTCTTCAGTTGGAGTGAAGAGATTATTACATATTATAAACCGTTCTTTCTTACAGGTGATTAAATATGTTTGTTGACAATTTGAGGAAAATATTATGCTCATGAAAAATAAACATATATGAAAATAAAAACTGCTATATTTTAATTATGTCTGAATTTGTGACTGAAACAGCTTAGTTGTGCATACGAGAATATACGAGAGAAAAAAGTTGCATGCTTACCCTCTCGTAAGAAGTCCAAACTAAACGAAAGCGTGAGAAAATCTTAAGATTTTGATACTGTAGAAAAAAGACAAGTATCGTGATGTCTGTAATCTGATTTCTTGCAATTAAAGAGAAAGATGCTGATAGTGCAAATACTGAAGCAAATCGTCTGAGTGTTATTAAGGGATTGTCTCGTTTCACTAATAAAGTATTACCTACTCCGGACAGGTTAACCCTTTTAAATTACGGAATGGTACATTATTGGTGCAAACAGTTGACGAGAAACAAACAGTGAAGCTACTCAAATTGACTTACATTAGACCAGTGAACATGTCGACGGCGCCCGATTGTCTACTGAACGTCTCTCGCAGTGTAATATCATGTTCGGACTTCCTAGACGTCAATGAGGAGGAGATTAAATCAAACCTCGCGGACCAACAAGTTGTAGAGATAGCTCGCAACAAAATAAGAAGTCAGGTGAACTCGTTGCTACTCAGTCACTGATTCTTATCTTCAGTTAAGAGACACTTCCGGACTACGTTAAGGCTGGTTACTTTCGACTTAAGGTGCACCCCTGTATTCCTAGTCCCCTTCGTTGTTTCAAACGTAACACTACGGGCATACCAGCAAGCCGCGTAATGTGAATGCTGCTCTTTTTACTAATTGTAGCCAGGGAAGTTATGGTGTTGAACTCTGTACAGCGACAAAACCCTTTTACGTCAACTACAAGGGCGAGCATTTTGCTTGGTTTAGAGACTGTCAAGCCTTTGATCGTGAGAAAGGTATCCGAGAGCTATTGGTTATTGAGAAGATGTCTGTTACCAATGATGAGCGTCGTTTAAAAGAAAGCATCCCTTCCTCACTTTTTGTGTCCCGTGCTATTGTTGCAGGCATTTCTTGTAAAACTCTGGCAACCCAGACGTCTCACGTTTCCATCCAAGGAGATTTTGTTTCAGTCAACAATCCAAAACTTCAGACCACAGTCGCAACAACTACAGAAACTTCCCAAAACCCAGTGTGTTCCTGTTAGCGTTCGTTTTTGACGAGCACCAGCTCTTCATATATTAGTTCCACAGAATATATCGAACTTTTATTCCATAATTCTGATTACGTATCTCATGAGGAGTAGATTAACGATTGTTCATTTGTTTTAAGATTAGACTAGCAACAGAACTAGCGTGAGAAGCACCAATATGTAGCCGAATGCTCAGGTAATGGACAATGACAAATTGATTGAGTAGAAAAGTGTAAGCAATTGAATAAGCAATACAACCACAGTTAAATGTGGACTGAATCAGACCATGAGAAATAGGCCTAGCAAGGAGATAAAGTAATTAAAGTTGTGAATGTATTATGCGTACGTTAAACTGCGATTGAATATCAAGCCGAAAAATGGATGCGTTTCAATAAACAAGATATAATTCACACCGATATATAGTCGTTGTCAAAAGTCTAACACACCATTGATATTTCAGATTTTTAAAAAATGTACCCACATAGAACCAAATTTGTTGGATTTTTCTGCAAAATAAACACCATCGCTAATATAAAGAAATTAAAACATATGGTAATCTTTGTACTGAAAGAAATTTATTGTGTGTGTTTACGTTCAATAAAATGCCGATCTTTAGCCTTGGTAAGATTTTCGCAAATTCCATTCATCTTTATTTATGAACTTTTTCTAGGCTATGCGACTCCAGTAGCTCTGAAAAGCGTTCTAAACACCTAAGTGTTCTTTTACATGCATTTACAGACTGTCCTGTCAAATTCATCTTACAAAAGCTCGATGAGCAACAAATTTTTTGACTGTGAAGACTATTCCATTTCTAAGTGATATAATAGTCTTCTTTGTATTGCAAATAACTACTGCATAGCTTGGAAGAATGTTTGGGATGGTATCTTGTTACAGTAGAAAGTTACTGCACCACATCTCCGTTCCTGACGGAATTCCGTGACTCCTTTATGAAACACATTTTTGTTCATTATTCCATTACGTCGAACTAAATATCAGCTTGGTAGTCTGTAAAGCATCACCTAACAGTAACGGCGCCTTCTTAATACCTTGCTGTAGGTATTATGCGGTCCGAATCACAACGCACAAACTTATAGCATTGGAAGCCGAAAAGTTTGAATTTAGATTTGTCAGTCCACAATGCCCACTTTCATTGTTCATCTTTTCAGTTGTTATTTCATTTTATTTTTTCGGCACTATGGTATTTTTTGGTAATGTTTACTACTTGAAGGAATGGTTAGTTTACCGCAATCCTACCCCCAAAACTATAGATCTTAAGGCACTCGGACACCGTCCTAATCAATACTAATTGCAAATTTCTCTTGAGTAGTGCTATTGGTTCTTTCGGAAAGCTTTCCGTTTGCTTGTTTTTCCAGTAAACACTTGTCCATAAAAGTAGTTATTTTTGGACGATCAGTGCCATTCCGTGTAATGTTTTACACCATTTTGTAACAATCTTTCAAGAATCAGACACATTACTCCGCCCGATCACTGAGTGAGATTTTTGCTATTATTAACTCTCTTTCCTCAAAATAACTACCTGAACAGTGCTTCGACTCTTAGTTAACATTTTCTCTTCTGCATTTTACATTATTCTCATGTTCTTCACACAATTCAACTTCTCCCTCTTCAAAGTCTTTTTTCCAATTAGCTGTGGTCGACTTTTCGGATCGCTGTCCTTCATCTGTTTCTGTCTTGTGCCATATTCGCTATGACACCAGACTGCACTATATTGTTCTTAATAGGCCAGTGAATAAGGAATGATTTAGGGTCGAATAAGGGAAAAATGATGGAAAACTGGAACAAATTTTATTTTCTTTATATAAGTGTCCGAAACAACATACTAATTTTGCACCACTCTACTACCCCGGCTTTGGCCGCCAGCTTGGTAAAATGCTGCCAAAAATTAGTTTAAAAAAATATCTCGCATGGAAAGCATGTTACAGCAGAACATGTAATTACAAAAAGTAATCTACATTTAATTCTCTACAAGAAATGTTCTCTTCATTTTTTCTCTAGGATGCACCGTTTAGGTGTTATAGGCGTGGCAAATTATGCACTTTTGTTTCAGAATCACTTTGTGGTAGAATCTTAATGACAATTTTCTGATACTATTTTGTTTTAGTAATTTTTTATATAAAATATAAATTAATATATTTTTCATTTATTGCATGTGTGACGAAGGATAAAGAATCATGTCTATTTGATTGTCTACGTTCAAGAAGTCAGCTGAATTTCTTTTTATCTTGTGAGAGACTTTTCGGTGATGGTGTTACATATATAATAAAGGAAAAGTGACTGAAAACATTAGTAGATTGCAGTATTAAAGTGAAAAATGAAAACGAATGTCAACTTAAGGGACTGAGAAGTGATACATTTCATGAAAAATGTAGGAAAGTTTACACAAAACCAAGAAGTAATAAAGCGTTCCTATCACAACGTACTTTATCACCTAAGACTAGATCAAGTCTCACTTTAACTGTGAACTCTTCTGTTATTCCTCACGTTCTCTTCACTTCTGTCCTACATGCATTATACATATCTTGAATTATATAAATGTGTATGTTTTTTACAGGCTGAGGTTGTTAGCCTCACGCCAAATCCTCAAGCTGTAGGATCACCACTTCTCGTCTGTCCACGACTGCTTATTCAATGTTTTTGCAAATAACCTCTATATCTAGAAGGTCTTCCTTTCTTCGCAACCTGAGAACGTGCTACGCCGTAGTGACAGGAGCCCACATTACACGAATCCAATAACATAGAGGTTTTAAAATTCCGTGACGACAAGTATTATCATAAATCGTAACTAAATTGAAAGAAATAGCAATACCAGACGTTTGCTGACCAGACGCTAAAAATATTACAGAGGAAATTACAACAAAATACTTTGGCTTGAGTAATATTTACCTGTACCTAGGGCAGAAAGTACTCATACATGTGCACTATACTTAGTAGAATGCTAATTTCGTATTAACAGAAGAAGAATGTTTTTAATATATGTAAGTGATTATTATGGGATAGTTGTTGATATGGACATGTTTTATGGTTACCTAGTCAGTGACTTTGTGTATTTAACAGTTTAAAGAAAAAGATACTTAAGTTATATCAAAAATAATAAACCTGTTTAACACCATTTATAGACGTTGTCATATTTATTAAAAAGGTGAGATTAATGGTATTTACATATCGAAGCTAATTTTTACATGAGGAAGAAATACTACCACTTCAAAGTTTTATTTTAGCAAACGAACCAGGTTTACGACTATCATTTTGATAAGTCGTTGTAAAAATTTGGTTTACCTCACCCGGGACTTTGTAAATTCAGTTCCCGAAGAAGAAGAGTAAGGTTGAATTTACTTTTATGAATAAGAACTTAACCGTATTGCGAAGTGGTAAGATAATCATAAGAAAAATGGACAACGAAGCAATGCAGCAGGAATCAAATACTAGTGACCAAGAAGAGACTAGTGTAACACCAGGATTGACATCGGAAGATATCTTGTTAGCTTTACAGCGACAAATGATGCAAATGTCTACCGAGATAAAGCAGACCATAGAGCAGAAGTCTGACGAAGCTAACAAGCGATACGAAGAATTAAAGCAGACCATAGATCAAAAGTCTGACGAAGCTAACAAGCGAAATGAAGAATTAAGTAGACGAATGGAACAGAAGTTTGACGAAGCTAACCAGATCATGGAACATAAGTTCAACGAATCTAACAAGACCATGGAACAGAAGATAGAACTGAAGTTTGACGAAGCTAACAAGCAATATGAAGAATTAAGTAGACGGATAGAACGGATAGAACAGAAATCAGATGAAACGAAACAAACAATTGTCCAGGTGGTGAACGACCTATCTTCACAGTTCGAGGAAAAGTTAAAAAGAATATCCGATGATTGAAAGGAAAAGCACAATCACCAAAATCAAGAAATTTGTGCTGTAAAAAAAGATTTAGAAGTAATAGAATCTTCCATTAAACAGCAAAAGATCCAGGTTAGCAACAATTCTAATAACATACGTGTAAATACACAGTTATTAGCTACTATTCAGGAAGAGATTAGAACGTTACAGGCTAAAGACAACATTTACCGAAATAACTTGGGTAGTGATCGCTTTGAGTTGCCCCACTCACCAGAGATGATCTCGCCTTCGCCCGGATCTGATGAGGATATTATCCTAGAAGAAAGTTATCCGAAGAGTACTGATGAGCGAAACTTAGATGGTGTCACGACACAGCACGTCAAGGATAGGAACTATCACTCAACAAGAACAAGGAATGAGAAAGGGAAGGTAAAATTAAGTGTTAAAATGAGTGAAATTCGAGCTATGAGCAAATTCAGTGGTAAGTGTAATGAGAATGCTACTTCTTTCTTAGAGAAATTCCAAGACGAATGCAATATAATGTCTATCGATCGATCACAATATATGAAATTAATACCCCATGTATTACTCCCACCTTGTTCCTTATGGTTTAAGGCAATACGTGATCATATTAGTACATATGAGGAATTCAAAGCGGCATTGATCGCAAATTATGAAAATGACTTTTTGCTGGCAAATAGAGATGCCACCCTTAGAAATCAACACTTCAATCCTCGATTGCACAAATCTCTTGTAGAGTTTGTTGTAAATGTCTACAACGAATTAAAGGTCGTTAATCCTTTGCAATCGGAATCGAGAATAATAGCATCGATTCGAAATTTGCTTCCATTTAAACTGCAACAGATCTTATTTTCCACACAGTGTATGAGTTTCAGCCATTTATTGATGCTTGTCCAATGTTACGAAACTCAATACCATGCCATGAACCCACAATCTGGAATGGGTAAAAATAAGAATAATTCAGATCATTTGGTGCCTGTTCGGAATTTAAATATTCGGAGTGTGAATAATACCGGACCTAACCTAAGCCGAGTATACTCTAGCAATCAAAGTGAGCAAAATAGGCAAAGTTATGTAGGGAATCCGCCTAATCTAACTAATCATGGTAATTATTATGTCAGATCCCCTAATCGAAATAGGTTGCAAAATAGACGAAACATTTGGCGAAATTCCAGGAATACAGCGAACTATGTGGATAGACGTAATTGGAGATCAAGAGATGGCACTTCATATCAAAATCAAAATCACGATGAAAGACATGTACAACATAATGTAGAACCTAATCACGATTGTGCAGTACAATGTACTTTATTAGAATCGTATGCAAGTACGAATGTAACATGATTACCGTCAATGAAATTAGGTTAAATTCATATCCGTTATAGATTCTTGTGAATTTTCATTTTTAAGTTTATGTGTAAATATCAATAATGAAAACAATCTTCATAACTTCGCTATACAAGCAAAATGAGGAATTATAATTCGATTTATAATTGATTAAGAGCAAAGATTATTTATATTAGATTGATTTGTGTTGAAAACTTAATTGTCAAAGATTATGTTAAGAATAAGATCCATTGTATAAAATCAATTATTCAACGACTACCTTGAATGAGATTCTTCTTTATTATAACATCTTAGTGTTACGATGTATACCTTTAAATGCAACATCTAACTTATTTATTATATAATGCGCTCGAACTATTTGTAACCCACGTTTGTCCTTTACGATTTTTGAAATCGCACCCGTCGACGATTAATTAAATGAACGACGATATTTTTAATAAGAAGATATATTGATAATATAGTGAATAATAATGAAATAAATATAATTAATGTAATTAAAGATAAATATTGATGAAATGTAAGATTTGTTTAATGTATATGTAAAGTGTAATGAATAGATATACAAGGTGCGATCAAAATATGATGGACATATTCAATGTAAAAACACTAATGTAAACGGACCAGTGGTTCTTGAAGATAAAAGCCAAGCCTACTCATGACTTTTATATTCAGTCCCTTTGTCGAGCGACATTTTATACAACAAAATACTTTGGCTTGAGTAATATTTACCTGTACCTAGGGCAGAAAGTACTCATACATGTGCACTATACTTAGTAGAATGCTAATTTCGTATTAACAGAAGAAGAATGTTTTTAATATATGTAAGTGATTATTATGGGATAGTTGTTGATATGGACATGTTTTATGGTTACCTAGTCAGTGACTTTGTGTATTTAACAGTTTAAAGAAAAAGATACTTAAGTTATATCAAAAATAATAAACCTGTTTAACACCATTTATAGACGTTGTCCTATTTATTAAAAAGGTGAGATTAATGGTATTTACATATCGAAGCTAATTTTTACATGAGGAAGAAATACTACCACTTCAAAGTTTTATTTTAGCAAACGAACCAGGTTTACGACTATCATTTTGATAAGTCGTTGTAAAATTCCTAAGAGCAGTGTATGCTTACCGTGTATGTGTTATTGGTTTAAGATTGGAAAGATTCTAGCACGGCTATGAAAGTGGGGACATCTCCTACAGACCAGCTACGTCTAAGTAGTAGCCTATTTGGCAGATTCTCAGGGATCACAACCAATGACTACTATCACAAAGACCTGAATTTGCGCAAGGGAAACACTGCACAGGGAGAGTTCGATGCAGGAATTGGTAGTGAACCAGGAGAAAAGTTACACTATTAATGTTAAGGACAAGAATTTCATTCTTATCTAGGGATTCCGTTACTTGATTACACAATCGTAAGTTCGAATGAAACTCATAGACTATGGTACGCATTCTAATTTGCGATACTCAACACAGTTGGCTCAATTTGATTATAAAGATTAGTGATACGACCACGCCTACTGGTAACTTCACTTCAGAATGACTTCGCTACTATTATCATACAACAAACAAGTTGTAATCGTACGAAGAAGGAAACCTTGAACTGCAACATCTTGCAACCTGGGGTTTACGTTAATGTTTCGAGAAACAAAGTTAGAAAGTAAGTAGTCGCTCCCCGGCAGCAGTGCTAATATCAGCGTGTTTATACATCTTTAAATATTTAACGAGAAAGCAGAGGGAAATCTGTTAGCTTAAAATGTATTCCCTCCAAACACAAAACTGCCGGGAAGTGGTAACAGACCATTTGTTTTTCAAATCTTCGTTACTGCACGTTGAACGTTACTGAAATCGTGAATTTTCCGTTGTAGAAGCGTCAAATTCGAAAAGGATTAGGTTCAAGATAGCCTTAACTTGTAAGTTAATTATCATTCACCCACTATCCATCAGCTCGTCCTCAACAATATAATTGAGCGATGTTGAATAACACTTGCGAACTGATGGAAATTTATATGTCTTGAGGAAAGGGCGTTTAAAAACCGACTCATATGTTGGTATTTAAGTCGATAGCAGCAATATATGGTAAGTGGCAATGTGCTGCGTTAGCTCAAAGCCACCCGTACGAACGACACGTGGTGTTATGAAATGTTTGTTAGAAAAAGTCAATAGTTGGATTTTTAGTTCGAGGCTCTTAGGTTAGAGAGTTCTGTTTGTGTATGAATGTCAGTTGACCGGGTACCCAT
This sequence comes from Thermobia domestica, assembly GCF_964235325.1. Lineage (NCBI taxonomy): Eukaryota > Metazoa > Arthropoda > Insecta > Zygentoma > Lepismatidae > Thermobia > Thermobia domestica. The sequence goes on from NC_137458.1 coordinate 172,169,352, forward strand.
AATTTAAGAGAACTATAGTGATATAGGCAACACTTAATGTCAGTTGCGGAAATCACTGATACCATTCTACAATTTTAATTCTAGACAATCATTAGACCAAGCAGAATAGTCAACTATACAATTAACACAATAAGGTAGGCTGTTCCACATTGCTGCACATCACGATTCCACGCCACAATTTCCAGAAAAGTAACTATATAGTATAACACGGTGTGGTGATGTGCTCAATATATTTATTTTTACTTCTAATTCGAGCTACTTGAACTACATGTTGGTCTGTAACTTTGATTTGATCTCCTTTTCCAGTGACATTAAACAGATTTTCAAAATGAAATTACTCCACTACTGTGTGTACAAATTCAGTAACCACTGTTTTTCACTGTTACTCAAAGTAGTCGAATTCTCCAATTACCGTAAATCATCTGTTTGCCTCTGATTTGTTGTTTCCAATAAAACGTGTCGTTCCGTAGTTGCCGTATGTCCTTAACCTCCCGGCTGTGTAAGTGATTAATTAATTAATACTTATAATTAGAAATAACAAAATGAGTCAAGTCCTTAATAGTAGTCAAATAGTTGGCATTTATACTACCACTACTAAATTATTTTTATTTTATTACAAGATATCGGAGTACAGAAACCGCAATATTTGTTCTTTGTATATTATCCAAAGGAGAATTATTTTCGGCCTTACTCAAGTCGATTGGACTGTAATCGTAAGTTTGATATCCAACCCTAAATTAAACAATTTATACCTTTATAATTTACGCGTTTAAATGAAAACTTCTGTGTGGCTGCCGCAACAACACTCGAACGTTCACTTTTAGAGTTGATGCTATTCTCTTAGCAATCTCGTAGACATATCATTGTGGGACAAAATAGCACCATATCAACCCTCAAAATGTCCGATTGTCAAAGTGAACGAAATGCCAGCATAAATGCTCGACACACCTGCAAAACGGTGAGAGCACCCAATACGCAAAGTGTCAAGTTTGCGAAAAAGGAAAAGAAAGATTACAACCTAAAATAGCAGAAGCATTAAAAGAGCAGGCGCCTTAAATTGAGACTTAAAAGCAGAAGAACTTTGCCGAATGAGTATGACGTCACTTGGTTAGCACAGCCGCACTCAACCAATCGTGTTCGTATGTGTTTCCCTCGAGCCTCGTTATGCTGCACATTGTTTTAGTAGATGAGTAATTCGTTCAAGCAGAATATAAATTATATTTTGTTCTTCGTTTTTCTTGAAATCTACGTTATAGAATGTATCCTTCTGCATGTCATTCTTTTCAGTTTGTGTGATCTACCGATCGCTGTATATTCCATCTTTGGACGATGTTAAACTTCAACAACAATTGGAATTTAGGAGTTAATTATAGCTCTGAGTTATGACTCATTAACCAAAGTATGTATACTACTGTCGTCTTGCTAGTGTCAAAACAAAAGTCTTAATGTGAGTTAGCCTTACATGTGGAGTATTTATTGTACAGTTATAATTTTTAGGTTTACATTTTTCTCTTCCACTGTACTTTCTCGAAAATTACGCTTTAAGATAAATGTGTAGAGGCTGCCATAAGTCAACTACTTTACTTACTATACTTTCTCATTGCAGACACTATTCAGCCTGTTAAATTAGCAGATGGAAGCAGTGACTACGCAGGATCAACGGGAATTGTATCTGGTTGGGGAGTATATGAAACTAGTAAGTACGCTTTAACATTTAATTATATTATTGATTATTGCAATACAATGAACAAAAAATATAGATAAATAGTATATGAGAGTTGCAAAGAAAGTCTGGAAACGGTTCTATAGAGCATAAACCAATACTTTAGATTATTGAAACGTTTACATCACTTTAATGTGATCTATAGCCACATACACTGGACATTAATACTTCTCCCATTTTTATCACTGTTCACTAATGTTGCCCATTAAATGACACGATACAAAAGGAAAAAAAAAGGTTTTCTTGTCTTGCATCGTAGCTTTTGCACAAGCTTCATATCGTTTGGATTATGGAAAGATTATTTGTTATATAATCTTGTTTTATATATTTATGTATTTTAATTCCAAAAGTAGTCTTAGTAGAATTTTGCAATTAGTAATAGGAAATCCAAGTGAAATACAGAAACGGTCTCATTTTCATTTTAATATAATATTTAAAAAGTCTCATGTGTAATATCTTGCAGTATATTGCATTTATGGAGTGAAAATTGTAACACGAACCTATATTTTTTCTGCGAAAAACTGAAACAGAATATTCTTTTCTATGACTTTGTAGTTGAATATAAAGGTTTATGCACATTTTTCTGAAAACGTTTATACTGTCCATTTGAAGTTTAAGGCAAAACAAAGCTAACATTTTTACACAACATTGTCTGCATTGAAATGTAGAGGTCTGAAATCACCGTTGTTTTTACATCATTTTGTTGGAGCGTGATCATAAATTTTCTCTCGCTTTCATTTAAATTTCTGTATCGATCCAACATGATTTTCTTTCCAAAATACTTATTTATGTATTATTTTATAAAAATCCTAATTTAAAAAATATTCATTTGCTTATTGTAAGACAAAATAAATCGTTATTTGTAGTTCAATCATGTCAAAAACACTACCAAACGTGCAAGGGAGTAGAACTACAAACAGAATATGCTATGGGGCACATTGATTGGTGTGGTCGCAGAGCTCCCCAAGTTCGCCCTTCATGGGGCTCAGGGCCCAACTTTAAAATTTTAAATATAAACATGGGGCATGTGATATCTCGTTCGATAGGTCTTTAAATATCAAAAGGTGTTATGGCAAAACGTTTGTCATATCGGCCACCTATTTAAAATGACTGCCAAGACATGATTCCTGTATCGGATAAAACATACAGTACCACTAATGTAAAAACAGTTGGAGATAAATGAACAGAACAAAAGTGAAACAGGAGAATGATATGGGGCACGTCGAATGACGTCGCGGTCTCCCTCAATGCCGCCTTGCATTTGGTATCAGGGCTTAACTTTAAAATTTTTAATGGAAACATGGGGCGAGTGATACCTCGTCCGATAGATCTTTAAAATCTAAAGAGCGCTGTAGCAAAAAATTGTTCATAATATGTGACCGTTTTCAAAATTACCACCAAGACATGGTAATTGTATCAGATAAGTGTCCAGTGCCTATAGAATGAAAACAGTTAAAGGTAAATGAACTAAATAAAACTCGTATATGAAATTACAGAGGGTATTTATCATTCCACGTCTGGAGAATGTTGTAACACAGAAAAAGATGATTAGAGTAAAAGTGAAATGATGCAAAGGAGGAAATCTAACTCTCAGAAAATTATCTTCCTGGTCTCTCTCCGTAACTGTGTGAAACAGAAGTGAATAGAAAATTTCAAATGAAAACCGCACATATACTTGCATTAGGTATGGTTTGTCTGAAACCTTTTGTGTACAAGTGACTGGTACTGTAATGAATAAAAATAAGGTGAAATTCGGTTTTGAATACCCATTTGTATTGCAAAGTGTGGGAAAAAAGAAGATTTGATGGGGAAAAAGAAGCAAGTGAAATGGGAAGCAAAGGTTTTAATAATACATTTTAGAAACTTGCAAACCTTTTGCCCGTTCGCTTTCCCCTGAAAATTTAACGCGATGCGTGCAAGATATTTGGGAGGCATCTGCATCAGTATGTACCGTTCCGTTACTGAGTAAATTATTCAGAATATAAATGTGTACATCTTAGTGAACCTAATATTCTATCTCCTAAATATCCCTCGCAGGTAGTATCGGGTAGGTCGAAAATGGACATGCACGGGGACTCACCAAGAGCCATGGAGACTCACGAAGAAAAAACACCCCAGACGTGAGAGGTGAGGAGACTCAAAAGAGTAACCCTGGACATGACATGGAAGAAGACATAGAACGAAAAGAATCGAACCATTATCGTGTAGACGACCGTTGAACAAAACCAATGAACATATCGTTGTAAACACTACATTGTTTGACAATTTTGTTTCGCATTTCATTAGATTCATTTTCGCATCAAATTATTGTCAGAAATAAAAATCGAAGATACCATTTAACACAAATTTTACCTACTTTTTCTCATTACAGCGATATCTGTCTCTTATAACAACACATTTCTGAAACTTCTGTTGTGTAGACTCAATTTGCAAAAACTAAGGTTCTCATTGTAAATTTCACCGTTCCTTCTCGCTTCACCCACTTAAGGACAAAGGGCGGAAAGATAATTTTATAGGAATTAGATTTCCTCCTTGGTACTATGGTACTTTTACTCTAATCATCTTTTCCTCTGTTGCAACATTCTCGAGCCGTGGAATGTTTATCTGTGTGATTTCCCATTCGAATGTTTGTTTCGTTCATTTATCTTTAACCGTCTCATTCTATAGCCACTGGAGTTTTATCTGATAAACGTAAAATGCCCAATGTCTTGGTGGTCATTTTGAAAACGGTGATCTATATGAACAATCTTTTGTACAGCGCTCCTTAGGTTTTAAACGAGGTATCACTCGCCCCATGTTTTCATTGAACATTTTAAAGTGGAGCCCTGGGACACCATGGAAGGAGCCCTATGGAACACCGCTACATCATTCGACGTTCCTCATGTCATTTTCCTCTTTCACTTTTGTTATCTTCAATTATCTCCAATCGTTTTCATATTAGTGGTACTAGACGTTTTATCTGATGCAGACACCATGTCTTGGCGGCCATTTTGAGTACGGTGGCCGATATGATCAATCTTTTGCCACAATGCTTTTTAGTTTTTAATGATCTATCGAAGGAGGTATCATCCGCCCCTTGTTTGCATTTAAAATTTTAAAGTTGGGCCCTGGGCCTCCATGAAGGGCAGTCGCGAGGGGTATCGCGACAACACTACTCGATGTGCTCCATAGCATTTCCCATTTGAGTTTTTGTTCGGTTCATTTATGTTTAACCGTTTTCAATACATTTCCGTGGAAAGATTAAAATGGGACGCTCTGTATACAGGACGTCTCAAAAGTCCCCTGACATAGGATAACTCTGTTATTATCAGTGTTAAACAAAATGTAAGAGGAAAAAACATTTTGTCCAAATATGACATTTTCAATCTAAATTGAAGGTTTTTTTTTAAATCGAACCAGCCGTTTGGGACAATTCGCCAAATACAGTTACTGTTTGAAATGGGGCCATCGACATGTTAGCGTAAAAGACAGTAACTAAATTTACTTTTGTTGTGGTTCCAAATAAATTGCAACGTTGCATTTTCATTTAACATTGGAAGAATAAAGAGTGTACATCCCAAACGGCTGGTCAGATTTAAAAAAAAATCTTCACCTTAGATTGAAAACATCATATTTGGAGATGTTTTTTCTCTTTTTTGTAAGTCTGATAATAACATAGTTTTCCTATGTAAGGGGACTTTTGAGACACCCTACCTATATATTGTACCCCCACTGGAAGAGGGTTACATCTCGGAATTCAATGTTTTTGAAAACGGCATTTGAAATTTCAAGAACCTTAAGCTATTTCTGGTGGCTACAAATACAGGTAGCTGGTGATTGTATAGCTGCAAGGAGACTTCCTAAGCATCAAAGATCATTCGCTAACAGGATATATTGCAGTATAATAACTTTATGACTTAAAAAATAATAATCTTTAATGTAACAATATGCGAATAGGGTGTTGTTCATATAACTGCTGATATAACATACAAATTATAATGAAATTTTCTTTAAATTTGCACTTTCTTGATGATTCCCTCATCCACTTTCGCTCCTATTCTCTCTCTCTCAACGTCTGCGGTATAATTGGGTGAAAGATAGTGATGTGCAAATAAGATATTAAAAATAGAGTAGGTGAATCATAGAAAACAATAAAAATTGAATATAATTTTTGTCATAAGTATGTTCAAAAATAACCGTTTAAAACCTTTTTGTTGAAATGAAAATTTAACATGAATCACACACACTTTATTACAGACACAATTCAATACTTTTGACGATATAGCAATAACCTTTTCTAACCCTGCAAGGGAATGAGGGAAACCGATATCCAAATGGACGACTAACACATGCCATTGTGTCTGGTAGTGTACGTAGTATCTCAACGCGGTAAAAAGAGAGGTAGCCCCTTATTGCTCTGGCGATCCTACCAGGAGGGTTATAACTTATTCCCAAATAAACATGTCTGTTCGATAGACGGTCTACATCAGTTATTGGTTCTGGTAATGTATGGTGTATCTCTATCGTAATTAGAGGAGGGGAATGTCAGATTCCTGCCTGCAGGAGGACTGAACGGTAACTAGGGAAATATGCCAATCTCAGGTAACTGGGCAACGATTTCTGATCCCGGAGGGCAACGATTTCTGTGGGATATGGTCTGGCATCAAAGTCAAATGGTGACTTAACACGTAACGTTGCATCCGGGATGAGATACGGGAGTGTCTCGACGTGTGCATGGTACCTTTACACGCGAAGACGGTTGCCAGTTGAACGATAGACGCAGGCAGGGCCGGAACTAAACAAGCCCCCTCGGGTATTACCCGGGGTTCCCGGATTGGCTTGGACTCTGCCGGGCTGTGGTCACACTGTAGGATTCGGTAGCTCATGGGAGCCAATCTCAGGAACATGGGTAACAGCGAGCGGGAGATTAGAGGAAGCGCGAGAGCCTGCCTTGAAACCCTCGGGCACCATGCCTGCAGATCCTGAGTGGATTGGCTCGCTAGCAGTGTGCCTCCATCAGTAGGTAACTGGTACGCAGAACTTCGATTCTGTCGCGCAGTGGGCACATCCCACTCCGTTGGTGAATAGGGGTTACACGTTAACGCGTCAAGATCGAGGGACAGATCGTGACAGCGCACCTCGTACACGAGGACAGATGTCCAAAAGAGGGGAACTACGGGCAGGATGCCTCGTTTGGCCGAACCTGTACATCAAATAGGCTGAACAGCCCCGGCATACCCTACAAGCATACAATAAATAGTGTGGTGGTAGACCATTAGACAACGATGTCCAAAACATAATTACGCCACTTTGGAGTTCCGTGTTCAATTGGCCCTCACACAGTGAGTTGAATGCGAATGGAGATAATGCGAAGGTCAGTTGTTGGTGTGGGTATATCCAACACACTACCTGGTTGTGGCAGTTCAATTACACCGTGAACTTGCGTAAGAACAGAGTGAACATGGGACCTCCACAGAGCTTCATGAGGGCGTATATGCTGTACGAGTTCAAACTGGGGTCAAACGCCGCTGCAGGGGACGGAAGATATGCCAGGCATTAGGTGAGGGTCGTGGATAGTGAAGAGGTGGTTTAACAAGTTAAGGATGACGACGAAACCCTCAAAGACATATCAGTTGACGGAAGACCAACAAATGAAGATTTTCACATGGCAATCGAGGTGAACAGTGACCAGACATGTGAGGAACTGGGTCTACAATTCAGTGTGAATGCAGAAACATCTATCAACTGGGGAAGCACTACAAGTTGAGTCGATGGGACGCACATGATTTGACTCCAACTCAGAAGGCAACGCGAGCAGACACCTTTGTTTCCTTATTGTCTCGTCTGAGGAAGAAGCCATTTCTGGACAGGGTGTTGACATGTGATGAGAAGTGGGTCCTGTACAAAGCTCCACGGCGCCGTCATCATTTGTTAGCATCCCATGAACCTGTTCCAAAACCACCGAAACCAGCACTGCAACACAAGGTCTTCCTGTGTGTTTGGTGTACTACTGGCGGCATTGTGCATGGGAACTGCTACCAGCTGGTCAGAGCATCAACGCAACTGTTTACTGTCCGCAGTTGAGCATGTTCAAGGAAAACTCAAAACTCTGGAGCCAGAACTTCTGTTACAAGACAACGCTATGCCCCACGTGGCTAAGATGACCAGGGACACCATTATACGCCTTGGATGAAAAACACTATTGCATCCATCATACTTTCCGGACATTGCACCGTCATATTATCACCTGTTCCGTTCCTTGGACAATCACGTTAGAGGACGTCAGTTCAAATCTTTAGTAGAGGTGCAAAATACACTTGGTACCTTCTTCGCCCACCAGGTTCTACCGCGATAGAATCCATGGACTTCCAGAACGTTGGGATTACGTCGTCGATGCCAATAAAGACTATTTTGGATCTTCCAGGTATGTCTTAGGTGACATATCTATGTTCGAAAGTGGTGACTCAAAAAGCGACAGAACTTTCTTGGTTACCTTTATAGGAACAATACCACTTCTCTAAGTTAGAAAATGGAAACACACAACAATGCTATTCCTGTAAAAAAAATTAAAGTAATAATTTTTTGTGAGTTACAGCGGAAGTTTTGATACCCTTATATCATTCTGATATTTAATTGATTTTTTGAAGAGATATTTATGAAAAATGTGTTCTTGGAAGCAACATACTTTGGTAAATCGGAAATAGTATGTACGATAAATTTAAAGTGACACTTTTCAAGATGTATTTTTTTTCGTGTTACAATGCTGATGTAACTGTAAAGTAGCTACATTATTAGAAACATCAATATCCTTATAAAAGATGACTGTTTGACTACAAGAAGAGTGAGATGGAAAATTAAATACTGTTTTGAAGATGTCTAATATGGTTGTATCTACTATATAAAAACATTGTTCTACAAAATGCAACCCATTAAACAATTAACAATATAGGACGAATATAGTTGCATCTGCAAATGTAACACTCATCTGTTAAAGATAATTCAAAAATTAACTTACCACCAGCCGAATACAGTTGCAACTGAGATATAACCGTCTTCAGCGATATGCACCCTTCGGAACTCGCTCACCACTGAAGTATAGAATGATGTAACATTACTAGACGCTTGTAGCGTGTCGTATTTCGAAACTCGATGGCCGTTGTTAACGCTCCCAAGCGGAAACCAGACGAAATAATATTATACATTTTATATAGGTGAAAGAGCGTCTTTTTCTTTACTAGATTATAGGTTTACGTTATACGACAAACATTCAATTTACTGAGATATAACTATATTGAAATATACAAACATTGAGCTCTTTATTATGAGTCTATGACGATGGCAATACATAGTACGATTAATGAAATGTAACCTAGAAGTATAATTAACCGTTAAATTTGTATATTTATTAAATAAAATATTGTCCGAAAATACATGTATCTATGATAGATCATATAGAATAGCTCACAGTTTTCATTTAATGGTAGGAAGGTTATTTATTTTTTAAGTTCTGAATATATAACAAATTATATAAACTAGGAGGGCTATCTTTTTCAACCTAGCCAACTTCCCCTCACACGCAGATAGACCAACTCTATCGTTCAATAATTGTGTGGTATAGCCAGCTTTAGATCATATCGAGTGTAATCGAAGCGCCTGCCTATCGAGTGTAATCGAAGCGCCCGCCAAGCGTAACTTGATTTCTTCAGACGTTGCTCTTGAAACTTCAGGCAATTCAGCAGACATATCGGAATTAACGTTTTTCATGAACCATGTGATCTGCTATCAGCAAAACTTTTCTGCCGTCATTGATTTAGTCCTTCGCCATCTTCGTCGTGTAGATCGGTAGGCATTCTCTTCTTTAAACTCTATGCAGAAGTCGTGCACAACCATCACTTATGAAGTTCCCATCACTTATGAAGTCTGTCTATGAGATGGAAAAGCAAAGCAACCTTTGACTTGTCCCAGTTTTCTACCTCACGTGGCATTCCTCAAATGGCTTGACTGGAGTTGAAAAATAGCTATCGTAAGAGATTATTCTTGTACTTTTTGGGTAATGGTGACACATGCACACACTACTCGTAAAACGAAGCATTTAGGGAAAGTACGCGGATTAGAATCCTTTACCCTTTTTTACATATTGAACGATTTTACTAGCTGAATATAGGAGTACTATCTCAAATATCGGTGCCATCTTGCTATTTCCTAACTTTATTCAGGAAAAGAGTAGCATCTTGGTTTAACTTTTAATTTGTTTCAATACTCTCACTAAGCGAATGTTACGGTTATGCTTGTTCCAGAAATTTCTGCAGCGAAATACTTCTATTGAAACCCTGAGATAAACATTACCAAGAAACGTTATACAGTATTGTATTTCAGGTTTCTCAAAAATAAAATAAAATAATGGAATATGAACCCTAAAACATTGGTCCAGTCTCTAGCGTCCTGACAAGTAAAAGGTCCAAATGGATGAACCAAGTTGCGGAATGAGACATAGTGCGCCTGATAGAGGATGTGAAAATATGTGTATGTGGAAAGTCATAGCGGCTGAGCGCCATAAAAACCTGAAGGGGAGGGGGAGGGAGTCAAAGTTGGTGGGAGAAGGACTTTGCTATGTTATAGAAATACATCAAATAAACTATTGATTCTTAAAAATAGTGAAAGATAAACAATGCAAACGGTGGTAGTTTCACATATTGGCAAAAGAAGAATGGGCAGAGTAGATCACGAATCTTTGCCGCCATCTTGAAATTTGCCATTTTGAAATATGTGATATTTTTGAAATGGAATGTTAGTCATATGATATACAGTATATATTAGGGTCAGTATGTTCTCAAAAAGTCAATAATGAACTTAGGTGATCGTTGTCTGTACTTATTTGGAAGGTTTATGATTATAGTTATTTACTAAAATCTAGGAGGCTGATACTTGTATGTTGAAAGTTTGGATTATCACGAACATACATGTACAGATCACAAAAATGGAAACACCTGTAGTTGGCAACACGTCAGATGTATGGGTTGGCAGTGGTGTTGTGGCGCACGCAGCGCCGGACCGCTGGTGTTGGTGTGTTAGGTCGGTCTCCATACTACGTCAGGCGCAGTGGAACAGCAGTGACCAATGGCTGCAGCATACGGAGGTAGTGTAAAATGGGAGACCTCTCAGAGTTTCAAAGAGGGCAAATTGTTGGTGCGCAGTTATGTGGAGTGAGTGTGACGGCAGTGGCTACTGTGTTAGGTGTGTCGCGTGGGACAGTGTCGAAGGTGATGACGGCCTACACAGCACACGGGAAAACCACATCGGGGAAGCGGAACAGTGGGCGGAAGAAAATCATGAGTGACAGGTCACGCCGGGTATTAAAGCGCATTGTCACGGAGAACCGCCGTGCCACTGCGGAGCAAGTGACGGAGGAAATTAATTAGCACCTCCTCCACCCTGTTTCGACAATCACAGTCCGCCGCGAATTACATGACATGAACTTACGGGGTCGTGTTGCACGGGCCAAACCGCTCATCAGGGACCATAACTCTTTCGCACGCCGCAAATGGTGCCGCGACCATGCAACTTGGACCATTGAGGACTGGAAACGTGTGATATGGTCGGACGAGTCATCCTTCACCCTATTTCCAACCACGGACCGTGTTTATGTGTGGAGAACGCCCAAAGAAGCTTATGATCTGCAGTGTCTCCGCCCAACTGTGAAACATGGCGGCGGCTCGGTGATGCTATGGGCCGCCATATCATGGTTTTCATTGGGTCGTGTGGTCACACTTAGTGGACAAATCACTGCCAACGATTATGTCGCAATTTTAGGAGACTACTTGCATCCTATGGTCCGGATGTTGTTCCCGGACAATGACGCCATCTTCCAGGATGATAACGAACCCATTCACACAGCTGGCATTGTTGCAGCGTGGTTTGAGGAACATTGGAATGAAGTTCAACATCTCCCCTGGCCCGCCCAATCCCCAGATCTCAACATAATTGAACATCTGTGGTCCGTCTTGGAAACACGACTCCGGCGACGATTTCCACCTCCATCCTCTCTCACAGAGCTGGCCGATGCCCTTCACTAAGAATGGTGTAAAATTCCACTTGCTACCATTCACGACCTATATGCCTCCATCCCACATCGCATCAAGGCTGTTCTGAAGGGGAAAGGTGGCCCGACACCATATTAACCTGGTAAGTTGCAATTTCGTTCAGGTGTTTCCATTTCTCTGATCACCATCTATATGTTAAACATATCTACAAGCCAAGAAAGTTGGCAATGAAATTCGATATCAAAGTTCTATATTATAACATTACCATTTATGAAAGGTATGATCAAAAATACTGTTTTAAAGTTTTATTGGGGTTTCTAGTTTCGATTTAAGCCAATTTTATTTTGCCAATTTTGCCTCCTTCGACTCTTACTGCCTAAATAAATGGTTTAGTGCCTAATGTTGCCTACTCGATGCATTTGCTTCAAAATAAGCCTTGATTGATAAAATATATAGTTTATACGATATGAATAACACACATGCGTATAGATTAGGTGTTTGTCAACAGAAGAACGTGGTACATTACTATATACAGAGTATTTCAAAACAACACCGACAACGCTTGGGAGGTTATTCCCTACACCAAGATAAGACAAAAAGTATAGACCAACCTGGGTGCACAAATACTTTCTTTGGTACATATAGACTGCTGGAAACATAAAAGAATGAACTTTAATGGTCCATAGCTCCAATACTATGGGGTCCACCGTAGTCGGCTCAAGACTTTGTTTAGAAACTTGTATGTGCCCTATCCAAATATCCATGTTCGAGAATCTTGCGGTACTTCCGCAACAATTTTGTAGAGGTAGTTGGTGAGTGCTTCAAATTATATGCCCATTGTCAAGCTGCCTCTATAAGAATTGTTGCATGAGTACCTTAGGATTCTGAGACATCCATTTTTGGATTGTGGCCATATTAGTTCCTAAGTGAAGTTTTGAACCGACTCGGAGCTATTGACCTTTAAACTTGATTTTTTCATGTTTTCGGCAGTCCGTAACTCCATAAAAAAGCATTTGAGTACCCAGGTTGCTTTATAATTTTCGTCTTATATTGGTGTCAAGAATCACTTCCCCAAACGTCGGTAGTGTATTGAAACACCCTATATATATATATATATATATATATATATATATATATATATATATATATATATATATATATATATATATATATATATATTAGATAGATAGATATATGGAATGTATATGCAATACATATACAGTAAAAGAAGATATTAAAAAACAGGTATATTTGTATATACTTTGAACGACTTGAATCCATTTTTAAAATTGTATTTAGTAATTAGCTTCATTATTTCGAGTCACATTTTAGTGCCCATTTTACAGGCTATTTTTTTAAATTTTAAGTGCCTAGCTGCCTGCCTATTTTCCAGGTTTTCAATGCCTAAACATCCGATCTCTATTCATGACATTACTTCCAATTTTGCTTCGTATAGTGGCGAAGAGAACTGTTACGGTCTGGAAGAACTGCTTTCGCTGTTTTTGTATTGTTTGTTGCACTTTTGGTCGAAAACAATGTGGAGTTTATACAGCTACATTTTGATAAATGACGTACTTACTAATATAGACCATAAACAATAAAATCTGATAAATTGGAATACAATTATTACGTACTGTATCCTAGGGTAGGTAGTAAATCATCTGCTTACGTTTGCTGAGCTAGAAAGAAAGCAAGGGAGCCGATTCTGGGGGGCCGAGCCCCTCAAGCTCATGTGTGATTTATGAATATACAAAATTTGCCATAATTTGAGTGCAATTTGTCTTAAAATCCTCATATATATATGTATATATATATATATATATATATATATATATATATATATATATATATATATATATATATATATATATATATATATATATATATATCTTCTGCGTTTGAGTGTCCCCCCAAATTTACAGAAAAATCAGCGCCCTTGGAACAAGGTCTAGTGAAATGAATAAATATGTGATAAGGTAATACTTGAACAACTTTATCTAATGGAGAAAAGTAAATTAGTATTCAACACTTCTTTCAATTTTAAACATTTCAAAGATTTTCGTAATTTAGTAGCGTCCCGGATTTTTGAAATATGAGAATTCTATCTATACCTTAACGTGGGAATCAGTTTCGGACCATGCACTTAAGCTGCTTTGCCACAAGAGGCACAGAGAAGTTTTTCTTTCGATTTCCTTAGGAATATTGCGAATGGCATAACTTTTAAAACTATGTCTAAAAAAGAATACACATCGACACAATAAAATGATAATCTGATACCTAGGAAATATATTGAATTGTTTTTAATTTGTTCTCACGATACCAAAACAGCACTTATGCTTTTTTATTCCAGCCTTTTAATATAAGCATTTCACACTATTGTCTGTTTTAGGACGGTACAATGCTAGTTCATGTATATCCTAGCTTTGGAAATACAGTAGAGTTTCGCTTATCCGACATAAACAGGCATTCAGAACGCCGGATAATATAGATGTGTTAAGAAAAGACCTATTAAAAGTAAAACTTATGATATAATTTTACATATTACGCATCTAATAATCATGTTTTATAACAAATAAATGCACTGCACTAAATCAGGGACGTATCCAGCATGAAGACCTGAGGGCTGTCCCCCTCTGAAACTCAAGCACTATTTAATAAACTTGCTTTTATCCTTTTGAGGTTCTTTTATATCAGTTTACTTGGAGTCAGTGTCCAAACTTTGGGGTTGTTATAAGTCTAAGAACACACCATAATGCCATTATACCAGGTGGAATTAAAGAACAGTTTTAAATAGGATTAACATTTCGTTTCCGTTCTGTTTTTAACTTTAATATATTAGAAAGATACACTCAATGTCTTCTTGCTATTTTTGTTATGTGATATACGTAGCAGACAGTTTTCTTTAGTTACATTTCTCTCGAAAATATGTTTCATTTTGTTTGTGCTATAATGCAGTTTCCAAAGTAAACCGGTTTATAAATGAAAAGTAGGAAAAAGTTTAAGAGAAATACAGAACTGTTGCATTATTATTATTATTATTATTATTATTATTATTATTATTATTATTATTAATATTATTATTATTATTATTATTATTATTATTATTGTTATTATTGATATTTTTAAACATTAGAATTACGTGCTTACGAGGATTCGTGTTGGGACACCTCTGAATATAAAACCTGGATACGTGTCTGCACTGAGTAATAGACATATGAGTCAAGGTGTAGACGAGCGCGCTAGGCGATATACTCCAGAGCATGAAAAATAGATTAAGACCACAACTTGCAGTTCTTCTTGCCGATTGGTGCTATCTGCAATGATATGTCGGATCATACGTTATGAGGAACAAAGGAAGGTCAGATAAGCGAGGCCATGGTGTATTGGTGTTTCACGCACCTAAGCCTCCAAATGTTTGTTAAACAATTATCTTTCACTCCCTAGCTAAATTTGTGAGTATGATCACATACCTTGTCTTATAAAGTATAGTATTATAAAGAGAAAAATAAATTTTAGCTAAAAGCTAAAGAGAAGCCAACTTCAATAATTTGCTTTAGTTTTTTTTAAATAATGGCAAACTAATCCATTTCATCACGATAAATCACGTTTGGTACTAAGATGTCTTTTTCTGTCCGTATATATCCTTCACACTTTGTTGGAGACAAAATTGTTCTTTACCGAAGGAAACAGGATGAGAGAAGTTATACAACAGCATGAACTGAAAACAATAACTATTACCAATAGTAGGGCTACTCCAATACTGGATAAATACGTCATTACAGTAAAATATCAATAAGTTATGTCCTTATTATATTGCTTCGGTTCTTATTTACATGAAAATTATAATGTTTTGTAAAAAAAAAAAAAAGACTGAGATGGGATGGGATTCGATCTAGTGTCAAAATAGTGTAAGAACTACTAATCCACCACGCTACCCACCTAACCACGGAAACTACTTTTTGCTTGATCTCTTTTTCTTAACAAATAAATGCTAATATCCATAGCACATGCCACTTCCAACCTCAAGACAGAAGATTTCCTCTTTGTTTCTATGTTTCCGTACGACATCTTGGTTACAGAAGCAAATTTATATTTGACAGACAATCTACACACTAGGTTTTAACCAATAAATGCAACAATTTACTCCATTATCCAGTTCCTTGATCCAACTCCTCGACTCCCCTCCTAAATTCCCTCAGCAATCGTGCTCTGCTACTGAAAAAATCCCTAGAAATCATGATTGCCAGTATACACAAAACCGATCATAATTTTGTGTTTTGCTTATATTTTTATTATTTTATTATATTTTTTTGGAAACATCACCTTTGATGGATTGCTTTCTATTATCTCTACATACTAATAACTGAATTTTACCCATAAACGTAAGGAAAATGTGAAAAATCGTGAGTTATAGTATACGCGTAATTTTTATTGCGCATTGGAGTACGTTTTTCAGTTTAATATCAACTTCAGCCAGCACAAGAAAATGTCGGCCCCGGAAAGCGTCTTCGCGTTCTTCTAAATATTTCGATACCTATCCTGAATCATAAACATAACGTATTGGATATCTTCGGCCATCTATAGAGAGCTTTCATTTATATATTCTACTCTTGTGCTTAGTGAACAAAGTGTTCCCATCAATACTGAATTCTGTTTACAAAAATCGACAGCTCCTATACTCTTTTATTTCTTTATCTACGACATTACTTTCCTATTCATCTCCTACAACTGCATTGAAATCTACCAGTACAATTTCGCAATCATCTCTTTTCTCCCTGTCTACAGTTTCTCATACTTTTTATAATTTTCCTCTACTTTTTAGTTGTATGTGACGTTGGTTAGTGCATACGTCTATATCACCACTAGATCCTTCGTTTTTCTTTTAAATCTTAACACCATACTTTGTACAGATTGTGTTTATTGGAAAATGCATAAATCATAGAAAACCATGCAGAATTTCATGGTATGAAACACCCTGATACTTCTATTTTATAAACTGTAACTTTATTGAATAAACCTGTGCCATGATAATCATGTGCTTCACAGCTGTGCATAAAATCTTGAAATTTGTTATTGTATTCAATATTATTGCAAATCCAAGGCACAGGAAGTCAAATAACCATTACTCAGCCTAAGCAGTACAAGATAAGATGCAGTGAACAAATGTTTCTTTGTACCAATATTTTACATATCTATGTTATAACATATAACATGTATATCACAACTAATTCGGTAATTTACTTATCAGAGGAAAAAATATATATTCGACCTATTTATTGATGATACAATCTTTTGGAACATAAAAACCTTTATAACATTAATTGTATAGCAATTACATTTTCATTACATTTTGTTGTGACCAAGTCACGTAAGTGATCACGAGTGTCATATTTAGCGAGCACGCAAACGTTTATGTTCGAAAACCGAGGAGAAATGCCAATTCATATCTCACTTTGAGTCTTGAAGTGATTTTTTCTGCTCCACAATGAAATATATTACTTTCCACTAAACAACTATTTTGTAATTCCTGATTTGTTCTTGGAGCAATGAAATATTCCGTCCTAGCTCTTTGAGAATATACGAATAAAGACAACGCCTTATTTATCTGGAATTGCGCGGTATCCCTTATTCCTTTCCTTCCATAAGAATCGACTATAAAAATAATCTCAGTGTCAATGGAACGAGAAAAATTATTACGTTTTAATCATCATTTATTGTGATTTACCAGCGCTTTCTTTTCACCGCAGTTAATGAGTTGTATCGTACTTCACTTTTTGCAAACTACGCACGATCAAAATATAAAATTTTGGTTAGGAGGATAATACATCTCTTACGGACACCAATACGAACCACGAATAGCATTAATAAGCAAATGTTTCTTTTCCTTTTTCATTCGTTGCGCATACACACGCCACTTGTTATTCGCACACTGACTTCATTCGGGTCCATTTAGTTGTAGTGCGACATCTTCAAATTCGAATTTTAAGTAGCTCAGAATTTTGTCCACTTTTTGTCCATTTTTGTCCACCCAAGAAAAAATTTTGTACCATTAAAATAAATGAGGGAGGGCCATTTCAAAATTTGGGGTACTTCGATCACCTGTAGTGCGACATCTTCAAATTTTAATTTTAAGTAGCTCAGAATTTTGTCCAACTTTTGTCTATTTTTGTCCACCCAAGAAAAAATTTTGTACCATTAAAATAAACGAGGGAGGGCCATTTCAAAATTTGTCCGAACCATTTAGCTGTAGTGCGACATCTTCAAATTCGAATTTTAACTAGCTCAGAATTTTGTCCAATTTTTGTCCATTTTTGTCCACCCAAGAAAAAATTTTGTACCATTAAAATAAACGAGAGAGGGCCATTTCAAAATTTGGCCGAACCATTTAGCTGTGGTGCGACATCTTCAAATTCGAATTTTAAGTAGCTCAGAATTTTGTCCAATTTTTGTCCATTTTTGTCCACCCAAGAAAAAATTTTGTACCATTAAAATAAACGAGGGAGGGCCATTTCAAAATTTGGCCGAACCATTTAGCTGTAGTGCGACATCTTCAAATTCGAATTTTAACTAGCTCAGAATTTTGTCCAATTTTTGTCCATTTTTGTCCACCCAAGATAAAATTTTGTACCATTAAAATAAACGAGGGAGGGCTATTTCAAAATTTGGCCGAACCATTTAGCTGTAGTGCGACATCTTCAAATTCGAATTTTAACTAGCTCAGAATTTTGTCCAATTTTTGTCCATTTTTGTCCACCCAAAAAAAAATTGTGTACCATTAAAATAAACGAGAGAGGGCCATTTCAAAATATGGCCGAACCTTTAGCTGTAGTGCGACATCTTCAAATTCGAATTTTAAGTAGCTCAGAATTTTGTCCAATTTTTGTCCATTTTTGTCCACCCAAGAAAAAATTTTGTACCATTAAAATAAACGAGGGAGGGCCATTTCAAAATTTGGGGCACTTCGGTCACCTGTAGTGCGACATATTCAAATTCGAATTTTAGTTAGCTCAGAATTTTTTCCAATTTTTGTCCATTTTTGTCCACCCAAGAAAAAAATTTGTACCATTAAAATAAACGAGGGAGAGCCATTTCAAAATTTAGCCCAACCATTTAGCTGTGGTGCGACATCTTCAAATTCGAATTTTAAGTAGCTCAGAATTTTGTCCAAATTTTGTCCATTTTTGTCCACCCAAGAAAAAATTTTGTACCACTAAAATAAACGAGGGATGGCCATTTCAAAATTTGGCCGAACCATTTAGCTGTAGTGCGACATCTTCAAATTCGAATTTTAACTAGCTCAGAATTTTGTCCAAGTTTTGTCCATTTTTGTCCACCCAAGAAAAAATTTTGTACCATTAAAATAAACGAGCGAGGGCCATTTCAAAACTTGGGACATTTCGATCACCCGTAGTGCGACATCTTCGAATTCGAATTTTGTCTAACTTAGAATTTTGTCCAATTTTTGTCTCTAGTGCTGTTTCAAAATTTTTCCACTTACATCACTTGTAGTGATAAAGTTCAAATTCTAATTTTAATTATTCAAAATTTAGTCTAACTTTTGTTCATTTTTGTAAAACCATGAAAAAATTTTGTACCATTCAATTTAACAATGGAGGGCAATTACAAATGGTGGCCAGTTCGATCACCTGGAGTGCGATATCTTTTTATTCGAATTTTGACTAACTGACAAGTGAGAACTAAGTACTTTTTTCTTACCACGAAGAACTTTGTACCATTCAAATAAACGATGGAGGGTCATTTCAAGATTTGGCCAATTCGATGTCTTGTAGTGCGACAATATTTAAATCCTAATTTTAATTAACTCATAATTTTGTCCGATGCGTGTACGTTGTTGTAGAACCAAAAATAATTTTGTAATATTTAAAAGAACGAATTAAGGACATTTTTAAATTTTAACCACATGGATTATTTGTAGTGCAACATCTTTAAATTAAAGCTTTTAACAAGCTTACAATTTTGTCTCAATTTTGTACTTTCTTCTATCACCAGTAAAAGATTTTCTACAATTTACGAAAACATCAAGGGGTCATTTCAAAGTTTGGCCTATTCGAACACCTGTAATGTGACATCTTCATAGTGATGTCAACCTGTTCGGCTCGGCAGGAGCCATCTCGGTTGCGATAAGGCATCGGCTCAGCTCAGGCGACCCATCGGCTCGACTCAGGTTAGCCAGGGCTTGGGTCGGTTCGGCTCACGTGAGACATCGGCTCGCACCGGCTCGGTTTTGAGATCTGTTGGCTCGGCTCATTTCTCGGTTCGGCTCGGTAGTGACTTAACCGTGAGCCGAGCCGCTGTCAACACTATCATATTCGAATGTTATGTAGCTCAGAACTTAGTGAATTTTTACTATCAACAAAACTTTTGTAAAATTCAAATAAACGTGGAAGAGTCATTTCAAATTTGGCCAATTAGATCACCTGTGGTGTGACCATCTTCAAATTCTGAATTCAAAATGCCGAATTACCATTAACTTGGAATGCCACCAATTCGTATTAAAGAATTAAGAACAACAGCGTCCTCTACGAGTTTTGCACCTTCAGAAAATGTAGATATTTTATTTTGTACCCTCGCCGTTAATGAGAAATTCCTAATTAAAAATGGGGAATTACCATTAACTTGGAACACCACCAGCGTCTTCTACGAGTTTTGCACCCTCCGAAAATGTCGATATTTCATTTTGTACCCTCGCCGTTAATGATAAATTCCGAATTACCATTAACTTGGAACGCCACTATTTTATACTGAAGAATTAAGAACACCAGCGTCTTCTACGAGTTTTGCACCCTCAGGAAATGTCGCTATTTCATTTTGTATCCTCACTGCTAATGATAAATTCCTAATTCCAAATACCGAATTACTATTAACTTGGAACGCCACTATTTTGTACTGAAGAATTAAGGACACCAGCGTCTTCTACGAGTTTTGCACCCTCCGAAAATGTCGATATTTCATTATGTACCCTTGCTGTTAATGAGAAATTCCTAATTCAAAATGCCGAATTTCCATTAGCTTAGAACGCCACCAATTCGTATTGAAGAACCAAGAATACCAGCGTTTTCTAGAAGTTTTTTACACACAGAAAATGTCGATATTTCATTTTGTAACCTCACAGTTAATGAGAAATTCCAAACTGAGAATGCCGAAATAACATTAACCTGGAAAGCCAACAACACATTTTGAAGAAATAAAAACATTAGAGTCTTCTGCCGTTTTAGCATTTTCAGAAAATGTGGATAATGAGAAATTTAAATTTCAAAATGCCGAATAATCATTAATTTGGAATGCCACCAATTCGTATTGCAGAACTAAGAACACTTCTACGTCTTCTACGAGTTCTATATTCTCTGAAACTGTCGATATTTCATTTTGTACCCTTACAGTTAATGAGAAATTTTCAATTTAAAGTGCCTAATTATCATTAACTTGAAACAGCACGAACTCATTTTGAAGAAATAAGATAAGCGTTTCCTATGAGTCCTGCTCCGTCAGAAAATGCCGATAATTCGTTTTGTGTCTTGTCAGTTACCGAGGAATTCAAATTCAACATGTCACAAATCACATTTTGTCTACAGTAAAACAACATATTTTAGCAAAAGGATAGTTTAGTAATGTATAATTAATTAAACTGTACTAATACGTAGATATTATGTTACAAGATAGTTCAATTAATTACGTTAAAATATGACAAAGTATACTGATAAAGTACAATATTTTATTATTAGCATAGGTGAAAGTGGATCTGAAAAGGAAGAGGACACATGAGGTCTTGCTGTTCCCTGTACCTATCTTTGTCAATTGTATTTTTCTTTTTAGGAAGTAGAGAATGCCATAGATATTGTCATTAACTTTTAACGCCATAGATAGTTTTTGGAAGCGGGGTAACGGCGTCCACTTGCATTCCCATTCACTTTTACATCCAATTGTTTGCTCGAAGTTATTTCGATGTGCAAAACTCGTAGAATAAGCTGGTGTTCTCAATTCTTCAAAATGAGTTGGTGGCGTTCCAAGTTAATGGTAATTCGGCATTTTGAATTTTGAATTTCTCATTAACTGTGAGAGTACAAAATAAATTATCGACATTTTCTAAGGGTGCAAAACTTGTAGAAGACGCTGGTGTTTTTAACTCTTCAGTACAAATTAATGGCGTTCCAAAATAATGGTAATTCGGCATTTTGAATACGGAATTTCTCATTAACTGTGAGGGTACAAAATGAAATATCGACATTTTCTGAGGGTGAAAAATTCGTAGAGGACGCTGTTGTTCTTAATTCTTTAATACGAATTGGTGGCATTCCAAGTTTATAGTAATTCGGCATTTTGAATTCGGAATTTCTCATTAACTGTCAGATACAAAACTACATATCTACATTTTCTGCGTGTGCAAAATCGTAGAAGACATTGGTGTTCTTTATTCTTCAATACAAATTGGTGGTTTTCCAAGTTAATGGTAATTCGGCATTTTGAATTTTAGTTATCTCATTTACTGGGAGGGTTCAAAATGAAATATAGACATCTTCGGAGGGTGCAAAACTCGTGGAAGACGCTGGTGTTCTTAATTCTTCAGTACGAAATAGTGGCGTTCCAAGTTAATGGTAATTCGGCATTTTGAATTCGGAATTTCTCATTAACTGTCAGGGTACAAAATGAAATATCGACATTTTCTGCAGGTGCAAAACTCGTAGAAGACGCTGGTGTTTTTAATTTTTTGAAACGAGCTGGTGGCGTTCCAAGTTAATGATAATTCGGAATTTTGAATTCGGAATTTCTCATTAACTGTGAGGGTACAAAATGAAATATCGACATTTTGTAAGGGTGCAAAACTCGTAGATGACACTGATATTGTTAATTCTTCGAAATGAGTTGGTCAAGTGCCCCAAATTTTGAAATGGCCCTCCCTCGTTTATTTTAATGGTACAAAATTTTTTCTTGGGTGGACAAAAGTGGACCAAAATTGGACAAAATTCTAAGCTACTTAAAATTCGAATTTGAAGGTGTCGCACTACAGGTGATCGAAGTCCCCAAATTTTGAAATGGCCCTCCCTCGTTTATTTTAATGGTATAAAATTCTTTCTTGGGTGGACAAAAAAGGACAAAAATTGGACAAAATTCTGAGCTAGTTAAAATTCGAATTTGAAGATGTCGCACTACAGCTAAATGGTTCGGCCAAATTTTGAAATAGCCCTCCCTCGTTTATTTTAATGGTACAAAATTTTATCTTGGGTGGACAAAAATGGACAAAAATTGGACAAAATTCTGAGCTAGTTAAAATTCGAATTTGAAGATGTCGCACTACAGCTAAATGGTTCGGCCAAATTTTGAAATGGCCCTCCCTCGTTTATTTTAATGGTACAAAATTTTTTCTTGGGTGGACAAAAATGGACAAAAATTGGACAAAATTCTGAGCTAGTTAAAATTCGAATTTGAAGATGTCGCACTACAGCTAAATGGTTCGGCCAAACTTTGAAATGGCCCTCCCTCGTTTATTTTAATGGTACACAATTTTTTCTTGGGTGGACAAAAATGGACAAAAATTGGACAAAATTCTGAGCTAGTTAAAATTCGAATTTGAAGATGTCGCACTACAGCTAAATGGTTCGGCCAAATTTTGAAATGGCCCCCCTCGTTTATTTTAATGGTACAAAATTTTTTCTTGGGTGGACAAAAATGGACAAAAATTGGACAAAATTCTGAGCTAGTTAAAATTCGAATTTGAAGATGTCGCACTACAGCTAAATGGTTCGGCCAAATTTTGAAATGGCCCTCTCTCGTTTATTTTAATGGTACAAAATGTTTTCTTGGGTGGACAAAAATGGACAAAAATTGGACAAAATTCTGAGCTAGTTAAAATTCGAATTTGAAGATGTCGCACTACAGCTAAATGGTTCGGCCAAATTTTGAAATTGCCCTCCCTCGTTTATTTTAATGGTACAAAATTTTTTCTTGGGTGGACAAAAATGGACAAAATTTGGACAAAATTCTGAGCTACTTAAAATTCGAATTTGAAGATGTCGCACTACAGCTAAATGGTTCGGCCAAATTTTGAAATGGCCCTCCCTCGTTTATTTTAATGGTACAAAATTTTTTCTTGGGTGGACAAAAATGGACAAAATTTGGACAAAATTCTGAGCTACTTAAAATTCGAATTTGAAGATGTCGCACTACAGCTAAATGGTTCGGCCAAATTTTGAAATGGCCCTCCCTCGTTTATTTTAATGGTACAAAATTTTTTCTTGGGTGGACAAAAATGGACAAAAAGTGGACAAAATTCTGAGCTACTTAAAATTCGAATTTGAAGATGTCGCACTACAGGTGATCGAAGTACCCCAAATTTTGAAATGGCCCTCCCTCGTTTATTTTAATGGTACAAAATTTTTTCTTGGGTGGACAAAAATGGACAAAAATTGGACAAAATTCTGAGCTACTTAAAATTCGAATTTGAAGATGTCGCACTACATCTAAATGGACCCACTTCATTCTCTTACTTTTTTACCAAGAAATTGCAGAGGTTTCGAACAAGTTACAATCACTGGGCGATTTGTCCAAAATTGAGCAGAAATATATACATCACAATTTTTCAGTCATTACACCACAATTCGTTGTATTCATTACACCACAATTTTAAAATAAAAATGAATGCAGGGTAATTACAATGTTATTTTATTTAGTATTGATATTGTATTCATATATTTGATATTTATAGTATCCTACTTGTAAAATATACAACGTGTAAAATATGCTCAAATTTTACTGGGTTATTGTGTCAATATAGTATTTTTTTAAAACTTTTATCACTGAAAGTGTTGGTGAATATACCTAGGTAGTATAATAAAAATATAAATTTACAAGTAGATTATCTATTTGTTAAGGTAACATGGAAGTTAATATGAGTTTTCACAATTGTGTTTATTACAGTTACTTATAACATTAGCTACTCTCTACGATACGCTGAAGTTCCCATAATTTCCAGTGAGGAGTGCCAAGATTTTCCTGAAAGTATTTATGTATGTAGCAACCCATCTCCGACGGGACAAGCTATTTGTTTTGTGAGTATATAATATAGTAAGAATTCTCCAACAGGTGAATTTTGATTTTGCAGTTTGTAATAATGGTAATAATGCATTACTTTCCTTGTTGAAAGTTTTCTGTTCAACACCAAATCGTTCTTGAGTTTTTCTTTTTTAGAGGCAGAAGTGTACAGTCTGGAACTTACAGCAATATCTTTATAAAATATATAAATACTATATTTGCTTTTGTTTTATATTGTTGACATATGTAAACTACCGATTACATTTATGAATATCTAAACTTTTTTAAATTTGAAGTTTTCTATTGGAAACCGTGTCTGTGTTAGAGAAGTCACAAGAAACTCTTATATTACTAATGGTGACTTTCGAGATGAATCAAAATAGAGATCCATATAGAAGACTACAGGAAAACAAAACGTATCTTAACATAAACACATAGGGCCTTATGCATAGTCGTTTTAACATATGCTTAGCACCATGCTAAAGGTATTACTGCTGGACTCATATGTTCGGCTAACTCTTTAGTATGGCACTCATCGCGCCTCAGAACGACTGCACATAAGTCCCATAATATTTAACTGAAGTCTTTCCCACTGACCTAATGTTTAGCGCGTGCGCCTTTGATGAAGTGGTTTCTGGTTCGATTTCTGATTGGAGAGTGCAAAAATGCACTTCAAGATCATTCACTTCCATTAATCACTCCTTTAATCCAAGGGCTTAATTGTAAGACGTTAAACTAAAACTTTATTTTTCCACCTCAAGGTAAACAAAGGGAACTTTACCCAACTGCTTGTATTTTATAAAATTTATTTAACACTGATTATACCCAGATTTTTCTTCACTGACATAATAAATGCAACGTATGTTTCGTACTACTGTTTTCATTTTATGAATAGATGAAACAACTTGTGAGGAAGCAGTTAGCGAGTTTAGATACGAATTGATTATTGAGGAAAATAATTGTTTAGATTAAGATTACTTGAAGTTAAGTAACTGCCAACTACAACTATAAAACTAATACCAAATACATTTTACAAAGTATCAAAAGACAAATTTATTCTTCTGATTTCCATCTATTTATTTCATCATCCTTACGGGAGCACCTTTGCTCTGACCACTATTATTTCCTGATACCAAATGGTCCACTGATCAACCTTTCATATTTTATGTGTAAATTCGTAATCATTTTTTTATAATGGTCAATATAATAATAAGAACAAAACACTAGGTGATCCTTATTTGATTATATGCCCGATTGTTTAATACCATTTTCTAATAATTTTAATATCCTAACACATGTAACTTTTTGAACAATAATTTTCGTACACAAAAATCTTCATTCTAACACACAGTGTTCGACATAACTTAACAACATAAGAGAAGGTTCTGTAGGAGAGGCATGGCGCTCATATAACTTGTATCAATCATGTATAAACAAAAAGAAGCATAGGGAATACAGACGACCTCTATATTACGTGAGAAACATCTTGGCTAGAAAGATGAACAACTTAGTATTGTCTAGTTTGCAAGCAGTGAAGTAGGATATCAAGTATAGAGACTTTCAAGTGAATCGTAGACATCATTTGAGTGACGTTGATGGAGGTCGAATAATTGGATGAATTTAAATAGTACGATTCCAAGTGGAAGTAGCAAAGACGACATCAGTGGCTGATGACCGGTTTTTCACAGACTTATATATAAATGTGAATATCATGTCAAATATCATGTTGTCATAGCTATGAAACAATGTATTAGTTGTCAATCTTTTCGTAAATGGCTCAATAAAGCAGGATCATATGTCAGGAGGACTATGATGTCTGTGCATTTGAGACAGAAGCACAAAAGTACACAATACCATGGGCGTGCGTAACGTGGGTGCCATGAGTGCCTTGGCACCCCCATTAGACAAACTTTTTTAAGTAGAATTATTACAAACTGAGAAGAGATTACGTGTAAATTATTTCCCGTCTGCATGTGTGCCGTGCGTCGCCGACGCAGCGTCGGGTGCAATGACGCAATCTTTTCTTAAGGGAAAGGGGCGGAAGGACGACATTCCATATGGTGGTACTTTAGATCTGGCACCCACATTCCCAATGTCCTGCGCACGCTAGTGCATAATACACGAGGTATCCAAAACATGTTGAAAGGAAAGAAAACGTGAACACGAATAATGTTCTTTAAGGAGTCTCAATACAGTCTGCTATATGATAGTTTTATATTCGTGTGAAGACAGCCAGGGGCATTATATCGCCCTAACTTCATTGCTGAAAGGCTACCGTTTGGAAGTGATCCATCATGATATGGGGTGGCATCTTGCTGAGTAGGAAAACAGACAATACACAGAACCTGAAAATTTAACGACAGAACGTTATCGGGATGAAATATTTTATACTTACGTTTGGAATTTCTGTGAATTTTGATCCGAACTTTCCTTCTATGGACCACAATGCACTCCTACATCATGTACATCTTGTGTCCAATTACTCGCATATGGAGGCAGAATGCATTATTCGTATTGAATTTCCGGCACATTCGCCGGACCTTTATCTAATTGAAGTTGTTTGTAATGTTCTTAAGTGAAGAATCGTCCAGCATAAACCTCAACCACCACAAGATTGTCTGAATTGCGGGCAGCCTTTTCAGAAGGATAGCTCCCTCTTCCTCGAGATTTGATAAAAGATATGATCCTCTTCATGGGGGCCAGATGTTATTCCTGTATGTCTGTTTGAAGTGGACACACATTGTATTGACAAGCTTGAGCTCTGTCAATTCCAACTTTTCATGTACAGGTGTTGCGATTCTGAACTTTCTGATCATCCTGTACATCATATTAATTGTTCATTTAAATGCCATTGTGCATCTGTAGCTTTCTTTTATTATTGTTGTAGTTAAAATGACATTTTGCTCTTAGATAGTCCATGTTCTTTCAAGTTAATTGAGGTTTGCGGAGCAGTCTATTCTTTTTTAAACTAATTAAAATATTGAACAAAAACAGGTATCATTCTAGCAAAATAATACTTTGCTCCAGAAAATTTCTTCTACTTTCCTAATATCACTCTAAGGATAAATAACTATTAATTTGATTGAATTCCATTCGAATGAAATATTTTGTCGTGAAATA
This sequence comes from Thermobia domestica, assembly GCF_964235325.1. Classification (NCBI taxonomy): domain Eukaryota; kingdom Metazoa; phylum Arthropoda; class Insecta; order Zygentoma; family Lepismatidae; genus Thermobia; species Thermobia domestica. Next base: position 172,197,261 of record NC_137458.1, read on the forward strand.
AACAACTGTTGACTGTATACTGACGTAGGAATAAAGAAGATTAAGCAAAAATAAACAAATGGTTTTTTAACTGCTTATAATAGTTACAAGATAAGATATATTATTTCTGGGACAAAACTCTATAACAGGTAAATTTATATAAGTTCATAGACAAAGAATATTTTTCTACTTACATTGCCTAAAAGTTTAATGAACACAAAATATTACAAGTTATACCAAAAATCCATTGTCAATTAAATATTACACACTATGTTAAATTAGTTTGACTTCTGAAGTTTTTATATTCTTATGATTGAAATTTAAACTACCAAAAAATTTCCTTTTAATTCTCTTTACGACACCGTTGGATTTTTCAAATCGGATGTTATTTCCTAGAGATCAAAGAAGTTTTAATAATTTTACCGTTTGTATTTATGCAATCACAAAATATAAAAATAACAAGAAAGAGAGAAAGCAGCAAAACAACCCTCTGATTCTGAGTACATCCCTTTTATTTTATTTATTATTGATGGAGGTTTTTCGATGTACCCAGGATCCATTGATTTAGTTTCTTTGTTTCTGATTGCTTCTCAGAAATGAATCTTTTTGTTTCCGGTTTTTGCTGTTTCAGCTGCTACTTCTTTCCCTGTCTGCTTCTGCTGTTGGTGGTGCTCTTTCTGTTTCAACTACAGGAGTGGTTTCTGTTGCGTTTTGCTCTTCCTAACTAGAGCTAGCCTCTCTTCACACCAATCACTCTGTCTTGTCTGAATAGAGAGAGTAAAGAATCTTAGGTAGGCTGGCAGTTAGATTCAAACCTTCGTCGTTAACTGTTAACTTAGTCATGGGGGATCAATTCTACGAGCGAACGAGCATGGCCAAAAACCCATTCAAGGAAGTCATGGTTAAATGATGGACGCTTCTAGAAGTAACGACATCTATCAGCAAAGTGTTGAATTAAAACGCGAGCACCACTGTCAATTAAGTGCTTGATCAACTTTACTTAGCTAACTACTCACATAGACAGCAAATTTAAAACATAATTATAATAAAATTATTAATATTTCGGTTTTTATGAGATGGTTGATATTAAATTTTTGGTAGATTCTCACCACCCAACACATAAGTTTTCAAAACCTAGATAATAAAAAACAGCTAATTCTAGTAAGAAAATTTAATAGGTGAAAGCAGTACAAACCACAAAATTGAGACATTTGAAAAAAAAAATACTAGAATATTTGCCATAAAATTTATAAACCTTTTAAAGAATAATATATTTTTTGAAAAATAAAAGAGCAGAAACAATTCCAAATCTCGATTTAATTTTTTGGCTAGCGCGAGTGTTTGTAACTGAATTTGAACTTTAAAAATAAATCTAGCCTTACAATGAACCTTGAAACTTTTTTTTAAGGAATAACGTTTTTCGAAAAATCAAAAATAAAAGCATAGAAAATTCGAAATTCGTATTGCTCTATTTCAGTTTTGTTTATTAAAATGACAATCTCTATGAAATTAAAGCAGAATGTTTTAAATGCATCACTGGTCGCGAAAGTAGAAGGACATAATTTGAAAAAAAATTCTATGGCTATTATAAACATAAAAATATCTAAATATTTACTTGCTTATTACAACTTAGTATATTGATAGTCGAATATTCGATTTTCTTCATTCAACAACTGGAAATAGTGATTTCTTAAACTCAGGAGATTGATCACATTTCAAAGAAAAGAAACTCCTATTAATTTCGAATACAATTTGCACAATACAATCTGTTAATCTTTAACAATTACTTTAAAACTATTTGTAAGAATAAACTTCTTTTGGGTTCTATAGAAATATAACCGTCCCGAGCTTATAGAAGTATTTTTGTGGACACTCTGTATATTTCGTAGACAGTAATTACTTCGATTTAACCTTATTCTGCGACGCAAACAACTTCTTTCTTCCATGGAAACTCTTTTTCTTCCCATGCAACTAGACAAAGATGTCTTTCGTCGTTTATTCATATAGATATATATTTAAACGTTGCTTTGTGGTGAGAACATTTTAGTGACCGAAGAAGGTTCTCATTGTTTCTCCCTGATTTATTAATATGCAAAGAATATGTTCTATAGTTGTTTGGAACTGCATTAAGTGTATCTTCCAATCACTTATGGAAAAATTGCGATCCAGAGCACACCAGGTGTTTGAGCACCACAAAGACGCCAGCCACATCACTTTACCAGTTCGTTATCTAAATGTTCCCACCATCAAGTTATCGCAATGTCCTGTGCGTCATGGCCAGTGGACTAAAATTAACGTCTATTCTTTCTTATATTCTATGTGCATGTACATACAGGTGATTTAACTTGAGTGCTTTTGACAATGAACTGCCAAACATTGACCAGGTGATCAGTACACCTCGCATCTCGAACCTCTAAGTTCGAGGAGTCTTACTCCGTAACTGTGCGCAGTAACTACTACGTTGCATCGGGCATCAAATATAATGTTGTGCTAAGGGGTATACGTTATTAGCCGGTCAAGGACCTTGTTATGGCTAGCCCCCATCAGTGAAATCCCAGGTTCACATACCTAGTGCGTCTTAGTTATAAACGCGCCCTCCAACATTATCATTCCATTTTGGTGATTATCTACATACTTATGCTGAAGACTAGCGTCGAGCTCTAAGGATTTTTCTGGAGCAGCAACCATATTATTTCCACAGTGCTAATCCCCCATGTGCATTAATGGTGTGAAAAAAGTATCTACAGTGGAATCCCAATCATAATCTTCCATATATATATATATATATATATATATATATATATATATATATATATATATATATATATATATATTAAGATGTTGTGATTGTTTTTCTACTGTGTTATTTTTTAATGTTATTTTAATAAATAAGCATAATGTCGTTTAATCCAGTGTGTTTTTGTTGTGTGTATGTATAATGTTTGTGTGCGGTGTGGTCTGAATGACCGTCTGATCGTCCGTGAGGTTTTTGATACGAGACATCCAAATCTATCGGTGCCTAATGCTCATCTCGTTATTGAGACCGGGGGCAATTTGGGAACGATTTTGTAATCCCTTTTTGGAGATATCCTTTAACGTCTTACCCAGGTAAGTCCAGGTCTCCGGAAAAAAACTCATTGGCAGAAGAACGGAGGACAGACCCCGGAAGGCGATTATGGAAACAATTCACTTTTGTTACAAGAGTTTTAAAAATGTCACTTTTTCGCTTCTTAGATTCATTTTTAAAGTATTATTGGGGCATTCTTTTTACTTTACAATCAGTTTATATTTTCCATAACTTTCGAAATATACTCTATATCTTGATTTATCTTTTTGCGAATAATGTGTAATATTTCCCAACTAAATTTACTATAACTTTTTCACCTGTATACTGTGTTAGAATTAGTTTCCATAATGTTATTTTATTTCGTTTATCTCTCTATAAGTGCTCTAAGCGAAAGAAACTTAAATCTTTAACATTATTGTTTGTTGTTTAAATGGCCAGCCCTTTCTTACGTATTATATGAAAATCTGAATAATTTATGCATTTTTATTAAATAGAGCTCAACAGTAGGATAATGGTCATTTAGTTCAGTATACTTAAACCTTAATCCATCTTTAACTACATCACTTATAATTTTATCTGTCATATGTTTAGTAAATGTAGATGGAAGAAATACCTTGAAATTTTCATACTCAACTAAAATATTTTTATCGAACTTTATGTTTTCCATCTTTACAACCTGATATTCTGTATCTAAAAAATATCTAATTGTCTTAAAGCAATAACTTGTTTCAGTTTTTGAATTTCCATGTTTACTTAAAAATTCAATATAACTTGTCACCTTTTATTATATAAGAATATTATAATACAGCTGTTATGTATAATAATCCTAAAAATCAATACACACAGACGATAACAATTAATGAATTTATTAAAACTCTTCAGTCAGTCTTGCATTCTTCAAGTCGTTTGTAAAGAGTTTTGACAAATTCAAACAAATTGCATTTTCAGCTACAACTTCTGTAAAATCTACAAAAATATTTATATCGTTCTTTAATTTAGAGATACATTCTTTCCTCTACTGATATGAATCTCATACATCAATCTTATCTATAACAACTCCAAGCTTTCTAATTTCTAATTGAGAGAAGAATGAAGAAAAACGATCTACAATTTTTGTTGTTTAGTTTCAAAACTTTCTCCATCATACATCAGTCTTTTTAAATTTAAATGGATCATACTATATATCCGTATCTCCACCTGTTATTCTTCACACATCTTAAAACATTCCTTTTCTGGACCTTGTGTAATTTCTAAGTTCCTATTTTTTTTTTTTTTGAAATATGGCGTTACGGCCATTGTTACGATATATATTGTTAACCTGACAATGATCAAATTTACAATTATCTTTAGTTTCATCTAGGCTTCTACTAGTTTGAAATGTTACAAATTCTCACATATCAAATTATTTCGAGTTAAAATGCGTCAGTTCCAACAAACTCAAAGAACATACCTGTTATTGTTTTCTGAATGCATTAATACATATTAAATGTGTGTACAATTTTGGCGTTATTAATATATTTAATTTCAATTTACTCTCATAATTAGACTCATATTCTAGTATTGACATTCTTATCGCCATACTCTTTCTATTTTTCCATTGTGAGGCTCAGCTGCACCTGTTCCTGTTTTGTCCACTTATATATAACATTATTAGTATTATTGGCGTTTGTAAACGTGATTTTCAATTCTCCTTTCCACATATTCTCTTTATAATCACTTAAGAAACCTTGTATCAATCCTAATGAAAATAGGATACTAACTTTCTATCTCTAAGTCTAATCTGTTTCGAAATCAGCTTGTTTTAAGTATAATGCTTCAGTTAAGATGTATCTCAAGAGCCAATTAAAGTCAAAGTTATTCAATCTTATCTAAACAATTCCAAGTTTTCTAATTTCTAATTGCGAGAAGAATGGAAAGAAACGTTCTATAATTTTTATTGTTTCGTTTTAGAAGTTCCTCCAGCTTGAGCACCTACTTCAAATTTCATATATTAATTTGTTATGTGGGGGTGAATAAATCATTTTCCGCATTAAAATCAAACTCGGTATTTTTGTTAGACTGATTGAAATTATTAAATGTTCTTTTCTTAGCTTAGAACTTTGCATTTCATAACTTTCAATATCATCCGATTATTACAGGAAAAATCTTTGTTTGTGAAAGTACTATTGTCGCTCCAAAAAACCAATCACGTTATCATCATCATCTGTTATTTTTACTTCTATTTGATCAATATTATCTCTTGTTACAGGAAAAAATAAAGAATAACAGTTTTTATACAATTCCATGTTTAAAATTTGTATCTATCGTAAATGATTCTACAATTACTGTTTCTTTATGTGTATATTTATCAAGTTTAATATGCGTTCCAACAGCTATATTATTGTCAAAATTATGTCAAAAGATAAAATTTCGGAGGCTTATTGCATGTACTTAATTCATTCTTTTTTGACACTTTTCCATGTTGAAAAGCAAGAACTGTCCCTATACTTCCAATACACCTTTACTGACTTTTTCTATTTCTACTTCGTTTATCACTTGATTTTCTGATAGTGTTGTACTTATAGATTGAGATTTCAAGTAATCATTAGGATATTTTATACTGTAGTTCCCTTCTGGAAAAAGAATTTCTCTATTACCATACCTAAATTTATTTCTTCTTTCTCTATTATTTACTATAAAAATTACCAATTCTGTACTTAATAAGAATTTCTACAGCTATTATCTAAATTATAGTAAAGCCTCTTTCTTAATATAGAGAAATCATGAGTCAATTGAAATACTCTGTGCATTTATTAAATAATAAATGAGTGGGTTTAATTTACCTAAACATATTCCAAGACACAAAGTAATAAAATTAAACCTTTATATTGCTTGTATCTTATAAGAACATAATCCAAAGTATGAAAACAGTTAATATCAATTTTATGTAAATATTATATATATATATATATATATATATATATATATATATATATATATATATATATATATATATATATATATATATATATATATATATATATATATATATATATGTTAGTTTCATATTAATATTAGTTTAATACTAATAAAGAGTTAGTATTAATTGTTATGTATATTTCGTCAAGATGAATGTGTATCATGTGTTTCTGGGTGGAGACATGTCTTCTGATCATTTCAAGATATGTGTTTTACTTACTGGAAGGATATAGCTTTAGAACAATTGATATGATAATAAAGATAATAATGGAAAGCATAGAAACAAGATTAAGAATTTTGTAAATATGTAAATAATTTAAGTTTTAAGAACACAAGCTTACAACAGTTTTAGATAAGGATGGTAAAATATGCTTTAAAGATAAAGATGTTGTGGGGAATATTATTATATGAGAAAATAATAGATGTCATTTAAAATAATGTTAATAAATATATCAAAAACAATACAGCTATATAAAGTGGTCAATGACTCTGGCTCCCTTCCCTATAAGAAATCACAAAATTGTCAATCAACTTTAAAAATACAAATATTCAGAGATTCTGGAGGTTTGAAAGAACATTCAATTACGGTATTTATTAACGAGCTTCGATTATATGCATACCTAACGCAGAAAATTTCAAGATTGGGTGTTAGAAGAAGTTCTAAAAGCAATCAGAAATCAGGTAAGTACAAGTTTATTAAACAAAATGCTATTTTAGAACTTAGGGAAGCAAGTTATTAAAATATTTATCGAATCAACATTAACATAAAATATTAACGTTCAAAATCAACACCAAAGTTCAAACATTAACGTTCCACATCAACATCAAAGTTAAATATTAATGTTCAACATTAACATTAAATATTAAAGTTCAACATCAAAGGACAAATATGAAAGTCCGAAGATTTTCTTTACAACAAATTAGTGAGGAAAAATTGAGGGGAACATTAAATTGAAAGATTTTCTTGATAAAGATTTTAAAAGTTGGAAGAAAGAAAAGCGAACGAATATATGACAAATACAAAAAGAAGAACAAACACTCATAGATGCTATTTACGATTTAAAAAGCGAGATGAAAGATGTAACTGAGCAAAATAAGATATTTAATAAAGAAAACTTGTTCCAACTGTAAATAAAAGTACAATAACACTCCTATGAATGAAAGTGATACACCTGTTACAGGAGATATAAAAGGTACAAGAAAAGAAATTAATGATAGAATAGAAGGAAGAGAATCAGAAACATCAAAAGTTAAAGCTTTACGAGACTTAGTAACACAGTATTTAAATTCAAGAGACTATAAAAATAAAAATACAACTTTTATAATTTTTGCTGACTCAAACAATAATGAAAAGGTTGCATTAGTGTTTTAGAAGAAAATTTTGCAAGTAATGATTTTATAACTGATGGTGAAACATATTAAGAGAAAAGGTTTTTATGGGAATTGTTAACGAGAAAATTTCCACAGAAATGTACTTAAATTGATGAACATAATTATCATGATATATTACTAGCTTCTAAGTCAATTTTCAAACCAACACTCCAAAAAAGTTCAAAATATTTAATAGGTAATATTATAACGATGTCAAAGTTTTATGGGATGAACATTATTATAAAATAAATCGATAAAATAAAGGATTAAGACAATATACGGAACACTTTAAAAGCATATTTGTGTGACTGGTGTTAGAAAACTAATAGATGGATTGTTATCGATGGATAAGTAAAACTGGTAATAGTGATTTTTGCAACAAGAAAGTGGGTATAATTGATATGATTAATTCTAAACGCTCACAATTTATTCAAAATGATCCAGAAGTATAAATTATTTGATAAAGATATTGAACACATTTTCACTAATATTTTGGAACAATAAGAAGTATGGTAAAGGATTAGTAAGTGGTTTGATTAATGAACACCCTTTTGAAATGAATATCCCACTTTTAAGATTTTGCGCACGATTGTAGGGGACTGTTGTGTTTTGAAAGAACATGGGAATACACAGATTTTTGTGGCAAGTCTTTAGAACCTAATGTGCCAACTCTATTAGGAAATGTTAAGAGAAGTCTCACGTATTGACAGAACACAATGGTAAATACTGTTATAATTGGATAATCCGTATACGAGGTCTTACGTTAGAAAAATATGAAACAATAAACTTAGAACAGATTAAAATTCAAATGAAAGGTGTAATATGTAAACTAGTAATAACATTTACTTTGAAAATAAAACTATTCAATTATGTAAAAGACTAGGCATATTTATATTTTTATAAGGAAACTTTAATTGTTCATACACGAATATACGTCTATGTTAATTGGTATTTCATACGAACCCTGACAATTTTGCTTAAGATTAAAAGAACCTGGAATGCTGGAATCGTTTATTAATTCTACATATTCTATATGTTTATGAAAAGTAGTAGATGAAACTAAGATTGAACTGATGATCAAATTGCTGAATTTGTTGAGCTATGAAAAAAATGTATTGTTATAAAATGAAAAAAGAATGAGAAAACAACCTCAAGGTGAAAGAAAACTATAGTTAATGTCGATTATTATCAACTTACTATATTAGGTGATTTGTTACATAATCAACATTGCAAAAATTTACGAAATTCACGCTCAAATACGGTACTGTCGACCTAACCGAACAACTGAAGTCGGTACACTAGGTATGGATGATGACAAGATTGTACTTAAATTGAAACATTCACATCTACTACATGACCGTTTCGGTACTCATTTGGACTATTCGAATGAAATAATACGCACTATTTTTGACAGTTAAATGAGAGAGTTTGTAACAGGCTCAAGATTATAGTTAACATATTTATGCACTAGCAGTTTTTAAAGTTTTAACTCTGCATAATGTGTTGGTTTTAAAGTTCAAGAAGCATTTTCTTGCAGACAAATGCAGTTAATTAGAAAATCACTAAAGTAATAATCAAATATTGGTAGAATAATATTAATGTCATCACCATATCTTCCGTGAGGTCGTTGTAAGCCACATTCTTTTCAGTTCATAGAAAAATGTAAATCAAATAATTTTAGTGACAATAAGGAAAGCATGAGGAAAGATCAATAACAAAATGGAAGAGTAATTATACAAGTTAGACATCAAATAGCCTGGAAAGTGGCTCCATATATGTTTAAGGTAGAATATATACAAAAATAAGATTTTAGTACATGTTTACATTCGGTCTACCTCCAGTTTACTTTCGGTCAACATTGACGCAGCAGTTACGTAGAACCGGTAAACAGACTCCATTCTTTTCATTTGAACACTGTTCTTCATTTATCGTTTCGAAAATAGTTGAAATTTGAGCCAATTTGAGAAATAGAATAGTCAATTTGAGAAGAATTACCAATTTAGAATTCATGGGTTAATGTTTCCTCTTTTACCAATGTTTCCGTTTGGCAGAGGAGTAAGATTCTATTTTTTCTCGTATTACAAATGTGAAATATACTACGTCAATAATTCATTCTTACAATTATTTCTTGGCCAATGTCTTGTTCACTGTTATGCAAATTTATCCAACGTCCTACAATTATATATATATATATATATATATATATATATATATATATATATATATATATATATATATATATATATATATATATATATATATATATATATATTTACATCAGGTTTGCTAATTTTAATATACTTTAAAAAAATTATACATTAGAGCAGTGTTAGAAAATTTGATGAGAGTCTTTTTTATTTATATTGCTTATATGTACAATTGCAAAAGTGATATTTCATTTCATGTCAAGTAATATTTAGACGTATTAATTTTTGGTGCTACTGAAATAAAGTTTATCTTAAGCCTACAATACTAGATACAGGCTTCAGAATCAAATCCGTTTTACTATAACGATTTGTTCTTAAAACTTCCATGTACACTTCTAAAACTTAGAAATACACCAGTAACATTAGTTAAATTCTTATATATAACAGCAAATACATTATCTAAATCCTAGTTGATCATAAAAGTTAGTATTAATAATTACCGGTAATTCGTGTTTTTGTCTTCTGCCGAGATACAGTGTAACAGACATGCACTTTTGTCTTCTTTTGTAATGGAACATTAGGATGAAAAATGTCCAAACGTGACGCAATTAAGTACGTACGATTATAATATTACTATACGTTGATTATAATTGTATCGTTATTTGAATAACTATAATTTTATTGTAGGGATATTTTTATTCTGCAGGGTGACAGTGGTAGCCCATTGGTAGTGGATGGTGTTCTAGTTGGAGTTGTCTCTCTTACACAAGGTGCTTTCTGCGATGAGCAGGGTCAAATCTACACGAGAGTGTCTGAGTATTTAGGTTGGATCCGTAGAAAAACAGGAATTTAAATATAATTATTGTATTTAAATATATGTACCAGTTTGAATAAATAAAATAAATTGTACACAACTGAATAATTACTAATTTATTTTACTAAGATTAAAAGAAAAAAGAAATAAGTCGTTTAGCTTTAATTGAAACCTAAGACGTCTGTGTTGTATTTCGGTCACAATTTTTTTTATGTATAGTGCACTAAGCTAAAGAAATTAAATCTATTTTGTTGTTTACCTTGAATGATTCAAATGGAAAATAAATTTGTATGAAATAACATAAAAATTGAATATAGATTCTGACTTGTGCAACTAAACATATTTTCTTGTGAAGATATTCAAGATTCTGATTAAATATTTCTTTCGGAAGAAGTGAACCATACTGTATACGAAACATATATCTTTTCGTTCTTTTACTCTGCGTTTTCCACTTCCAAAAGATTGATATTCTTCATGCTTCGATTTCATCGTCCTTCTTCCCAAACAAAACTCTTTATCAACACCCTTTTCTATACGGCTGTAATTACACAATATTTACCCACATAATTATATTTTTTCTTATAACTGAGTTTACTACTCTAAGCACCTCTTACGCACTTCTTCGACATTTAAGTCATTTTACCTGTTTCTTATTCTTTCATTTCTGATCTTATCAAAACTGGTAACACCACATATCCATCTGATTATTTTTAATTGTCTACTTCTAGTTTCCTTTTTTTCTGCTTTCTTGATTCCCACAGTATTGCAGGCATCGTTACGTTTTGTAGACTATTTCTTCCATTTTGACATTTATTCTTTTATTACAAACAACACATAAGATTTTTTCCAGTTCACTTATCCCACTTTGATTCTATGTCCTGTTTCCTCATGTAAACTCTTATCAATTTTCAAAGTGGAAGCAAGGTAATGAAATGAATTTCCTTTCATTATATCCTATCCTCCTATCACCACGTCTTTCTCTCCATCTCAAGTCCATACGCACATTGTTTTCTTCCTACGGATTTTTAGTTTTCTGTCCTCCAAAACTCTTCGCTACATTTTTCTCTTTTTTGTTGGATTTATATAAGACAATGTCATCTCCAAACAATACTGATGCGTCTTTTATACCTTTCTATAAGACATCTACAACAATGTTAAATGCATATAAGCTCTAGGAAGATCCTTGTACTCCGGCTCTAACAGTTATCCAGTCCGCGGAACCCACGCTGATCTTGACGTTTATCCTAGTTTCTTCACACATATCTCAGAAGAGGGGGGGTTTTCTAGCACACATTGTAATAAAATAAATAAAATTTATAATTCTATTACAAAGCCTACCATTTGTTCTAGATATATCTTAATAACTTCTTTATTTACATTATAGCATTCATTCCTCTTGGACCTCTTCTAGGGATAATTAAAAATGAAGGGTGTGAATCAAAAACATGGTAACCCACAATGTTAGTATTTTAAGAAATTAGAGGTTTTCTGCTTCACAATTCATTTTCAAAGTTGGACAGCTGATTTTTCACATAAGACTATAGGTGAAGGGTTAAAATAATTGTACCAAATCAAAATAGCGAATTTCCAACTTAGTATGCTGCTGTGTGGGTTACCATGTTTTAACATTTAAGTCGTAGTTGATACAAACGTTATTTTCTGAAGCGTGTGTATTGACTTTGCGCCATGGCTTACATTTTGTATTTTTTTTTCATATCAGGAAATAATATTTGTTGACTCATTAATGCAAGCCATAAGTATTATAGAAATGTACCTAACAGAGTAACCTCGAAAGAGTAGAGTTTTAATTCAACTAATGCAATCTTTGTGAGAAACCTTTTAATTAAAGAAATCCATTCTAATTAAGTAGAAATTCAAATATAAAAACGAAATTGTTTTCACAGTATCCAAACAGAAGTTTACACAAAAATGAATCTTGGAGTGTATTGCTTTTACTCCATAATGAGTTTGTCCTTCTCTGTATCATCAAGTTCTATCAATTTGATACACACGTTAGAATATTGGCGCTATTTCCGTTTTTCAACCTGGAGAGACATTTCTAGCCTAACCTAACCCAAGCCTAACGGTAGTCCAGTTCCATTCCGCCAGCCTTAACTGCTTGTCACAATTAGGTTTGTTTTCTACATCAAACGAAAACAATAGTTACTTAGAGTGGGAAAAATGGGGTGTAGGTCCTTGTACTTCACAAAAGGAAAGCTCTATTAATGAAACGAAACCACGTGAGGCAAGGTACAATAATATTTTTTCGGTTTCTGAAGTACAGGGGCCACATGACCACTTGTTTGCCCAAGTTACAAAATCTTGCTGAGCTAGTCACAATCAGGCATGAATTTCAAGCAATGCAGTACGTATTCCGGAAGAATATTTGCAAATATATACTGTGCTAATAGAAGCTTGCTCGTGTGAATTTTTTTCCCTGTATTTTTATTGGACCAGCAACGGATCTTCGTAAATGTTTAAAAGACACACATTGTTGCTGGAAATACATACTGGATCCTTGGTGGTCCGGCGAAAAAATCTGGGTGAGGTATACTGGAATTACTAAAATGCAATAATTGATATCCTACAGCAACTACTACAATGCAAAACTTGATATCCCACATTAATCGCTTATTATTGAAAATGCATGATTCACTCAACATAATTGCACCAAATGATAAACTTTATCCGAAAACAATAATGCATTATGCAAAACCGAATGGAAAATATTCAGATGAAATTGTGAAAAATTATGAAAACAGAACATGGTAAGCAACGTACAAATCGTGACAGAAACACAATACAACTTATCTCATTATTTCCCTACGACGACCCAGTTGTGTCATCTTCGGGCCAATACTCACTTCTTGAGACACTCAATAATAAATGAACTTCATTGAATTGGCTAAGAAACATCTAATGTGCAGTCTTTTCTTTTTGGATGAAAACATGATACACAGCTCCTCATTGTCCGCCATCTTGACTGTTGGTTACCATCTTATGCATTCCAAAAAGTTACAAAGAGGCTTATCATAAATGAATATTACTGCGATCTATAGGGCACAATTTGTACTGAGACAAGATTAAACGAAGCAGGCATGCTTTGCTGCAGAACTCCGAAATCGAAATTTTGTTTGTTACTATGTTCTTATCTTACACCCTTCAAATATCCTAATATTATATATTTAACTACATTAAATCAGTGCAATTTAATCAAACTTAATATTTTTTCTAAGTATTTTTCTGTAATAATGTGCAAACTCGAACTTCGCCTTTCAAGGGTTAGATTTGAGGCAGCTACATCATCATTAATCATGCAAAATGAAGATACATCAGAAGGAAACCAAAATGATAAAGTGCACAAAAGCAGGACAGGAAGTTGTAAATGTATGGCTAGAAGCAGGGGGTAAAAGTGAGGGGGAACGCGGGGAGATGTCGTTACCCCACTTCCAGAAAATATCTGTGGCGTCCGCTCGCTTTCTGAAAAACTACAATGGGAAAAGATAGGCACGGAGGACGGCTTGACGTCATGCGTCCTCCTACCTTTATAGATCCACTTTTACCCTTGCTTAGAAAATTGAAGCCGGTAAGGAGTTCCGATATTTAGAAAGTCTAATATCCTCCGACGAAAGAAGTGAAAAAGACGTAAGTTCAAGAATAGCGCAGGCTAAACAAGCATTCAATAGGAAAATAGGACAGCTAACATCAAGAAATTTGTCGTTGGAGGTTCGAAAACGATTTATTAAGATTTTGGTATGGAGTGTGGAGCTTTACTGGTCTCAGACGTGGACATTGAGAAAAGCTTAAATATCCAAGGTGGTAGCATTTGAAATGTAGTGTTGGTGCAGAGTGCTGTGTATATTATTGACTGAAAGGAAAAGGAATGAAGATGTACTAAAGGAAGGTAATGAAGGAGGACAGATAATGAAGATAAAAGGAAAAAAGAAGCAACATGCGTGGCCATCTTTTTGGCACTCCGATTGGATCACGTTGTTGATAGAGGGAAAGCCAGAAGGAAAACCAGGAAGATGAAGACCAAGGAGAGAATATCTAGATGCAGTTACGAAGAAGAGACGTTATCAAATTATAAATCTGTTCTCCCAAGGGAAAGAAATGTTTTAAAATTTCCATGTTTCCCACTAACCTATGGTTAAGGAGAGAAAGAAGATATCACTATTTAGGTTTTCCTCCCATCATTTCGGGAGTAACTACAGTGTGGGAGAGAATGTATTTTCTAACTTCTATTTAAGCTCAGTCTGATTTGACTGATCATACTGATCTTTATTAGAGTGTCATTCTCATTTGACCATTCCTATGGGACAATACCTATACTCTCCATTGGATATTCGCTCACCACTTAGAACATAGCTACACTCTAATAATTTGCTAATTCTAAGCTCACTCAGGCTGCAGTTCTCACTTGAACTGTAACTACTCTTATAGCGTTAATAAATTCTATGACTTCATTTTGATACCGGTCTTTAACTAAAGATAACATAGGAGTTTGAGAAACCAAACATCCATGACTAAACAACTAATTGTACTTCTTGCTTATATGGGTAGCAGGAAGGGGGCAAAGTTAGCCAATTTTTGGAGTTGAAGTTTTTTGACTTAAATTACATTTATTTTTCCTACAAACATCAATAGCTCAGTCCTTAATTAAGCTAGAAAGATGATTTGGTACCAAAGTATGTTTGAAGGATGAAGCTTTCCGTCAGTTGCATTTTATGTATATAGGGGGTACGTAAGAGTAGAGGGTATGTACGGCCGAGAGAGGGAGGAAGTTTTTTTTAAATGTTTCATCAAATTTTTTCATCAGGTTTTGTTGGGTATTCCTCCCCCCTTTGTGGTACATCCATAAAAATTGGTATGTGAAGCAATGAAGTAGTCCCCTACATGATAGTAACCTGTATGTGTACTTGTTGTTTATAGAGGAAGAGGGGGTCAAATTTGGTTAATTTACATTTATTTTCGGGACGGTCCCATATAACACAAGATATATTTCACTGAAATGGTCTGGAAGCATAATTATTGTTCATATACATAACGTATGCATTAAAAATGATTTGCATATGGACGTGGTACTACAGTGGGGGAGGGGAGACAATGTCTAATTCAATGAATATTTATCTGCGCATATATATATATATATATATATATATATATATATATATATATTTGTTAAATATTTCCTACTCCTACATAAAACGAATTCATTACGCAATGGTAGCAATGGCTACCATTTCTTATATTATTGTCACAAGTATGTGGCCTACACATTAGCATCATTTTGTCAGCGTAGGGTGACTGCAAGGGTTGCCAGGGCCCCACAAAGTCAATATTTTCATATTTATAATGATTTTTTATGTCTGTTCTTTTTCTACGAATACGGCGGGAATTTCACGAATGTCACCTCGTTGGAATTTGTGGTCTATAAGCTTTCCAATGATGTATAACTTATGACTCTGTAATAATTAGGGGGTGACCAGAGCCTCGAACGTGAGAGTCTACCATTTTGTTAAAATCCCTGGCGGGTGTCTGGAGTTAATTGTGTTGTTATGCCGTAGATACTAATCATTATTAACTACCCATGTTGCAGATAAAGATGTATCTTGAAAACTGTTTAGTTAAAATATGTCATTTGCTCCTTGTAGGCTAGTCACTGCTCTTTTCTATGAGTTGTATTGTATTTGTCAGAGCATTTCTTTTAGCTTATGGTGTGAGAACTGTTCATTATTATGGAAATGATAGTGATCAAAAAATACCAAAGTTTTGAACTTGTGAATTTCGATCTTACAAGGGAACCTTCCGAAAATGATAGTTGCAGTGGAAGATATGGCCTATGCCAATTGAAAGAGCTGTAACAGAGATGAGCATTCCCAAAAAACTAGCTGCCCATAGCAATAGGTTCAATAAATATAAGGGGTGGAAGTTCGGGAAACAGCAAGGTTGGACAAGGGGGAAAAGTGCAAATTCCCCCAAAAAGGGAGGCACGGCAAAATACAATGCTGGCAAGTGATGTATAAAAAGAGACTTGCCACAATAGGGAACAAATGGAGGCCACCAGTAGGGTTAACAGTGTTGCCAACTGCAATGAAATGTACATGTTTTGCAAAGAGCACTATATGTAGTGAGTGCAATATTCAGTGTCATGTAGAACATAAGATATGGCGTGTATAATCAGCGGTACAATCTAACAAAAGAAAATAGAAAAAAACAGAAGTACGAAAACTACGGAAAAGACGAAGTTGGCCATAATGCGCCACATTTGATCACGAGCTGTGCATATTAGAATGAACAAAACAAGAAGCACCAACTATGCAGGAAACCGACGTACCTAGAGTCGAAAAGAAAAACGAGTTCCAAAGTTGGCAGCACTGGCCATGAACATCCAGACAAGGCTAATATAGTTAGGCCACTCGTTTCACAAACAGAAAATTCCGGCAACAGGCATCACTCGGAATGCATCAATGCTAAAGTGATTGAGGCAATGCCAAGTCGGGGAACATGAAATGGTTGGGTTGAGCCAACAACCTATAATAGAAGTAAACAATATAGCATGGTTGGTTCGTATGTGGGAATATACAGGGTGTCCCACCAAACTTTGTGACCTGAAAGATTTGAGAAACTAACAAAAATGTGACGGATCCAGTTGTGCAGAAAAGTACCAATGTCAGGGGATGATAAAAGTCTGTGAAAAGCAAGTGCCTCCAGGATCCAAATCATAGGGCCCCAGGAGCCAACTTCAAACTTTCAAATGGCAACAGGGACCGAGTGGTACCTCTCTCGATAGATCATGGAATGTGCAACAACACATATAGGAAACATTTGCTATATGAAACATGTTTTTCAAAATGGCCGCCACAAATATATGTTGTGTCTTAACATGGCATCGAACATTGTGATCTCAAATTGCTGCGAAGCGAAAAGAGATGTTGCAAATCCAATTGCACAGGAATGTACTCATGTCGAGGGCCAAGAAAACTTTGTAAGAAGCAAGTCCCCAGGGTCCCCATCATAAGGCTCGAGGGGTCAACCGCAACATTTCAAATGGGAACAGGGGGCGGATGATATTTCTCTGGATAGATACAACACCGCCTATAAGAAAGATTTGCCATATGAAGCACGGGTTTCAAAATGGCCGCCAAAAATGCACGTTGTTCTTGTCACCGAGCAGATATTTTTGGCGGCCATTTTGAAATTCCATATAGTAAATATTTCTGATATGCGTTGTTGCATATTCCATGACTTATCGAAAGAAATATAACTCGACCGATGGTGCTATTTGAAAGTTTGAAGTTGGCGTACCCTATGATGGGGGACTTGGGGGCACTTGTGTCTCGCCCGCTGACATGGGTACATTCCTGCACAACTGGATGTGTCACATTTTTTTTCGATTTGAAACTATTTCAGTCGCAGAGTTAGGTGGGACACTCTGGATACATCATATAGGCGGTGATAGTACTGCAGACAGCAACACACAGCAGATTAAGGCCTTGATTATGTTTGCTTTCTACTGGTGTGGATATGTGATAGAAAGAACACCAAAGGTTCCGACACCTCTAGAGTACTGTTTCGAGACATTCACAGGCGATCATTGTACCATGTATGACGGATTGGCAGTATTCCGCTATGCTCACTGCAAATGTATCTTCTGTTTGGACCATTGTCTCATCGACCAATTGCACGTACAATGTGGACGAGCATGTACAAATGATGCGAAGGCTAATGCCTCTTGCCGGAATTTTCTTTTTATGAAGCGAGTGGCCTAACTATATTAGAATTGTCTGAATTTTCATGGCCAGTGCTGCCAACTTTGGAACTCGTTTTTCTTTTCGACTCTAGTACGTCGGTTTCCTGCATAGTTGGTGCTTCTTGTTTTGTTCATTCTAATATTATACACGCCATATCTTATGTTCTACATGACACTGAATATTGCACTCACTACATATAGTGTACAGTGCATGTACATTTCATTGCAGTTGGCAACACTGTTAACCCCACTGGTGGCCTCCATTTGTTCCCTATTGTGGCAAGTTCCTTTCTATATATCACTTGTCAGCATTGTATTTTGCCGTGCCTCCCTTTTTGGGGGAATTTGCACTTTTCCCCCTTGTCCAACCTTGCTGTTTTCCGAACTTCCACCCCTTATATTTCTTGAACCTATTGCTATGGGCAGCTAATTTTTTGGGAATGCTCATCTCTGTTACAGTTCTTTCAATTGGCATAGGCCATATCTTTCACTGCAACTATCATTTTCGGAAGGTTCCCTTGTTAGAATTTTGTATAGTGTGCTTAACCTCCGTTATTCTTGGAAATTAAAAAATGTTCAAATACTTCACTTGAATTTCTGTTGGTTTAGTTATACGCACATTGATGTACAAAATTTCGTTCAGTAATTGCTGTTATAATAAGAATATAACTTTGGTTATAATTTACTCCATGCACAAATCCAGCGGAGGATGGGTTGTTTGTTTGGAAATTAAATTAGCTTCTTCAATCTAATATTTTAGTTGTTTTAAACATGACCAACCAGCATTAAAAAAAAACACGTTTAAAACAATTTGTTTAAAACGTTTAAAACAAACTGAATAAAACAACAGCCCTTGTTTTAAACATGTTTCAAACACTAGTTTTAAACATTTTGTTTTAAACATATCAACTCTGACAGTTTTCCAACAGAAATCCCAAATATGCTCTAACTTGAAAGTGGTCTAGAGCAAATAAGCCTTGACGGTAGTGAACACGTAATGCTTAGGCGGGAAATTGAAAATGTTAGGGATTGGTGGTTTCATTATTCTTCGTATTCAGAATAACACTTGCTGTGATGTATTTTTTCACGCTTTTAGGGGACCGTGGGTCGGAAATTATTGTTTCACCAGCATGATCATATTAACTTTTTTCTGATTTTGATCTGAGAAATCTTACAGTTTCGGTATAGTTCATTAACATCCTGTAAAATCCGTTAATCACTGATGATGCCGCTGTCAACTTAGGTGGAAGCAAAACTTTACATCTGCACTACATGTTAACACTACAATCTGCGCCACATGTTAATGTTTCAGAGACGCTCCTCATGATGTCACTTTATGCCTGCAATAAATAAACGCCTAGAGTGACAGCCCCCAATCATTCCTATAATAGTTTTAGATACCACAATTGAAATTTCAATTATTACTATTCCTTATTCTAACAACAACTGATAATTACGTACGTTATACAGTTATATGTTGTTCAAAGTTTCCTATTACAATAATATTAGAATTAAAGTCTTGTAATTTTTGAAGGACTGGATTCTGTCGGAAATGAATAGTTACTGATGCAAGGTGCCAAAAGCGGCGACACCTCGAGCCGACACCATTGCAAGGGGTTCGACTTTAGTGAGATTTAATACGTAATTATATAATGGGCACCAGAAAGTTAGACAATGCTTTTTGAACATACAACATATGAACCTATATAATCTGAACACAGCAGTACAAACCTTCTAGTTCAGTCATAATGTTAACACATTTATTCCTGAATTGTTTAAGGTTAGAACGTTGCCTTCGTAACCAAATCGAAGTACATCGAGTTGGTTCACAAATAAGTAATTGTGGCTTAGAAATACTACTGAGTAGTAATCGCCCCACTTGAGGCAAATTTTACCGCCCCTGGAGCGTGGCGCCCGCCGCCGCCGCCAAATTTTGCGCCCCGGGCGCCCGGCGCCCATTTTTGGGTTACATGGCCCGTGGTCAATGACCTAGGGGGGCGCCCACCGCCGCCAAAATTTTGCGCCCCGGGCGCCCAGCGCCCATTTTTTGGGTTACGTGGCCCGGGGTCAATGACCTAAGGGGCGCCCATCGCCGTTAAAATTTTGCGCCCCCAGGCGCCCGGCGCCCATTTTTCGGGTTACGTGGCCTGGGGTCAATGACCTAGGGGTACATAGAACCACCCCCTTTTAGATCTTGGCAGGGTACCTTGGCCCACCCCCTAAATTTTGGCAGGGGTACCTAGGACCACCCCCCTTAAATTTTGGAAATTGCCAAATCTAAAAATTGGGTGTGGTAGCCTAGGACCATAGTATGTACCTCTATCAGTATTGGGTGTCTATGTCGTTTCCTTTCATGGGTAAAAAATTGCCAAAAAAGTCAAATTTCGGGGGTTTTTTGACCTAATTTATCCCCTTTGATGAGGTATTATTACCCTATATGGTTATATGGGCGTATACAGGGATTCATTACCTTTTATAAGACATGGGTATATTGGTGCACCCCTTTAAATTTTTGGGAGGTGTACCTTGGCCCACCCCTTTAATTTTGGAAATTGCCCAATTTAAACATTTTGGTACAATAGTATAGAACCCTAGTATGTATTACTATAAATTTGGGTGGTCCACTTCGTTCCCTTTTAGGGTCCAAAATTGCCAAAATATAAACGTAAGCATTACGTTGTACCACGTGTTTGGTTTTTGACCTAATTTATCCCCTTGGATGAGGTCCTATTACCTTATATAGTTATATGGGTGTATACAGGTGTTTATTTCCTATTGTAAGACATAGGTACATTTGTGCACCCCTTTAAAAAATTTGGCAGGGGTGCCTTGGCCCACCCCATCAATTTTTGGAAATTGCCCAATTTAAACATTTTGGTATAATAGTATAGAACCCTAGTATGTATTACTATAAATTTGGGTGGTCCACTTCGTTCTCTTTTAGGGGTACAAAATTGCCAAAAATTCAAATTTCGGGGTTTTTTGGCTCATTTTATTCCCTTGGATGAGGTCCTATTACCTTATATAGTTATATGGGTGTATACAGGTGTTTATTTCCTATTGTAAGACATAGGTACATTTGTGCACCACGGCAGGAGTGCCTTGGCCCACCCCTTAAATTTTGGAAATTGCCCAATTTAAACATTTGGTATAATAGTATAGAACCCTAATATAGATCACTATAAATTTCGGTGGTCTATCTCGTTCCCTTTTAGGGGTACAAAATTGCCAAAATATAAACGTAAGCAATACGTTGTACCACGTGTTTGGTTTTTGACCTAATTCATTTCCTTGGATGAGATCCTATTACCTTATATGGTTATATGGCCATGTATAGGAGTCCATTCCCTATTATGAAACATAAGTACATATGTGCACCCCCGGGAATGGTACCTTGGCCCGCCCCTTAAGTTTTAGAAATTGCCAAATGTAAACATTTGGTATCATAGTACTGGACCCTAATATATATTACTACAAAATTTGGGTGGTCCACCTCGTTCCCTTTTAGGGGGCATTTTGTTCCGCTTTAGGAGTGAACCTTGGAATCGTCCCGAGTTTGATTCTTGGAAATGTTGAATTTAACGTCCCCGCGAAAACGGTGAGAAATGATAGGACGAAACATGAACTTACTTGACTGAGGATTGAAGCAGGGACCTCATACAGTAGAGACAAGCGCTAAGCGACCGTACACGTGTATTGATTACTATGCAATGGTCCCGAGTTTGATTCTTGGTGTTAGTTTCAGGAAATGTTATCGTCCCACTTGAAACGATGATGAGAAATGAGAAAACATCATAAACTTACTTGCTTGCGGATTGAAGCAGAGACCTCACACATCAGAAAAAAAAACGCTGAGGCACCATGCCAACTTCAGTGCGAGCAGTTTTGCGTATGAAAAAGAACATGAACAGATTATGTTACATTACTACATATTTCTGCTCGCATAGAAGCTTGTTATTGTGAAATTGCAGAATCTGCTTATACTACATCAGCATTTTTTCTCAGCTGACGGACTTTTAATGCTCAACTTTACATTTATGTCAAAGACAGTTTCGTAACATATCGATGAGTGTTACATTTTTTCAATCAAGTTTAAGGAAAATGAATCACATTTTTAGATGTGTTAATTGAATGTCGTAAGAAACAAACGAGTCAACGGTATGATGTCATGATCAAAAATTGCGATACTAGATGTCGTAACGATTGATGTGTAAGGAGAAAAAAACATGAATAATGTCACAACCAATCAGATTGCTTCTTACATCCCGTTTCGGCTCATGATACATGATGAAAGCTGTGTTTTCATTGGTTCTCCGTGATGTCATTGATTCATTTTCCTCGTTTCTGATTGGCTGATAGTGTTGTCACTTTATAGTTGAACCCGTTTCAGACCTAAATAAAATTCTTAATTTCATTTTCAAGTCCTACTTTCACGAAGATCGTGAATGAACGAAGGTGTACCTCTAGTGACAGCGTGACTTTACTCCGTTCCTTGAATTTGAGGTAAGTATCGACCGCGTTTTTCTTAACATCAATGGAGTGTTTTGCATGAGGATAACATTGTTATCATTGTTTTTATTTAGCATGAATTATTTAGCAAATGGAAGAATAACCCTCACTTACTTGACCGGGGATCGAATTAGGAATCCCACACATTAGAAGTAAGCACGAGAAAATTGTTGATTTTGATTTTAGCGTCCCTTCAGTAGTGGGGGGCTAGGAATACAGCTTAATGTTGAATCTGATCGCATACTGGGTGTTGAACCAGGGCCAGCGTTGCGTAACGCTAACCACTTAGCTCAGTTTCTGAAAGTAAACAAAGAAACTACGCACGAATTTGTTCCCTACAACGTGAGACGTGGACTTGCAGTTTAATGTGGGATCTGATCTCCCGCCGAGAAACGAATTCGAGTCTTCCTTGTTTAACCGCTTAGCTCGAGAAAAGCAAGCGCATGAGATGTTGTTTTCGTTTCATGTTCGTCATACGTTTAAAGTTCAGTGTCAGAGGAAAAAATGCTTACTACAATGATTCTTTCAGCACAGTTAGAAAAACAATTTCATTCATTCTTTTTTATCACTACAGAAACTTAGGTCATTTACATGTTGATGTTGGTCCGGGTTTGATTTCCAGTATGACGACAATAAAAATTTTAACAGTAAAACTATTTGAGATATGATCATTCTTTTAGGATTGATCGTGTAGTCATTTGATAATGTAGTGATCTCTGAATTCAATTTTAATTCGTGCTTTTTTTTTTCTCTCTCGTTTTAGATATTTGTTTTCTTTGCCTATTCCTTTTTTTGCTTACCTTACCTTTTTTCCCTATTTGAATATGGCTACTTCTGGCTTTACTGTCTTGCGAGAAATCAATAGACATTATCGGCGTTTTAATCTCGAAGGACGAATGCTGGAAATTCAAATTAATGCTTCGGCCAGTGGCACCGATATTGTGGAGTGGGTTCAGGCCTCCTTTCAACAGATGTTGGATTATTTATTGGAAAACGTCGACGAATCATCGATGGTTGGATTATCGATTTTATCCCACGATGAGAAGAACAAGCCATTTTATTTATCTTTCCGGCATGCAAGTAATTTGACACTGGAGACTTTATGGGCTTCCTTTGATCGCATCCTTCAAAGTAACGATAGTTTTCTCATGAACGAACCGTTCATTGTCCATTTTCATCATGTGGATGTGCCCCGTGGATTTGGATTGGTGCGTCGAGGTCTTTTATCAAACGACGAATTATTAAAACGCAAGAAAGGCATTTTACGTGTAAAAAACACCGACAAGAAATGTTTAGCGTATGCAATTGTGATTGCTATTGGCCTAAAGAAATATAAGGATACGAACAAGAAACTGTACAGACAATACCAGGACCAGAGCAAGTGTGTCGTTCTCCCAGCCGTACATGAACTTTTGTCTCGATCCTCAGTGAATTTAGAGCATGGGGGATCCGTGGAAGAATTGCGACAATTGCAACGTTACTTGACAAATTATAAACTTACCGTATACACCAGCTTTTCCGGAGAAGATATTCTGTATGAAGGGCCTGGTGGCGAAGACAAGATTCCAATCAATTTAATGTGCATCAATTCTCATTATGACATCATCACGTCATTAACGGCCGTTTTCTCTACTGTGTATTATTGTGTAGCATGCCACAAAAAATATAATAACAGAAATAGACACGTCAAGAACTGTTCGGCCATGTGTGAGAAATGTTTGCAGAAACCGCCATGCAGTAAGACCAATACGGAGAAGCAGTGCCTAGAATGCAATCGTGAATTTTATGGTGAAACATGCTATACAAATCATCTAACTCTACCATACCATAAAGGTCAACCAATATGCAAGATGGTGAAACAGTGTGCCAAATGTCTACGCATTTATTCGTTTGTCCATACAGGGGAAAGAAAACATGATTGTACTGATTATTTTTGTAATGTGTGCCATAAACACGTTACGTCTACCCACCAATGCTACATGAAGCCTGATACGACTCAATTAAAACCTGGAGTTCCATCAGTGTTACATGCCAAGAAGGCTATGATTGTCTTCTATGATATCGAAGCCACACAGAATACTTTCTTCGATGAAGACACATTCATTCATAAGCCCAATTTACTGGTGGCCCAACAAGTATGTTACAACTGTGTTCAAGATGAAGATATACATCATCCGTGTGAAGTTTGTGGACAGCGGGAACATATTTTTCAAGATGATCCGATCAATGCCTTTCTTGCGTATTTACGTCAACCACGACCCAACATCAAACTTATTGTATCTTTGGCACATAACTGTAAGGGATATGATGGTCATTTTATTCTTAAATCTTTAGTGGAAGAACATGAATTGAAACCTACTTTGATCTTGAACGGAGCAAAAATTTTAAGCATGAAAGTGAATCACTTATCGTTTATTGACTCTTTAAATTTCATGCCAATGGCTTTAAGTAAATTATCCAAGGCATTTCATTTACCCGCGACCAAAGGATATTTTCCACACTTTTTTAATACTGCTGCAAATCGTATGCTGAACGTATGTAGGAAAATTACCGGACATCCATTATTATGGTGCAGATGAAATGAAAATGGATGAACGAGAGAAATTCATGACATGGTACAACGAACACCAGAACGATACGTTTATTTTCCAAGAAGAATTGGTAAACTATTGTGTCCAGGACGTCAACGTACTTCGAATGGCTTGTATATCTTTCATGACAACTTTTGAACAAGAAACTCACGTCAATCCTTTCCTGGAGGCTATCACTTTGGCGAGTGCGTGCAATTTAGTATTTCGACGAAATTTCTTAAAACCTAATACTATTAGCATTCTTCCTGCACGAGGATACCGTCACAGAAACAATCAGTCACGGATTGCTTTGCAGTGGCTTGCCTACATGGAAGAAAAAGAGGGTCATTCAATTCAACATGCTGCGAAAGGCAAAGAAGTTTATGTTGCTGGTTTTCATCTGGACGGCTACTACCAAGATCCCAACACTAAAGAGGAACACGTGTATGAATTTGAAGGGTGCAGATTCCATGGATGTCCTCAATGTGTCCCTACAGGCCGTGATCAGCCCATTTATGAAAACTCCGAAGAAACAATGAACTATCGCTACGAGAGAACACAGCGTAAAATGAAATTATTACGATCCATGGGATATAAAGTACATGAAATGTGGGAATGTGAATTTCGTCAAGTGTTAAAATCCAATCCAGCATTGGCCTCTTCTTTAAGCACACATCCTTATACTAATAAGACACCATTAAATCCAAGAGACAGCTTCTATGGTGGCCGTGTTAATGCCATTAAATTGTATCACGTCGCAAATGAAAATGAAGGCGAAGAAATAAAATTCTTGGATATCGTTTCCCTGTATCCTTATGTGAATAAATGTGGACGGTATCCAATAGGGCATCCACGAATATATCTACAGGGAGATTCAGAAATGCCCGACATTCAAGATGTCAATGGATTGGTCAAGTTGAAGATTTTGCCTAGCAGAAATGTGTTTCATCCAGTGCTGCCATTTCGCTCAAATAAGAAGTTGTTGTTTCCACTTTGTGCTGCCTGTGCCACAGCATTAAATCAAGATTCTGAATGTACACATTCGGACAGTGAACGAAGCCTAACAGGAACATGGGTGTCCTATGAAATTCAAAAAGCCATTGAACTTGGGTATCAAGTCATTGAAATTTACGAAATTTGGGATTACGACATCACCGTATATGATCCAGAAACCAAGACTGGCGGATTATTCAGCGAATACATTAACACATTTTTGAAATCTAAGCTGGAAGCTTCTGGATGGCCTGCCAATTGCGTCACCGAAGAAGAAAAGCAGCAGTATATTCAAGTGGTACAACAACGGGAAGGCATAACTTTAGATGCAGCAAATATAATGACAAATTCAGCACGTCGTAGTCTTGCAAAACTCTGTTTGAATGCCTTCTGGGGACGACTCGCTATAAGAGACAATTTCAGCCAAACGACCATCATTAACGACCCCAAAGAACTGTATCAAAAATTAACTGCTCCAGACATAAAAGTCAACCAAATTTTACCTGTTAACGATTCGATGTTATACCTTTATTGGCAGTATGAAGATGATGTTCCAGTACAAAATCACAATGCTAATGTTGTCCTTGGAGCATTTACAACGTGTCAAGCTCGTCTGGAACTCTACAAATATTTAGAACTGCTGCAAGAAAGAGTATTATATTTCGATACAGATTCCGTGATATTCACGCAGCGACCATCACAGCCCACAATAGAACCAGAAGTATTTCTTGGTTCAATGTCAAATGAACTTGAATCAATTGGACCAAAAGCATACATTAAAAAATTCGTGTCTGGTGGCCCAAAACAGTACGCCTTGGAAATCTACAACCCCGACACGAAATCAACCAGTTATGTATGCAAAATTCGTGGATTCACACTCAATTATACAGCAAGTCAAAAGTTAAATTTTAACAGTCTGGAGCAAATGATCATAAATCAATCGAGTGAAAAAATCTCCATTAGCACGCCGCACAAAATTTACAGAACCCACGATCATCATCTTGTCACAAAACCTGAAGAAAAGAAGTACAGTTTCAACTATAAAAAACGCCGATTAATACCAGACACATACGAGACATTGCCCTATGGGTATAAAAAAGCCAGAACAGAATAACAGCCATATTTTCCCCTAATCCCACCAACATCACTTCCCAAAGACGGGGCAAAGAATCAACGCAACACGGGACATGCTTCAACGATGCACGAGCGGAAACAAAACTCAGATGACATCACCTTGCAGAAACCAGTGGAGAAAAAAAAAAAAGGAATTCAGGTACGTCACATTTGCGTTTCTTTTCTCACCTCACTCTCTCTTGATCAGTTAGTTCGATGTTAATAATCTGTTTTTCTTCTTTCACAGGAAACAAAATAAATATTACCATGTATATTCATATGTTTTATTTTCTCTTTACAGAATTTGTACCCGTCACGGACACGTCTTCCTTTGAAGAAAAAAGAAATTCTGTATTCTATGTCACATGCTAAAAATAAATGTACAAAAACATGATTCTGTGTTTTTATTTCACATCCTAAAATCAAATTCTTTTTCCTGTACTGCGATTTCAATTTCTTTTTTCTGAATCAGTTTACCGGTAAAATAAATCAATGTTTTGCGGAAAAAAAAAATCAAACTAAATTTTTGTTTCAGAAAATTTTTTGTGTACGAAAAAAAAACTGATTCAGAAAATTTTTGTGTACGAAAAAAATGTTTTCAGAAAAATTTTTTGTGTACGAAAACAAAATTCTGTTTCAGAAATTTTTTTGTGTGTACAAAAACAAAAACTGTTTCAGAAAATTTTTTATGTACAAACAAAATTCTGTTTCAGAAAAATTTTTTATGTACAAACAAAATTCTGTTTCAGAAAAAAATTTTGTGTGCAAAACAAAAATCAGTTTTCGTCACGAAACTGCTCCGACTAAATGAATCGATTCATTCTGATAGTGTTGGCAACACTGGAAAAATTTCGGTAAGTATCGCTCAGGCACTGAGTTACAGCGAACACAACTAGATTCGAACCAGCAACCTTAAATGTCTGATTCATCTCTAAATACAGCCAACTAAACAATAAGATTATGTGTATACGTCAATGCTTTGCACTGAGTCAGCAATGTTTTCTTCAAGGTCAAAGTTGCACACGAAGTAAAAAAAGATGACAACACAGATCTTCTATCTTTCTATATGAAACATAAACCTAGTATAAACTGCTCGCACTGAAATGTGTAATGTAACATAATCTGCTCGTCTTCTTTTCATACGCGAAACTGTTCGCACTGAACGGAGTACGGCGGCTCAGCGCTTGTCTCTAACGAGTGAGGCTCCTGCTTCAATCCACAACGAAGTAAGTTCATGTTTCCTCCTATCATTTTTTCATCATCGTTTCAAGGGGACGTTAAAGTCAACATTTCTTAACTAACACAAAAAAAATCGAACTCGGGACCATGACAAAGTAATCAACAAACTGAACTTCTCAATGGGCCATGGTGACTCAGCTCTTATTTCTGATGTGTGAGATCTCTGCTTCAATCCGCAAGCAAGTAAGTTTTATGATGTTTTCTCATTTCTCATCATCGTTTCAAGTGGGACGATAACATTTCCTGAAACTAACACCAAGAATCAAACTCGGGACCATTGCATAGTAATCAATACACGTATACGATGGCTCAGCGCTTGTCTCTACTGTATGAGGTCCCTGCTTCAATCCTCAGTCAAGTAAGTTCATGTTTCGTCCTATCATCTCTCACCGTTTTCGCGGGGACGTTAAATTCAACATTTCCAAGAATCAAACTCGGGACGATTCCAAGGTTCACTCCTAAAGCGGAACAAAATGCCCCCTAAAAGGGAACGAGGTGGACCACCCAAATTTTGTAGTAATATATATTAGGGTCCAGTACTATGATACCAAATGTTTACATTTGGCAATTTCTAAAACTTAAGGGGCGGGCCAAGGTACCATTCCCGGGGGTGCACATATGTACTTATGTTTCATAATAGGGAATGGACTCCTATACATGGCCATATAACCATATAAGGTAATAGGATCTCATCCAAGGAAATGAATTAGGTCAAAAACCAAACACTTGGTACAACGTAATGCTTACGTTTATATTTTGGCAATTTTGTACCCCTAAAAGGGAACGAGATAGACCACCGAAATTTATAGTGATCTATATTAGGGTTCTATACTATTATACCAAATGTTTAAATTGGGCAATTTCGGTGGCCCAAAGGGTCACCCAAAGGGTCACCCAAAATTGATGGGGTGGGCCAAGGCACTCCTGCCGGGGTGCACAAATATACCTATGTCTTACAATAGGAAATAAACACCTGTATACACCCATATAACTATATAAGGTAATAGGACCTCATCCAAGGGAATAAAATGAGCCAAAAAAACCAAACATGTGTTTGTACTAAAATTTTGGCAATTTTGTACCCCTAAAAGGGAACGAAGTGGACCACCCAAATTTATAGTAATACATACTAGGGTTCTATACTATTATACCAAAATGTTTAAATTGGGCAATTTCCAAAAATTGATGGGGTGGGCCAAGGCACCCCTGCCAAATTTTTTAAAGGGGTGCACAAATGTACCTATGTCTTACAATAGGAAATAAACACCTGTATACACCCATATAACTATATAAGGTAATAGGACCTCATCCAAGGGGATAAATTAGGTCAAAAACCAAACACGTGGTACAACGTAATGCTTACGTTTATATTTTGGCAATTTTGGACCACCCAAATTTATAGTAATACATACTAGGGTTCTATACTATTGTACCAAAATGTTTAAATTGGGCAATTTCCAAAATTAAAGGGGTGGGCCAAGGTACACCTCCCAAAAATTTAAAGGGGTGCACCAATATACCCATGTCTTATAAAAGGTAATGAATCCCTGTATACGCCCATATAACCATATAGGGTAATAATACCTCATCAAAGGGGATAAATTAGGTCAAAAAAACCCCGAAATTTGACTTTTTTGGCAATTTTTTACCCATGAAAGGGAACGACATAGACACCCAATACTGATAGAGGTACATACTATGGTCCTAGGCTACCACACCCAATTTTTAGATTTGGCAATTTCCAAAATTTAAGGGGGGTGGTCCTAGGTACCCCTGCCAAAATTTAGGGGGTGGGCCAAGGTAC
Source organism: Thermobia domestica (assembly GCF_964235325.1). Classification (NCBI taxonomy): domain Eukaryota; kingdom Metazoa; phylum Arthropoda; class Insecta; order Zygentoma; family Lepismatidae; genus Thermobia; species Thermobia domestica. Next base: position 172,227,578 of record NC_137458.1, read on the forward strand.
CCTGCCAAGATCTAAAAGGGGGTGGTTCTATGTACCCCTAGGTCATTGACCCCAGGCCACGTAACCCGAAAAATGGGCGCCGGGCGCCTGGGGGCGCAAAATTTTAACGGCGATGGGCGCCCCTTAGGTCATTGACCCCGGGCCACGTAACCCAAAAAATGGGCGCTGGGCGCCCGGGGCGCAAAATTTTGGCGGCGGTGGGCGCCCCCTAGGTCATTGACCCCGGGCCATGTAACCCAAAAATGGGCGCCGGGCGCCCGGGGCGCAAAATTTGGCGGCGGCGGCGGGCGCCACGTTCCAGGGGGCGGTAAAATTTGCCTCAAGTGGGGCGATTACTACTTACTGAAACAAATATAGATCAGTATAAACATATAAAAGAATGAGTCCCCTATGAAAATTAAGGAAGAAAGAAAGAGAAAGTGAGAGAGAAACGAAAAACTTTATAAACTAAAATAATCAGAAACCTTGAAAGAATTGAAAGCCAATGGTCCAGAAGCATAAAACTTATACGGAAGGTTGTGAACCTAATTAAAGTGATTAATATTAAATTTCAAATAGTTTATTCCAGTTAGTGACCAAGCTAATTATCCTTCGTTTAGTTAAAACCACTGATTAACGGATCGATGAGTTTTAAAATGAAATAAAATCAAGTTTTAGTTTAGCTTTCCACGATTATGTCCTTTAAACTAAAGGAAACGGGTGAAAGCGAATGGTTGTGAAATTCTATTATTTTTGGCTTTCCCAGCGGCAATTGGGCCCGAGTCTATGTGCATCAACAGTGCACGCGCTAACCAATAGACCAGCCGTAAGGCCTAGTTTATTACCAATCAATACCAAGTTCCTTGAGGAACTTGTAAAAACACAACTTAATTTACTTTTAGCTAGTTTCTTTTTTTGCTATTTTCTCTTCTTAAGATGAAGTATATATATATATATATATATATATATATATATATATATATATATATATATATATATATATATATATATATATATATATATATATATATATATATGTATAACTGCCCGACTATAGTCATTTTCAAAACTCACGTAAGTCATGTTAAAATTAAAAGGAAAAAGTCACATGTATTTTTCCAAAGCCCATCTGTCATTGAAATAATAATTCCAAACTCCTCTTTAGTTACGTCGGTATTCTTTGATTAAATTTAAAGCATAGCATTTTTTTTATTATATTACTTTTATTTATTTAATTTTTTATTTAATGTTACATAAATTGCTTGATTTACAATATCACTTTTGTTGTTACTATATTTTGTTACTATATGTTTGTTATTGTTTATAGTTAAATTTATGAGGGGAAAACTAGTTTGCTGGTTAGCAAGTTCTTAAAACAGTTTGCAGTGTAACTATATGCACGCTGTAAAGTGTAATGATGTGATAAAACAGTTCCTTTGCTGCAGCTAACTCATTCACTGCGGCATCGATTCGGAAGTTGTTCAAAGGTGCAAATTGACTTTGGAACTGCTTACGGAATTCGATGTTGGAGCGGCGAATCATGTGTGGGATCGTTGCTGCTATGAAACAGGAACTATTTCGTTTAATGAGTCCTCATACTTTCTCACAAATGACAATGACGTATAGTATGATGTATACTCCCTCAAATTCAACGAAAGGTGGCCTTTTGGTCGCAAAACTGTTGTTAGATATCAAGAACAAAATGCTTGTCTGTGTAAGCAGAGAGTGGTCCCTAGTCTCAGCGTTTCCAGGTCTAAAAATTTAGCTGAAGACCTACAGGTTTATAATACAATACGAAAAATATGAACTTTTGGTTATGGCCTGCATTATTATTCTTATTGTTGTATTGGCAAATAATATATCGTTGAATACGTATGTTTATGTTAAAATCGAGTCGTTACTAGAATAATAAACACGGTGAACAGAAATAGTGCTTTTTTCATTTTAAAAAAATCAAGGGTCAATTGCTGCCAGAAAGAGTACCTGGAGATTGAATTACAGAACACTATTCTGCCATTTCTTTCTGTCTCGCTTATGATTACCTTCAAAATCTGTTAAGCTTTTGAGTCATTTTTAGTATTTTTTTTTTCAAGCACACTTCCGGGGGGTTCTGCTTCCGGAGTTAGCAAATGACCATCCTCTCGCAGAGATCAATTAAATTGGAATTACACGTCACGCTTGTGAAGGACATATCTAGTGTTGCCAACGATACGAGAAACACTATTTCGTCCCGTCTCATAATTATTTTGTGGAATTTTTGTTTCGTCTCGATTCTCGGAAAGATTTCCTCGTCTCATCTTTCCTCGTTTTGTAAATCATGTTTAAAATTTATGCCCTGATTTTCTTCTTAAGTTACTGTGAATCATGTAACAATAAAACAACGAATAAGATCTAAGATCTGGGTGAAGTAGTGTTACCCACAAAACTCGAAAAAATGTCTTGTCTCCTGGCCAATATTAGTCAAATCGTCTTCTTATATTTTGTTTTCTCTCTCCCAGGACAAAATTTTCTGGAAGAAAGCCTGACCACCCAATTATTGTGTTCGAATATTTAATAAAAGAAACAATTTTCTACCTTGGAGTAATGAAACATTAACAGAGCAGAAAACAAGTTAATGCAAACATAGGGCTAGTTGAAAGCGATTATAGTACCTAGCTGAAAAGTACTTGGGAATGGTTGATAAAACAAAGAGTGTTTTCGAAGTATTAAAAGGTCATATATTTATTTAATGACGGAAACCTACGGAAATATACTCATCTTTCTCCTCTTTTCTTCTGTCCGTATACCCCTTGACATACAATCGGTATGGATATTTACTGCTTCTGAAATCACCAGTATACAGTGTTCGGAAAATTTACCCCTTTATATATCAAAGAGAGACCACGGAACCAAATCAAGGATTCCGACGGGAGGGATTTTTGGAAGTGCAAGTATCGTCTCTCTTTCTGCGAGTGTAATTTCCCTAGATCAGTGGTTGAGATTAAAACATTACATGTGTTGTTTCTCTGGGTTCAGTGGCACCATTTCTGTATAACTTCGGGATCCCGGTCAGGCATGTGTATGTTTTTGTCATATGTATTCTAGCAAATAGATTGAGATCCCGTTGAGTCCGAGCAAACTTTTAAGGTTTTGGGTCCCCTCAGGATCATCGACCATGTCTGGACTTAACTGTTGAATTTATCTCTGTGCCAGAACTCCTAATTTGCTTAAATCTGCGAAGTGCTAGAAGTTACAGTGCATAAGTAGAATTTTAGTGATGTCCCGTAGTTATGCACTGTTTTGTGTTTAGTGAAAACTGTATTTAATTATTCTATATCATTTAGTTATGTCTACCAGTTCTACAGAAAGTACTGAAGTTTGGAACTACTTTACTGATTTGTGGACAGGAAAGCTAAATGTAGTTTGTTCGAAATAATCACCATACAGATGCTTTTTACCCACACATGTCAATTTCCTTTATACGTATGCCCACTGATAGTGCTTTACAAATCATAGCTCGCTCGTGCGCAGTATTTCCAACGAGGAGCTCCGAGCATAGTTCGACTTTACACACTTTCCTTGTAGTCGATAGATACAAATATTTGCAAGAATCGAGATGGAAATATTTATTTCAACATACAATTTTTCTCGAATTGATAGAAAACCCAACCATTTCACTCTGACTGAAAAATCATCTATTTGCTTAATTTATTCTTTAAAAAGTTGACATGTGCGCGTTATTAGCCATTTCGGTGTCGGATTCGTGTGAGGTACTATGATGCATACCACCATAAGGTAATTGCGTGGAACTCCGATATCTGGGGAACTCCGACCCTTCATAGTTAGTAACACTGTAACCTTTAGTTGAAGGACAATAAAAGATAACCGATCATCGAGGTGGCTGCAGGAAAGGTTTAAGACGTGTTGTGGAAGGTCTCACAATTACAGTTGAATTTACTGGGATAGAAGAGGGGACAAAAGGAGCAGAGGTGAGTTTATGCATCCGAAAATATGTGTGTCTTATAAAATTGTTATACTGAAAGGTAAGAAGTGCTATCAAGATCATTGCGAGTTGTTGTTTATTGAAAATTGTATGGTGGCACAAGCTCCTTGCTGAGTAAATGCGTACAAATCATTTGCCCGTGCAATGTTGCTAACTGTACGTAAAATGTACTAAATTGCAGACGTGCTATTATGGGGAACTCCGACATCGGAAAATCGGGGAACTTCGACACTTCGTGAATGGCAATGTTTTTGTGCCTTACATGGATATAGTTAAGCAACACACTTAAAATCGTGTATGTTCTGTTTTTCAGGGTGCGAATATGGTATGGAACTATATTAGAAAATTATCGAAATGCCAGTGAACTGTTGAGAAAAGGAGTGCTGCTATCGACGCAATGAAAAATGGCATGCCTTTGGCTACTGCTGCTCGTGCATACGATGTTTCCAGGAACACACGGAGAGACGAAATATGCTCTAGATATTCGCATTCAATATTAGAAGGATACATTACCTTTACGATTGTACAAGAGAAGGAACTCGAGGAACGTCTTTGTCGATTAGATTCATGTGGCTATGGGTTAACGATCAATGATTTATGTCGCGTAGCCTATCAGTTCTCAGATAAAAATGATACCACACCGATTTAACAAAATCGTCCAAATGGTAGGATATGAGTGGGTTCATTCATTCCTGTCTCGGCATCTAAAACTTTGTTTTCGGAAAGCCGAAGCTTTGTCATTCACTCGCGCCAAAGTAATAACAACAGAAAATGTTGGTAAATTCTTCTTCCAACTAAGTAAGTGCTACGATGATTTACATTTGTGGATGAAACCAGGTAACATCTTCAATTGCGACGAGTCAGGGTTGCAGCTTGTTTATAAATCAGGAAAGGTAATATCAGTGACGGGAAAGAAAGAGGTTCATTCTCAAACAAATGCACAGAAAGGGGAGATTGTTACTGTTGCAGATTGTGTGTGAGCCACTGGACGATTCTTACCACCATTTATTATTATGAAAAGAAAAAAAAAAGATGGAAAAATTTCTACTAGGAATGCCACCAGGAACAAGAGTAAAACTATCAGAGACAGGCTACATGACATTCAACATTTTCCCCAAAGGACCCCGCACTTTTCTTATGGAAAGTGGCTTTCGGCTAATGTTGTTGAAACTTCGCTGGTTGATAGTTCTTAACATGTGGATCAAAAGTCTCAATGGGCACAAAGACCGAAATCCACTCCTTCCCCCCAAAAAAACCGCCTCCAAGTAGCTGGGGGGATTGAACTGATTTCAGCATGTAAAACAATTTGTTGTTTTAATCAACTCAACAAGGACCCCAAACAACCACATGTTAGACTATCAAACTACCCCACTTGACACCGCCCTTTTCCCCCCACATACCCCCCCCCCCGCGAATTACCTTACGGATGTTCCATATTACTGTAGTTTATAGTTGCGCGTATCTGTTGAAATACCTACAGTTTTGGTCTCACCGACGATATAATGGGTTTCACGTATCGCTGATTACGAATCTGAGATGAGAGTTCTACAATTCAAGATGGAGGATCAATATGGCGGATCAAAAACACGAAACTCCTGAATGTAGCCACAAATAGCTGTTTACTAGGGTATTTTGGGTCGTTGGTTACGAATCTGAGGTCAAAATTCTTGAATTCAAGATTGCAGATCCAATATGGTGGATAAAAACGTCGAAGCCACAAATCGTAGTAGACTAGAGTGTTTTTAGATCGCTGTTTAAGTACGCAACATTCCTTGATACTTCAGCCACCATGTAGAATTATTCTGCACCGTTGCCCTTTACCAAACCCACCACAGATATCTTAATGCTGAACGGTGTTAAAATAATTCATCAATTATCTGTTCATTATTTTCATCATTTCGGTTTGCAGCATCTAATGTGGTACTTAGCAATGAGTCATCGGGATATCTAATATTCTGTAAATGTCGTGCATGGCCTAAATACCACAAGACACTTGCAACGTGCGCACATGTACCTAATGTACGAGCACCGCTTTGACATATACAGTAGTAACCTTGAATAACATTTTGATCATAATCCTGGTCATCTTCATCATTTTCTACATATGCTATGAAAACTTGATGCTTAGTTGCATTGCGGAACCTTGAGTAGAGACGTATGCGCAGGAATCCCGGTTCAGTTACGTTTTCGTCAAGCTGGAATTGCTCATCCTTATCTCGTATTAGTTTATCTTGGACGTAAGAGGATGAGAGATCTACTTGATATGTGCCTACAGTCAAATCTCGTAAGTAGTTTAAGTTAAGTACAGAGAAATCAAATAGGCTTTGATCATTCAGCGGTACCCATTGACCGTTACTTCTAATAAGATTATCTACCTCCATTCTTGCTTTAACAACGTTCGGCATGATTGACCTATTTCCCATTTCTCTAGCTAATTCAATGGTTGCATCTTGCATGAAAATAACGGGATGGTATCTGTTCAAAATAGCTCCAGCTATGCGATAGAAACTATTCAGTTTCTTTGCATGTTGCAGATTCAATCTTTGTGCTAGAAACTTATAAACAGATCTTAACTTAGATGCCCGTTTCTTGCCTCGACTATCCATCGACTTTTAGTAACTAGTCGAGAAGTATTCGCATCTTCTGTTGATAGTTGTCTTTCACGTGGTAGTAGGAGTGCGGGCATTCCATGATCAATTCCTAAATATTCCAGTAAAGGAATTGCATCGCGGTATCCTCTGTCTACTAACACAATGACCAGGATTATGATCAAAATGTTATTCAAGGTTACTACTGTACATGTCAAAGCGGTGCTCGTACATTAGGTACATGTGCGCACGTTGCAAGTGTCTTGTGGTATTTAGGCCATGCACGACATCTACTGAATATTAGATATCCCGATGACTCATTGCTAAGTACCACATTAGATGCTGCAAACCGAAATGATGAAAATAATGAACAGATAATTGATGAATTATTTTAACACCGTTCAGCATTAAGATATCTGTGGTGGGTTTGGTAAAGGGCAACGGTGCAGAATAATTCTACATGGTGGCTGAAGTATCAAGGAATGTTGCGTACTTAAACAGCGATCTAAAAACACTCTAGTCTACTACGATTTGTGGCTTCGACGTTTTTATCCACCATATTGGATCTGCAATCTTGAATTCAAGAATTTTGACCTCAGATTCGTAACCAACGACCCAAAATACCCTAGTAAACAGCTATTTGTGGCTACATTCAGGAGTTTCGTGTTTTTGATCCGCCATATTGATCCTCCATCTTGAATTGTAGAACTCTCATCTCAGATTCGTAATCAGCGATACGTGAAACCCATTATATCGTCGGTGAGACCAAAACTGTAGGTATTTCAACAGATACCGCGCAACTATAAACTACAGTAATATGGAACATCCGTAAGGTAATTCGCGGGGGGGGGTATGTGGGGGGAAAAGGGCGGTGTCAAGTGGGGTAGTTTGATAGTCTAACATGTGGTTGTTTGGGGTCCTTGTTGAGTTGATTAAAACAACAAATTGTTTTACATGCTGAAATCAGTTCAATCCCCCCAGCTACTTGGAGGCGGTTTTTGGGGGGGAAGGAGTGGATTTCGGTCTTTGTGCCCATTGAGACTTTTGATCCACATGTTAAGAACTATCAACCAGCGAAGTTTCAACAACATTAGCCGAAAGCCACTTTCCATAAGAAAAGTGCGGGGTCCTTTCTGGATCAGCTAGTCTCAGAAAACAGAAGGACCAATTTTGCTTGTGTTAGACGGTCATGGGTACAACTGGAAGGATGTGCATGTTCTCGAATATGCATTGAAGTATGATATTCATATGATTTGCCTTCCTCCACACGCTACACACAAAATGCAGCCCCTTGACGTTGCATTTTTTAAAGCCCCTTAAACAGTATTAGAATGATGCATGTAAGCTGTTCGTACATGCTCATCCAGGAAAACCAATTTCAAAAATACAATTTGGACATCATCTCAACAAAGCTTGGTCCAAAGCTGCATGTGTTGAAACTGGTGTTAGTGGATTCGAATCAACAGCAATTTACTCACTAGATTCATTCAAAATTACAGATAGTAACATTTTGCTATCAGTACCTTATTCAATGAAGAGACACCGTTGAAGAACAAGGAACTAGTATTCCTTCAACTTCACAGGCAAATCCGTCTATTACTTTCCATGACTTGAACGGTACCAAATTTCTCAATAGTAAATCCCCACGTTAAGCGGGTTTGTATATACAGGCTCCTAACTATGAAAATATTTACGATCACTCCAACCCCAATCATTTCACAGATTCAACCTGTTGCATATAAGTTATTAGAACGTAAAATTGAATGTAGTTTATACGAAAAAGACCTTTATGCATTGCAAGACCTGTAACGCCCAAATATTCACACAAACTTATACTGGTATCGACATAAACAAAAAAAAGTGTCAAGCAGGAAACTACTTTACACAAAAGTCTAAAGAAATTCAGTAAAAACGTATGAACTGGTCGAGTGGTTTGGGTCAATAGGCTATCAATCATAAGTTAATGTATTCAAACCCTGTAGGAAGTATTGGTTTCGTTTTTTTCTCCTTAAAAGTGTGTTCCTATTTTCATCAGAGGACTGAAAACATTTCTTTGAATAAATTTTTGGCAACTATTTTTCTCTCAAATTCGATTAGAAGAGAACATTATATGAATTGCAAATCTAAAATCCAAAATTGAAAACAAAATATTAAGTATGTTCAATATTTCATTATTATCCTTTGATTTGTAATGAAAAACTAATTATAAGCATTGATAATTTCAGAACATTCTTTCCGGGTAATGGTCAATATATGAATGAGAGGAAATTGATAGAACATTATTAGTCCACTTTGAGCATGATCGAAGATATGGCCACGAATTTATGTCGACACACAAACACACAACACCACACGATATATACAACAAAATATCTCAAGTATACAAATATATTTACAGAATTGTACACAAAGATAAAACTCGAATGCACAAGAATAATCTAGAAATCACTCCCACACACAAGGAAACGAAACACTAAAAATATCTTCTTTCTTTCTGAAAACACGTGTTTACTAGCGGCAACATTATAATGTTAAGGTATGTTGCCAAGGAAACCCTCCACCCACTGTTGGTAAAAGGGCGTTTATAATTCGACCCTCGCTGAGTGACCGCAATAACTGTGTGACGTAGACTCCTTTCTTCAAAACAACTTGCACGTGTTTTTGAGCTGTCAATTTGCTTCTTGTTTAGAATGGACTTTAGTAATGATATGATATGCGAACGTGCAATGAAAGCAAGAATAGAAATGGCGAAAGAAGCCTTTAGGATGAAGAAAATACTATTTTGTGGGACCTTGAATAGAGTTGAAAAAAGACTCATAAAATGCTTCGTGTATTGTATTTTACTCTATTTATAAGGAAGAATCATGGACATTATGCAAAAATGATGAGAAACAATTGAAGGCTTTCGAAATATGAGCGTGGAGAAGAATGGAGAGAAATAGCTGGGTCGAGAGGAAAACGAATGAGAGGGTGTTAGAAATGGAAGAAGAAAAATATTTTTAATAAGAGAAAGAAAAATTGGTTGTGATATTGGTTAAGAAGGAACTGTATCATGAGGGATGTGCCAGAGGGTATGGTGGCAGGAAAGAGAGGGAGGGGATTAATTAGACTATATAGAAACATAATTAGGCTATTGACGATATCAAAACAGAAAGATCTATGTGAAAGGAAAAAGGCAGCTAAAATAGTTTTAAATGCACGTGAACAATAGTCACTTCTCCCGAGTATATGGATGATCTTCGAAAACTACAATCTCGCCCTAAGGCTAACCAGGGGAGCACTCGAAAACTTTTATTTTCTTGACCGATCCAGCGAACCTTCGAAGCACCCCAATCTTTGCGCAAACGCAATAACAACTACGTTTGTCCCATATGTAAGGTTCAATACCACAAAAGCCCAAAAGGGTGGGAACTGGGTACAGTGTATGGGTTGCTTTACCTGATATCATGAACTATGTGTTTCTAATGTCGATGACCCTTATTTTACATGTGACGATTATCTGTCAAGTGATTAGAACAGGTCCAGAAAGAACGAACTTTTGTTTGACTTCCATTTGTGTCCTTTTGATTAACAAAGAAAAAAGACATTATAGCATATTAGTATAAATTGTTGCTTTTTCGTATACATTAAGATTATTTCATATGCTGCCTGTATTACATTAAAAATAAACTTTCTAAGCCGTCCGTGTTCCCCCGAAAAGTTGTCGAAGTTACCCACAAATTATGGGTAACTTCGACAAGTTGCATGGTTTACTTTTATATCTTTTTCTCACAGTTGTGGGTGTACTACATGTACGGTTCCCCCGTCATTCATTTGTGAAAGAATGTACTTCAACTGCAAGTATAAAATACTATTGTAAAGAATTGCACTTTTCTGTTTTTGTCAAAAATCCTCTTACCATGTCGGAGTTCCCCACAATTCCTACGAGCAAGAGCAAGGAACTAGCTTTGGTCTGGAGTCACTTACTTAAAAGAGCAGTTCAAAATGAATAAACTGGTTCCTTACAAGTTCACATGAATGTGCCTTTCAAATGCATCAGTTGATAAACTACTCTCTACTAATAAGGTATTGCAGACTGCGTGTTGACAGAGAATTAATAAGTACCAACAAGGGTGACTAAATACAACAGAACTCTAGTTAAGAATGGAAAATAATATAGAAACATATACACGGGGCAACGTCTCTAGTCTCCAAAATGCTTCAACTGTTCCTATTGTAAACTACGTAAGTCATGAAATGAGAGCATCCAATTTCTAGATATCATTACGAGGACCGAGAATTATATATATATATATATATATATATATATATATATATATATATATATATATATATATATATATATATATATATATATATAAGAAAAAGATGAGGAATTCCAATATGAACATTTTGAAGGACCCTTCAGATAATCAATACAGCACATGCATTTATGAAAAGAGTATATTGTTCGCAGGTCATGAAGCCATAATATTTGCTCATTAATACACTGAATGTAAACATTATTGTCGATAATAAAACTGCATCATGACCTTTGATTTTTTTAATGAAAAAAAATACATTAAAGTTTATGTTGCATTATTGTTCATTATTGTTCAAAATTTATGTGAGTACACTTATTTTATGGCTGGACTGGTTTCTGCCTGGGAAAAAATGTGATTATGGCCTAAATTTCAAATTAGATATATTATACGCTTTAAAGTATTCTTGTGCATAACCATACATAACATATACTGTTGAAACATGCTCCATTAACGAAGAAACTATAGCAATCTAAGTATCTCGTTTCTACTGTTAAAATATATTAAGTAGTGTTTGGAAACAAGTTTTCCATTTCAACCCTGAATCACTTATCTCATTCCTGTATTATATTCTACCATTTGAATTGTGAATAGAAACGAGTGTCTCCGTCGAACATAATGGTAAACAGCACTTCCGGTGAAATTGACTTATTACGTGGAATGGATTATAACCGAGCCACAGAATAGTATGTAAGCAGTTTAATTTCGGAAATGTACTTGAAGATGGCAGGAGTACCTTGTTTGGTATGTTTCATTGCATTGAATCGCATAAGAATGTTAAACCTTCTTTTCCAGTTTACTCGAAACTTACAAAATGTGATATTCCATTATGTTCACTCAAGCCGTTCAAATAAGCTAATTATGGTGCATATCATGTGTAAATACAACATACATTTCATTAATAAAGCTAACAATTGTTAGCAAAAGAAACAAAAGTAAGTCAATTTTATGTGTCATTGACGAATATGGGCATGACAGTGTTTTATTCTTCATTTTATAGTAAATTATTAAAATCCAATATCTTTTATGAAATCATTTATTTTCACATAATTGCCTGCCTCTGCTACCAGAATTATCGCATTTTAATGTATTGTTCCTTGTTCTATCCGTTTCAATTGGCTCCAAAATGTTGACAAATACGGTAAGTTCTTCATATCCTTTACACCACTCACTCCAAGAAAGACGTATGCTATCCATGACTTTTAGAATGATTTCTCATAATACTCTCTCCTATAACTCTTGAAAGATTCGTGAATATCGAATCATTTGTTCAAAATAATGTACTCCCATGCGCAAAAAATATTGCGCGTATACTGTAACTCACAATTTTTCGCAATTATTCCATTTTCCATATGTTTATTGGTAAAATTCAGTTATTAGTACGTGGAGATAATAGAAAGCAATCCATCTAAGGAGATATTTCCAAAAAAATATAATAAAATAATAAAAATATAAGCAAAAAACAAAATTATGTTCGGTTTTGTGTATACTGGCAATAATGTTTTCGAGGGAATTTTTGGAGTAGCACAGCACGATTGCAGAGGGAATAACAAGATTGGTAGGAGAAGAGCTGAACCAAGGAACTAGAAATTGCAGTAAAATATTGCATTTATTGGCTTAAATCTAGGGTGTAAATTGTCTGCCAAATATAAATTAGCTTCTGTAAGCAAGATGTTATACGGAAATATATAAACAAAGAGAAAAACTGTTGTCTTAAGTTTGGAAGTGACATGCTCTATGGCCATGAGCATTTATTTCTTAAGAAAATGATAGGCAACAAAAGAAAATCTGTGTGGTCAAGTGGGTAGCGTGACGGACTAGTAATTCTTATACTGTTTTGACACCAGATCGAATCCCATCCGGTCCTGTTCAATTTTTTTCCTTTACAAAACATTGTAGAAAGTGTATAATTTTATGTTAATAAGAAACGAAATAATATAATAATGAAATAACTTTTTGTTTTTCTGATGACGTATTTATTCAGAATTAGCTTACTATTTATTACTAATAGCGATTGTTTTTAGTTTATGTTATGGTATGCTTAACCGTTCCCTCTCCGTTTTTACACAGCTTCAACTCACTGCGAGTGTCTGTGAGTCAGGAACAGGAAAAAAACAAAACAAGAGCAACCTGCAGCTTTACACACAGCGTGAGGAACACAGTCACAGCGATAGCTCGTTGTCATGAAGAAAAAAAAACTGTTCTAGTGTTTCTGTGTCTGTGTTTCTTTTTAAAGTATTGACTCTCTCTCTCCTTTTGTTTCATATCCACAAGTGCAACAAATGCAAGTCTGTGTGAAAAAAAATCAAGAGTGCTTTCTTTAAACAAAACTAAATTTTACAGGAAGGCGAATGCTTCCTAAATATGCCATGAATATTAACTATAATCGTACCGAATTATACAGTAGCGTGAAAAACTGATAATAAAATGATGTAACATGCATAAGCTTTTTTTTCTAGACTAACCACACATTAAACATAACAAATTAATTTTTTGGGATTACAAATTATCACATTACGTGTCGGTGTAGGCCTATTCGTTTTCACATTCGAGCGACGAAAGAAGAAAGTGTGGTGATAGTTATAAAAACCGAATACCAGGTTTCAATAAATTCAAGTTACATGGCTCCTACATATCGAAAAAAATGATTTTTCGATGTTTGTCCATCTATTTGTCTCTCGGTTCGTCACGCTTTTCCACGCACTCAAATAGAGGCCATACTGTTCAACGTATCTGCATCGAATTCTAGACATAACGTTTTAATAATATAATATCTTTCGAATTTTATGTCCTTCGACACCTAAAAGCAAGGGTAATTTACTGAAGGATTAAAATTTAAAATAATTCAATTTTCTCAAATAAAAAAAGCTGTGACGATTTTATTTACTTTTGATAAATATATATTTTATTAACAAATCTCCACCACATACGAATAATTTTTCTGAAAAAAATATATATGGTGTAATTTACTATATGGTATGCACAATTTTCTCAACCATATTTCATAAGTAAATGTATCATTAATTACCTAACAATATGACAACTCGTTCGAAGGAGTAGCTTAATCTTAGGGTGAGCTTTCCCCCGATGGTTTTCCCATTAACGCCTCAGGCAATTTTGTTCATATTTCGTAAAGAAATATTTCATTAATAAACTAACATAGAGCATAAATAGTTTATTCCGATAACATACAGAAGAAGTGGTTTTCTCAAGGGTTGATTTTTTTTTGGACAATTGTCTCAGTAATAACTGAGACAAATTTGTTCTAATTTCAGTAAAAATATTTTCTGTAATAATCTTACAATATGGTATAACTCGCTTGTTCCGAACAGAAAAATCCAAAAGAGATAGTTTACTTTGACAGTGAAATTTTTCCCTACGATTTGCTTAAAAATTACTCGATATACTGTCAAAATTACAGATAGAAGAGTTTACCTTTGGGGGTAAGCTTTTCCCGATGACCTTCCTAAAAACAACTCAGGAGAAGTTTGTTGTTCATATTTTATAAATACGTGTTACATAAATAACCTAGCTATATGGTATAATTCCCTCATCCGGAAAATCTAGAAATGGTATATTACTTTTGACAGCAAGTTTTACCCTGCGATTTTCTCAAGAACGACTCAGGCGATTGTGTTCGTATTTCATAAATAAATGTTTTATGAAAACACTAACAATATAGCATAGCTCGTTTGTACTGAAAAGATCCACAAGGGGTAATTTATTCTTGGAGATGACTTTTTGCATAATTTTCTCAGAAATTACTCAGACGCTTTTGCTTATAGTTCATATACAATTATATCCTTTATAATTCTAATATATGGATCAAGTTATTTCTAACGGAAATATGACCAATGGGTACTTTACTTTTGGGCCTGAAGTTTCTTCTAGCAAAGTTTTTCAAAACATTATTTTATTCGCAATTTCCCAAATAAATGTTTCAATAACAGTTGCAGCCTAACATAAGTCAGTGTAAAAAATTCGAGCGAGAAAGTACAGTGCGTTTACTCCGTACCCTTTCTTAAATATATTTTTAAATGTTACACCTAATCACAATTTTCCGAACAAAATCGAAACTTCTTTTTAAATGTGCCTTGTTGTGGTCAAATGGTTCAAGTGCATTGGTTCTGGATTAGATTTCCAGTGAGAGCTAGTGTATCTTCATCCAAGAGATGTGACACGTCGGTGCAAAGAACAAAGTGTTTAAATAAGCCTAACCAAGCTAATCAACAAAAGAAATAATACAATGTTACGAAATTATCGTAGAAACGTTGTTAATATTAGGTAGGTTCGACTGGAATGTCCAAACAATTGTCAATTCCAAAGGTCTTTGTTTTCGTCCGGCGGGAGCTCATGTGGTTCGGATTTCACGTTAATCAGTAGGTCCACGTCTCATATAGCCTCGCTGCTGAAGGGACGATAAACTCAAAATCACATCACACATCTTTGTTTTCGCCTTTGTTTTACCTCATAAATGTCTCTGTTCATAAGCTCCTTAGTGGGTAGCGTACGCGCTTTTGGCGTGGAAGACCCGGCTTCGATTCCCGGCGAGAGCTCACGTGGTTCGGAGTCCACGTTAATCAGTAGGCCGACGTCTCATATAGCTTCGTTGCTGAACGAGAAGTTAAACTCAAACTCAATGTGTTTGTTCATAAATGTCTTTCTGTATGGTTTTGCATATACGTGGCATGGACATTAAATTTTGATTTCTACGCCATATGTATCTAATTACATACACACCTATAGAACGAACACAACAAACTTGGAATATCTACATTGTTTGCGTATGGAAAATAATCACGCTCTACTGTACAGGACAGCCGTCTGTATGGAATTCCATACACATGGCAATCAACGTATTAAGAAATGTATAATAATAAGAATTATTATTATTATTATTATTATTATTAATAATAATAATAATAATAATAATAATAATAAACAGAAAACGATACGATCATTTACATAATTTATAAATATAAGTTAACATTTAATAAGCATATAACTGCAATGGAATTAAGTTGTTTTTCTCTCTCCCTGAACGCTACAGCCCTTATTGTTCTAACGCGTAGAAGAGAACTTGTGGCACCCACGATTTGGGGCGGTGTGTGGTCACAACTTGGTATCCCTTTGTTGTTAGTCCTAGCTTTCTAGACGGATGCAGTTATTACCGGTAGAATATACAAGCAAATAGACTTTTGTATTACTATTAAAGTAAATAATTACACTCATTCCTTCAATGTGATACTTGTGGTTGCTTAACCGTATACAGACAGCTGATCCATGGAAAAATCGTTAATAATAATAATAATAATAATAATAATAATAATAATAATAATAATAATAATAATAATAATAATAATAATAATATTAAATAAATAAATAACAGGAACTCGACAAATATTCTTGCAAATAATAGGAAAAAGTTTGCGTCACACTCTTCACTTTGCTGGACACACCAGTGTGGCGCGTTATACCGATTGTGGCACACTGGAATATAGGGTATGTTTTTTTTTTAAATTTTTTTCCAACTATTCCAACTGCTTCAATTGAAATGGATCTATAATAATAAGAGAATGAATTTAGTCTTCTTACCCTTCAATTTAGAAATAAGGTTCGCGAGAATTTCATAAAAGAATAATATACTCAGAATTGTATATAGTAGTTTGTTTTATTCGAAATTACATACTTCCTGCAACTGTTTTTTTGATTGAAATGATTTGAAATGAAATTTTTAAGTTTTACGTCCCACGAATATGCCGGATAGGCTAAACGAGACAGTGATGATAAGAAATGAATGAAATGGTGGAATGAAAAAAGTGGGATAAAACGGGAGAACCTCGAGAAAACCCACACACACAGTGTTTGTCCAGTACAAGGTTCACTTGGCGCGAGCATAGATCGAACCAAGGACTCTATGCACCAAAGGTAAACGCTCTACCACTGAAACACCGTGGCCTCTGAAATTACTTATGGAACTACCGAGAACTATGCTGTAATATTTGAATGTGCTCCAAGTTTACAATAATTAGTTTAGTTAAATTCATTATTAACAATTAAATAATTGCATTCATTATTAACAGGTAAATGCTGCTGATGCAAAGACTTAAATCTAGCGATACCGCGAGCGTAAGTATTAAACAGAGGGATTTTAAAGAGCCCCCTGAGCTGGGGGCCCTGGGCTCCATTGGCTTCCCCCTTAATCCGCTAATGCCTATAGATTATAAATTAAAGGGGACGGGCCGGGTCCGTTCTAAAAATTCCGGCCCGTGCAGACCTCTAGATCCTGTGTATATGCTATCTGAAAGTACAGTAGAGTTTCGCTTATCCGACATAAAACAGGCAGGCAGAACGCCGGATAATATGGATGTGTTAAGGAAAGACCTATAAAAAGTCAAACTATGATATAATTTTACACATTACGCATCTAATTATCATCTTTGCAAGAAACAAATATAATGCATTGACTCAGTGACGTATCCAGCGTGAGGTCCTGGAAGCTGTCCCTTACCAAACCTCAAGCACTTTTTAATAAACCTACTTTTTCCCTTTTGAGGTTTTTTTATGTCAGATTACTTTGAGTCAGTGTCCAAACTGTGGACAATGCGTTGTTGTTATAATTCTAAAGGGTAACACTTCCCTAGTGTAACACTCTGATTTTGATAAAATTTGGCAGCTAGATACTATACATAAAATAAACAAATAAGTGCTTTTTTATTTGTTTATTTATTTATTTTTTTTGCTTAAAAACGGTTTTAGGGGGCAAAAGCCCTCACCCAAAATTTGAAAGTTGACGCTCGAAAGGCAAAAACAAGTGGACCAAAGTGAACGAAATTGTGAACAGATATTGCGGGCATAAAATTAGGGAATACGTGTTTTGTATTTTCCTGGAAAAAAACGGTTAGGTGGGGCACAGATCCCTCCAAACCTTTGATCATGAAATATCAAAAGTGCTAATAACAGTATGTCAGAAGTGCCTAAATTTACATGAAGAATTGGAACAAAACTTTGTGTTAGGACAATAAGCAAAAAATAAACAAATTCGGCTTTTTTATTTCCTGCGAAAAAACGGTTTTAGAGGACAAAAGGTCCCGCCCATGAATTTTGAAATTTGACGCAAGAAAGGCAAGAAAAAATGTACCGAACTGAATGAAATTGTTCACAAATGTTGTAGAGGTAAGATGAGGAAATACGTGCTTCGTATGTTCCTGAAAAGAGAAAAAAACCTTTTGAGGTGAGTGTCGGAAGGATTGGACCGAAGCGAATGAAATTGTCTGTAGATATTGGATATGAAAAATAAAGCCTCTCGTGTTTCACAAGTGTCTCCATCAGATTTCTTCAAATTTGGCAGATCAACAACAAGCACATACAGTATAGCGTATTTTGTAGTATTTCACGAGGCAACTTTAACCCTTACAATGTTTTTCCGCATAAACAAAAACACGTGCCGATTTATTTCCTGTTTGCTGTTGATAGGGACATCTTTAAAACACGAAAGTCCTTATTTTACATACAGTTTATACAATATCTACACACAATTTCATTTGCTTCGGTCCACTCCTTCCTGCACTTTTACGGTAATATTAACTTTTTTTGGAGGGGCTCTAGGACCCAACACTGTTTTTTCATACAAATTAAAATGCATTTCATTTATTGTTTTGCAAATTGTCCGTATACGAAGTTTCGTTGCAATTCTCCATACTCTTTAGGAACTTCTGACATATACATACTTATTTGCACTTTTGATATTTCCTAATCAACAGCTTAGAAGATCCGTGCCCCACTCAATCGCTTTTTTCCAGGAAAATACGAAACACAATTACCTCAATTTACGTCTAGAATATCTGTGAAAATTTTGGGTGGGGAATTCTGCCCCCTAAAACCAATTTTTCGCAGAAAATAAACCCCCCCCTTTTTTTTGCGTATTGTCCCTACACAATGTGTCGTTCCAATTGTTCATGTCCTTTAAGCACTTCTGACATACTGTTATTAGCACTTTTGATATTTCACGATAAAAGTTTTGGAGGGGTCTGTGTCCCACCGAAACGTTTTTGTTTTTTTCAGGAAAATACGGAACCCATATTCCCTCATGTTTCGTCTACAATATCTGTGCACAATTTCATTCATTTCGCTTCACTTCTTGCCTTTCGGGCGTCAATTTTCATCATTTTGGATGGCGGATTTTGTCTCCTAAAACAGGCATTCGTTTAGTTTATGCGTATTGTCCATATACAAAGTTTCATCGGAATTCTTCGTCCTTTACACACATCAGACATATTGTTACTAGTACTTTTGATATTTCATGATCAAAGGTTTGGAGGGGTCTGCGTCCCACCTAACCGTTTTTTCCAGGAAAATACAAAACACGTATTCCTTTATTTTACGTCTGCCATATCTGTGCACAATTTCGTACACTTTGGTCCACTTGTTTTTGTCTTTCGGGCGTCAACTTTCAAAATTTGGGTGAGTGCTTTTGCCCCCGTAAAACAGTTTTTCCGCAGAAAATAAAAAACATGTATTCGTTTATTTTATGTGTAGTATCTGCCTGTCAAATTTTATCAAAATCGGAGTGTTACACTTGGGAAGTGTTACTTGTAAGAATATATCGTAATGCCATTGATACCAGGTGGAATTAAAGAACACTTTTAAATGGGATTACAATTTCGTTTCCGGTCTGTTTATAACATTACTGTATTAGAACGATACACTCATTGCCATTTGCTATTTTTGTTATGTGATATACGTAGCAGACAGTTTTCCTTACATGTCTCTAGAAAATATTTTTTGATTTCGTGTGAGTTAGAATTAAGTTTGACCGGTTCATAAATGACAAGTAAGAAACGTTTAAGAGAAATACAGAACTGTTGCATTATTATTATTATTATTATTATTATTATTATTATTATTATTATTATTATTATTATTATTATTATTATTATTATTATTATTATTATTATTATTATTATTGATATTTTTGAAACATTAGAATTATGTGCTTACGAGGATTCGTGTCGGGTCCCCTCCGAAAAGAAAACCTGGATATGTGCCTGCACTGAATGATAGACGTATGAGTCAAGGTATAGACGAGCGTGCTAGGCGATCGAGTCCGGAGCATCAAAAACAGACTAAGACCACAACTTGCAGTTCTTCTTGCCGATTGATGCTGCTTTTTACCTGCTATGATATGTCGGATAATAATGTGAAATAAACGAAGGTCAAGACCATGGCGTATTGGTGTTTCATGCACCTAAACCTGTAAAATATTTGTGCCGAAAACATCTTTCACTCACTAGCTAAATTTGAGGGTATGATCGCTCATCTTGCCTTTTAAAGTATAGTCTTATAAAGAATATATATAGCATAATAAAAACCTTAAGACCAAATTCAATTATTTTCTATAGTTTTCTTTTTTTAATAACTGGAAACTTGTTTATTTCATCACGATAAATCACGTCTGATACTAAGATGTCTGTTTCTGACTATATATTTTTTTTCATACTTTATTGGAGACAATTTTTTTTTTTAAGAAAAGAGGATGATAAAGGAAGCTATACAACACCATAAACTGAAAGCAATCGGTATTACTAATAGTACACTAATTCTAAATAAATACGTCATCAGAGGAAACAAAAAGTTATTTCCTAATTGTATTGTTTTAGTTTTATTAACATAAAAATTATACACTTTCTACAATGTTTTGTAAAGAAAAAAAAATTGGACAGGACCGGATGGGATTCGATCTGGTGTCAAAACAGTATAAGAATTACTAGTCCGTCACTCTACCCACTTGACCACACAGATTTTCTTTTGTTGCCTATCATTTTCTTAAGAAATATATGCTCATGGCTATAGAGCATGTCACTTCCAAACTTAAGACAACAGTTTTTCTCTTTGTTTATATATTTCCGTATAACATCTTGCTTACAGAAGCTAATTTATATTTGGCAGACAATTTACACCCTAGATTTAAGCCAATAAATGCAATATTTTACTGCAATTTCTAGTTCCTTGGTTCAGCTCTTCTCCTACCAATCTTGTTATTCCCTCTGCAATCGTGCTGTGCTACTCCAAAAATTCCCTCGAAAACATTATTGCCAGTATACACAAAACCGAACATAATTTTGTTTTTTGCTTATATTTTTATTATTTTATTATATTTTTTGGAAATATCTCCTTAGATGGATTGCTTTCTATTATCTCCACTTACTAATAACTAAATTTTACCAATAAACATATGGAAAATGAAATAATTGCGAAAAAATGGTGAGTTACAGTATACGCGCAATATTTTTTGCGCATGGGAGTACATATTGGAGGAAAAAGAAAACTATTTTATTATAACCTAAATCAACATACTGCAGGAGAAACACTGCTTTCTGATCTAATGAGAACATTACGAAAGAAAAACGGTAAGTACGTTAAAGATTTTAACGCTGTAGAGAAATTACGGAATTCATTTTTCGTTTTTTCTTTCTTTATAACCTATACACATATCTACACGATATTGACAAATGCACAAGCCTCAGGAATGTAGTTCTTCATTTGTTCTCTATCTTAGAACATGCAAATATATAAGCAACTAAGGAAAACCTAGTATGTATACCAGCTATGAAAAGCACATAAAACATGATAAGGAGTATGCTGCATTCGTGAATGTTATCCTTTTACTGTTCTATGAACCAAAGTAACGGGAATAGGTTAAGAGAGTGTTTGTTTGAGAAAACATGATTTTATTAGAAGAAAATCTAATGTTGAGTGTCTTAATATTTCATCCACTATAAG
Source organism: Thermobia domestica (assembly GCF_964235325.1). Taxonomy (NCBI): domain Eukaryota; kingdom Metazoa; phylum Arthropoda; class Insecta; order Zygentoma; family Lepismatidae; genus Thermobia; species Thermobia domestica. The sequence goes on from NC_137458.1 coordinate 172,249,210, forward strand.
ATCCGTATCACAAAGCTTTGAACTACAGTCCTTAATCCACTTTCACGGTATAAGTTACTCGATACATTCACGTCCATTGAACCAAACTGTAGTTGAGTACCTGATAAATTATTTCCTGATCATTTTTTCTACCCTGGACATCTTACTAAGAGATATGAATCTCACTACGTTTAAAGCTGAGGTACTTGGGTTTAAACTGCAGGAATGAAATTTCCTGGATTCCAGCACTAAAGCTTCAATTTATACTTACATATATGAACAATTGTTGGATTAATAAGTAATGAAAATCTTCCTCTGTACCTGTACAAATACAGATGATTTGATCTAGGTACTAGGTTTACACTATAAACATATATTTTTAACGACTCTCCTAAACTAAGAACCAAAGCACTATTAATATACAAGAGAGATGCAATAAACCATCAATATAAGCGCCATATACTATACACATGAAAACAATGTGTGATAGTGTTTTCGATATGAATCGCTATTACAAATATTGTTAGCAAATTTGTGAGGATTTGAAGGCCATAGCTATATTATTAGGATTACAGGTTTAATTAGATAATAGTGTGCTTTTCTTTCCTTTTGGGACGGTTAAACAATTGAGTCACACTACACCAGACTGCATTTGAAATGCGTGACGTTCGTTACCAGTGTGATGCAGTTGCTTCTTTTTATTTTGCTGGAATAGACGATTTACTTATGTATTTACGTACTGTATATTAAAATTTGTATCTATTTCGTTTAATTTTTCTTAACAGCAGCACACATACTCGTAATAGCAAAACATACAAACTTAACAGTGCCTACTATTTGTAGTCATGAACATTTGTCTTGTCTACTATTTCCAATTATTTCTTCGTTCTTTACTATAGCGTGTCCATAAAACTACTATCATACTTTAAAGTGATATTACGAAGCGTTTGATTATAGTATTTAAATGAAATTGGTCACATTTGAAAAAAAAATCTCGATTATTTTTACTATACCTCATAGACATTGAATGTGGACAACACGAGTGGAGATGCGGACACCAAGACGATATTCCCGTTCACGCCACACACGCTCCAGCATATCTGATGAAATGGACTGGATTGCAGCACTGATACATGCACTTGAAGATTTTGAGGCAATTGGGTAACATAGACACAATCCTATAAGTTTCGATGCCCACTTGCAGAAGACATTATCATAATTTCCGGCTCGCCCAAAGGATCTTCATGGAAGCCGCTCATTCAGATGTAAATGCAAGTGAGGAGGAGCTCCATCTTGTTGGAAAATAAAGTCATTGCATTCTTCAAGCTTCCCAAGTGACCTCCAACAGAAACAGAAACTACCTGCAAAATATCCAGCAATGAAACCACATGGACTAATCACAAAGAAAACATGAGTGAATTTACTTTTTCTGTGTTTGATCTCGTCCATTATTGGCATTGTTGTCTATTGTTGTTCATTGTTGACATACACAAAAATATTTGAGATTTTAATTCAAATGTGACCAATTTAATTTAAATACGATTATCGAAAGAGGCGTAATACGACTTTAAACTATGATAGTATCTTTATGGACACGCTGTATAATTTATATTATTTAAAACCTGCTACAACATTAACCATTTCTGCAATAATAATAATAATAATAATAATAATAATAATAATAATAATAATAATAATAATAATAATAATAATAATAATAATAATAATAATAATAATAAGAAAATTCGTGTAGCGAATATTCCGACCCAGGAAGGCCGGGAATAAGGAATGGGAAATTTCATACCAAGGAACTCCACTATTTATACAATCTATGAAACATTCTTAAGATCAACAAATCTAGGAGGGTCAGGTAGGCAAGTCGTGTGACCAAAATGGAGGAAAATAGAAATGGTTTCTAAATTTTAACTAGAAGTCCAATCCGAAAACGGTCATTTGGAAGACATAGACGCAGATTTGAAGAGAATATTAAAAATAGAACTCCCATAAATAGGAATACAAAGTAGAAATTGGATCCAGTGGACTAAAAATGTAAGTCATTGGAGAGCTATTGTGAATACGACATTGAACATTCCGGTTCCATATTCGTAGTTATTTTAGTTATTTTCATTATTTCTCATTGCCGTTTAATGCTAAAACAGTCTTTCTTGTTTATTTTTGTAGGTCGGTTTGCAGACCTTTGCTCGAGTGTTAGTTTGTTCAATTTCCGTCTATCTTCCTGGTATTGTTTGAAAGATATATTTACGTTGGATTGTTTAGTTAGTAGCTGTCAACTCTTGTAACTTATGACGATTAAGTGTCATGGTATATAGTTAACAAGTTGAAAGATTAAACAACAGAATGATAAAGATAATCTTCAAGTTTAAATAAGGGAAATTGTTGGGAAAACAACTCTATAAGAGGGCATTAATTCCATAAAACACCTTTTAATTTTGACTTCCGCAACTATTCGAAGAAGAATACATTCAAACTTCTGTATTGTTAATGTTTATACTTATCAATACATTATTTACTAATACATTGTTATCAGAATAAATAAATATTTTAAGCACTTGTTGTAGGAAGTATCTTGGTGATATATTTAAAGAAAAACACAAATATCTTAAGTATGTTACGAGTTTCCAAAATGAAGAAATATCAACTTCTTGCTTTGCTGTTTCTAGCAGTCCAGGCAAGTATTTCTAAGCTAATAGGCAAGACATCCATTTTATTTACAGATTAGATATTGTAATGGCAGGCAATGGAAGAAGCTGAAGAGCCGAAATCCATATTATTTGTCCGTTTTTGGCTTCAGTAGATAATTTACATTCTGATTAGTGTGTTAATCGAATTTTATCTTGTGCTTAGTGCAAATGAGAAATATGAAAGACTAACATTTTATCAAATCTCGTTCTTAAGATTTCACGCAGTAAAACGTTGTACTATTTACAAAGTTTATCAAACGCATGCGTATGGTTTAAGGTGCGATTGTCTTACGAAGTTTGTTATTCATGGAAAAAGTTAATTGAATGATTTGAATTAAACTTTACTTCTAGCATAAAGAATAATTGAGATTTGTCGTATTACATAGAGTACGAATCAGAACTCGGGCTTCTTTCCTAGGTTTAGTGTCTCAGCCTCAGATAATCATACGGAGAAACCACACAGATAGTCACTTGCCCATCAGGAGTAAGTTTATTAGAAACGGCAATCAAGCAGAAACTCATACCCGCAAATCTGTATCGAAATCAATGTTTGAAGATTCTGTCGGGTCCTTCCTTACATATTCTTTTTATAAATATATACTTTATACTAGAACTATATCAGAGATATAATGACATCTAAATTTTTTTATAGTCCAGTGCGTACTCGCTTATATTTACTAAAGAATGTTTATTTTGTTCTCTTTAGTGTGTTTTTGAAGTCTGTTATTTTTGTGTTGAGTCTGCTTAATTTTTCTACTTCTTCCCTACCGCAGTAGCTTAGTTAGATATATAAACTACAGGTGGAACACTAACTTTCTATAAAACACGACAGATATATCAGCTATTGAGGAGTTCTATGATCAAGCTTTGAATTCTTTCATCAGATCTTAATGAAATTTATATAAAACCACCGCGAAAGTATATTATTTCAAACATAATAGGAGACCAACAAATTAATCCAACAATGTTGAAATTATGTCTGGTCATAACAACAATTATGGTACTGACACTGTCAGCCAAAGCCAGATTCAGATTTGGTGGATCCCGAAGCTGAAAATAATAGGACCTTTTATGTATTCAAATGAATGTAGGCACCCAAATATGAGGAAGAAACTAGTGATATTTAATGAAGCAGGCTAACGCTCCATTACTTACATCATAAGAGCCTCTACAAGAAGTACTGTTGCTATATTTAAATTTTGTTTTATTTATCGTTTCTTCTTATATTTTGGAAATGTACATTTGTTTTTTTTCTTTTAATTTTTTGGGACCTCAAGAGAGTGGGGCCCTAAGCTATAGCTTCTTTAGTTTATACGTATATCCGGCACTGCTTGAGGAGTTTTATGATCTAGCTCCGAAGACTATCTTTAAAAGTAGGAAACAGGTATAAAAGTAAGGGGGAATGCGGGAAGACGCCGTTACTCTACATCCAAAAAATAGTTGTGCGTCCTCCACTAACTAAAAAAAAATACAATGGGCAAAGATAAGCACGGGGGACAGCGTGACGTTATCTGTCCCTCTACCTTTTCAGATTTACTTCTACCCCTGGGTAGGACACTAACTTATCCTCAAGAACTTCTCCTCATGAGAATTTTAGATATGATTCCTTTCCTCCAATTCTAGTTTGTTAGGCCCGATATAAAATTTGGGTTTGATCATTTAAGTGGAGGGCAACTTTTACGTAAATAAAATAAAGTAGTTGTGCGAAATTCGTAAAAAGTAAATTACGTTTATAGGATATGGGTTAACATTTTATTTCAGGTCTTGTAAGTAATAGATTGTTGGATAAATAACTAGACATAGCGTTGTAAAACAGGGACTCGATGTTCAGTTACTAGTTATTGTACTTATACAGGGAAAAATGAAATGAAATCTTTAAGTTTAACGTCCCACGGTTATGCCGGTTAGGCTAAAGGAGACGGTGATAATGAGAAATGAGTGAAATGGTGGAATGAAGAAAGTGGGAGGAAACGGGAGAACCCCGAGAAAACCCACGAGCACGGTGTTTGTCCACCACAAAGTCCACACGGCGCGAGCTGGGATCGAACCAGGGACCCCAAGCACCGGAGGTGAACGCTCTACCACTGAGCCACCGCGCCCCCCTACTTATACAGGGAGTCCATAAAATTCTGCAGGAAAGTAAAACCTTATAACTTGAAAACTACGTAATGTATTAAGAAATACGTTTTGGTATACTTACAGAAAGGTTCAATTCTGCACCATTCACGTCCAAACACTCTTGCAGTCTTTTTGGGAAACCAAGAATTGTGTGTTGGTGGTGCTCGTCTGGAATGTTCAAAATCACAATTATTTTGTTCTTGAGATCGTGCAGATTAGCTGACTTCTGCGAACGCACCACGGTCTTCACGTGTCCCCAAAGCCAGTAATCACAAGGCGACAAATCTGATGATCTTGTAGGCCAAAGTATGGGTCCTCTTCGGACAATCCATCTCTCCTTACATTCTTCGTTAAGAAACTGTCGAACTTCAAGGGCATGATTCGGCGGTGCCCCATCCTGTTGCATGTGGACCTCATTAAGGATGCCTAACCTAGTAAGTTCTGGCAAAAGGAACGTATGTAGCATGTTCAGATAATTGTTACCATTTACCGTCTCTTCCTCGAAGTAAAAAGGGCCGATAATGTGGTCCATTGAAACAGCAAACCACACATTGACTTTGGGACTACCCCGCTTGTGCTCCTCGAATTTACGTGGATTTTCCACACACACCCCAATTCGGCAGTTGTGCCTGTTCACTTTTCCCGACATATGAAATATGGCTTCATCTGAAAACATAAATCGAGACAGAAGGTCATCATCTTCTTGTAAGCTGGTAAGGATTGACTCACAGAATTTTATTCTCATGTCACAGTCTTCCTCTATCAGCTCGTGCACAAATTTTAACTTATATTGCCGGACCTTCAAATTCTTGCGTACAATCTTGTGTAACGTTGACTTCGGTATTCCCAGTTCCAATGACCTACGTTTAAGCGACTTCATTGGACTCCTGGCTACGCTGTCCTGCAACGTGTGAATCACATCGTCACTCGTTCCTGGCCTTCTACTGCGTGGTAAATCTGACACACTTCCCGTTTCTTTGAACTTCTCCTACCACCTCTTGATACTTGTTTCTGCTGGGGGTGTTTTCCCATACGTAGTTTGGAATTTTCTCCGCAGTGAAACACAAGATTTTAATTCCGCAAACCACAAAACACACCGAGCCTTTTCCTTAATAGACGCAATCTTAAGTCACATGATTACGTCATCGAGCATTGTGGCCAGAACAAAACTTTCAACTTCCCTTCTTCCAACCCCAAAAATTTATACACTTAAACGTAACGGTTTCCAAGTTATAGAGTTCTACTTTCCTGCAGGACTTTATGGACTCCCTGTATAGATTAAAGAGAAATTAAAATAACTATAATTAACGAAAAGCAGTAGATCAGGAAGTTAACTCATATTTTGTGGTTTTAATATTTGTAACGGAGTATTAGTCCAAAGGAAATCTTGTTCATATATCAAGAAATAAATATAGGAGATTCTGGAAGTAATCCTGCATTATTTAGATATTAAGCAATATTTAAAGGTGCATGTTATGTGTGTGTAGTCATAGCGACTAGCCTATCAATAAGTTAGTTGGGTGGAAGTAAAAGTGACTTCCCAAGAATTTCGTTTATAAGTATAACAATAATAGTGATATTTAGTTTGTCTAACGCACATCTTTACTCGATTTCCACAATCAGTTAAGTAACTAATATATTACATTTTAAGAATATGATGCTGTAGGAAACTCTCCTTATTCAAGGATATTCATTAGGACTGAGTTATTTCACGTTGACATTACTCTATTTTAATAGAAAAAATTAATAGATTTCTTATCATAGGTTGCAGCACAAAGTACCGAGAAATTTGATCGTACACAAGAGAGCATTCTGAATTCTAGAGGTAAAACACTTTTCATATACTTTCCTCATTACGTTATAATAAGATGTGATCACTGGTTCAAATTCAAGCGTAATTGTTAATTCATAGCTGGTCATACTTGATTTAGTCAGTAAATTATAGTATTTAAGTTTCCGTTAATATAAGTAAATTTCAAAAAAGAAAAAAAAACAGTCTAGATATAGACTTTCGAAACCAAAAATTTGAATAAAATATCAATGGTTGTTGAGAGTTTATCATATTCACTATAAAAAGGAGGCCTCGGAAAGTTTGGTTCATAAATATCAAATGCAAGAAAAAGAAGAAACTAAAACTTATTTAAAAGGAACAAAGGGTTAGCCTCACTAACATAATATTTCATAGAAAATGTATTGTGCGTAATTCTATACTATAGATATTTCCCCTAGATATTTTAAGTGGGAAGTATAGCAAATTTTAATGTATTTATTTATTTATTTATTTAACGGCAGAGTTAAGGCTATATTTGCCTTTTCTTACACTCAACCAACTAAAATGTATACAAGATATATGTACTACCATTGTCATCTAATCCATAAAGATTACAATTACTACATTAATTCATATGTACATTCACACATATATACCCCTACACACGAAAATACTCCCTTACATACCCCCTCCCCCACCATATCCTCATACTATTTATCATAAAAACAAGAAAACTATACATACAGCATACACAGAACGACATATGTATTCTTAAAAGTATACTACCTTTCATTCCCCCCTCCCCCATACCTTCCCACAAACCTAGTATTATAGATACATACCTCAAGTTTCTGTTTACATTTGGTTGCTACTGCTCATTTTTGTGAAGAAAGAAAAAAAAGAAATAAAAAAAGAAAGAAAAATAGAAAGAAAAAAAGAACATCATTCCCGAGATTGGTGTACATTGGCTAAGGCTATCAGATATTGCTTCAAATTTCTTTTGAATGTCGCAATTGAGGGTGAATTCCTTACATCTGGTGGAAGTCTGTTCCATTCTCTAATACCAGAGATTGTGAATGAATTAGCCATTTGATTCGTATTATGACGAGGTATCGACAACAGTGTTGATCTGCTAGAGCGAGTATTACGATTGTGGCTATCTCTAACATACTGCAGTTTATTGTAAAGATATATAGGCACACCAAATTTCAAAACTTTAAATAAAATTGTCATTGATTGGTATATGTAGCGAGCTTGGATGTTTAGCCAGCCCAATTCATTAAAAAAAGGCGTCAAGTGATCAGAACGTTTGAGATTAAAAACAAACCGAACGCATGCATTCTGAACCCTCTGTAACTTTCTTAGCGCTTCTTTATTTACATTGCCATAAGCTCCAATGCAATAATCAATATGTGATAGTACGAGGCTTTGTACTATAGATGCCCTAATTGGATAAGGCAACATATTTTTCAAACGGTATAGAGAGTGCAGTGCACCAAACGCCTTTCTGCATATATGATTTATATGATCCTCCCATAGAAGATTCTGATCAAATATGATCCCAAGATTTTTCACTTTTTCATCAAAAGCTATATGTGTGCCATTTAATGTAATTTTAGGAAGCTCGGTGCTCTGCAGTCTGGAAAGGATATTTCTCGAACTAATTATGATACATTTAGATTTATTGGGATTTAGATATAAATTATTAGATTGGGCCCAGGCACTTATGCGTTCCAGGTCTAAATTTATGAGTGAGATAGTGTCATTTATGTGTCCAAGATCTGTCGATGTATATACTTGAACATCATCTGCATATAAGTGATATTTAAGGTGGCGAATTTGTTGAGACAAGTCATTTATGTACATAGAGAACAGGATCGGTGCTAAGACCGTTCCTTGACTAACTCCACAGTGTACTGTTGTCCATGAACCTTGATTGTCCAGAACAGAAACACGCTGATATCTATTTTGAATGTACGAACGAAACCATTTAACCGACGTATCTGTGAAATGAAAGAGTGACTTAAGTTTTGTTAAAAGAATTTCGTGATCGACCGACTGGAATGCTTTAGTGAAATCTAAAAGTAAAACTATTGTGAGTTGTTTTTTGTCTATGCTTTCTCTAATGCCATCTGTATTTTTTATAAGAGCCGTATGTGTGGAGTGTTCTTTTTTAAAACCAGACTGATATGGACATAAGAGATCATGGGAAGTTATAAAATCAGACATTTGATTTAATACAATATGCTCCAAAACTTTCGAAATGTATATTACACCAATGCACATATGAAAATGATTGCAAATTGTGTCCGTCTTCTAGTGTACAATAAATTAACTCTATGTGTTACCCTCCCTTCTCTGCTCACTAGTGCTTATCCGACTTAACTTTGCGGTGCGTCAAGAGACAAAAAAAAAAAAAAAAAAAGATTGTGTAATATCTTAGTCATGAATTTCTATGACATTGACAAATTTATATATATAAATTTTTGCATACATTTAGGTGTAACTCACTCTATTGATTTACTTGAGGAAAGTGTTTATCAGGTTATATTTCCTCCGTTAATAATAAGTTAATAAAATTCGCAAAATTCTTTATCATAATGATATTTTTCATTCAGAGTAAAAACTCAACAAATCTAATCAGTATCACATTTACTAAACATTGAATCTAATATTGTGAAACCTTCAAGGAAGATGGTTCATCTTTATCAGGTAGACTATAATATTCATCGGATAACCTAGGGAGTAAAAGTGATTTTACAGCTGCACTTCACAATAAATTTATTGAAGATTTTGTTGTTAGTTCCATTTAAGTTTTCAAATTAAAATTGAGTCATCACTCAACATCTGTTCAATGTGATATCATCATGAAATTGCAATGTAAAGTTGGTTTGTAAGTTATTTTGTGAGGTATTATGAATTAGCTGTATAATTGAGCAATTGAGTAGCATCAAAGAAGAATAAGAACTTCGTTGACACAGGTTTGTTCTTTTGTACTTTGCATGGGGGCAACAAAATGTAGAAGGAGACGCGTACTTCTCTCGTTCCAAAACGTATTTTCTTTATTTAGATGATTTTGATTTATGTAAATATTTTAAGTTATGGAAATAATATTATTAAAGTTGCAAAATTAATCCATATGTGATTTATCAAGGTGATAGTACATTTGTTACGCATATAAATCTTCAGCATAAGCCATAGAAGAAAATAAAATTTTCTCACTTTATAACTTTTTTAAGAATTCGTACGAACAACGAATATAAGTCTACTTAGCAACAGTTCAGTGTTCGGTGTTATCCCGATTTTCAGTTAACTCATTTCATAACACGCTTTTAATAATTTTCGTTTCTTTAATCAGGACCGTAGAATCAGGACTGTAGCTAATGAGTGACCAGGGCAGATCAGCCCTCCTCTGACTACTTTCTGCCCCTTTCAAACTTTCAGTTATCTATTAACATTATGTATATAAAGTGAGCTCAAGTGAGGCACCATGTATTGTGAGCTACGGGCCCGCCTCCAACTCGAACAACTTGGAATACGATCGAAAAATTCGAACAAATGCTTATCATATATGTGTTGTAATGTTTTCAAAGTGCTCCGGCCACCACTATATCTTGTTTAATTTGTTGGAAGATGTAACATGTAAGCATGACATGGGATTTTCGTTAGTAATTTTACGTTTTATATTTGTTTTCTGTTATTCTTTATGCATAATAAGAACGTAGTCTATTCGTAGTCTATTCCTACAATGTTCATTTCTATCCAAATATTGTTTTTATTTATTAATATTTAACCTTAAAATAAAGAGTGTTAACAGTTAAATGTTTCAAAATTTGAGTTCATGGGATTAGCTCATGAATGGAGGAAGGAAAATCAATTTGAAATTGAAACGATCTGTAACTGTAACAAGTCCTGGAACGGATTAAGTTCAAATTCCAGACCAACATAGCTTTTTCGACAATAAAAATAATATTCTGCTTCAGGTATATGATTTGTTTATAACCTAGATAATAAAGATGTTTGGTTTTTCCTGGTTTATAAATTTTACAACATAGCAATATGTAAGAATAGTCCACAATGTATTAAGCAAGTACCAGCTTTTATTAATAAACAAACAAACAAAATAGAAAATAACTCTCTTATCCTCAATAAAGATGCGTGTATTGATTTTATTACAGTCCCTAATAATGAGAGAATTGCAAATGGTGAAACTGCTGTTCACGGACAATTTCCACATCAAGCCTTATTAATTTTTGATAGAAAATACTACTGCGGAGGCTCGCTGATTTCTTCAAATTGGATTCTCACACAGAGTAACTGTGCTGCGAAGTAAGTACATCTATAACTTGACAGCTACTGAAATTACAATAAATATTGAAAATATTTAAAGTAGAATTAAAATATAGTAATTTCCGAAGAGAATTAGACTCCAAGAAATAGGTTCTGGCAAAAGTAAATATACATTTTCTCCGAATAAAATACGTATATTTGGTTATATAGTATGTGTTCCTTTCGGTATGCGTCCCTTTTATTAGTCAATCGGTTTTTTTTTTTTGTCTTTTCATATAGAAGTCATTCAGATATCAATCCTTGTACTGATAGTTGAGTTTTTTCACCATCGGGAGTGAAATGTATTGTCGTTCTATTCTCATGTCAGTGCCGTTTAGGAGTTCACTCAACTGCTGTGTAATGTGTTCATGAGAAAACCTTTCGGCTTAAGGTTATTGGAGGGTAGTGCTGACTAAATCTGCTGTAGAAGTCAGAATTGAATAAATGTGAAATCCTACCTCAACATCACACGTCGATCTCATTGATGTTTGATTATTTACAACGGTGAAAACAATTAGGAGAGCAAGCCAGGAAATGCAGCGACAACAGAGAGAAATCAAAATTGCTGACACATTTGGTTTCAGAGATCATTACTTTGGTCACTGCAATGCACCTGTGCTAGGTGATCAACATGAGTTAAATCTAGGAATGATTCATACACCTGAATGGAAAACATATGCTGCAAGGGAAGATCACAGTAGCAAGACAGAAATGGATGTTTGCACAACAAAATCTATCCACTGTCCTTACTAAATTGATAATGGATCCTTTACTGCGTCGACCGCTTCCGCTGTGACCTATCCTATAGGTAGATGAGTGCTTATTTATGTAGGAATGACTTGACAGTAACGGAAACTGAACCATCTCATATGACGCCAACTTTAGCATCCTAACTCAATTTACCTGAGCTACACTACAGTGCACAGGGGACACTTTGTATGGGGGTATCCTTTGTGTAACTACTATTAAAATTTTGGAAGTTACCTTTATTACTATACATCAGTTTGTGATAGCTGACGTTTGAACACATCCTCTCCAAACGAACTATTTTTATTTTTAGTTTTATTTTTGCAACATTTCCCCAATGTACATAGGGAACAATTTTTGAAAGTATGTAACACCTAAATTGTGGTATTACGCCCACATTTACATCATTCCGAGCTCATGACCAATAAATAAATAAATAAATCTGATGCCTATTTGAAGTGAAATTTTGTTTTTTCTGAAATGTATACGGATTTGTATCTTCCAAGTATTAGGGTTAATACATTTCGGCCTATTATGTAAAGCTTTTTAAATGCTTGACTTTTGAGATTACTCCTTCAGTAATTGATTCACTCTTGCTGCTGAATGCATGATAAAAGATATTACCCGTTAACTATTGTATTTCTTTTCCTGACAATGTGGCTGAGTGGTAGGTCACTTTCCTCTAGTGCATAGGACCCTGACCAAGTAAATTTTTAGTGGACAACATAGTGTTCCTGGTTTTCTTGAGGTATTCCCGTTTTCTCCCACGTTCTTATTCCACCCATTCTTTCATTATCATTCATCTGCCTAAACCATCTGTCCCCCTTAGCCTAACAGGCATAACCATGTGGCGTCAAACTGAAAGATTTCATCTTACATTTCTTTTCCTTTTGTGTTGGCTTTCAGAAAATAAGTTATCGCAGATGTTTTTAGTTGTGTACGTTTTCATACAGACACTTAAGACGCATATTCTGGGTCTTACTTTTAACCCGAGAAAGCCCATGCTAATTTTACCTTTAAAAGGCCCAGGGGGTGCCTCTGAGGCTCCCTGCTGCATATACAAGCTACCTCAACTCACCGCGACCATTTGTGTTTTCCGTCATTAATAGGAAAGGCTAGTCACTACTTTGCTTCGAAATCATTTGTCAATGGTAATAAACAATGAACAGTATCAAATAATTAGAAAAGTACATGCTTCAACAGGAGCCTCAGAGGCACCCCATGGGCCTTTATGTTAGTATAAAAATAACGCTATTTTTCTTAGGTAAAGTAAAAAAATGCTTAGGAAACGCAATCAGAGGGTGTATTTCAAAGAGATAGAAGAATTCTAGAGCGCAGGAGACGGGACGAAATATCTATTAAGAATAATGGCATTAAAAATTGACCAGGGGAGGCCTTTACGTCAATATAAAAAATAACCCTATTTTTTCTGAAGTAAAATAAGAAAACGTATGAACAACTCAATCAGGGGGCATATTCCAAAGAGATAGGAGAATTCTAGAGCGGAAGACTCGCAACGAAACATCTATTAAGAATAATTGCATTAAAAGTGTACCAGTTTGCATCTGAGGCAGCCCCTGGGCTTTTTCGGGTTAATTTTCTGAGCAGATTTTCTTTTCCCTTCCTTAGTCCTAGTTTTATTTTTTTTATTATTTCATTTATTTTCCAAACTCTACACTCTAAAGCTTATTTCTACATGCTTTCGAACAATCACTTATTGGTGAAGGACTTGGATTTGACTACTGGTAAGGAGATTGGAACCAAGCGAATGAAAGTAGATTCTATTCCATTAAATGTATTTTTGAAAAATTGGGAAACGTCATCGCATAAAGTGATACTAAAGCGCTCGCGTATCGGTTACATTTAAATCACGTTTGTATATAATTCTTTACAACAACCAATCATGTTATCAGGACTATGGTCTCACTTCTACAAGTTCTTAAAGGATGCCTGGAATTCTGGCAGCTGCCATTTATTATATTTTGGTCTTATTGTAAGTTCTATTACTCGAAAATCAAAAATAATTTGCTGTAATTGAGCCGCGTACGAAAGGTTGGTACTGACCGTAGTATTTGAAGATGGAACGTGGAAACTATTTCCCTTACAAATTTCCCGGTAGGATTCTATAAAATAAAGATTGATATTTGCAGCTAAACAATATTTTCTTAGCCCTTCCCAGCTGGGCTAATGGCTATCGCGTATGTCTTTGGTGTACATGGTCCCGGGTTCGATTTCTGCTAGGAAGGCACAAAACAATTGGTGTCAGAATCATTCATTTTCATTAATCAACTGTCTCCTTTAGAATAAGAAGCATAATCGTGGGACGTTAAACTATAATGCAGTTTTAAAAAGTCTTACAAGCTTTATATAAAATCTTTAAAAACTTTCATATCTAAATAACTGATTCTATTACAATGTATTCCTTTAACTATCATTGAAAAACTTTACCTCATGTAATTTTACCCATATTTTGTAAACAGAAGTAAATCACAACCGGTTTAACTTAAAGAAGGTATCAAATTAATATTTATATTCTGTACTTGATTGGGGGAATAATACATAGGGCTAAGCTTAATTAATGAAGTCAGAAAAGTAAATGATGTATTTTAACCCTTTTAAATTTTGACTTTTTAAAAAGGTAAATTATAAACTTTCAGTCAAGCAGCTACAGCATCATTCCTATTTAGCCTAGGGTCATGTTTTGTGCCTCATTCTTTTCAGAATAGCATAGTCTTTCAAACTGTAGAACTCACATGAGCTTAACACGTTCTCAAAGAGGGAAGGTTTAAGGGAAATAGGGATTTTTGGTGAAAAATCTATTTTTCTAAGTTTGGATCCCTCTGGATCCACCCTGTGTTAATGCACAAATCTTAAAATAAACTGAAAACATACTAGGGGTACATTGAATGTGCGTACAAAATTTCAGGCTTTTATCTTGAAAAATAAGATTTAAAAAATTTACCAATGTGCTAAGAACATCACCACAATACCCCAGATTCACGCATAAAAAAGGATCTCATGTAAAAATTTTCTGAAGCAACTCTATTATCATGGTACATACCTCATTCTCTTTAGAGTAGAACAGCCTTTCAAAGGATACCATTCACATGTCTTTATCATGTATCTAAGGAGGGGAAATCGCAAAATTGTTTTTTGTTTAAAATATAACTTTTTTTTTTTTTTTTTTTTTTTTTACATTTTTGCTCTCTGGATCCCCCTGTCTTAACGCAGAGATCTGAAACAAATCTGAAAAATGCTAAGGGTTCTACCGAATATGTGTGCAAAATTTCAATATTCTGGATTCAAAAGTAAACCCGCTAAAAATAATAAATATAGCCATAACAAAAAATATTTTTAAGTTGTAACATCATCATCCCTGTCGCGACGCAGAAAGGCATGAATCCATACGTAATGTGTTGTAGTGTCTGAAGGTTTAAGAAACAGAAAAACGAAGTAAAAAGCTTTATTGGTACCTTTTTAATCGAATAGTGAAGACACTACCCTATCGTGTAAAAATACACGATAAAATATAAAGAGTGAAGACAATCCTAATTTACTTGCTATCGAGTTCCAGAAGTCGGGAATGTCTCATGTTAATTAATATAATAATTCATTAGTAAATGAGAAAATACTTAATATTGATTCCAGCACAACCAGCGCAGAAATATATTTGGGAGTACAGAATATGAACGAAACTTATGAACCAGGCCGACTGATTTTAAAATCTTCTGATATAATTCTTCACAGCAAATCAGAGGTTGCACTAATAAAGCTACATGAAACTATTTCATACACAGGTATGTTGCTTACAATATAATTACACAGAAGTATTTTATATTATGACTTCTTTCCTAATTGAAGGGTTGGATGCAAGAACCAGATGATTATATTCAGTGTTATAACATAAAAGGAGGTATCTACATACAGTGTTCATTGTGAAGAGCAAGAAGAAGGCAGCTCCGGAAGATTTTCTAAAAGTGGACATATCTGGTTTCTGCATCCAACCCTTCAATTGTTCCCTCATTTATATAAAGCAATGACAAACTTTGTATTTTATTGGTATCAGGAAGTTTGCTGTTTTAATACAAGATAGAAATTGATTATGGTAATACGTACAACTCCATTTTAGCTCAACTCAATTGTAATTTTCGACAACTTTAAGTACTTTTTTTTAAAGAGTCAGTTTTTTCACCACTAAGAATCTGACGGTGCTTTAACACTGGCTCGGTGTTTCCGTTATCACAGAGTCTGTGTTGAGTGGTGTGAATATAACACCACGACGGCGTGAAAGAATTAAGTCAATGACTGAGGTAACACCGGAACACGAACATATTATGTAACTTCTGACATATATAGAGTGTATACACATACTTCGTTGTTGGTAATCCTCCAGCTCTCGAACTGAACGTAAGCCGCTGAGAAACTGATATGAATAAATATTTTGCTTCATAGATTAATCAAAATTCTCATTTGCTAAGTATAATGTTTTAACAAATGTAATAACTGCCTCAGAATTCTGTGTATCAGATATCTGAGATAATTCATTAATGCTAAGCGTGTCGTTTTCCTACATTTAAAGGGGTGGGCCCTTTCTTCGGTTAAGTGCTACATAAATTATCAGCACGTGATATATCTATCTATCTACCCATATATCTATCTATCTATCTATACAGGGTGGCCCATTTTAATCTTTCGACGGAAATATCTCGAAAAGAGTTGAACATAAATGAACTGAACAACAACTCAAATAGATAATACCAGGGTCACCATTCGATAGATCTTCATGCACTAAACAGCACTGTGGTAAAAATTGTTCATATGGGTCACCGTTTTCAAAATGGCGGCCAAGACATGGTGCCTGTATCAGATAAAACGTCCAGTACCACTAGTATAAAAACCGTTGAAGATAAATGAACAGGATAAAACTCGCATAGAAAATCACAGAGGGTATTTATCATTCCACGCCTTGAGAATAATCCAACGGAGAAAAAGATTATTAAAGTATAAGTGACATAATGTTAAAGAGGAAATCTAATTCTTAGAAAATTATTTTTCCCATCTCCCTCCGTAACTGGGTGAAGCGAGAATGAATGGTAAAATCTCAAATGAGAACCTCACTTTTACTAGCAATAGGTATGGTTTGTCTAAAACACTTGGGCGTACAAGTGATTGGTACTGTAATGAAACAATATTATGCAGACGACTTTTGAGCAAAACCAACGTTTGTACACATTGTTCTAAAATTTTATTTTTCTACAAACTGGTTTTGCATTTCACTTGATTCATTTTTGTACAAATCATTGCCTGCTATCAAAATGAAAGGTATCATTTAACAAGAATTTTACCTACTTTTTCCATTACAGATACCTATCTCTTATACAAACACATTTCAGATAATTTCGTTGTGTAGATACAATTTGCAAAAACTAAGGTTCTCATTTGCAATTTCATCTTTCCTTCCCGTCCCGCTTCACCCATTTACGGAGTACGTTGGAACTATGATTTTCTAGGACTTAGATTTTCTCCTTTGTATTATTGCACTTTTACTCTAATAATAATTTCCTCTGTTCAACATTTTTCGAGCAGTGGAATAATAAATACCCTCTGTGATTTCCTGTAGGAGTTTTATTCTGTCCATCCGTTGTTATCTTCAACCGTTTTCATATTAGTGCTACTGGACGTTTCATCTGATACAGGTACCATGTCTTTGCCGCCATTTTGAAAACGGTGACCCATATGAACAATCTTTTACCTCAACGCTTTTAGTGTATCAAGATCTTTCGAACGAGATATCACTTGACCCATATTTTTGTTTAAAATTTCTAAGTTGGGCCTGGGCCCCCATGAAAGTTGGTCCTGGTGGGCACCGCGACAACATAATTCAATTTGACCCATGTCTTTCCTATCTTATGTTTTGTTTGGTTCATTTATTTTCAACCGTTTTCATATTAGTGCTACTGGACGTTAATCTGGTACAGGTAACATATCTTGGCGGCTATTCTGAATACGGTGATCGATATGAAAAATCTTTTGCTACATCGGTTTTTAGTTTTCAAAGATCTATCGAACGAGATGTCACTTGCCTCATGTTTCCATTTAAATTGGGCTCCGGGCCCTCTTGAAGGGCGGCCCTGGGGGACATCCCGACATCACCATTTGATTTGCCCCATGGTATTTACTATTTGAGTTTTGCACAGTTCATTTATGTTCAACTGTTTTCGAGATATCTCCAGGAAAAATTAAAACCGGCTACTCTGTATATAGGGGTTAGCGGGGCAAGTTGTGACAATTTTTACTTACAACATTTTAACTTCTTAACAAAATTTATTTCTAAAATAGTAATACTTGCTTACTAAAGCTTAGACCTTCCGGTATCCGTCAAACATAAAAATCTCGTAATTGACTTAATCGTTTTACAGTAAATTATTTTCATACACAACCATATCATTTGGCACAATATGCCCCCTCTATGGGGCAGGTAGTGACAACAATTTATTAAACATTGGCATTAGTACATGCCACTGTAATATATTATTTACTGAAAGAAAATTCTTTTCTTCACATAAGAATGTAAACTTTCCAAAGAACATCCCCAATAAAGTGGGTCTTACAGTGTAAACTGACTATTCTTCAGAGGTTGAATATTGACTTTTAAAAGAAAAAACTAAATCCAACCACAATTTACTATAAAAGTTAAAATGCAGAATTTTTAAGGATTGTATGAATAACAAACTTCGAAAAATAATAACTCAAGGCCATTTATTATGAAATCTTATCTTTAAAAACAATTCCGTATATACAGACTGATTTTGGGTAAACTGTCAATTTAAACATCAGACTGGCAATTAAGGCAAACATAATAGGGATCGCTATTTGTACAGGTCACATGAACCCGCTTTTTACAATCCAAGCATTGAAACCATCCATCTCTATGTGCTGATTTGCTGAAGGGTTTAAAACACACTAAGAAAAAACAATCATCATCTTCAGAAGACTCGGAGTCATCTAATACAGGATTTCTTCTGCGTTGTTCTTTTCCAGTGCCCGTAGTTTCAAATAGTCTTTTCAACTCCTTACTTTTAATTATTTTTCTTTATTTAATTGCTCTTGTCTAAACTTCTTATTTCACGAGGACCAATCCCTAAAATATCTTGGAAGCTGACACTGCATAACACTGATCGACAGTGAAAAATTTTCTTTCATGAAACAAAGTGTACATTATAGTTTTCGAGCTGCTGAAAACGAATCCGGTCTTAATTTTCGCTCTGCGCCCTCAGATTTTGAAATAATGTCAATAATAGTAGATTTTGGTTAAAATTTTAAGGAAATTACAGAACTGTAGGTTTGAAGCCTCACTACTCCTTTCCTAACTATCCCAGAATAACAAATGATACCTCGTTGGAAAGGGCATGCATCACACATTAGAACGGTAAGCATTTAGTACCCATCGCGCTCAATGTGTAGAAGAAGAAGAAGAAAAATTTGAAAAATCTGGGAAAAACGGTTTTTTTGAATAATTTTAGAAAAGTTTGCAACACTGACAGTCACGGTACGCAAACATAAGCTCAGTAACCCATATCACATACTTTCAGGTGTGTTATATTAAAAACTCAAAGAGATGTCTCAAACACAAGGGGAGTAAAAGAGTGTGAAAGTAATTTAAAAAGGAGGGAAAATTTAATATTTGGAGAAATTGAAAAAAAGTTCACAACACTTACACTTTCGATACTCACACATAAGCTCAGTAACGAACACCTAATACATTCAGGTAAAATACTCACAGATGTTACCTGAACAGAAGTTTAGAAAATTTTGCTAAATGAAGTTACCATGTATGTAAATTGTCAACGATTGTTTTGAAAAATTTTAGCTTTTTTTATGGCAAAAGGAAACATGGTCAGAATTTCTCGAATTACATCCAATATTCCTAGCTTCTTTTTTATGGCAAAAAGAAACATGGACAGAATTTCTTGAAGTACATCCAATATTCCAATTTGTGAGAAAAAAGTGTCCTATTGAAGCCTGACGACATTGTATTTTTCCTCCCTCCCAGTCCCCACTCTACTGTTGCTCAGTTGTCTGAAGGTTTGAGCGTGGGGCAGGGAGTTTGTACACGTCTTCCTATCGTGAGAGTGTTTTTGTGACTGTCACAATGCCTCGAGATTGTGTTACCCACTCAGATAATTTTTGTTATATCTGTGGAGAATACATAGTTAAGGCTAAGAGGGAAAAAATTAATACTTTTGGCGAAGAAGGCTTACGAACTATATACTTCGACAGCAAAATTGATGAATATAGGCAGTGGGTACTTAGTACAATATGTAATAAGTGTGCTTGACATTTCCGGTCGTGGTTGAATAACAAACGTCAAGGTAAAATGTCATTTGGTGTTCCAAAGATATGGCGTGAGCCGCCAACTACGTAAGAGATTCCTACTTCTGTGCTGTATACATTCAAGGCATGAAAGGGAAGGATGAAAAAAAATCCTGACAATATTTCAATTGCAATAAGACCTGTGAAACACGGTGATAATGTTCCAATTCCTGTACCTCCAGCAACATAGTCTCTGGAAGAGAAGAAAACGAACGTAGCTTCTTCAGAATCGGAGAGTTCGGAGTCAGATTTTGAATTTGAAGAAAAAAACAACCCACATTTTGTAACACAAAGTGATTTAAATGACCTTGTTCGAGATTTGAAACTAACCTATGGTAGGCTGAAATTCTTGGACCCAGATTTAAACAATGGAATTTACTTGACGTGAGAGCCACCGTTTGTTCATACAGGAACCGACATGCACCATCAGAGTTTTTTTTTTTCAACAGGAAGATACACATTGTTTTTGTTCTGATGTCAATGGTTTGTTTGCTGCTCTTGGTACGACATATGTGGTACGGGAGAGGAGACTTTTTATAGACTCCTCAAAGAGCAGTCTTAACGCAGTTTTAATACATAATGGCAATATCCTCCCAACTGTAACAATTGCTTATGACACACAGGCAAGGGCGCCCATCATTGGGGGCAAGGTGGGCGCTTGCTCCCCTAAGAGGAAATTATCCTTGGAAATATCGAAAACCTAATAGAATTTTTACATTAGTTACAGCAAAATTTGAAATGTCACTTATACTTGCCCCCCCCACTTAGAAACCACAACATGGGCCCCCTTGCACACAGGTGAAAGAAACGTATGACATAATTAAACTTATATTCGAAAAAGTTCAGTACAATGTTCTTAAGTACCACATTGTTGCCGATTTCAAATTTATAGCATACTTACAGGACTACAGAATTGATACACGAAACATTGCTGTTTCTTAAACAAATCGGACTCTCGAGCCCGAGATAGTCACTACCAGAGGAAAGAATGACCATGACGCAGTACAATGCAAGTAGGTGTTAAGAATGTTGCAACACCTCTTTAGTTAAATCTCAAGACATATAGCTCCCTCCACTCCATATAAAACTTGGCCTATGAAATCTTTTTTGGTTGGAATGAACAAGAGTGGAGCTGGATTTTAGTATTTGACAACTAAATTTCCGAATTTCAGCGCTAACAAAGTGAAGGCTGGTTTGTTTGTCGACACGCAGATAAGAGATCTAATGCGGGATCATAACTTTGATGCAGCGCTTAGCCCTCTTGAGCTGCAGCATTGGGTATCATTCAAGAGTTCGTGTTCCGGTTTCTTAGGCAAGACAAAGGATGAGAACTACAAAAACACTCATGGATAACTTTTTGAATAATTACGGAAAGCATGCATACAACATGTCGCTGAAAATTCACTTTCTACAGTCATCTAGATTTTTTTTTCCACCGAAGTCTAAATGAGTGTGCGACGTAAGTGATGAGCTTGGTGAAAAGTTTCACCAAACAATAGCAGTAATGGAAAGACGTTACCAAAGTGGATGGAAACCGAATATGGTTGCGGACTATTGTTGGGGATCGGTTAGGCAAGACAAAGGCAAGACAAAGGATGAGAACTACAAAAACACTCATGGATAACTTTTTGAATAATTACGGAAAGCATGCATACAACATGTCGCTGAAAATTCACTTTCTACAGTCATCTAGATTTCTTTTCACCGAAGTCTAAATGAGTGTGCGACGTAAGTGATGAGCTTGGTGAAAAGTTTCACCAAACAATAACAGCAATGGAAAGACGTTACCAAAGTGGATGGAAACCGAAAATGCTTGCGGACTATTGTTGGGGATTGGTTAGGGACACCGAAGACACTCACACGAAGAAGGTCAAACGCAAAACAATGTACTAGATGAATCATATGTAGTGTTCTTTGATCACATATATATTTCTGTATCACAGTGTGAATATTCATATTGTATATATATTTTTTGTTTACTCGAGTTAACCAATTTTTTCTCGCCTAGCAAACGACAATCTCTATGACTCTTTTAATATAATGAATGTATTGGATGTGTGTTACTGAGCTTATGTGTGAGTATTGCAAGTATAAGTGTTGCGAACTTTTTTCAATTTCTCCAAATATTAAATTTTCTCTCCTTTTAAAATTACTTTCACACTGTCTTACTCCCCTTGTGCTTGAGATATCTCTTTGAGTTTTTAATATAACACACCTGAAAGTATGTGATATGGGTTACTGAGCTTATGTTTGCGTACCGTGACTGTCAGTGTTGCAAACTTCTCTAAAATTATTCAAAAAACCCTTTTTCCCAATTTTTCAATATTTTTCTTCTTCTTCTTCTTCTTCTTCTACACACTGAGCGCGATGGTTAATAAATGCTTACCGTTGTAATGTGCGATCCATGCCCTTTCCAACGAGGTATCATTTGTTATTCTGGGATAGTTAGGAAAGGATTAGAGAGGCTTCAAACTTACCCTTCTGCGATTTCCTTAAAATTTTAACCAAAATCTACTATAACTGACATTATTTCAAAATCTGAGGGTGCAGGACCAAAATTAAGATCAGATTCGTTTTCAGCAGCTCAAAAACTTTAAAGAACACCTGCTTTCATGCAGAAAAAAAATTTAAGTTGAATTTTGTCGAAGAGTGTAATCACACAACTCTTTTTCTTCAGATTCTAAGGAAACTATACGTATCCCATAGTGGCATCATCATTTCGGTTGTTCTTCTTCATATATCTAGGCAGGGACATTCTAGTCACATGGAAGATTTCTTCTGCTTTACATAAGCTGCATGCACATGATTAAACTTCCTTCGCAGTTTTTCATAGTCCTCTACAGTTGATTTAGCTCTCTCTGTTTTCCGTTTATAAGTACGAACCATCTCTGAAAATGAAAAAAAAAATCGAACATAAGTTCACAGGTGGGGTAAATTGTGACAATGTCACAACATGCCCCATGTCACGGGTCACAACTAGCGTCACTTCCCCTATCTTTGTTTCACAGTGTAACCAACTAAAACAACAACGTGTTGCTTTCAACATATATGAACTAACGTAGGAAACACTATTGCCTAAGATATAATAACAATTTTTACTTACCTCATCATAAGCTTGAACTGAAACTGTTCCCAAGGATTCCCTAAATTTTACTTTTGTGCACTAAAAACACGAAATTTACTTTAGTATCAACGCTCGATGATGTGTTGACTCCAAGTTTCCTCGATTACTCTGCACCAAACTCTGCAACTTGCAGTGGTGTCACTCATCGTTGCCAACTCACAGAAGAGAATATATCTGCTTTGTCACTATTTGCCTCTGTCACTAGTAGCCCCGCCTTCTCCTACTGCCAAAAACATGAAAAAATGAACTTTAAAGGTCCATAGCTACAATACTATGGGATCTACCCTAGTCGAGTCAAGACTTCACTTAGGAACTAGTATGTACTCCATCCAAATATCCAGGTTTCAGAATCCTGAGGTACTTCCGCAACAGTTTTTACAGAGGAAGTTGGCGAGTACTTCAAATTAAATGCCTGTATCTAAACTCCCTCTATAAAAATTGTTTCATGAGTACCTTAGGATTCTGGAACATATATTTTTGGATAGCGCACATACTAGTTCCTAAGTGAAGATTTGACCAAACTACGGTAGACCCCATAGTTTTGGAGCTATAGGCATTGAAAGTTCTTTTTTTCATATTTTCGGCAATGTGTACCCAAGTTGCTCTATACTTTTTGTTTTATCTTGGTGTTAGGAATCACCTCCCAAACGTTGTCGGTGTTGTTTTGAAACACCCTATATATATCGTGGCGCAAATCGCGGGGGATAAGGGGGCATGTTGCCTCCAATCTTAGAACTGGAGGGGACTGTCCCCCTCCCAATAATACGATTTCAAATGTGATGATACGTGTTCGATTGCCACAAAGGAAAATGAGATGCAATTGATGTCCCCTCAGAATAAGCCTCAAATCTGCCCCCTCCCAATGTTGAAGAGAATTCTGCTCCCCTGATTCTTCACAGCAGTGTTTTTGAACTTCATAAATATTTGGAACATCGCTTAAAACAACACATATGGGAACGGTCTTACTCGTGCTCCACAATGTTGAAGACAGATTTGCGCCGCTGATATACATATATACATAGAGAGAAAGAGGGAGAGAGAGAGAGAAAGAGAAAAAGAGAGAGAGAGAGAGAGAAAAAGAGAGAGAGCTAGGGAGAGAGTTTCATTTACTTTTGAGTACCCTTTCCAGCCCGGTGATAACGTTTGGGATCACTAACTTTTTATAATCATAAATCTAATATTAATTCATTTAGTTTCCCATGTAATGAGTACACTCTTCTTTCGGATCAATCTCATAATTTGGTAGCTCTAGTAGGACGTGGCGTCATTGCAACAGGAAATATTGTGAACATATGTTTTTCCAACACACAAAAAAATTCGGGCTGGAAAGGGTTATGAATAGATTCATCTAGGTAGAGGCAGAATAAAATTTAGGGCTTGCTAAACTATACAAATATAGCCACGGTCAAGACAAAATTGGACGTACTGCATAGAGAAGACTGCGGTCTATTGAGAAGAAAAGAAATTCACGGACAGAAATGAAATAAAGGTGAAATTCTGTTCGCTGGATAATGCATCACGGGGATCAGTTAGTTGTGTCTAATGAAGCTATCTTCTGCTCTTGGAGCTATTCAGAAACTGATATAGACAGAAGCAGTACATGCGGTAAGAGTAGTATTTACAGTTCATATGATTTATTGATATGAGTTTTCGTGATCAATAAATGACAAATATTTCGGGATCTTTACTAATAAGCCATGATCTACGTGTAAATCATAACATGTTATGCAATTTTAGAGAGCAGTATCGATATAGCTGGTAGTGTATCGTTACCACTTTTGTGGAGTTATATATATATATAAATTATGTTGGATGAGGCGGAAAATACCGCTATATTTAAACTATCGCTATCTTTATGTATCTTCTATCTTTACCACACCATTGCCGCAAAAAGTCCAATCATATCACCATTATAAGGGTTCGCTCTCTATACTAATTTTAGAATGCTGAATGCAATTTATATATATACAGTATGGCGCTAAATTCGTTCCACAAAAGGAGAGCAGTGATTCCTGAGAGTAAAAAAAAAAAAAAAAAAAAAAAAAAAAATTCCCAAGGAACATAGGACGAAAACCTGGTCGTTTACGTGTTATAGGTTACCGTAAGCGTGGGAAAATAAATTTTAGAGTTAAATATTGCACAAACTACTAAGCGTAAACGTGATGCGGCATATTATCGTCAATGGATCCTAACCTGCTCTATCCAAATTTGCAGTTTTCAGATTTGTGCAATGACGGCAGAACGCAGAAGGGATTCCCCAAAAGACGTTACGGATTCCCGGACATTTTATGACGTAAATTGAGTGGGCAGGAGTATGTAAAGGATGTCTCACAGCCTAGAAATAATACTACGTGGCAGGTTAGTGCTTGTACACGAAGATAAAAATGTGGCGGGTGAGGTAATAATCGCTGTGCGTTGTTGCATACCTACACAAAAAGTACTAGTAAAGACGTTGTACAAGAATTCACTGAAAACGCCACGTCGTTAAAAATACATAGAAGACACGGATAGGTAACAGAAAATAAAGAAATTCCGATTGCTGATCTGGTCATATTAATGACATCACTTCACTTTTAATGATGATCTGTTATTACTGCTACTGTCATTCAGTTTATTTGTGTTTCGTAATGTACATTCTAATCTCTCATTCTCTCCAGTGTCTTTTTGAGCTCTTTCGTGGCTGAGCGGTTAGCGTACGCACCTTCGGCGTGGGAGACTCGGGTTCGATTCCCGACGGTAGTTAACGTGGTTTAGGCCACACGTTAATCAGTAAGTCCCGTTCCATATAGCCTCCTGAAAGATACGTTAAACTCAAAATCAACTCAACTCTCCAGTTCCTTTACAAGAAATAACAAAACTTCGGGAACTTGATATTTGTTTGGTTCTTTTGCTATCCCCTTTTCATTTATTTGTTGCATTGTGCGTGAGCTGGAGTCATTGCAGATGAGTGAATAAGCTACTTTGTTCGTCGCTTGAGGAAGAACAGGATCGACACTATGGATAGTTAGATTAATCCTCCTTCCAAGGCTAGTTCTAGTGTACTGTTTCTCATCAACCGTTTCAAACGAAAAACTACGTACTGCATACCATTTCTGTTAAGACTACATTCATTTATTTGGGTTCATTAGAGTGCATTGCTCTTGTAAGTTGGATGTATAGCGTTGTGTGTTTCTTTAATAACCCGAAAATAGTTTGTGATATTAAGTGTGCTTTACAGGAGGACGATGCGATATTTCTGAATATGTTCGATAAGATATTAATTTACTACGTCTGTCGTATAACAGGTGTGTGCACTTTTCTGTCTTGTGATGTGGTGTCTTCTCTGTCACGCTGTGGGTCTTGTATACCGAACCACAAAAGTATCTCCCCCCTTAGCGCTCTAATTCCATTACTTGGGGTCCAGGTCATTGGCGATTGTGAGAACGCCTAGACAGATGCAACTCACCTAACACGTAACTTTTCTCGGCACTAACAGCGGTTGGTAGACCTGATCCAGGTGTTTATGCAGGTAAAATTGTAAAGTAGATGACTAACGAAACAGTTCTCCATTCTAAGTTGAATCTCTATGATTCGCATCGTGTTTTCCAAGGAACACCATATATTAATCTCAATATTGCTGTGTATGTAATGTATTATTTCTTTATATACTGTATGTTCAGAAAAATGAAAATACTGATCACGCATTTATCAGGAAATGCTTGAAAGTAGCTGAAAATATCAACTCTAGAACAACCGCTGGAATCAAGTTTGTAAATGATTGCCTCCATTGAGAGACCTTCTCCAATTATCCTCATTCCAACATCATTTTCTTTCTGAAGGAGAGAAGATATTACTTGTCACCTTGAGTATGTATTGAAATTGAAATATTTGAAAAAGTTTCAACCTGGCCGGGATTTGAACTCGGACCCGCCGAACAGAAGTTCAATACGCTAACCAATTACCTACAGCGTCACTTAAACTTTTACCTAAACTTTTAGGTAGTTAAAATCGTTGCATGTAAGACTATAAAAACTACTAATGCTCGTATGAGAAGACGTTCCTTATGAGTGTCACAATGACTTACTCGAGATTTCCTTCTTTAACTCAAAAGCAAGTTATATAGACCTTCGTTCATGAGGAAAATATCACGTACCGTTATTCAAGTTGAGGCTACCACATCGTTTTTAACTGCCCCAGATTTACATTACTACTATTCTTCGTCATCATAACTTCTAATTTCCAAAGAAGAAGAGCCGGCAGCATTTACGCTGATCCCAAGGGTTTCAGTATTCGCGCGCTATCCTAGTTGTTTGAAGTTGGTCATGTAAAATCCACAGAAAAATTTGAGCAAGCGAACAAAACCTAGCGAACCCCTGCGGGACGTCTAACCCGTCGCTACTACCACTACTTCTATTATTATTATTATTATTATTATTATTATTATTATTATTATTATTATTATTATTATTATTATTATTATTATTATTATTATTATTATTACTATGGATCCCTATAGTAAAACTGCAAGCTTATTTTAATCAAAAAAGTGTTATGAAATTTAAAAATATCATTGGGCAAGGAATTTAAGCCACGCCAAAAACTATTTTCATTACTAGAACGTTGTCCTAGAACGCCACGAGGGCCGACAGCAGTTGGTATTAATTTCCGCTACATGTAGGTCATGACTCTTGATGTCTTATCTGCATCGGCCAATAAGATCAGAGGATATTTGAAATTCTTGGAATCTCCTGCACACCAAGGTCTGCGGGGTCGCTAGTTACGCCTCTGGGCCCGTATCATACACGACAAACTAATTAAAGGGACAATATCGACAAATCTGATAATAATATATGAATATATATTATTTTTACTTCCTCTAATAGCACACATTTTCTTACTGAAATGGGTCTACGACTCATTATTGTTTTATTTACTTTTTGTGTACTGTTCTCTTTATATAATGTAGTGAACCTGTGCTTCACATATAATTTCATTCATGGACATCGTATATGGAGTAAGAAAATTTTGTATTAAAATGGGAACCCTTCGAACGATGGGGACCTTCCCTGGGAAGCAGTGCCCCCAAGTTATGGCCCTGCGTCCTGGCAGTCATTTTTTCTTAATTAGAATAAGTGAATAAATGATGAGTTCAATGAACTTTGCGTATTAACATTTAAAGTATCAGGGTGTCGGAAAAGTAATGACGTATTTTGGTAAAATATGACAAATAGTTTGTGGATATACTAGAGTTATTCGGATCATGCAATAGTTTGTCATGAATAGCTAAAATGTTGAGCGTTTTGTGTACAAATATTGCTCTTTGTTTGGTTTGGTTTTACAGATTTGATCAGAGATGGCGCGGGTCAATGAAAACTGGACCCACCACCTACCACGACCCACTCTGACTCATGATCTGCCACCCACATTGCCCTAATCTGACCCACTACCCACCATGACCCATTCCGACCCACCGTCACCATGAACGACTGTCTCACCAAATCACATCGTCATCAACTCTGACACATGATCCACGTCCTCTTTTCTACCGACTAAAGAGCTTATACGTGTAACAAAACCAGGTTGTCAAATTCTAACTAATCGGAGTTTGAATTTTTACGGTCAATCGCTCAAGCAATGCTCTGTTACAATAATGATGGATCTGACCTTTACGATATAAAATTGTAAAGTGTTTGTCGTGGACAAAATTACGATGAATTTCAATTATCATGGTGTGAGGTGCAGGTAGCCTAAGCCGAAACTAAGGTTACTACAACACCAACACAAATAAAATAAAGTAAATAAGGTGGAGTGACTGGGAATATTCAAATTAAAACATGAAATTTACATGAAATGCAAATTACCAACATCTGCATAATCTATTCCCTCTTGGAGATGATAGTGTTCTCCTGCAAGAGCCGCCACTTCCACTGGTAAATCGGTAGAGCATAAACTTAAATTTCAGTTATTACGAACCACAGATCTCAGGGTTATCTGTTCCACAGTCATGGTCGAAAGCTACTATAGTGAGTTGTTTGTGAATTACCGAAAAGGTTAAAAAAAAAATCTACTTTAAAATAACAGGTAGCAGCCTGTTTTCCAACTCACTATACTCTTGACTGTTTATTGGTTCTATGGGCAATTACACTCTCTGGGCCCCATACAGAGAGCCAGTCAGACATACTAATGACAAGGGAAAATGCCTCCTTGTATCACACTCCTGAAACAAACATTTGATTAGTATCAGGTACTCACCCTGCAGCAAATTGAGTAGACCAAGAATTCTGGATAGAGATGGTAGTTTTATTCTCATTGAGCTGAACATAAAGATGAGAGCTGTGATGAATAGCTTACACTCTAATACACTTGCTACTTTAACTTCTTCCGTAGTGCACTACCACACACATATACATGTTGCACATATATATATATATATATATTCGTATCACTATTTCATTTTATAAAATAACAAAAGTAGAGGGGATTATACTTGATACAAAGGTCTGTCTGACCTTTGAAACAAAAAAAAAATATTTATACAAACTTTCTTATCTCCTCATTTTTAGTGAGTTTATAGTCTCTAAACTGTTTAGAGAGGAGAGAATAATTTCACAGTAAATATCATATCTAAATGAACACGTTGATAAATAAACACAACAAATTTTAAACTGATATTATATCGTTAATCTGTAGATGCACAGTTTCTGTAGTAGACGAGGTTGTCACACACACACAGTTCTAGATGAACATCACAAAGTCCTTCTGCATTACCATTCCACCATAAAGGGAAATGTTCCTGATGAGCGAAGTAACACTGGATGGTGAAGTTCACGAGGTGGACATTTAGTATGTCCTTCAAACAAGCAACTTAAAATGCTTGAACTCCTTGTTCAAATGTCCAAGGAAAGGCACTGTGTAAAAGCGTTACAGGCCTATGGTAAGTTTTCTACTTGAGATATTGCACATGTGTTTCACTTCCATACTGAAAGTATTTGTTTCCCCAATATTAACAGTGGGGGTTTTATAAAAGCCAAAGTTAGTAATCTCCTTTTAGTGACGGTAGAGCACTCAGAGTACGAAAAAAAGAAATAACTGAATCTGATTGTTAAACTCCATTATCACTTGTTGTTGCTTTGTATTACTTATTAGCAAACACTGTGGAGATGTGTGCTACTTAACACACTATGTACTTTCACTTGAAGGTGATTTGCAAAAGTAGAGTTCACTACACACTCGCGTATTACTGTTGTTCACGGGAATATCCACGGGGACCGGTACTATGTCCTCACGTTTTCCCGGGTTATCAGCATCTATGTAAGTGAAGTCAGATGACTTCCTTACGACGAAAGCTATGTGTTCTCACCACCAGATACTAAACTGAACTCCCCCTTGTTTTCTCTGCAGAAACAAGTATATCAATAGCACAAAACCCGGAAAGGAAGAAACTCGCTCCCTTTCGAGTCCTTTGACAAAAGGTTGTGTGCCTTCTGGCTATATTCCGGGTGGTCCTATCTGCAAATACACTTGTTCAGCTACCTTCCGTTGCCAATTTTCACCTTCACCCTTTTGACAGGTGCTGCCCTTACTCCAAGGACGGTCAACACGAAAGTTTTTGCTCCCAGCAGAAGTCTATGAGAGTTTTTAACACAATTATGTTTATCTTCACTTGTTACACATGTATTAATAAGAGAAACATATGTTATTATACATAAAAATAAAGGAAAATATACAAAGAATACATAGTTATGAAATACATGAACTGTCATCTCTATCAGAAGCAGCAGTAAGCCCAATTTCCTGTGGCTGTCCTTCAAAACTGTCTGCTACTAATGCATCCATGTTTGTTTGGAGAGGGATAGAGGAAACATCTTTGTTAATATTTACTTTTTACAATTACAAGATCCAAGTGTCTTGTTCGATAAGGGATACACGATGATAAATAAATCAGGAATTTTGTACGGTATTTCCAAGAACGTTTTGAGCGTAATACGATAATATTAATATTTAACATAGAAAAATAAGTCAAAATAGAGTAGAACATTTAAACTGCTGTTGCATCTTGGGAAAAGAGTCTAGGTCCGCTTGCTGACCCGTACTGGTCATGGGGGAAGTGGGGGCGGAAGAGAAGCTTGAGCCTAGCGTCGCACAAACTCACACCTATAGAAATCTAAAAACTCACATGTAGAAGCTAAAAATTTTATGACTTTGTACACAATAGAAGCTGTGTGTCTCTACCCACTGTTTCCAAACCAGAGTGGTACCACTAAGGAAGTTTGTAGAATCCTTCCTGTGTATTGTGAGCTTTATTTATTCCCAAAACTAGTGATTTCTTTCCATGGTGAGTTGTGAGGACCCCACATCTCGAAGTCTAAGGCGACGAAAAGTCGGGAAGAGAAAAAAAAAATTCTCTGTGAGCGCTTGCTCTGTCTTCCAGCCAAAAATTCAATGTATGATTCTCATCGAATATGCTTATTTCTTCAATTATTTATCCATTCTATGCACATTTATATCATTCTTCTTTCATCCCCATGTATGCTATTCATTGTCCAATACCCAGTAATTAGATGCAAACATTTCATTACAATATAACAAGCCTATAAACGAAAATAACACAAATAAATATAATACAATATGATACAATATTGTATTAATATTCCCGTACTACGCTCCAGTGTTTTACACAATTTAATCATAATACCTTGATATATGTAAACAGTATGCTAATATTCAAGCAATTAATTTTATCACAATATACTCTATTTACATATTGATAGGTAAATGTGCCCCTCATCTGCATTTTGATATGCAGATGATGGAGAAGGACATAGGCCTTCTACAATGGTCTAATTATTTCCTTGTTGAATTATCGAGACTTTTCAGTGGAAAACAGGATGAAATTTGAAAGTCCCAAATGAAGGTACTACTATGAGCAAAATAAATGACGCGTCTCTTTATTTTGAAGTTTTTTGAAAATATCTCCGTTTTCTTTATATGTTCGAAATTTCGGAAGGTTTCCCCAGCAGGAAACGTTAATAACAAGCCCGTTTTAAATATTTGTGTTAGATAGTAGCTTAAAATAAATAAATTAGAAGCAAAAGACATTAAATCGACCGAAATTACGGGAATTACCAACTCTGCTAAAGTGGGAATTTTTCAAGAACGCGAGGAAATTCTGCAGTTCAACACGAAGTAACGACATCTATGTCATTGAGAGAAATGTGGATTAGATCTACAAACAAAACTTTTAACGAAACATTTCTAATATGTCCTATTACGTACATTATCTGCAAACTTCAAATATATGAATCTATGCCAAGTATTAACGTATAGATAGAGCAAATAGTTGAAATTACCTATGGGAAAGGACGAATTGGTAGCACGAATGAAAAATCATTTTTACCGTAGAACAGATTCATTTGTAAGAAAACAAATAGCTCAGTTAGTTAAAGCGACGAGTCTGTATGCCAGAGATAGCTGGTTCGATCCCATAGAAGTGCAGTTGTCACTTTTATTGTTATGGTTATTTTATTCATTTTTTTATGTGGGAAAAAATCAAATTGTAACATATGTGTAAAACTCATGACAATACCAAAAAAGAAAAAATGTCGCACTTGCATTAGTGTCCCTAATTTTTGTTTGCAAACAGTTTCGTAATTATTTTCCCTGTGCTCACTGCTCACAATATGCTCGCTGGTGCATAACGAATGTTTTCCAGTAAACGTTAATTGTAATTTGGAGAATTTTAAAAAGTTTCACAATGTTTATCATTAAATAATCTTCTATTTACTTGTTTGGACATTTTGATAACAGGTTTCCCTATTAAATGTTTAATTTTCCCTAGATGTTTCATTACGGAAAAGTTTTAGAATGTATTTGTTTTAAATTGAAATTGTTTTAAATTTAGCACATGAGGTAAGTAGCCCGAAGGAGGAGAACTGAAGATATTCTACGTAAAAGCAACCTATTGTAGAATGATGATGCTTCTTACCTTCAGCACATAATCTTTACGTTAGAGTCAGATGGGGAAAATTCCTGTTTTTTCCTCCCCTATCACCACCCATATTAAACCTCTACATACCATGGTTCGTCTTACACAATTTCGGTGCTCCAAAGACATTCATATAATAATAATAATAATAATAATAATAATAATAATAATAATAATAATAATAATAATAATAATAATAATAATAATAATAATAATAATCCTGAATATGCCATACTTACCTAATTTAGTAACCTTAGACATCTTAGTTTAAAATGCTTTCTTTTGTAATAATTTGAGCAACCATGTGGGAGGCGGCACGACGTTTTTTTGCCCCTCTCATTTCAGTACCTCCCAACAGACAAGGACAACGTTACTGACAAACAGAGACAACGTTACGTAATTTCTGATAAGCAGGGCAGACAAAATGAATAAGAAATATATTTATATCTCCCTCTCCCCCTTCATGATTGGAATATCACGAAGCATTTTTAATTCTACCGAACATAACCCTGTGCGGTTAGGGGTAGGTAACTAAAGAGATACCTAATACATAGCTCCCCTTGATTGTAATATTACCGCTTCTTTATTTGTTCGAGGGAGCTCCTACACAACCAAGGGTGACAAAAAGAATAGGAAAACTGTCTATTGATTCTAGTGGCTGATCCAGCACGGATTCCTGAGGGGGAAAGCGGTGAAGTGAAGGATTCTTTTGATGATGTGAAGCTGTCACAAATTACCATTTAACTAAACTAAACATAATAGTGTGGTTAACCGGAACCCAGTCAGTTCAAATTGATGTAAAAGTTTAATTTTTTATTTCATATTAAAGTTTTGGTTTCAAATGGGAATTTCAGTCCGAGTGGTCAATGATCAAATCTCGGGGGGGTTTTCGGTGTAGAGGCTATGACTCCCTTATGAGAAAAGGCAAAAATATTAAAATTCTTAAAACTTTCGAAGTTTTCGTCTATTTTAAAGGAATTTTTGGCTTCATATTCAAGTGTTTGTTCCAAATGACAATTCCAGTCCGAGTAGACAATGATCAAATCTCGGGGGACTCTGCAATGTAGGAAAAATAATGACGTCTATATCTTGATCCTGTTGGTGACATCACGAGTCATGACATGAATATAGCACAAAGTAAATACTAAATGCTGTCGGCTTTCGTAGCTGAGTGAGGTAGCGCAGCATGCTATTAAAAAAGATTGGTTTTGGCGTGGGTTCAAATCCTTCCTAAGGAGAATTATTTTTATTATTTTTAAAAAAGTTTATAACACTTCTTTCGTTAAAAAAAGATTTAAAATAATATTCAAAAAGTGATATAACAATTATTTTAAAAAAAATTCATTAAACTTCTTTCATTAAAATAAATTTGCCCCGAGTTTTTGCCAGGAGTTTTTGCTATTAATATCCCTTCTAACAATATTGGCAGTGGACAAAAGTTGGATCGTGTTGAAGCTTTTTGCTCCTAATTTAGTTATTTTACTTTATTATTTAACCAATATATTGAAAATATATTTGTCAGCAGGCACGTATGCAGGAATTTATTTCGAGAGGGGTCCAAAGTTATCTGGGGGATCCGACATCAATATTAGGATAAATTATAATATTTTTTAAAAAAATAACCCCAAAATTAGGTTAAATTTACAGAAAAGTTGGGATTTCAGAGGGGGTCCGGACCCCCTGAACCCACCCCTAAATGCGTCCTTGTTTGTCAGTAATGTTTCCTCATTTTGAAACCCTCAGAAACTTCGAATATATAAAGGAAAACGAGTTATTTTCGATAAAGTATCACTTCAAGGAGACGCGATATTTTTTAGTGCACATGGTGGTACCCCAACTTAACCAGGGCAAGAATTTCTTTACTTTGATTCTCTTCCAATGCGCTCTATCGAAAGGTTAGCTTTGTAATATATACTCCTAAGAACAAACGTGTTTGCCAGAGAACCGTGATACTGAACAGAGCTCCACAGAAATGCATGCTGAACTTTCGTTTATAGCTACCCTTTGGTGTTTTTGCCCTCAAGGTCAATCGAGTGATGATTCAGTTCAGTCCCTGTTCTTAAGCTGTGTTTGTATTACTTCGAACAGTTTTGACGTGTGTTTTCCAACCACCATATGAAAAGATAATCAGGGCAAATCATAGCATACAATACATTTAAGCAAGTATATTTGTCGCGAAATTATTACACACATTACCCAAAGACACTTAATATATGAATCCATACATTTATTTATATAGGTAAAGCAAAGAGTGGAAATTATCTATCGAAAGAATAAATTAACAGCACGATCATAATGAAAAGCATGCCTCGTTATATAACAGACTTCTTTCGTGTAAGAAATCGAAACTCAGTTGGTCAGAGCAACTAGTCTGTACGAATTAGGTTGTTAGTTCGAGCCTAATAGGAGTAAGAGTTTTTATTACTATTGTTTTTATCTTTTTTTATGTGAGGAGAAATCAAATTGTAACATCGCGATATCAAATGTATTTGGTTAGGTAACTTTGTCTTAGCTAAACTTTAAATATCAGTAACCGTCGAAATTATTTCACTAACCGATCAGTTACTCAACATTTCAAACACCAGTGTCATAACATGAAGGTTAACCTCACCTCCGCAGCCCTCAGTTATGCGTCCATACTTTCAAGGTCGGACCTTGGGCCGGGCAACCCGGGCGACTGCCCGGGACACCAGAGTCAGAGGGACGCCAAAACGAGCCACAAAAAGTAAATTTTATAATGTGTTTCCTACTGACTTTTTTGGTTTATATTGATGTAAAGTAGCGGCAATTACATAATCTTTTTCCATTTCACCATGGAAGAAGAGAATTTCATAGCACTAAGGGGACTGTATCGACAAATGGAGAGATGGCATGTAGAATAAAGAGTGGAGGGGGAGTATGTATTGTTTGTTTCTTTGCTTGGGTTTAGCGTTCCACGGTTATGCCTTAATGGCCAAAGGAGATGTGGATACTGATTATAGTGAAATCCGAACCATGTTTATCGTTCAACAGTAACCCACCGGGAATTGGACCCGGGACCACAGAAGGCAGGCGTGCTAGCCACTAGACCAAGCTGGGGGAGGGGGCGGTGTTCGTATTGTTTATAGCAGACCATATTCTTTGTGAAGTTTTCCTGGGTAATGAATGTCTTTTTGAAAAATGGGTTTAAACTATTAAAAATACTAGGATAAAATGTAAAATATAGGC
The DNA here is from genome assembly GCF_964235325.1 of Thermobia domestica. Lineage (NCBI taxonomy): Eukaryota > Metazoa > Arthropoda > Insecta > Zygentoma > Lepismatidae > Thermobia > Thermobia domestica. The sequence goes on from NC_137458.1 coordinate 172,285,524, forward strand.
TAATACTAGGGGGGAGGGCACCATAAAGTCACTTTGCCCAGGTCAAAATTTGGCCAGGTCCGTCCCTGCGTACTTTCTATATATTTTTTGACTTTGCAGCTTGTGCGGTCCCCACGCCACAGGGTTGTGGGGGCGCTATTTACGCTAATGCTTAGAACGTAATTCAATAACTGTTTCAGAAATTCTACCGTCAGCGTGGAAACGGGAATATATATTTTTCTAATAGTCCCATAGAACTTTCACCCAGAACACCAGATGCAATATTTCAGAATGGGCTCTGGCTAAGTATAAGGAGGATTTGATATTTCCTAAGTAAGTTCCTTTCAGAAAGTTTGATATTTCTTTAACGGTGTTGTAAATAAACATACTCATTGTTATTAGGCCGACACCAAACCATTCTGGACAAATCCCTCTAGAGCAACGATCGGCAAAAGTTTATTCTGGCTAATTTTATAAGCGACTCAAGGGTGAAACACTTGTTAACGAAAGCAATGCTGTGCATACACTGCCATGCTTCTGACAAAATATAAAGGGTTTTATAATCTTTAGACACTTTTCCTATTCTTTTTGTCACCCTTGGTTGTGTAGGGCGCCTTCGACCAAATAAAGAAGCGGTAATATTACAGCCAAAGGGCGCTATAAATATATTACGTATTTCTTTTGTTACCTAATCATGACCGCCTAGAGTCATCTTCGGTAGAATAAAAAATGCTACGTGATATTCCACTCACGGAGGAAAGGATGCTCTAAATATATTTCTTATTCATTTTGTCTGCACTGCTTGTCAATAATTAAATACTTTCTTTTGGGAGGGTGCTGAAAATAGAGGGGCAAAATAAAACGTCGTGCCCCTCCTACAGTTTAAATTTTGTTACGTGGTTGCTCAAATTATTACTAAAGAAAGCAGTAAAACTAAGATGTCTAAGGTTACTACATTATGTAATGGTGGCATATTCAGGAATAATAATAATAATAATAATAATAATAATAATAATAATAATAATAATAATAATAATTATTATTATTATTATTATTATTATTATTATTATTATTATTATTATTATTATTATATGAATGTCTTTGGAGAGACGACATTATGTGACACGAATCATTACATGTAGAGCTTTAAGATGAGTGGTCAAAGGGGAGGAGAAAAAAAGGATTGTGTGCTGAAGGTAAGAAGCGTCATCAATCTAAAATTGGTTGCTTTTACGTAGAATATCAGTTACTTCAGTTCTCCTCCTTTGGGCTAATTACCTCATGGGGTAAATTCAAAACAATTTCAATTCAAGACAAATACACTGTAAAACTTTTCCGTAATGAAACATCTAGGGAAAATTAAACATTTAATAGGGAAATCTGGTATCAAAGTGTCCAAAAAAAGTAGATAGAAGACTATTTAATGATAAACATTGTGAAACTTTATAAAAATCTCCAAATTAGAATTAGCGTTTACTGGAAAACATTCATTATGCACCAGCGAGCATATTGTGAGCAGTGAGCACAGGGAAAATAATTACGAAACTTTTTGCAAAGAAAATTAGGAACACTAATGCAAGTGCGACATTTTTTTCTTTTTTTGGCATCGTCCTGAGTTTTACACATATGTTACAATTTGATTCTTTCCCACATAAAAAATAAATAAAGTAACCATAGTGATAAAAATGACAGCTGCACCTCTGTGGGGTTCGGACCAGCTGCCCCCGGCATACAGACTCGTCGCTTTAACTAACTTAAAAAAAAAAACTTCCTGACTTATTTCCTACTACAACCACTTTTCAGGACTACTAGACACGACAGGGACACGAACACAGAAACATCGAGGACAGTTAAAACTCCACCCTTGCTACTACAGAGGGACTCGAACCCCCAATGGGCTTCACCTAACGATCATCAGCCTAACGCCTCAGACCGCTCGGCTACACCCACCGGCAAACTAACTGAGCTATTTGTTTTCTTACGCAAACTGAACATGTTCTATGGTAAAGATGTTTTTTCATTACGATCGTGCTACCAATTCATCCTTTTCCATAGGCAATTTCCACTATATACTCTATCTACACGTTAATACTTAGTATAGATTCATATATTTGGAGTTTGCAGATAATGCACGTAATAAGACATATAAGAAATGTTTTTTTTTAAAGTTTCGTTTGTAGATTTAATCCATATTTCTCTCAATGACTTAGATGTCGTTGCTTCGTGTTGAACTGCAGAATTCCCTCGCGTTCTTGAAAAATTCCTACTTTAGCAGAGTTGGTAATTCCCGTAATTTCGGTCGATTTAATGTTTTTCGCTTCTAATTTATTTATTTTAAGCTACTATCTAACACAAATATTAAAAACGAGTTTGTTGTTAACGTTTCCTGCTGGGGAAACCTTCCAAAATTTCGAACATATAAAGAAAACGGAGATATTTTGAGAAAACTTCAAAATAAAGAGACGCGTCATTTATTTTGCTCATAGTAGTACGTAGACCTACATACAGAAACTTACATTACAAATTTTATGGCTATTTTTCTCACAACTTTATGGATTGATTGCCCTGTGCTCTAAGCGCTTCATATAATAAACAAGGTTCAGCAATTATTATAAAGCGCATAGTAAGCATATATGGATATATGATGCGAAGCCTTTTATTTTCTGTTGAGTTAAGTTTATTTTGAGTTTAACTTCCCTTTGAGCAGCGAAGCTATATGAGACATGGACCTACCCCATGCCGTAAACGACGCCAGCACCTACTAGGCCACTTGCGTGTAAACGTCGATCGTCAATATACCGACCAGTCGAAGGATTGCCGCTAATGTCTCACTGGCAGCAGTTCTTCGGCGAGTCGAAAGAGATATCTCGCGTCGGGGTGTTGAAGTTACCACCATGTAGCAGCAAGGAGTTCGTTTTGTCCCGCGCTCCTTCGATTCGTCGCAGAGAATCGCAAAGGGACCAACACTAACTATCGCCTGTCATGTGCATCCGGTTATTATTATATATTGTTTTTTCCTGACGAATTGTTCCTAAAGTGAGCTCCGGAGGTCAAGAATAACCTCTATCTCAACATCATGAAGTGAAAAATCGTGAGTGCGATAATTGTATGAATATAAATGGCAACTATCGTCAATCATTAGAGAGTGAGTGTGGGAGAACTATGAAATAAAGTAAATAGATACGCGTCATTTTGTTATAAAATTACATGGCGAACGCATTTTATCTTATCCCAAACAGCTATCGTCTCATATATACGGTTAAAGGAGCACTATGAGTGACGAAATTAAAAAGATCTGAACGATTTATCTCTTTACGAGCGACGTCTCCTTCATCGCCTCCGTGGCGATGTCGGAAGAACACCTGCCCAGTAATCATAAGGTTGGTCGTTCGAGCCCCTTACGGGGACGTTTTTGGTATTTTTAAAAAGTGTTTTTTAGATACCTTAATGTAAACAATTCATACATATAGGTGATTTAACATATTTTGGGCGAGTAATTTTATAATTCATTGGCGTTTTGTTGCGTCAGAAGATGCTGTCTGCAATGCACTGATCAGAGAGGGTCGGTGGGTCAGAGTGCGTCATAGTGAGTGGTTGGTCACGGTGGGTGGTGCGCCTCAATGGGTCACGGTGGATGATGGGTTGCAGTGGGTCACATACGGTTGACCCACGATCCACTGACCCACTCAAAAAATTCGATCCATTTGACCCACTGACCCGCTCCAACTCTAGATTTGACACCACAGAAAATGGAAGACCAAAAATTGCATGTTCATATTATTGTTTTACTTCAGGCAAGGGAAGAACGCGCGAATAGTGTTTGTGATTTTTACTGTCCTCCATGTTTCTGTGTTTTTATCCTTGTTTTTAAAGAGTTAGTGGAAAAACAATAAAGTAAGGAAAACGCGTCAAAATAGGAAACAAGGTACTGAGGAAGGTTTGTTAAATTATTTAACTTTTGTTAAATTAGCTAACTTTAAAAAAATAATCAATTGCCCTGAAACACCAGATTCCAATCAATAAAAGTATCTGTCCAATACTGTGTCGTGAAAAATGAGGGCCCGAGGCGAGAACATACGCCAGCGCCTCCGTAATATAAGTTGTCAATTTAAAGTTGACTTCTCAGCACTATTCTTTCTGCATAATACTTTACTAATATATCGTGACTAAATTCAGAAAGTTTCAGCATTATTACACTGAAATCATAAAAGTTAACTGAATTCACTGCAGCTCCATTTTCTCCTTCTCCCAAAACAGTGATGTCTTAGAGTAATGGCTTAAGCGTTAGTTTCATAATGTTAGGGACGCGAGCGATGTGAGGCAATTCAGGAAATTTTTATAATCTACAAAACTGATACTTCTGATGTATACTAACATGAAAAATATTCAATTTCTCTGGGTCTACGAGTTGAGGCAACTTCCTTTACAGGCGAAATGCCAACAACACAAAATTATGTCATGCGTATCACCCTTCGTAACTGTCTGGCACGTAACGTGTTTGGACAAGAATTGATGAACAAATAAGGGCTAAACACGACCTTACTGCTGTAGTATGGGCCAAAAATGAGTTGCAAGGAATTGTTTCTAGCTGTGGACAAATTGCAAATAGTGATCGAACTTACATTAGGGATCGCTAGTCACGAGAATAAGCCTATTTAAGATGTGACCTCAGCTTTGTACTTAGAAGAAGGGCGAAACAAAAAGTATTACTGTTATTAGTTAACAAATCTTTATATTCCATTTCTTGTTGTCATAAAATGATAATTTTATCTTTAAATCCATAAACGTAACAATATTATATAATTGTGGTAATAATAATAATAATAATAATAATAATAATAATAATAATAATAATAATAATAATAATAATAATAATAATAATAAAGGAATAACATAATTACAATACCAATTACGTAAACATTATCTTCCCATTGAGAAAAATTACTAATTAGCACGACAGGATTTGAACTCAAGTAGTCGCAATGGGAATTTCCTGCTTTCACGTTTTTTAAAACAAATCGCCCCAACCGGAGTATTCTTCGCCACTGGCACCTCTTGTCCTTTCGACGTATACCAAACACTACAGGAACACGAACACAGAAATACTGAGGACAGTTAAAATTCCAACCTTGCTCCTCAGAGGAATGCGATCCCCTAGTGGATTGCTCCTCATGATCAGAAGCCGAATGTCCGGGATCACTCGGCTAGTGCCACCGGCTCAATTTGCCACAAACTCCTCATATGGATATAAGAAAATGAGCTAGTAGCTATGGAACATAAACATAGAACTGTCTATTTCTACACGTGTTGATATACTTCAAAGAATGTGGAAATAATTTCTGTCGTCTTTTCTTCTTTGGAAATTAGAAGTTATGATAAAGACGAAATAGAATGTTTTTCGGGACCATCCCTGCAACCGATGACCAGCGCCGTAACTTAGATTCTTTTCTGGGGGGGGGGGGGGGGGGCGAGCATTAATAAGCTTATTTGGGCCACCTAGAAAAAGTTGTTTTTCTAATTCTAAACCCCCTTTCTCCAACTTTCTCTTCATCTTTATGCCCCCCCGGAGCCTGTGAGCCCTCCCGCACGGCAAAGTCTGGGGTTCCGTTAGTTAGTCGCTGGACCCATTCCATACATGACAAAATTAGTAAGCGGACAATATTGATAAATCTCAAAGCCATACGAATAAGTATTATTGAAATGGGTGAGCGACTCATTTTTGTTCTATTTACCTTTTGTGTGCTGTTTTGTTTATGTAATGTATGGACCCTGTTTGGTGCTTAATTTGTAATTTCATGTTCGTATCGTATATGGAGTAAGAAAATTTTGTCTCAAAATGGGCCCCCTCGAACGGCGGAGAGCTTCTTTGGAGGGGGGCAGTTGCTTCCCCACAAGTTACGGTTCTGCCAATGATAGCCTCAAATTGAAGAACATTTCGTGATATTTTGCTCATCGAGAAACGTCTGTATAACTTGTTTTTGAGTTAAACAAGGAAATCTCGAGTAAGTCATTAAGACACTTACACAAGTTGCTTATATTTTCTTATTTATATTTTTATATTTGTTTATATTTGTTTGTTTTTGTTATATTTGCATATCTTGTTTATATTTTTTCATGAAACGCTTTAACTGCGTATTAGTTTCGGTGGAAGGTTAAGTGGCGCGGTAGGTGAGTGGTTACCGCATTCAACTTCTCTTCGGTAGACCCAGCTTCGAATCCCGGCCAGGCTGACACTTCTTCAAGTGCTCTTGTTTCAATTTCAATTTTAATGCATACTTAGTGTGATAAGCAAGATCTTCTCTTCCCTAGAAAGAAAAATATTTTGGAATAAGGAGAATTGGAGAAGGTCTGTCAATTTAGACAATGATTTACAAACTTATTTTCAGCAGTTGTTCTAGATTTGATATTTTGTTCTACTTTCAAGCATTTTCTGATTCATGTGTGATTAGCGTTTTTATTTCTTAGAATTATAGTATATAATGGAATAATAATTACACAGCAATATTGAGATTAACATATGATGTTCATTGGCTCACACGCTCTGAACCAGAGAGATTGATCTCTGAATGGAGAAATGTTTCTTGTGTCATCTACTTACAATTTTACTTGCATTCAGACTTGACTCAGTGCTACCAACCGCTGTCAGTGCCGAGAAAAGTTACGTATAAGTTGGGTTGCATCTGTCTAGGCATTCTCACAACTGCAAATGACCTGGACCCCAAGTAATGGAAATAGAGCACTTAGTGGGGGGGATCTCTATACATAAATACAGTGGACGACTCTTAACCGGCCTTCTGATTAACCGTCCATCTTCCAAGAAAAACATTTAATAAATAATTTTCTTTATCTCATTTTCGTTATCAGCTCCACTCAGAGCTTAACAACAATGTACCGTACAATACAGATACGTAACTAATCGACCAGACGATGTTTTTGTCTTAATTTTATTTCATTCATCATTTTTCACTCAGTCGTATTTTTCACTTTTGTACTTTTCTTCATCAATACAAACACATCTTAAATTACTGTATTTTATAATTTACAGTGTTGATAGTCAAGTGCTTTAATAAATACAGTATATACAGTATTGTACTTCATTCAACTGAGTGTTACTGGAGCAGTTTATGGTTAAAGCATCTGATTTTGGTAGTTACATTTCATAATTAATATTAGAATCCCATTTTTAAACATTATAGAGATATTATATGATTGAAAGCCTAAAAAAATCCAATTTTCGTTTCAACCGAGTTCTTCGTTATCCGACCCAAGCTCGGTCCCGTGGTGGCCGGTTAACAGGGATTCTACTGTAATATTCTTTGACCAAAAAATTGCACTAAGTTGCAATCTCGCTTTCTTCCATTCCGGACCGTGACTACAACGGAGAAGGGAACATCTACCTTTTCCGATTTAATTTCGCTTCATTTCATCACCATACGCTATGCATGCCCAAAGTCTGTGATTACAGAGGAGATGTAGCAGTACACACGTGAGGAATTAGCAGACATTCATCTAGCATACGAGAAAGCGGATGATAATGGCCGTCTGGCACAACGGCTGTTCAGAAAGGGGTTTCCTAATCGTAGAATTCGACATCACGCAAATTTCTCCAGTGTAGATGAAAGACTACGAGAAGTGGGTTGCTGGAAGCACACAAGCCCATTGCTGGAACCGAACCGAAACGTACATGGCTTTTGAGGAAAAAGTTCTTGCTTGAGTTCAGAGAAACCCTCTCACCAGCACACGTAGCTGCTGAAGTTAACGCTCAACATCGGCAGATACGGAACCTGCTCTACGAAAATCATGTGAACCCTTTCCACGTCCAAAAGATGCAGGCATTACACGACACTGATTATCCACATAGGCAGGAGTTTGTTCAGTGGTTACGCGAACGGCATGCTAATAAACCCCAATTCATGTTTTGTGTTCTCTTCACTGATGAAGCTACGTTTTCCGGTGATGGAGTGTTTAATACTCAATCAACATTTGTGGTCTGAGGCAAACCCACACGAAACGTCAATTCTTGTCCATCAGGGACGGTGTTCTGTGAATATATGGGCAGGAATCATTGATAATTATCTCATCGTACCGTACCTACTACCACAACGCTTCACCGGATTTTTTAAAATTTTTAGCTCAGGCCCGTTTTTCAGATCAGGCATCTGTAACTTTTGACCGGAACGGATTATCATCATTGCTGTTTGTTTGTTTGCTTATCTTTATTGGATATCCATGTTTGAAAGAAAAATTATGAAAAGGAAAAAAGGAAAGAACAAAAGAACCACATCACAAAAACAAAACAAACAAGAAACAAACACACAAACAAGAATAAACTTGGAAAAACTTAACAACAATTTCCTTACGAAGTGCTATTCACCTTAACTCTATCTCCATCTATCCTGAACTATACTAGGCCCTACTTAATATTTCAATTCCTAATCCAACAACTATAATAATATGAAATACGATATAAAATACTTAAATAATACATTCTATTGTTATTAATTCTTATCTACTTATCTATCTATATTATCTATCTAATCTACTCTTCTATTTTGTTATTACTTCTTTATTTTTATATATTATTTTCCTATAGTTCTTAACCATTTAATTCACAGTGATTGATTTATTTTCTTAATTATTAAGATTTTTTAAGAGTGTAGTCTTAATTATTATGTTTTTAATTACCTAATTTCTAATTTTTATTTGTTTATGGTTTCCACATTCTTATTTAATGGTTTGCTATATTTTTTATTATCTTTATTAGTTAGGCTGCAATTTATCCTTTTTCCTCTTCTTGTTATTCCACATCAGTGCTTAATAATGTTGTTTAATTAATTTTATATTTACTTTATTAATTGTTTAAATTGTTATATTATTTATTTAAGTTTTATTTAATAATGTTTTGCTTCATCTTATTTCCTCGGTTCACCACTGACAATGGCTCCTCTTTTGTATGCTGTATAATTGTTTTTCAAACTGCACTTTTCTTCACTTTTCACAACAAAACAGATCACTACGGTTTTTCACTGTATGATTGGTTCTCTCCTATGATCACGGAACACATTTACACTAACGTACCATAAAGTTGCACTAACATTGCACTTCACTAATAACTTCCATTCTTATATTACATAAATTTTAATGGTTATTCATGAAGTATTTTGTGAGTGTTCTCAGTTTCGTGTCCATGCCATATCACAGTGTGCTGATTTGAGGTCCAGGATCCACTCAAAGCACTTAGTGTAGGTCCTGGTCCGTTGTGTCCTTCCGCCCACACACCCAGACTGGGACCGTAATTTCGGTCGAGTGAAGCGGTCACTAAGTTCACTTTCTCTGAGACACTTCTCTTCACTTATTGTCCATGACGCAATGAGGTTAGTAGTATTAGGGAAACGCCAGTCCCTCCGATTCCTCCGCCGCCGCTGTTTTCATTGCATTAATGTGGCGGGTTAAACTTCACCTTTTGTAGTGACAGTTCTGACAATCGTACTCTTTTCAACAAAGACTCTTCTCTGTACCTTGCTCCCTACAACTCTCTTCGGTATGCAGTCCCGTTATACGATTTGGAACCAGAAATATCAGTTTCTGTTACATCAAATACCGCAAGTGGAACGAATGTTTTGTTTCACGTACGTCAGTTTAGAACATTGATTAAAGTAAACAACGTACTGTAGTTGCATTTATGTGATATACTAATCGAAATGAATATGCTTAAACAGTTATGTGTATTATTATTATTATTATTATTATTATTATTATTATTATTATTATTATTATTATTATTATTATTATTATTATTATTATTATTGCGCGTTTTTTATTTGTCCTCTAATAGTAGTTCCCCTTCAATTTCTGTAGTAGTAAAATTAGACCCGGTCTCAAAAGCGTTGCGATATCATTAATACGAGCAAATCAGCAATCTGAATTTCTTTATTTTCTGTTACCTATCGGTGTGTTCTATGTATTTTTACATTGTACCGACGTAGCGTTTCCAGTGAATTCTTGTACAACGTCTTTACTAGTACTTTTTGAGTAGGTATGAAACCAGGCACAGTGTTTTTTTTTTATCTCACCCGGCACCGTTTTATCTGCGTGTATGAGTACTGACCTGCCACGTAGTATTATTTCTAGGCAGTGAGACATCTTTTACATGCTCCTGTCCACTCATTTACGTCATAAAATGTCCGGGAAAACGTAATGTCCTTTGCCATTGCACAAATCTGAAAACTGCAAATTTGGATAGAGCAGGTTAGGATCCATTGACGATAAAATGCCGCATCACGTTTACGCTTAATAGTTTGTGCAATATTTAACTCTAAACTTTGTTTTCCCATGCTTTCGGTAGCCTATAACACGTAAACGACCCGGTTTTCGTCCTATGTTCCTTGGGAATTTTTTGTTTGTTTTACTCTCAGGAATCACTGCCCTCCTTTTGTACAACGAATTTAGCCCCATACCTAAACTTATATCTTGAAAGCTTATATATGAACCAGCAAGTAATTGTTACAATAGGGGAGGAAATGACAGAGGAGAGTGCAATTGGAAGGGGAGTTTGACAGGGATGCTGTCTCGCTTGTATTATTTAATATCTATCTAAAAAAAGATAGGGAACGATAGTCTATAAAACGAAGCCTGTGTTTCAGTAAGAGGTAGAATGATTATGTGAATACGTTTCCAGATGATATGGTGCTGATTGCAGAATCTGAAGAGAAAATCAATAAGATGTTAGAAAACTTGAGGAAAGGCTGTGGAGAATATGGGATGGAAATAAATGTTAGAAAGACAAAAGCAATGGTGATTGGAACGAAAGGGTAGGTGTCAAATATAGAAGTAGGAGGGGAGAAAATAGAACAGATGACTAGTTCTCGATACCTCAGTAGTATATTAGTAATTATATGAAATGTGAACGTGAAATAAAAGCAAGGATAGGAATGACGAAAGAAGCCTTTAGGAGGAAGAAAATACTATTTTGTGGGACCTTGAGTAAAGAGTTGAGAAAAAGATTCATAAAGTGGTGAGTTGTATTGTATTGTATTGTATGGGTCAGAAACATGAACATTACGGAAAAATGATGAAAAACGACTGGAAGTTTTCGCAAAGCGGGTGTGGAGAATAATGGAGCGATTTGGCTTGGTCGAGCAGAAAACGAATGAGAGGAGGTTAGAAATGGTAGATGAGAAAAGAACAATTTTAGATATTAATAAGACGTTGAGAAACTGATTGGGACATTGGATTAGAAGGAACTGTTTAATGAGGGACATGCTAGAGGGTATATTATCAGGAAAGAGAAGGCGGGAGCGAAAAAGACTACAATTGATGGAAGATATCAAAACATACAAATTGTACGTAAATATGGAGAGGCTACCGGAAGACCCTGGAGAATGAAAGCTTCTCAGTTGTGGCAAACGAATTGCCAATAATTGCAGAACACCTATGATCATGATAATGACGTGAATGGTATTACGAGAAAAATGACTTCGAAGTTGAAGTCCTTGGAGTACCGCTTATCACAATAGTGAAAAGGCCTACGTTTGAAAATAACGAGTTACACTGTTTGTACTAATTTGAGGCTGCTGATTTCAATAAAACTATTTTGAAACGTCTTCCATGAAGTCACATGGAAAATGAGACTAAGGTTGGGGTCTTTGCAATACCGCATATGCTAGTATTAAAATATTCCAGGCTCAATAAATCCATTTCTGGTTTATCATTTTATACAATCTACATATGGATTCTGAATCCAATAGAATTATTTTTAATTTTATTCGTCAATGAAGTAACAAGAAAATTGACATCAAAACAAGCGGTTAGAAACAACTTATATACCGATAGTAAAAGTGCTCTAGCTTCAATGCATTTCTCATTTGACTTTTTATACTAATTTTAGGATGCTGAATTAATGAAACTGTCGTAAAACTTGTCCTCCATGGAGTCACTTATCAGTTGGTATGCATGTTCGTGATTAAACTTAGGCTTAAATGTCTTCGAGACTGTCGCGAATAAGCTTAGAGACAAATGGATTTAAAACTAATCTAAATAATTAAGATCATTATGGATATGCTTATGAACGCTTCCCGATGGGTGCCGAGCTTGACTTAGATGTCACTATATATTTCAGCGACTCGGAAAAATTTGGATTCCCCACTAATATCTGCATTTTTTGATTATTTTTGCATGTCTTTATTGGGATTATTTCACGTAGGTTCTCGGGTCTATTCTTTTATTTCTTGGATTTCATCAATCAAATTTATCACTAGCTTACTTCTACGCTAAGCTATTGCAAAACCACTACTTCAGAAATTTTCTTAAGTTGCTTTATTCTCAATCAGAACCTATCTGATTATCTTCTTTACAACTCATTATCATCATACATTCTTTTACTCATAATTATCATCATCGTCTTACTAATTCTTATGTCTCTTAGCTATCTTTTTAAACTCTTACCACAATTATCTTAAAAGACTCTTAGCATTGACCTCCAAATATCTTCCTTAATATCTTCCATGAATCTAATCTCTATAATTTCTACCTAATTTCTATATTTGCACATATACATAACTATCTTCTTTAGAAACGACTACTGTCACATTTTAAAACACGTTGTACCTACATACTCTTATGTTCCAACATTCTTCCCTCTTTACAAAAACGAAATTATACATCTTTCAACTTAATCTAATTTCTTGCAACATAACCTAATAACCTGTAACTAACATAACATTGTACATAATCTACCGGTTTACAACCGAAGCACATCTCAAAAACATTAATCCTTTCTAAAAACTCTCAGACTCAATCGAATAAATTTTACTTCCTTTCCATATTCTGTTCTTCCATCTTCCTGGCTGAGCATACCGTCTGTCCAGCAGGAAATCAATCTGTGCTTGCATGCACTTCTGTTGTTTGATCAACCTCATAATGAGTTCATCCCGTTCTTGCCCTTGCAGCCCCTGTTCTTGCTCTTGCAGTCCATATATTCCCGAAGTATTCTTCTCTTCTAGAGACTCCTCCTTCTTATTTCTACTGTTTAACCACTTAGACCAGACCTGTTTAAAACGTTGGCGGGACTTGGTTGGCTTACCTTCCACTATATCCACGGCCGGGGCGTTAGGTAACTCTGCCTACTTTGAATCCGACCTCTGCACTTCTAGTACTTCTTCCATTACTTTTTCCCGTCTCTCATTTCATCCTTGCCCTTGGTTAACTCTTTGCTCTTCTGATCAAACCATAAGACATCAGATAAACCCATGTGTGGATCTTCATGAGATGATGATGGTTCCTCTACACTGTCACAAAATATGTGATCCATATTCAGCTGATTAGCCATCTCTACCAATTCTTCCTGGTGTGATTTTGGACTATGAACAATGATATTTTCCTGTGTTTGAAATGTGCTATACTGACAGGCTAAAGCGAAATGATTTAGGTGACCACATTTGAAACATTGTTGTCCCCAAGCAGAACATCCTCTTTTCCGGTGACGTAATCTACAAAAACGACATCTAGTTGTTGATTGGGGAGACGATTGCGTTGAAGATGACAATTTTGGCGATGATAGACTGGAACTTGTCACCTGACTGTCATTCCGTTTTGAGAAACGCTTCTTTCTAGTGTTCACCGTATACATCCCACTTTCTGTCTTCGGCTTCTATAACCGTAACTGTTATTCGGCGCATTCCATATTACAAGCGATTTCCGTAGCCTTCTGAAAAGTCAAATCCTTCATGTTAAATAGTTTGCGTCTAATCGAATCATCAACTCCGGAAACAAACTGATCTATTAGCTGTTCTTCTAAACAACAAGTGTATCCACAATAAGATGTTTGCTTTTTGAGGTCCAATACGAAAGTAGTAATCGTCTTATATGGTTTTTGTCTCATCGAGTGGAATTGATATCCTTCCGAGATAAGATTAACTTCTGGCAGCATAAAATGTTTCCGTCCCTGTTTTAATCTCTTCTTAAGACTTCTCCGAAGGGGAAGCAGGCCAACAAATATTGCAAATCTGCTCATAGGTTTCTGATCCAATCACTGCAAACATGGTTGATATTTTCTGTTCTTCTGGAACTTGTGTGCCAATGCACAAATGCTCAAAACCATCTAAATATGTCTGTAAACGATCTGTCTCACTGTTAAATGGCGGAAGGCTTGGGAATGATGACATACTGATTTATTAGTTCTTCTTCTACTCAAATATCTATCTATCTATCTATATGTATCTATATCCTACCGACTACGCCAAATTATTCTGTTGGGATTATTTTACGTAGGTTCTCGGTTCTATTCTTTTATTTCTTGGATTTCACCAATCAAATGTTATCACTAGCTTACTTCTACGCTGAGCTATTGCAAAACCACTACTTCAGAAATTTTCTTAAGTTGCTTTATTCTCAATCAGAACCTATCTGATTATCTTATTTACAACTCATTATCATCATACATTCTTTTACTCATAATTATCATCATCGTCTTACTAATTCTTATGCCTCTTAGCTATCCTTTTAAACTCTTACCACAATTATCTTGACCTCCAAATATCTTCCTTACTATCTTCCATGAATCTAATCTCTATAATCTCTACCTAATTTCTATATTTGCACATACTCATAATTAACTATCTTCTTTAGAAACGGCTATTGTCACATTTTAAAACACTTTGTACCTACATACTCGTATATTCCAACAGTCTTCCCTGTCCATCAACTAAGAGTGCTGCAGTGTCTAATCTGCTTAACATTTTTTTCAGATAATATTTCATATGTGTAGTTCCACTTGATTTTTGAAATAAGTTTACATACTAATTTCTTATTTCTAAAACAACAAACTCGTGAGATATTCTATCTTTTGCATATATTTTAAATCACCTCTTTCTCTTTCAATCTCCTCCTTCCCCTCAGGATGTGATTAAAAGTTCTAAATAGCCTCCTGTTGTCTTTGATATAGTTATTTAGAAGTATGTCAAAATTAGTGCCATGTCCAAAATCATTGTCGCATCTCTATAAATATATTGTTGCGGGAATATAATTTGATAACGAATTCGCCCGGTGTTTCTTACGTGCATAATCGGCAAAGATATGCATGTGGAAAATTTCATGTGAAAAGAGCAGTTAATAAGAACAATGAAACGAAAATAAAACTTTCTTGTCCATTTACCAACAGTTTGTTTTACTCATTATAATTTTCGTATTTATAATTCTTTTCCTATGAAATTTCCCGATTATACAAATAGTATCAGTATTAAAAGTACCCTGTAAAATCATTATCATATTATATCTTTACAAGAAGGCAGTTATAGATATGCGACAATCATTTCCGACATGAGTGTACAGTACGAAATACTGATTTCCTGCGCACCATGCATGTTGTCTGGACGATAACTATTACATTGATGCATGGAAAGAGAACCTAATAATTTTTTTATTCATTTATTTTTAAGATTGTGTTTTATACTGATGTGAGTTATCGTATCAAACAAGAACTTTATTGCGTATTATGTTTACATCATAGCTAATCACAAGCCATATAGATATTTCTTTACTACTGTATTTCTTTAAGATTCTTGTATTATCACCGTAGGTGAGTAAAACTTAATTATCAAGATCACACTTTTAACAGCGTGAAATAACAAAATGTAAGGGTCTAAATTGATAGAAAGTGAGTTCCCGCGCTGCAATGCTATCATGCTGTAATGACTAATGTACTGTTATTTGATGTACAAAGCTAACCAAGAGAATTTCGAAATAAATTGATATTTTGCACTCTTCATCAGGTCAGTAAATTACATAAATTGTTAAACTTCACAACTTCACGAATTATAATATTCAAAACAAACTAGTATTTTTACTATTTTAAAAATACAAATGAAGTTATATTTTGATTAATTGTATCCTTAATCCTTGATCATAGTCCTTAACGTAATTTTCATGTCTTATTAAGTTTATCAGTCAATATCATATTGTTAGCGACACATTGTCCAGTAGTTTGGTTGGGTTGTAAAAAGTCAGTTATTCTAGAACAAAAAAAAAAAAAAAAAGGAAAATAAAGCAAACCAGAAGCTTCATTATAAATGTGGAATGACTCCAGCGAGGTGAAATTAAGGGCAATTCTATGTCTTGAAGAGCTCAATCGGATGCCAAGTAGAATCTCTCATTTCTTGTTTTAATTTTCTCTACCGTTTCGATGTTCATTTACAAAAACCAATTTCCCATAAATTGTTTACTTATTTGGCAGACAATAGAAAGATCAAAATTATCTCTTCAGTCTGTTCAATGGAAGTATTTCAAGATTTGAGTTATTCACCTTTTAGGCATTTCCATATTTTTCTTTATTTTTCTATAAGTTGGAATAATGACGTATATAATGCAGAATGTCATAATACGTTTTTTTCAAACCTTGCTACTGTGTTTCTTGTATGATTCTTATCAATCAAGTATTAATGAGACACTAGAAAAATATGAAACTAAATCTTCCACATTTAAGTCTCTCATATGTAAACTAAAAGAGACAGTGATGATAAGAATTAATGAAATGGTGAAATAAAGGAAGTGAAAGGAAACGGGAGAATCCCGAGGTAGTTTATGATGATAATGATTGTTACCGCAATTAGTGTTTCACGTCACTAATGCATTTCCATTTTTCTAGCTCCATCAAATAATAGGATATTAAAATAAAATTTTCTAAAATGTATGTTAGTGTAAAAAGAAATGAAAAACAGCTTTGACTTCCCCAAGAAAAATGCGCTCTCCGTAATTTCAAAAATATCAAATTTTAAGCTGGATGAAGCCAGGAAAATGCTAGCCCATCCACTTAAAATAAATATTTGACAACTCCTGAGGATTTAGGACAAACATACACTTATAATGTTAAACCAACTAAATATTGTTCACTTATATTTCTCGATATTAAGGAATTAAAATGCTGATATACTTGTACCCAAACAGTGTCAGCTTATCCAGAGAGAATACACAAGTGAAACCTATTGTAAAATTTAGGGCAAAAATGTGCATTCAAACACATGTTTGGTATACTTATTAAGTCAAAACTTTCAAGCTTTCATTTCTTTCACCGAACAATTTCATTTAAGGTTTTCGTTACAGGAAGGAAATCTTTGATCCCCACATTTCTAAGCAACTAGTGTTCTCTACTCATTGTACTCCTTTCACAGTGAGGCTGGATCTATTGAACATGTTTGATATGTTGCACGAGTACTCCTAATTACTAACAGAACTGTGGTTAGTACCTCAAGATCTTTATCAAGTTTGGGATACTTACCCTATAAAAACGTTTGGCAAATTTTCATCTGATTACCTGGATGAACACACTTTCTTCTATGATCACTTGGTATAGTAACATATGATGCCAAAGTGTATATTTCATGAGATCTTTTTCATATATAATTTCTGGTTCTGTTGATATCACAAACACCGCTGTACAAATGGAACTTTCTTGATGACTTTGTGATGAACTGAGCATGATGGCTTTGTGAATCATATACTATAATACGATTAATTCTTGTTTGCTTGTAAGCATTATCTAAAAATGACTAAAGCATTTTATGAAATTTCTAAAACAACTTTTGAAGGTAAATGATGGTTTTTAAGAAACAGCGTGTGTGATTCTAACGACTCCAATAAGGTTACAAAGCAAGATGTTTCATAAACTGTTGGATACAAGTTATTCCCTGTGTATATCTTCATAAGCATTCGGGAAAATTTTTGGAGTAGTGAAAGAATTTTTATTCTTTAGGGAGTACTTTTCCTTAATGAAAAAATCCTTATTATTCCCTATCAATTCTGACACTGGCTACTACCTACAATCACGTATATTGTATAAAAAATTATGATAGAACAATGAGGTCCTAGTAGGTGTTTGGAATGCGTTTCAACAACTCGATTTAAACGTTTCACAAAGAGGCTTGGAAAAAAGAACAGCGCATACGGTATGTAGCTTTCCCAGATAAAAATTTTATTACGCTAGCCTTACAACTTTGTTTAAACACAAGTTTCCTTTAAAATTTGTTCAGAGTGTTTAACAAGTTTAGCAGCAATAAATAACCTGTACTCTGAAATTTTGACTATTTCTGATGGCTTGATACCCGCCTACATTCCTATTAATTTCTTAGGTTTACCGTAAAAGTATGTGTTTACATAATACAGCTTATATTATATGACTTTATATACATTATATTACGTTTCACAATCTTATAATGAGAACATGAAATATTTTTCATTTCATGATTCAATGCTTTTAGCTTAATATTAAGGTATTTTGATGTACTGCGGTAGAAGTAAGAAAATAGTACAAGAAATAGAGATTTCAACCCTATTTTTCATTTTGTGCATCTTGTATTCCAGATTACGTGTATCCTGTTAAACTTGCAAATGGATCTTTTACTTACGAAGGCAAAATGGGAACTGTTGCAGGATGGGGACGTACCTCAGACCGTATGTCTACTCGTTTTTATATCACGTATATGGATATTTGCATACATGATACTTTGTAGCACTACTTCTAATAGCTATTATGTGCAAATGACTTACGTACTAATGCCAGAAAACGGGTTTTAGAGACTCTGAGCACTAATATTGCTCGCATTCCGCATAAAAAAGTAGATCAATATCTCCGTTAAATAATATAAACATCAATAACAAATTATTTAAAAACACTTTCGTCAGTATTGGTTTTATTATTGTTGTTAATTTGTAGAACATCTAACTAGCATACACATGATAATACTGGCATAGAACACTTAATAATCGATTGCTTCAAACGATACTAACATCTTCTGGTGAAAATCTATTACTAGATATGTAAAAGTGATTTTACTAAATTACGGCTTCCCAAAACTTCATTTATTAGTACCTGCACGAAAAAAATAATATTACTCTAAGTCTAAAAGCATCTTCAGTGATTTTCATGAAATTTTGTTAGTAAGAAAGAATTATAGCAAGGATTGATGTTACGACATGTTGATTGGTGGTGTATAAAGAACCTATATTTTCAGATCGCATCCTTAATTTTGATATCAGTTCTATTGGTGTTTTGTAAAAATCTATTTCTTTGTGCAAGACACAGATTTAGCTACGTATCAAATTTACCAAAGGCTGTATAATAGTATATGAATAACGAACATTTTTCGTGGTTTTCAATTTACACATTGAAAACAGCAAACTTTGGTTTCATGAAGGTTTTTTCAGAAACTATATTTTCATGGGACTTCTGATTTAGTTCGTAAAGGTGAGAGAACAATTTCCTTATCATTTGGTAATTATGCATTTCTCAATATGAAAAATTGCCTTAAGTAAGAATCAACCGTAAAGAAGCTGTACGTAATGTCTCAGGAACAATGTTTTCTGGAAGTCTATGTTTTAGTTTTAAACAACTCTTCTTCGTTGCACGATAAAGTAACATTACTTTGCTAAGCCTAGGATTTGACCAAAGCAAGGTACTTGGCGTCTGCAGCAACAATATTCTTAGTGATTTCACAATATCATTAAAATTTGGTGAAAGAAACGAGTTCCACCAGCAGAAACCAATTTAGCTAAGTCTTGATGTTGGCACAACTCATGTCCTATAGTCAGTGCAACGAATATATCGGATGACATTTTTACACGTGCAGAATTTTGTTAAAATTATGCAAAAATGCACTTTAAAATAATGAAGATATATTTAATTGAACTTTGATCCTAAGAGTCTGTGGAAGTTATCATTACGGAAAAGCCGAAGACGATTAAAATAATATGAATGAACCATTTAATCACATTATATGGTAGTGCACAAAATTTTGTGTCTATACATTTTCTGTTGGACACTGAATCATTATGAGAACACAACATTGCTACACGTCTTGCAAATAAGAACAGAAATGAAACACTGAACAGCTGAACAAGACTGTACTATTGATAAAAATAAATACTTTTATCTAAGTATTTATATCTATCAATAGTACAGTCTTGTTCAGCAGTTTAATGTTTTATTTCTGAGCCATTATGTTAAAATACAATCTTCACACTTGTCCCGAAAGGTAATTTTCGTAAACAACAATAAAGTCAAGATTTTACTAAATATTTTGACTAATTCAAATTCCACAGAAAATTATTGGAAAAACTTTCTTATAATATTCAAGCAAACTTAAAACAAGACATTCTATAGGTTCTGTTATCATTTTATCATTACGTTTCCTTATACCACTATTACTTCGATACGTACGATAGGTACGTAAAGTTTAGGTAAACTTATTTTTTAACTTATGAATTAACAATGACTATTTCAATACCTTTAGTTACATAAGTATAATTTTTATGCGGTTATAGATCCTAAAATTAATTATGTTACAATGAATTAAACAATTATGGCAGAAGATAAGAAACGTAAATTTTACACATGGTAGTAATCAAGGGTATATTTATATATTGATACCTAAACTGTACGCACGGCAAACAATAAATAGCAAAAATTAGAAGTCACACAAAACACTAGCATACAGAACCTTATATTACGCCATCAAGGTTCTAAGTAACCAGTGGAAGCACTGCTGGCAGGTTAAGCGTATGCAGTTGTTGGGAGAGAGGAGTAAGTAGAAACAGTGGATGCACGTAAATTTTACACGTAATAGTAATATAGGTTTAATAAATGATATTTTCCATAATTGAGTGGTAGAAAGTACAATCTCAAGTCCGAGCTTTCCTACAGTCGCGGAAAGGTCTCTCTTAGTTAGAAGAAAATTATTAGATGCAGTTTCAAACTAATACTTACAATTGAACAATACTTACTACAGACTTAAGACTTACCTAAATTAATTTTGCCCAGATTTTTTCAAATAAGATGTTATTGTTCATTCCATCCATACAAGTATATCCTTTCTGTATTATGAAAATGACTTTCCAACAAGCTCCTTGAGAATCATTAGAATCGTTTTCAAGTTAAGATTAAGTGAATTAAGACATTCGTGAACGGTTGAATGTCAACCTTTACAATAGAAGAGCAAAATATCTGATTTCCCTTATCTCTGAAAAAATCATGCATCCTCTCCTCTGCTAAGAAAGTTCAGCTCACATCGTTTTTAGAGAGAGAATAGGAAAAAGAAACAACCATAAGTAGAACATATGATTGTTATTAAGTCTCTTTACTGGTTCTACGAATATGATAAGAAACCATAAACAGAAATGACGCACTACGTCTCGATCATGAAAACAATCAGTATCGCAACTCCTAGAAATTTAGACACTTAGCCTTGAGACATCTGAATTAAACTTGTTGCAATGAAATATTTATTTTCGCAATTAAAAACAAATACTTGTCAGATAATGATATGATACTTCTGGGGAGAATTTATTTATTTACCACTCCTGTCCCACTGGTTCTAGTTTTACAAACGAGTGATCAAAGCTGAGTAAAGAATGTGAGAAATGTTCGATTGTATGTTACAACTATTCTCAGAAAATTTGCAAATATGTACACTTGTGTCTTCTTCGGAAGTCTATAGTAAGGGGTCAGGAGATATATTATTTTAATGATTCTTCTAACATATGTTTAAAATTCTCTAACTTAATTTAATATAGTTAAATTTAAATACGTTAAGTGTTAAATTTCTGAACTAGGCTAATAGAATAACTTGTAAGGAAAACGAAATCCATGTTTACTGTTTTTAGAGGGTTTCGAATTAAAATCGACCAGATTGAAAACTATAGCAAATCTGAACTTTGTGAATTATTCAAAATGTTTTCCAGATTCTGAGATTCATAATTTATTTTGCGACTGAAGCCAGTTCCGTAAAAACAGGCTATTGCACTTAAGTTATATACTATTTTCTAAATAATTCTAACCAGGCACTACTAATCTAATAGTAACACTTATTTCGTGTATGAAAACAGACATTTACAATCTTCTTGTTCTTTTTATGTCTTTGGAACAGACACGTCAAAATTGAGCTCTAGGTTGAAGTATGTTCAAGTCAAAGTTATATCTAATAAGAAATGTAGCAGTCGTTATGCAAATGGAATTATTGGTGATGATGCTCTGTGTACCGATGGTTCAGACCATGAAAGCATTTGCAAGGTATGTTTAATTTTCTCTACATATAAATTATAAGGAATCTAAAATGTACTCTACTCTTAATATAAATGTTTATACTTATTGAATTATACGTTTAAATTACATTTATCGGTACAAAGTAAACTGTTGCAATACCATCTCTCAATATGCTTCAATGAAACATTAATTGTTCACTTTAATAAGGAATGCCAGCTCGGAAGACACAAACGCAGTTCTTGCTTTGACATTAGTTCGAGCTGATCATATTTTTTATTATAGGCTTTCATGCCACTAAGATATCGCAACGAAAACTGTGATATTCAACGATTTTAAACAAAAAAGTTAATGAAATAATATCTTTGTTTGTAACTCTTGTGTAAATAAATATTGAAAAGGGCGGACACAAAGCAGGGGAAGACCTAATTCCTTTCTAATATTCGCAGAATAATTAGATATCCAAAATTGCTAGAGCAGTACGTTCAAAATTGCTCAGTAGTTACAATATAGCATGAAATGTGATGCAATAGAAAATCTGTACAAAATTACTTAGTAGTTACAATATAGCGTGAAATGTGATGGAATAGAAAATCTATAAATCTTTGACGAATTATGGGAAATTTATGTTACAAAGTGGTTGCCTGTATTAGTAAACTCTATGCACAATTTAAACCCCGTAAATAGTCAGGCTAGTCTCAAATAATATTTTCATGAACTTTGTACTAAATATGAAAAACTATGATGTTTTATTTATTGTGGATACATATTATACACAGGGAATATAATACGCAATTAAATTATGAATACTGGTCGAACAGTTCTTTTAAAACTGCAGTTAGTATATCAAAAATGATTCAGAGTAGATTTTGAAAAATATCCTCATTCAACACTCATATTCCACCCAAAATGGTTCCTATGTTAATAGCTAACACTTTTAAGAAATGTTTCTGTCAAAATTAGGGATGTTCTGTGTGTCGTCTGTGGATTAGTTATATTTCATGCATTCGGTACGCGTTTTTTTGTATTCGATCACTGGTGCCAACACTAACCTTGGACATAAACCTGAGTATAGGCTGCTGACGTAACATTAAGCAGCAGATCCTATCTCATACAACCCAGTGTTGAAAAGGCAAGTTAAGGTCTAACTAATATATTAATTGATAACAAATGTCGAGTATTTTGTAAACAACACCTAAGTACCTTCTTCAGCAGACCGAAAATAAAAAGAAAATGTCTTATTAAAACCAAAACTAAATAGTTAAATGTGCTATTTGACATTGGTTTTGAGACATAAGAAGATACATATTTGCATTTTTATGTTCAGTAGTTTAAGGATTTTACTTTTATTATTTTCAATTAGCTTAAACGGTGCCTCGATAGAACTACTTATAATGGATTTCAGAGATGTGGAAATAAATATCAAAATTTCATTTCTCGAAAACAGTGGGTTCGTCCCTATGCTCAGGACAGCCTTTTAGTTCATAAAAAGTACAGGGATAAAAATGATAAATGTTTTTACATACTTTGTCATAAGTCAAATATCAAGTAAGAAATTGGGTTCAAAAATCATCCAAAGTCACTATCAACCCTTAATAGCAAAGGTCAAAGAAGTTTTGAAAACGTGAATTCTAATCCTCCTGTGTTTATAGAAATAATAAGAAATAGCTCAACTTATATTAAAACTTGATTGAAAGATTATAACTGAAATACAAAAATATTACTTGACGTAATGACCCAGCTTGTAGTAGCCTTTCAATGTACACACTATTCTCAATATATATATATATATATATATATATATATATATATATAAACAAGAATAATGTTACAACTAAAATAAAGTGATGGGAAGATTTTGGAACATAGACATATGTAAGTAACAACCAGTTATCAATTTTGGAGTACTACTTCATAATTTCAAATTACGGTTTATACGCTTTTGGTACCACGTAACATCTAGAAGATATATGTGTATTTAGAATCACGAACTTTTTATCCGTGGATAAATATCTTGTTATGGTGGGAATATTCAGTGCTAAATTTCGTTAATCTCGAGAGTAATGAATGGAAACACATACTACTCCCTCCAATACGAATTATCTTATTCTTGTTTAGTCAAATATGCAGGAATTGAGTAACTAGATGTTGATAATTATGAAAATGTGAATTTAATGTAGTTTTGTAATGAATTCCAATTGCCAATTGCTGTTCACATACAGAAAAGTAAGACAAATATTTTGGAATTTTAAAGAATGTTATCTTAAATGTTCATAAATACATTTTGACCGTTCAATGCTTAGTAAATAGAAAACTGAGTGCTTCTAAAAGGTACCATTCCTACGTCAAGAAACCAAGTTCATAAATTCATAATGCCATCACTAAGTATTTCACAAATACTTCGCTCACGGCTCACCCTGGATATATTAGTATGAATTTTGCGATTGTGAAAAATGTCCTTTTTAGTTGTTTGCTATTGCTATTTTAAATATACTAAATAATTAATAGTCGTTTTGTATTATTCGTTACAAGTTGTAACATATTTAAATTATTGTTCAATTTGAAAGAAAGGTGTTAAAACATATGAGTATTTTTTCAACCAAATCTAGAACACTTGAATACCAAGTAAAATCATAAGCTTTTTATTCTAAATAACATATTTTTCTTCCATCCGTAATTTATCTTTGAATTGATACGAGATTATGTTTGGACGTGAGAACTTACATTTTAATAAATAAGTTATTTTGAAATTATAGTAACACACATACATACACACACAACAACATATACACCACATACATTACTTGAACATCTATAGGTAAAATATTTCTTTATGGTCTATTATTTAAATCTGTAACTTTTAGTGCTTATTCCGTAGAAAAGACCATTTTGTAATTTAAACCGATATATATATATATATATATATATATATATATATATATATATATATATATATATATATATATATATATATATATATATATATAAAATTAATAATTCAATAAAATTAATTACCTAGGTATATTTGTTATGTGTAACGTTATTTACACTTTTCGGGAGCGTACTATGTTTGGATAATTCAAGTGTTCTCTGTGAACTTGTAAATATAATATACATTTAATAATAATAATAATAATAATAATAATAATAATAATAATAATAATAATAATAATAATAATCTATTTTATTCCATAACTTTGCAGAATGATTTTGGTGGTGCATTAATAGTAGATGGAATTCAAGTTGGAGTAGCCAGAAGTATATCTTTCAAGGGATGTGAGAAAGGATATCCTGCAGTTTATGTTAGAGTAACTTCCATTAGAGAGTGGATTCGTGATATTACAGGAATTTAAGTTTTGTCAATCATTAATTTAGTTAGTACAAATGAAATGTACAGTATATTTTCTTGGAAATGTATTCAATTCATATAAAAAACTATCATTAATCAAGATATTTTTGTTAGTTATAATTTTCAATAGAATGTTATAAAACAATGTAAATAAATTTTTATCATAAATTATGTTCACAAGATATTTAAATTTTGATTGGATTTTATTTTACTAGATAACCTCAAGAACAAAGTATCTGCAGAGGTAAGAGATTGCTTGTATAAAATATTAACAAATAATGACTTCTTGGTGTTTTCCAATAGATCGTTAATTTTCAATTAACATTGTTACAAGAGTCATATAAGGTTGCAAAAGGATGAACATAGCACTTTAATCTGCTATTGTGACACTGTATATTTCGTATATTACCGTTTAGTCTGTTAACTCTTGCTAAATACTGGAGAAGCACATTAGCATTATTGTTCAAATAACTCTGACACAAGAGCACTGCCAGAATTTGTTATATCACAATCCTGTGTTCTTTCATCCTCATTGAGGAAATATATATATTTAGTTACATTACACACAGAACTGTCCTCTTTTAAAATTGTTTCAGTATATAGGATGAAGTATATTTTGGGATTGTGTATTACTTCCTCATATTGAAATGGATTCTCATGCACCCTCGTTGAGAGTTTGCTTCTCACCAATACGAAGTAAAAAGCAAATAGTGTTATTCCCTATAAATATGGGATACTTATGCTCGTGAAACACTGACATAGCCAGTCATGCGTCGAATTGTGTTCGAGTGTCACTACAGCTAATTTTTATCATGGCTAAATGTAGCATTCTAACTCAACATACAGATCTATCGCAAAGTACCTATTTTACCGCTTATTCATAAATATTTTAGAAATGGAGAGTACTTGAGCGTGTCTCTTACTATGGAAATTATATTTTAGGTTTAGCATCATTTCCTTCAATTATACACTCTTACAATCTCTAGTAAATTAACATAAAATTCTACCACTATTAAGCCTTTATAGAGAAGCGTGATATATAAACACGCAGTCGACAATTTCGATGAGATCGGATGAGGTATAAAAACGTCAGAATAACATTTATCGACGAGCAGCTATTAGAAACCACACGTAACTTTTACGAGTAGAAATTTTACATTTGTTAAGAAAAATACATAAAAGAAGCGTAGTAGGTTTTAAACAAAGAGAGCTTATTAGCCTCTGTTTCGTAGAAGGCCCAAGCAATTGAAAATTTGTTTACAGGGAGTTGGGGAAATCAAAACTAGGAGTGGTAAATTGGTCCGCCAACCGCTGTGTGACAAGGAATAAACTTTTCTTACAAAGCGTACACTTTACGTGCGGTTCCAGTTCAAGGGTTAAGTTTCACATTTAGTACGAATACATGTAACATCTAAACTTTTATCGACTTCTTTCCGAAATGCACTTCTCATTCTTATTCCTTATGTTAGGTGCTTATACTAAAAGCCCTCTTTTGGTTCTGAAACCATGAAACATAGACCTGTTGATTTACATAAGTTGATCTATAATTTCTCAAGTCTGCATTGAAACTATGAGAAACGAGATGTATTGTTAAATTTGAATTTAATGGTAGTGGGCAGGAAGGGAAGAACTGCCAGTCACTCGCCAGGCTGTGGCTAATAAATTACTGCTAAACGATAATTTTATAAAATTTAGATACGGCGATAAATTCTCTAGCATATACTGTTTGCAATATCAGAAATGGGGGGGCATTATGCGACGCATCCAATTGCAATGCAGAAACTAACCCACCAGCAATACCACAAACTCCAAAGATGGCATAAACTGAAAACTTCCAGAAGAACATAGACTGCGCGTGAATTGCGACACAACAGAATGCCTCTTTGTTCAATAATAAGTCCATTTCTGGAGAGTGTGTTGACATGCACAAAATTACTCAGAAACAATAACATTAACAGAAAATTATGCTTTGCATTTGTGTGATTGTCCGAGTCACCGTGCATAGTGAACAGCTGGTACTTCATAAGGCAATCAGTGCTGTTATTCTGTATGTTAACAACAATTGGAACATGTTCATGAAGAGTTGAAAACTATGGATTCAGTATTTCGTTTCTTAAAGTAGGTTAGAGTGCCGTTGAGTACCGTGGCTCTATAAGTCGAGGACCTACAACTTAATGTGGGATCGAAACTACAAGAGCTCTCACTTAAAATTGGACCCAGGTCCTCACAAAAAATTTGAAATTAACCACATAACTAGTAGGGAGTTGGGATTTAGTACCTGGTAAAAGGAGATATATAATTGTGCTTAACACTACACGAATCCACATACCACTATGTTAGCCATAACGCTATTATTCGATTTGATTGGGAAACATGAATTCCCTATATTTTGCTGACATTGTCATATTACCAATTGTTCTACGTAATATTACCAAATACAATCATCTGTAGGAATGACTGCTGCAACCAATCAAAGAGGTAGGCCCATCCACGATATTCTTTTAAAATTACGTCCCATCGTTTTCCACCGCCATGACCGGCTATTGTTCTTCATTATAATTTCTCACTTCCTAAGTTACTTCTGGTCACGAAAACCTAGACTGTTATTTAGGAGTTTAAGTCGAACCTGACGAATTTTCTTTAGATTGGATTTATTTTTTCGCAGTTTTTTGTTACAGGCAAGGTTAGAAATTGTATGAGAATATTACTGTATGCGTACTGTAATGTCTTTACCTGTTTTTATTTTAAACGTATACGTACTGTACATGAAGATACTTTAATATTCGGTGGAGAACTTGATAGATGGTTTATATTTTACATTTAGAATGATTAGAAAACTGAGAGGTTCAAAAGGCAATGTCATAAATGTAACCCCACTAAAATAATTCACTATCAGTTTTAGTCGATTTGTTCATTATTTCACTGGAAATTCCAGTGTCTCTATAACATGCCATCATCCGATTACCTTCTCTGGAGCAAAAACTAAGGAGTGATTTATAAAGAAAAATTGAAATCAACAAGGTAAAATACAATATCATGAGAAAACGATCTTATTAATCTTTTGCATAGGATTAAGGGAGAAAAATTCCTGTTCATCGCACGTAATTAGTTTCATTGAAAACCCCTGGCTGATATAACCAGAGGTCCTACATTGAGTCACTGGCGAGCCCTAAACAGCGCTAAATTCAATACGGCCCTGTTGGAGTGGAGGTTACTCGACTTTGCGTTATGTATGTCCAAAGCAAGAAATGTAATGGACAGATAGAGACTGGTATTTCGATACTGGCAATAAGAACTCATGGGTATCTCTAATGTTTTGCGGAGATAGGTATAAAAATGTAATAAATTCTAATTACTCTAAATGGATCTGCTTTATTTCCTTTCAATGCACTTTGAAAAAACTGTTAAAAAGAAAAAACAATATTTTTGTTCATTCATAAATTCTCTAATTACTATTAGTTAAATAATTTATAACTAATTACTTACATCTAAACTTAAATCTAACCTCTTTCTTTTAAATCTTGTATTCTTCGTTTCATTTCATCTTTGTCTGTCTTAATCATGTTTTATTCTTTTAATTACGTTATTAATCCTTCATTCTTTAAATATATTTCATAATGTCTAATCTAGTATGCATATTTCATCTTATAATACATATATTTTATTATCGTGCACTCTCAATGCTAGTTTATTTTCTTACACTGAGAATATATTATTTTCTACCTTGAAAATATTTTGTATTTTTAGACTTTTTATTTTCTATAATAAAATATTTACAATCTTCTAAAGTTATTTTTAAGAATCTATCATGTGATTCCTTTTGCTCTTCTTATTTTTTATTGCCTTTATATTTACATCATTAAAGAAAGTTTATTTTAGTTTTTCTTAATAGCATATATTTATGATTTAAGACCTAGAACGTTTTCTATTTTATATCACCTCTAAGTTCATTTTTAAATGTTTTCTGTATTTATTTATTGACCAACTTTAAACATTATTTCTTATTTCTTTCCGTAATCACATGTGTCTAAATGTTCATAGTTATTTTCACATCTTCATACTTACCTTCTCTTTCTGTATGCACTGTGACAGAGTCAGTATACAATTTCACTTTATCATCGTATCTTTTCTTTAAAATATTGTAACAGATATCCTATAAACAGATTTTAGATACATTCAGAATAGATTTCAACGCAAATAACCATGTTCAAAATTATTTTAGTTTTATATATAGGAATAGGTAAAAAAAATTCAGAAATTTTTATTCCATCATTAACACTAGGTTGGACAACTATTTTCCTATTAGATGTTTATTATGTGCATTCTTATATCTACTGCCTTTATTATGTTTTCTTATAGTTTTAACAAGCAAATAATTATTTGCAAGTTTATAAAAATCTTTTTTTAAAAATTTATTCTCTGCTTGTTTTTAAGGTTCTGCATTTAAATTTGTATATCTTCAACCACGCTGATTATTTAATTGCTAATATTTTCCTTGATTTTTAAAAATTAAGACCTTGTGATAAACACAAAAAAGATTTTGACAATGCAATATATACAATTTTCTTTTCATAAAGTATTTTTAACAATTTCGGAAGTTTCTTATTATTTATATAATTTTCTGCAGCTAACGGTAACTCTTAACATTTATTACGAACCTCTTTTGAATATTCCATATTTACTTCTAAAATATACCCAATATTAGAATCGGATTTTGTTGTAATATTTCATTTATCAAATATTTCTCTTTTCTTGTAAATATATACAAGTACTGAAAATCTCCATAAAGCATATTACAGTTCATAACCATCCATATTCATCATTCATATTCACATACATTATATAAGAAATTTTCTTATTAGGATTATAGCGTTTGGGTCTCAAATTACCTGCTACTTTAATTCAAATTTCTCTTTGACAAAAATATAAATAAATCGAAAAATCTTTATTGAATTGATCTTTCTTTTTCATCTTTGTATTTTACCTTAATGTTATATCTGATTTTAATTTTGACGTTTTTCCTCCTGAACATCTAATAAATAAATGTCATGCAGAGCTGAATTAACACTGGAATAAATATTGGGTTTGTATATATTAAATTATAATATGAGCCGCTCTTCTAAATTGTCCGGTTAAATGAGAGTAACTAGTAACTTTTTTGAATGATTTGTTATAATTCTTTGTTATACTTATCAAGTAAATCTTATATACTTTTGTTTCCTGTTCTTTTACTAGTAACTTTTCTACATGATCTCCATCAACTTAATTTCTTCCATATACAATTCTTCTGAATGTTTCAATATTCTTCAATTTTGTTTTCTAAATATCTAATTTAAAAATATAACCTCGATCTTCTTTAAAAATCCATTTGCTATATTATTGCCTATATAGTCGAGAGTTTCACTTTTGTAAGAATTTTAAAATCATTTAACATCGTAAGTAAACTTGTTAGGCTTACAAATTTCATAAGCATTTACACAAGATACATACTTCTGCATTAGGTTGGTAGGTATTATTTTTTTTCCTAATATTGATGTGAGATCTGCAATTATTGTGAATGAAATTCTTAAAATGTGTTTGTTTTTAACAAATTAAGCTTCTTCTGGAATATTATTTTTGAATTAGAATTTAACACACAATATTCTCCCTGTTCTTTCATAGCTCTTTTGGCTCGAAATACCTACTCAAACTTCGTTCCATAATATCGTCCTATGCTCATGGCTAGTTAACTGTTGTCCAATAAGATTATATAAATACTTAAAATCCAAGAATAGTGTCTGCTCCGCTTATATTATAAATAAAACAGACGATCATGTTTCTCTTTCTTTACTTTTACAATTGTAATTAGCAAATTTGAAAAGCTGTTATCAAGTCCAAACACACAGATTGAAATATTCGCTTTTAAACTAGCTTATATGCTTGCTTGTAATTTGAATAGAAAATGAATGTCTAAATTATTTTAATTCATCTTCATGCTTTTTTAATTCAATAACTTTTTCTGCATTCATATTAATAAAATATAATGCCGATAAGCTTAACCGTAGAATCTTTATCTTCTTTTAATATTATTCCAAGCTGTTCTTAATTACTTGTGCACACTTTGTTGATATTATTGATGTTATTTAGTTTTATTGTTTTTGTCCATTTTCTTTTGTCCTTCTCCCACTTGTTAACATTTCCCTGTGCAAAATGGCAAAATTATGCTGTGCCTGGGAATTTGTTCAATAAATAAATAAATAAATAAATAAATAAAGTTACAGTCGGAAGCTGTATTTAAGAAGATCCATTCATTTTAAAATACTTATTAGTTATAAATTGTAAAGAGTCCATAGCGTTCAACATCAACTCCTGTCCTCTTCTCTGACATTCTTTTATTTCTATTCCAGTTCGTTCATAGTGTTTTCGTAAAATTCATTTAAGTTTCTAGATTCTAGCAATATTCGATTTGTTGCTTTAAAATTATGTTCTTGTATTTTGTTTCCTTTCTGAAAGTTTTAAATAAACAATATACGTATTTACTTTAATGCATTAAGATGTTTGAAATATGCTCTAACTTTATTTTTTATAATTCTATCACTTAATTTAAAGTTTTTGTAGTATTTTCATACTCTCCAATATTTCTTACTTTTAATGTTTGCAATCTATTAATAAAAGATATTCTATTTAATTCACAGTTTTCATGTTTTGGATCTTCAAATATTTTTACTATAATCGAAACACTTTATTGAGTTTTAATTTGTTATATCCCCTTTCTGTTTCTGTTGTTCATAATGTAATATGGTCAATCAGTTTAAACTTTTAGTCAGCTATAACATCTTGTCCCCTTTTCTTTAAATATTTTTTCAATTCAATTACGGTATGGTTATTTAAATTGTTCAGCATTTTCTTGTTTTACACTTTCATTTGATTTCATTATTTCCAAATTGTTTTAACATTATTAATAAAACAAATCTCTTATTTATTACATTGAAAATGATCGTCTAGAATTGTTTTCCATTTTATATCATTTTTACAATTTTGGTTTTATAAATCTTTTTTCACAACTTCAGGTTTATGGCAGTTTGACAAATCTTCTTCCAAAGCTTCAATTTTACAAACACTCTTTAAAAATAAGTTACCATGATAAAATTATCTGTTATGTATTATACAGAAAAATCTTTTCAGTTATCTTCTTTGACTACCAGTTCATTTTTGTTTCCTTCATATTTTATTGACACACGTTTTCACTTCTGTTATTATTACTACGACTTTCACCATGATTATCATTATTAGATATAAAAGGACTATTATTACTTCTTTATCATAATGGAATATTAAAGACAACTGTTAATTTAATAGCCTATTAGACATCCACTATTAGTTTCAATATTACTGTGCAATCGAATATATTTACGTTAATAAGATTTGTATTAATCAGTTTTAATTTTATATACATTGGACAGTTATTGTTTTCCTTAGCCATCTAACCAAACATTGTTTACAGAATACGTAATTATATATTCTTTCTAACTTTTACATTTCTTTTATAACAAATAGAACTTCTTAATTTGAATTTTTTCTTTTTCATTGAATACTTTTTATTTTACGTTGAAATTCTAAAGACAAATTTTATTTCGTAAATATACTTTTCCAATGTACTTTATCATTGAACTCAAAAATAAATTATTCTGCATGATTTTGCGTACATTACGTATCTCAACAAAAAAACTATATCTAAATTCCTTTTATCAGGTACTGATAATGTTTATTTAGTAGATAGATATAACCGATCAACAAAATACAGGGTGTCCACAACGAAACACCGACATTTTAAAGCAAAATCACTGAGAGGAAAATTTATGTACTATATTTACTATACATGAAAATAATAATGCAACTCATCAACTTTTCATAGCAAGGCACAAACACACAAAGTTCACTATATTTGTACATCGACATCTCGGTGATCGGCATCTTCGTGAAGAATATCAAGCTAATACTCGATTTCATGCCATGTGTTGTGGAGCATGTCTTCTTTGATAGAGTTTATAACAGCTCTTATGCTTTGTTTCAAGTCCAATGTTGTTTATTGTTGTATATACTCTGTCTCTGATGTACTCCCACAAGAAGAAATTTAGTGAGGTAATGTGGAGCGAACGTGGAGGCCAAGGAATAGCCCCGCGACGACCAATCCAACGACTTTGGAATGTGTCATATAGAAACTGTCAGACTGCATGGCTCCAGCGTTTGGGGCACCCTCCCATTGAAAGATTACTGTTGGCTGCATGCCACATGTGGTACAGAAAATTTTTCCAACATATCCAAGTAACTGTTACCAGTGACAGTCTTCTCTTAAACGAAAAACGTCTCGACAATCCAATTTTGCATCACACCATACTACACATTTACTTTCAGACTGTCACGCACGTGTTCTCTGAGTGTATGGGGATTTTCTGTACCCCAAGAATGGACATTGTGACTATTCGCTTTACCTGAAACATGAAAGGCAGTCTAATCTGAACACTTCACGCGCGATAAAAATGTATCGTCATCAGCAATTCGATCTAGCATATTGAACGTAAACGCTTCTTGCTTCTTTTCAGTTATCAGGCTTGATTTCTTACCATTTGTACCTTCTATGCGTACAAGCGCAGTCGATGGTGAAACACTTCGTGAAAGTTCGTACGTTCCATATCAAGTTCTCTCCTGCTTGTTCAACTTACTTCTGAGGACTCCTTTCAAATAAGCTTCGCACATTTTCTACAACCCGATCGTTGATTCTAGGTTTATCACCAGCGTGTCCTTTCATAACATTACCGGTCACCACAAACTGATCACACAATTTCCCTATAGTCTTGAATGACGGAGGTTCCTTGTTGTACACACGATGAAAGTTTCGTTGCCTCAAATAACCGATTTTGTTTCAGCATGCTACTACTCAAACTATGCACGCTTCTTTTCACTGTACTTTCTTACAGAATCGATTGTTTCAGTGCCAGTACGACTATTGCGCTATAACACTAACATATATACTTTTCGTGTTGTTGCTTCCGCTCATTTACAAATCACAACTGTAAAATATGCATCAAAAATATAGATTTTTGAATGGTTGGAGTCTCATTGTGCACCCGCTGTATTTAAATTCTGTAATGAAATTCTAAGAGAATTCCTGATTTGGTGGTATTTCATTCCACCATACCAGATCTTTGAAATCTCTAAAAATCTCTAACAGATTTTTCAGATCACCATTACTTCATTGAAATTGCCTTCCAATTTAGTTTGTCTTTGAATTATCTTCTAAAATTTTCTGAAGGTTTTGATAGTATGAAATTACTATTCAATTTATTTTTATCCTCAAATTCTCTTATAAAACTTCCTGGAAGCTTCTGATTGTGAGAAATTTCATTCCAATCTACATTATATTGAAACTGCCTAAATATTCTCTAAAAGTTTATCTCGAGTAGATGGATTTGTCCAATTTAGTTTCTTAATCTTGAAAATGCTAACTATACAATAATTTGATTCTTCATAACGAAAATTTCTTGTCAATTCATGTATTTGTGTGTATTTCAACATTTCTCGTTGCTTCTAATTAAATTTATTTATTGTTAATATCACGTATTTCCTTCGTTCACTGTCATTATCTAGATGATTCAACAGATAACAACTAAAAAGATTCTTTTCTGAAAGTTTGGTAATAGAATGTTTAGATTCTTGTTTTCCTTGGTGTTATACTATTGTTGGTGAGGATATTACATCTTTATGTTTTCTGGTATGATTGATTAACTCAGTTTTTCTTCGTTTGGAATATCATTTGATTTTCTTTTCTTTACAAATATTTTTTTATTTAAGCGAGTATTTTCTTGTTTCCATTATGATCATTTGATTTGACTTGATTTTGTCATATCTTCCTTAACATTATTATTAAGACTTACCTTTTATTTGTTATATGAAACGAAGTCACGTTTTCAATTTTCTAATAAAACTTCTTTCATAATGTCAATTTTTAAATTTGATTTCTCTGTCTTTTATACCAAAACATATCTAAATTATACATAATTATATGTAACATTTACAAGTTGTCATGTTTACAGTGAAATCATTTATTCCGTTTAAATTTTTAGCTGTATCTATTGAAAGTAGATTAATCCAAATAAACAACTACTAATTTCAGAACTAACTTGTATATTGTCTTGCACATTTTTCACAAGTAAAATGAAATTATTTGTAGAAATAAACTACTTTTGAGGTCCCATACTAACACCTCGGTTTTCAGTTGGAGAATTTCAATTTATCTCATTTCTTATAGGTTCATTCCTAAAAGAGAAAACAGCTGATGAATATAATATCCATTCTTTAAGATTTTCAAGCCATTATATTTCATGAACAGTTTGTATTTTATTATATGTTTTAAAACATTTTCGTGTCTCGCAACATTATCAACTTAACCATGTAATGGTTTATCAATAAAGTATTTAAAAATAAATAAACAAGCAATTTTAAATACGTGTTAGAGCTCTGTGCTAGTGGTCCAGGGGTCAGGAGTTCGAATCTTCTGGATTTGTTTTGAATTTCTTAAATTTGTCTTAATTACATTAATTTTCACATTGCTTCCGCTTCTTTTCTGCACTAAAACGCGCGTCATTTTAAAAAGGGAGCCGATCACTTGGGCATTTATTTCTTTTTCTTTTCTAGGGTCATTTAATTTAATTTGGAAATAATTCAACCGGAATCTGGTCCGAAAATCGTGACTGTATTGTATTACAAATTATAGTTGTTATACTTACACGATTGTGATCTAGTATGTAGAAAAAATACACACAATAAAATTTAGGAATGTTACTGTTTCGTTTTATTAATATTGATAATGCCGCGGGCACTTATTTTCTTCACAGTAATAATGAATCGCTTGCTATACGGTTTGCAAATAACGAGACCCAAAGAGGTGTTCGTGGCGAACCGACTCCTAAAATCTCTCTTGAGAGCATATAAGTACTGGACAGTACGTCGAGCAAGCAGTCGTTTTTTTATCGTTTATTGGCCTTTTCCCAACTTTAATACTATAGTTTTGCGAAAAGACAATTCGCGTCAAAAACAGATACATTTTCTCTTGAAGGTTCAATCTAATGTTTAGATACCCCAATTCAGGACAAAGTATTTTCAAAATACTACTTCAGAAAGATCAATGGGATCAATTTCAAGATATCTATCTACATATATATATATATATATATATATATATATATATATATATATATATATATATATATATATATATATATATATATTTAAAATGTTCGTACTTAGCAAGTAAAAGAAGCTTTTACGTAATTATTATAAAGGTCTCATAAATCGTTTTTCCTTCTCAATATACACAAGTGAAATGATAAAGTCTCAACTACATTTAAAAATCATTTTAGATATTTCAGTTGTTTCCACACTAGCCATTTTATTAATACAAAATAGAAAATAAAATAGAGAAATTTTCCACATTCTCGTCTAGAAACGAAATTCTTGAAAACGCTTAGACAAATCTCAATTATTTTTCATTATGAGTTTATATACAGAGTTTCGTCTGAAGAACGTAAAGGGCTAGTGAGATACTTTTATTTTTGCGAATATCTTGCAATCTCTCCTCCCTCAGAACACTAACTTTAATAAAAGTGAATGATAATAGAGGACACGAGAAAACTACTTTGTTAACAAAAATTAAATTCAAATTGTTCAGTGATTTTCCCAATGATATATATAAGTCAATATGAAAGTAAAGAAATATGTTATACAATATACCTATTTCTTCTTAAACACATAATTTTTAGAGAGTCTGGGGTAAATATTCATTTATTTCTAACGAGGAGTATACACCCCAAGTTCAGTTTCGCTAGCTTCAGGACTCTTGTAGTATTCCACTTGTGTCATTACTCGACTTAGTATATGAATGTTGCTAAAATTAACAGAATATAGATCAGATCCAAACCAAGTACTAACTATATTCAAAAATCACTTCAACTGTATCACTCGTATATACTATGTAATCAAAAGTATCCAGACACCTGGCTGAAAATGACTTACAAGTTTGTGGCGATTTCCATCGGTACTGCTGGAATTCAATATGGTGTTGGCCCACCCTTAGCCTTGATGACAGCTTCCACTCAAGTAGGCATACTTTCAATCAGGTGCTAGAAGGTTTCTTGCAGAACGGCAGCACATTCTTCACGGAGTGCTGAACTGAGCATAGGTATGGATGTAGGTAGGTGAGGCCTGGCACGAAGTCGGAGTTTCAAAACATCCCAAAGGTTTTCTATATGATTCAAGTCAGGACTCTGTGTAGACCAGTCCATTACAGCGATGTTATGGTCGTGTAACCACTCCGCCACAGGCTGTGCAGTAAGAACAGGTGCTCTATCGTGTTGAAAGATGTAATCGCCACCTCCGAATTGCTCTCCAACAGTGGGAAGCAAGAAGGTGATTAAAACATCAATGTAGGCCTGCGCTGTGAGAGTGCCACGCAAAACAAGAAGGGGTGCAAACCGCCTCCAAGAAAAACACGACCACACCTTAACACCACCACCTCCGAATTTTACTGTTGGCACTACACAGCCTGACAGATTACGTTCACCGGACATTCGCCATACCCACACCCTGCCATCGGATCGCCACATTGTGCATCATGATTCGTCACTCCACACAACGTTTCTCCACTGTTCATTCGTACAATGTTTAGCTCCTTACTCCAAGCGAGACGTCGTTTGGCATTTGCCTGCGTGATGTGTGGCTTATGAGCAGCTGCTCGATCATAAAATCCAAGTTTTCTCATGTCACGCCTAACTGTCATAGTACTTGGAGTGGATCCTGATGCAAATTGGAATTGCTGTGTGATGATCTGGATGGATGTCTGCCTATTACAATTTGCGACCCTCTTCAACTAGCGGCGGTCTCTGTCAGTCAACAGACGAGGTCGGCCTGTACGCTTTTTGCTGTACACGTCCCTTCACGTTTCCACTTTACTATCACATCAAGCACAGTGGACCTAGGGATGTTTAGGAGTATGGAAATCTCGCATACAGATTTCTGCCACAAGTGACACTCAATCACCTGACCACGTTGGAAGTCCGTTTTCCCATTTTGCTTTCTCACGATGTGTAATGACTACTGAGGTCTCTGATAATGAGTACCTGGCAGTAGGTGTCAGGACTATGCAAAACGTATGGAACTACGAATATGAAAAACGTATGTTTTTGGGGTGTCTGGATACTTTTGATCACACAGTATATATATCCTAATTTATTCCTCAGAAGAAAATTGGTCCTAACGTAAGTATTTCCTCTGGTACACACCTTTATATCTGTATTATTAGAGTGCTCTGAGGAGACTTTTAGTTGTTATAGGTTAATTGAAAATAAAATTAAGAAGTGACCATATCTTTGAATATTTTATCATAGATCTTAAGTTACCCTTCTCAAATTGAAATAACCTCAATATAAGTTTATACTCTCCTTTAAATCTTTATGTCTGCACTATTGTTATTCAAAAGTACTATTATGTTATGGTTAATCGAATGAAGTAAAAAAATCATATTGACTATATTTCCGACACACACACACACACACACACACACACACACACACACACACACACACACACACACACACACACACACACACACACGTGTTTGCCTTAGGCAATCATGCCAGAACAAGTTCGATCATGCCTACCATAATCGAGGTCGAATACTAGTGATGGAAAACATATCTCGTCACGGTTTCAATACATAAGATAATATCTTTCACATCAAGACTTGGGAAAGTCATGTTTCATTTTGTTTATACAGGCATCTCTACGAGAATATGACAGATTTTCATCCTACGTTGTGAAAACATTATCCAATGATACAGGAAGCTTCCGTTATTAGATTATGTTCAATCAATGTAATCCAATACGTTTTGAAACATTCATATCCATCTTAGCACCCCAGGGAACGTTCCCAGGCTAAAATTTCCCACATGGGACTCCAACACTTAACAACACGATTTTGCATGGGTATGTATTTCGATATTAGACTCATAAAGCGTTTCTCATCTCACGTTTTTAGAAAAAATCATGAAATATAATATTTACCTTAGCAACTAAGACCAATTTCATACAATCTGCTGAGAAGCTTCGATCATTTGAATATCACGCCTTCAGTTCATAACCTACAGGCATTTCGTGGGAATAGGACCAAGGGGCTACATCGCTTATGCTCTTCGGCTTTTCAGGAGGAGCAGGGGTGGCGGGGGTTCAAATAACTAGACGATATAAGACGAGAAGACGAAAAAAGGCATGTTTCATCTTGTTTCTATAACTGGTAGGCGTCCAAGAGTATACTTCCTTATTCTAGCATAGCAACATATTGGTTTAGGTCGGTTTAGAGCCCTCTGATAACGGATTTAGGGCCAAAATTTTCCCACGCTGATGAAAGAAGGGACATCTACTACCGCGAGATATTTATGAATACATCCAAAACTATACAATAAAATCCTTATTCTTAGACTTTTCGAACCTACTCCGCATCTCCTCAGTGGTTGGAGAATCTCCATGGCGAGAGTTTCCGTTGGTGCAAGCTGAAAGCGAAAGTAAACACGAAAGTGAAAGAGAATTGATTTTAATAACAGCAAATTTTAAAATTCGTTTGAGGTATCTCCCTAACGATTTTCGTTCCCTGATTGGCATCAAAATGGAAAATAGTTCCACTTTCAATCCGATCAGATTAAATTCTTCAACTAAGGTGACAATTTCTCCCACATATACAACTAATTAACTGAAAAGTGAATAAGAATTCAAATCCTGGGAAAATGAGAGATTATTTAGCCAACTTGTGATTATACCGGCTGGCATGCCATTTCTTCTGTGTATTTAAGTGTTATTTACCGTAAATTTTGTGAACTAAGTGCAAAGTAGAAAATTATAAGTTAGTGAGTAGCAGTAGTACATAGACCCTAAGACTAACGCTAAAGTGACACGATTGAATATATATTGAGTATTTACTTAGGTCCAGATCAGTTTGTTGTATGTGTTAACATGTGTCTGACTGCAATTGATTTAACATTTATT
Source organism: Thermobia domestica (assembly GCF_964235325.1). Classification (NCBI taxonomy): domain Eukaryota; kingdom Metazoa; phylum Arthropoda; class Insecta; order Zygentoma; family Lepismatidae; genus Thermobia; species Thermobia domestica. Next base: position 172,325,948 of record NC_137458.1, read on the forward strand.
TCTTTTTATTTTTTCAAGAAGATTAACGGAAATACACCATACATGGAATACATTATTAGGCTTTCGACTATATTTCAGCATTATCCCGTGTTATCTCTTTTCTCTTTCTTCTTCCTCTCAAAACCCTCTCTACACTATTCTGTCTTTACGATATCCTATTCGAAATCTTTCCTCTGTATTATTTTCTTTTATATACTATTCTTTCCAGATAGACTGTCTCTTTGAAAACGACCAGCTCGGGAGAGTAATACTCCCGGAAGTACGTTTTCTCGTGCGCTACTCTAGCCAGCTGTTTTACGCGCTATCCTAGTCAGTTGTTTTAAGTTGGTCACAAAACCTATATCATTTAGTACAAGGGAACAAAACGAGCCTTATATCATGGAGTACAAGGGCAACAAAACGAGCCCTGCGGGGCTTCTAACCCGTTCCTACCACTACTACTACTACTACCTATCTGCACAAAAGTAAGTAAATTATATTTTTGAGTATTATTTTCGTATTATTTTAATGTAAAAAAGTGTTATAAAAATGTAAAAAAATGTTTAAAAAAAGTAAAAAATCTTTCCTAGGGCCGGGTTTGAACTCACGCCAAAACAGATTTTCGTTATTAGCATACAGCGCTAGCCCACTCGGCCACGAGGACCGACAGCAACAATCGTCTGAACTCAGCTATTTGAATGCAACGTGGCAAGACATAGATAACGCCAACCAATCAGAACTCTGTTTTTCGTTTCTACTAGCGGGAGCATTACACTCCTGAGCTAGTCCTCTTTGAAAGGTCAATCTATTTCTTCTTCTTCTTCTTCTTCTTCTTCATCTTCCTTCTCCCGTTCTTCTTCGTCTCCCTCTCCTTCCTTCCACTTAACTTTACATTTTACTCTTTTAACTTCCTAATGTAAGAGAAAATGAAACATAATTCAGTCCTTACCATGTGTATTACAATGCACGGGATTTCAACCTGTATTTAAAAAAAATATTCTGAAGTTTGATGATAAATAAAAGCAAAGAGAAGAACTTTAAAAATAGAATGAACGACTTACATTGGAAGTTAATTCTACTTTACATTTTTTTTTAACAATTTAGTACGCGACATCAATCATTGCATTTTTTAACGACCTGTAGCTCTCAAACCGTTGAGATTAGGACCTATGTTCATAGGAACGGTTTTGCTTAGAATCACTCAAACTACTATTTCCCAAAACATTACCCCCTCCTCCTGGGACAACATATATATATATATATATATATATATATATATATATATATATATATATATATATATATATATATATATATACAGTATATATCATATTATGTGTCACCAAAACAGGGATCTTTCTATGAACTTTCATTATTAAAAGCATTAATTAGCAACTAATTAAACATATAAATAACTATTTTACACTTTAAAAATGAACATTAACTACAAAATACGTATGCACATAAAAATAGGACTTATTACACGTTATTTTTATATATACAGTAAGTATTTTACAACTTTGTTACTTTCTTTTTATTGTTCCACTAAATATATTTGTGATTTACTATAAGAAGCTGCAGTATACTCCTAAAAGAATTCTTTAAAGCTTTCAATATGGCTCAGAGAGGGAAGCCACATCTCAAAGCATCTTGTTTCTCTTGCCGGGACGTAAGCAGCGTATTTTTGAACTGTTTGAAGCTTTGTATCTCCGTAACTTATAAATATTTTCTTGAATTTTTTCTTGTATTTGCTATATTGAGGATTAGTTCTACACGATGGTCATAAAAGGTTTTTCTCAGAAAAGAAACGTCCATTATCTGAGACGTTATGAGAAAAAAAATTACAAAGTTTGCATACTTTACCAGAGCCTCGCTCTGAAGCGCCACTGAGAGAGCAGTGACGATTTTTGTAAAGATCCTTCCTTTTCCTGATCCTGAGCTTTTTCTCTGTCTCTTTTGCGCGAACCGTCTGTCAGACTGATCAAGCCAAGGGCAGCCGGTTCTACAGATCGAGGCAGGGGACCTGCTCCCCCTGGACAACTATCCAAACGGGTTGTCCTACCTTCATTATCATCAAGAACTTCCACTCCATCATTATTTTTTTCAATTTCAAGCGTCACGGTTTTCCAGCACACATCGGTTTCTTGCGATGGGAGATTCAGATACTCATCCTGGGTCCTTGGTGGATGGACGCCACTCTGGCTTACCTCCTGTCTTTGTCACTCCGTCCGCTTCGACCGCGAAGGTGGTCAAGCGGAAGGAAAAGGGCAATAGGCAGAGAACCCAATCGGGCAGTTCCACAGCATCCAATGTTTCAACTGTCTCCACAAGGTCCAGGTCTCCAAGACAGCAACTCTATGCTGACACCATCAAACAGCCTCGCCATCAAGCCAAGAAACCGCACAAAGATAATGCTTCAGACTGTTCTGATATGGAAGCCGGTGACATGAACTCTTCTGCAGTCAATCCAACTCACTATTCGCCTATCAACAAACCTTCTGAAAAACCTATACTTCATTCATTTCTACTACAACACTACGACACTAAGTATAGCAATGAGAAATTCATAACTCTCCAAATTCGGAAATATCTTCCAAGTATACCGATCTCAGAAGTCATCAAAACCAGAAATGGCTACACCTTCAAATCCACAGATCCGCAGTTTCTCACCACTGTCAGGAATAAGGCTTCATATGAAATATTTGGCAAGAATGCCACAATGTCATCTCTTTCTTCTGCACGCCAAAAACAACCGCCACCCCCTAAACGTCCGCCATTTCTCTCTGTCGTGCTCCGTGGGGTTGATCCATCATATTCTGATGACGAAATTCAAGAGGAACTTCAACTCGCTGGTCATACCATTCACAAAGTAATACGTATACGTAACAATAATGGTGCAACATATATGGTTCGTGTTCTTACTTCCTCACAAAACACCATTGATTCCTTGCTTACTAGTGGCGCTTACATCTATCATCGTCGGCACAGAGTCGAGCCCTCACGCTCGCCCGCTCCTCTTCCTGTGCGGTGCGAAAATTGCCAGACTTACAATAATCATAGTACCAGTAGTTGCAAAAATCCGCCTGTTTGTGGGTACTGCGCAGGATCTCATCAAACACGCTCTTATCAGAATCTCCAACGGCCACCTGAATGTCCAACTTGTCACGACCAACATCCGGCATACAGCTATAAGTGCAAAAATAAACCCCAACCTGACCAACAACACCCAGATTTAGTAGTTCCACTTCGTATCCCAGACCCTTCACCTCTTCCTGCCCAACAAACTACAGATCCAGTTACAATTCAACAACTACTTCAATTTCTTACACTTACTTTACAGAACATCCATCCCTTCCAGTGTACTCACATTCTGCAACAACTCACCAAGGCCGCAAAGTCTGTTTTTAATGTCAACTTCTACGCCACATACACCAACAACTTTGTTCATTTTCATACATCACCACAAGAAACAGCCGTTTAAACATACTTATCATGGATTTAGTCTTCCTCTTACTTAATATTCGCTCTCTACCAACAAACAAAATTCTATTCGAAGCACTGCTACTTGAGGAACACGTATCTGTTTTCTTACTAAATGAAACTTTCCTAACGAAAACCATTCCTTGCAGCATTCCTCGCTTACGCTTCTACGTCAGGACAACACAGCACCAGCATTACGGGCCAATGGTGGCGTAGCGATCGGTTTTCGCAATCATATTCCTTACCGCCAACAAATTTGTCCCATTCCTCACCTACCCGAACATCTCATTTCTACATTATACTTCAAGTCCATCATGATCACCTTTGCCACTATTTATGTTCGACCTGGTCACCCTATTCCTCTTGCTTTTTTCAGTCACATATCCCATAACTTTAAACATTATATCATCCTCGCCGATATCAACTATCATAGTCGCACTCTTCTAGAACGCACACAGTTCTCTGACCATATTACCACTCATACTACTGGCATTCTGCATATTCCTCCGACTCCTACCAGGCCTATTTCAAATACCACCCCTGATGTAGCTATCACGTCCAATACACTTGCTGCTCACATCACCCTTACAGTTCTCGACCTCCTAGGCAGTGATCATGCTCCACTCAAGCTTTCTTATCATATGGGCTCTGCTCGGCCCCATACAGTCCCTCCGCCGATTGAAACACCATTTTTTGACAAAGCAGACTGGGAACATTATCGCAACCTATCTTACTACTGCCATAGCACATTTACATCCTCCCACTACATCAGAAGAGCTTTTCGCACATGTTGACACTATAACTTCTGAAATTACCCATGCTTCAGAGATGTATATCCCTACTAATAGTTCAACACCATATAAGCCTAAATTGCCTCCGAATTATCTTGCTCAAGTCAAACGCTCTCCACAAGCTTATCGAGACTACATCAGAACACAGAATCCCGAAGCTCTTCGTCTCCACCGTCAGCTGCAACGTTCAGTCAAAAATTACATTCAAGCGTACAAACGCCGTCAGTGGATAAAAACTTGCAATAACCTTGCTGAAAGTGCTCATCCTTCACGTTATTGGAAACGTCTTAACGCACTCTGTGGCAAATACAACAAAACCTCATACCCTATCATCATCAACAATAGCCACGCACCTTCTGATCAAGATAAAGCCAATGCCTTTGCCGATTATCTGCAAGACATCTTTACACCATCCCCTCATACCCGCATCTTTGGTCATCCAGTCGATCATGTAAACACCACAAATTCAATCCTCCAACCAAATATTAATCATCCTTTGCCGCCACACGAACTCACATCTCCCATCACCATTACTGACATAACAACGGTTGTTCAACATAAACGCAACTCCGCTCCTGGCTTTGATTCCATCACCTATCGCCATATTAAAGAAAGTCCTATTTCTCTACTTCTTCTCCTTGCCTCCATTTACACTTTTATTCTTAGAACCGGCTTTTTTCCTGCCAAATGGAAAATGTCCAAAACCCTCATGTTCCCGAAACCAAACAAACCTCCCAGCGACGTCTCTTCGTATCGACCAATACAACTAACATCCACTTTCAGCAAAATCCTTGAACGCATCCTTGTCAACAGACTTCATCCATATCTTCGTACACGTAATCTCTTACCATCTTTTCAAGCTGGATTTCGACCGTCGTATTCCATTAACGATCAGCTTCAACGTCTAACCACCCTCATTACAAATCACTATAATTCTGTCCGTCCTTCCTGCCTTGTTCTATTTGACCTAGAAAAAGCATTCGATAAAGTCTGGCACCTTACACTGATTTTCAAACTCATCAAATGTAAATTGCCCATGTCTTACATCCGCTTTATTTTTCAATTTGGCCTGCCGTTTCACTTATGTTAATATCAACAATCATCTGTCACATCCTATATTCTTGAACTCTGGTGTTCCTCAAGGCTCAGCTCTGTCTCCTTTGCTCTATTTACTGTTTGTTTCCGACTTTCCTTCTCTTCCAGACGCTGTTTATCCTTTTCAATATGCAGATGACACCGCCTTCCTTGCCCTTGGACGTACCATTAGTCATATCAAAATCATCTTGCAGGAATCTATAAATCGTTTCTCTCATTGGTGTAGTAAATGGCACCTCACCATTAACGCTTCCAAGACACAGGCCATAGTATTTCTGCCCCCACGAAAACGTTCCAGGACCCACAGAAATCCTTCGCTTCTTTCTTTGTCAGTTCAAGGTACGCCGATCCGTCCATCTAAAACAGTCACGTATCTTGGTATTGTTTTTGACCACCATCTCACCTGGGTTCCTCATCTTAACTACACGAAAACCAAAGTCTATAATCGTCTGAATCTTCTTAAACGTCTCACTGGAACTACCTGGGGCCCCAGCTCCAAACTCATACTCAACACCTACAAAGCCTTTCTCCGGCCTGTGCTCACATATGGTTTCACTGCCTGGATATCAGCTCCCGTGTCCTACTACTACAAACTTGCCACCTTTGAACGCCATGCCTTCCGTATTGCTCATCGCATATCTCTTCCCAGTCCAACTAGATACCTGTATTCACTCATCACTTTTCCTACACTACTTTACCACTTCGAATCTCTTCGCCAAAAGTTCATTACTGTCCGCTATATGCAGCAACAACCACTCCTGTTAGCCACCATGCACTACCTTGCACTTTCATCGGCACCCCCTCGATATTACCACCTCCCACTAAATTTGCTTTTTACCTTGTATTGTTATACCTTGCCACCAAATCATCCCGACTCAGAACTCTTGCAGGACCATCGATTGCATGTTCATCTTCCGCATATATATCCATCACATCAAGCACAGTGATCAACCTCTGTCTCTAACAGGGCCTCCCCCGTCTTCATCAGCCTAGCGTCGCCCCTAGGCAGAAGATAACCTGCATTCGTCCTTACTAATATTTCCCATGTGTTGTGACGTCATCTGCACCTCATTCCATCCCTCATCTTCATCTTTGCAAAAGAAAAAAAAACTGCATTCCTTAATATTATTGTAATTGTTGTTACTATTTATTATATGTTATGTATTACCTTCCCCAATAATGATTATGGACTCAAAGCCCATAATGACCTACCAATTGAAGTATTTATTAATAAAGGAACATCTCATAGCCCAACACCAGTCATACCACATCCAAATAGCTTCCTTTGCAACCCTTCCCTCCAAGAGGGTGTAGCCCTCTACAGGGTAGCTAGCCTTCTGGCTAGCACTAAAAAAAAAAAAAAAAAAAAAAGAAATACAAAGTTTGTACGATAACTCTAAATAGCACTGTTCTTACATTATAAGATCTATTTGCAATATATGAACATGAATCTGTTACTTTAGAAAGGAGCTTCAGATAGAAATCTTATAGATGAAATATCTCCAAAATGATCAAAATTGGACTTGATTCCTTATGAGCTAAACGCACTACATAGATGACAATGGTGGACGTTGTTAACATTCAGAATTTCAGGATGCAAGGATTTATTAACTTTTCCTAAAACGTCTTTTTTATTATTATTATTACAACGCTATAACTTGGTAGCCAAAGAAATGAATTTATCAGTGACATGTGGCAACAACTTTTGCTCATAGAATATTCTTTTCGTTTGATAGATTTCCGTTTATTATGTTCGTAACGTTTAAAGAATGTTTGACCTGAATTTCTTAATCTCTATAGAGACAATGTAAGTTTTGGTTTATAGTAACTGCTTCCCATCAGAGTAATGTATTTTAAGCAACAGCATAAACAGAAAATTTGTTACTAATAAAATGTACTATAGTTTGTACTAAATTAATAGATGTTTTTTATTTATATTTTTTCCTGAATATATTAAAAATTTCGTATGTGTAGGAAACAATACAATTAGTATGTGCATCAGATTTAGGAAAACACAAGCAACAATAGTAGGAATCTACTAAACACTGCATTTTTCATTTACAGTATATAAATAAATGAACAAACTTTTCAACACAAAAAAGACAATAAATTATTATCTGCACGATGTTCATATTTTTTGCATCAAAAAAGGAACTGGATACATAGATCGGCCTTTCAGCCTTTGATGGTCGTAAAAAGTGAAAGGGTTCATGAAAGTCAGTGTACCAAATGAGTACAAAGTTCAAGCATTAAATGTTAATCTTGTAAGATGAGACCCGTAGTCAGAACGCTAAAACAGGGAATGCAAGACCGTTTCGTGCAGGATTGAGTTGAGGATATCTTACATCTATGTATATCTTCACACTAACAAAGAAATGGAAGTTTCAGGGAAGAACGTCAAGTCACCCTGGCCACCTCTAGTTAGGGTCCTATGTAAAATGGAAATGAGACACTATGTAGCAAGTCACACAAAGAAAACCAAGGAATAAAGCTCGGTTGTCGATATTGTCAATTTGACGTTTCCTTAGTATAAGGCACTTGATAATCTATTATACTGCTTGTTTCTGTGAAAATTACAGTTGGTAAGTTGATGAACAAACATTCATGTGTTGTAGTGCTCTTGTGTTGAACAAACATTCATGAAGCGGCTGCGGTGACTCAGTGGCATAGCGTTCACCTGTGGTGCATGTGGTCCTTGGTTCAATCCCAGCTCGTGGACTTTGTGGTGGACAAACACGATGTACATGGTTTTCCTAGGAGTTGTCCAGTTCCGTCCCACTTTCTTCATTCCATCACAATTCATTTCTCATTATTATCGTCTCCTTTAGTCTAGCCGGCATAAACGTGGGACATAAAACTTAAAGATGTCATTTCATTTCATTTGTAGTTAATGAAGCACTTCATACTAAAATTATCCTTGTAAGTTCGAAGAAACTTTTAAAATGGTAGAATGTCAACAACTATTTTTTATTTTATTTTCGGGATTCTTTATGTGACTCACTACAATATTTTCCATATGCATCTTAAATAGATATAACGTTTATTGTTTCAACTTCTATTAACACAATATACTGACTTTCATGAACACTTTTTCTTTTTATGACTGTCGTAGGTGAAGAAAGGAAGGTCATTAATCACTTTCTTTATTTTTCTCAATTCTGTTGGGAACTACGCACACGAATTTATCATCATGAACAGTTTTTTATCTCTTGATGCCATCTATTGATTGACAGATCGTTCATCTCTGGACAGCATTGCAGTTAAACAAAAATTAGTTTAAGAGTTAATTATATTTTCGTGATATATATGATTGGCCATACTCTGTATTGCATGAAGACGGTATACAAAGGGCACTAGGAAGTTTTGCAATACGACCTTATTTCTTATACTTTTCAAAGTACGTTCCACCACACATTACACATTTTGCCATTCTTTGAAACCAGTCGTCGAAGAAACTCTGCCATCTTTCGGCAGAGATCTCGGCACAATCATCATTCCAAGCCCTTAGTAGGGCGTCATCTCCTGTGAAACGCTTTGCTTTCAATCTGGTCTTCATATGGAAGAACTGTGCGAAGTTACAGGGAGCGAGATCTGGACTGTACGGAGGGTGCTATAGCAGTTTTAGTCCAGCGCTGGCCAAATACTATGAGTAAACTTAGGAACGGTGCTCTGGAGCATTAACGTGGTAAAAAAAAAAACATGTGTCCATTCTGAAGTTTGTGCGCAACAGTTTGAGAGCTGTAAGGAATTTAGGCAGACATAACTCGGTATGCCACTTCGCTGTGACTATTTTCTGTGCTTCTAAGACAACTCGCTCGACAATTTCTCGCACACTAGAAGATACTGCCACCATTCTCTTCTTCACTGATATGGACTTTCGAATAGCCACGAGAGTCTCCTCATCTTCTAACATCCACATTTTGTTTTGAGCCTTGGTCAGGACGCCATAGTAATAGAGCCAAATTTCGACATCTGTCACGCTACTGTTCACAGAGTAAGATTTTCCATTTTTAAATTGTTTCAACATTTCACGGCACCATGAAACACGGTGTGCCATCTGCTCGTCGGTCAAGTCATGTGGTACCCAAAGGGTACAAATCTTTCTAACTTGAAGATGATCGCGGAGAATAGCACGAACTACTGATGCATTAATGCTAAAGCATACATCTATTTGATTGTATGTAACCCGTCTATCTGTCTCAAGCATTTTCCTCATTGCAGCAATGTTTTGTTCAATCACAGATGAAGATGGCCGACCTGATCTAGCAGCGTCCTAAGGCTGAAATTTCCTTTTGAAACTCTCGGTACCACCTAAATATCGTTGTACGATAAGGACAATCTTCTCCAAGCACAGGAGTCATTATCTCTAAGCACTGATCAACACTTAAACCAGGAGCAAACTTTTAGCGCAAAATTACCCTGTTTACAGTTTTGACCACGACGACATCTCCATCTCTTTTCAATAAGACAGCTGAAAGTCAACTGACATTGAGACAATAACTAGAGCTTCTACAGTCCAAACATGTCTAAACACGCGCTAAGTTGTAAAACTTTCCTAGTGCACTTTTTACTTCATTATAAGTTTCATCTTACCAGGTAGGGTGATTATCATAGAGCATTCGTCACTTTAAATCAATGAAGTATATCTGTTGGTCTCATCTTTGATGAACAATTTTCATTATTCGAGATTATACAATACAAACAGGCCGAACTCTGTACATCAATAGCGCAAATAAGTAGGGGCAAAATTCCAGAGAAAGAAAAGAAAAGAAGGAAAGAAAAAAGAGAGACGAAAAATTTCTTGGAATGTATAAGATTAACAGCAGTATTAGATAATACAAACTAGTATGTACTTAAATCCTCTTCCTGCTTTAGGAAGTGGTCCTATAATGTACTCATGTTAGGAAAATGCATGTACATATAAAATGGAAGGAGAAAATAATGAAAGTGCTCAAAATCAAGGAAAAGCAGGGTTTATGTTTCAAAATTTTATTACGCTTCGCGTCAACCATTGTAGCGCCTCGCGGCTTATCTGTCGGCCTCACTCATATATATGGATGCGCTGTCATATACTCTCGCCCCGGGCGCTGATTTCCCACGGCACGGTACTACTTGTAAAACAGTATTTTAATCCCAGCATTGAGTCTCAGCTACATATCAAAATATACTGTAGGTGAGGCTAGCGCACCAACAACGTTTGCTCCTTTCTTTGATATGCATAATGTTAGGAATTCTAGCTTGCTCGTAGTGATCTCGGCCTTAACTGCTCAGAGGGCGCCTAGTTTTCTTACTCATTCAAGGCATTCTTCTTACTCATTCAACACATAATCGTTCCAATATAGTATTCCTCAAGTTCAGTGAAGACTGATAACGAGGCCAGGCGGATTCTCTTCATGCAGCAGAACAGACCAATTCAAAGTTTTTTCACCCACATGCAATGTTGTACTGCACCACCTGAAGAAAGCTATCCTCCAATGCTCTTTGACGACAAATTGTCTCCAAAGAAATTTTCTCCCTCTGGATCCGTGTGAGTGGAGATAGAAAGAAAGTGGAAAGATTAGGAGATCCTCTCGTCAACTAACGCTGACATGATTATGGACAAGCTATATCATGACGACCAGCAGTCTGATATTATTTTACCAATAAATGTTCATTTCCGTCAGAAAGAAAGTGTAGATTGTACACAAGAATGGGACTCTGTAGTATCCCTACAGAACCAATTAATAAAATACACAAACAAGAGGCACGTAGAACAGGCGAATAAGAAAGTAAAGAGACAGAGAAGAGTTTAAGCGTTCTTGATGTTAGTAAAATTGTAAATCATGAAAAATTTTGTAAACTGTTACCAATATTACCAATATTATTGTTCTCATAGTCTCTGTTTCTACACATATATTGTTAAATTGCCTTGCATTGTTAAAAAAACAATATATGTTAAAATATAACCACGCTTTTCTCTATCCTACGCTTGGCGACAAAAGATTAACGTGAGTTCCGCCTATTTCTGACTGTACAAATTCTATGAGGATAAGGACGTAACAAATCTGTACCATGACACAAAAACTTTTCTGTGTAACACATAATCCTGACAAAGTTTGCCTCACAGGATTTTCTAGAATAAAAATCAGCATTTTCTAAATGTATGTATGAGATCTTATATTGAAGTACATAATTTTGTTCAGCTCAGTATCACTGAATTGATATATTTCTCGTGTTTGGTATTCGTTTTCATTAAACGCTGGTAACTCTAGAAATACCAAGGAGGATGGGGGATTCTCTAACGCAAAGGGTAGGTTTTGGTTTTAAAAAATCCAACAAAACGTTATCTGATAGTTGTTTTTAGTTATTTGTTACTTACGGTTGCTTTACAACGATAAACAAATCATCAATTTTTCTTCCTTCCATCCCGGGTTTCGGCACCATATACAACGATAATAAAAAATCACTCTGGTTCCCTTTTTTAACAATAAATTCGAGCCATTAAATGACACACATTCCACTCCGTAGTTTGATTCCATTTATTTATTATAATAATATATGGTTGCCCCTGACAACCTACTATCCAAAATCTTATTATTTTAACATATGAATATCTTTATATATTAATCAATATCGACAATCATATTATTTGAAACATTTCTTTCTCTTCTTCTGCTGCCAGCCTCGTACATATTTCGAATAACTTATGACCCAAAGTTACAAATATACAATAAATTACAAATATTCAATACTGTTGTATATTATAGCGCCCGACGGACTTTTGTTTTTATTCATTAACTTCATAAAAAGAAAAAGGATTCTGGACCGTTTATCATTCGAGTTTTCGAATGAACCTCGTATACTTAGAAATTACAATTTAGATAATTATACATATATATATATATATATATATATATATATATATATATATATATATATATATATATATAATATTTAATTTTATAACAATATTATTATCATATTTTTTAAACTTTATCATCATCTTCATGTACTTATACGTTTCAACGACGATAAGGCACATTCGAGATTTGATTTACAAGTTATTTGATTCCTTTTCGGGGTCATTACATGCTTGTTACAATCCAACCATTATCTATTTGGGCAACATGAAGAAGGTTTTGAAAAAGATGTATGTGATATTCATGTAGTTGTTCTTTGAACACAAAAATGATCGAATATAAGATATAGTTAAACAAAATATAGATTAAGATTGAAATATCGATAATAATCAGAACATAACATAATAGTTAACGTCTTATTAACATCATGGAACTCAAATAAGATACGAATAAGAAACGAAATCATAATTAAACTAAAATCAATTGAATACAATCTTCTCGGACATCGAAAATCCATCATAAGTTACATGGCTAACAAATTCATCGTTGAAAACAAAACTTATTAACTTCAATTTATACCCTAGCATTACAAAGATGCTTTTAAATATAATTCAATAACATGGAACACGAATAATGTGATTGGTAATACAAATATAAAAAACACATAACATTAAGGCATTTGGTCATATTAAGCATCAATTTGATATGTCCCTTCAGAAGTCCCTACATAAGGTTAAGTTACATGACCAATAAGTTCATTCGAAACACATTGAAAGTAACAAATAGAGACACAATATTGCACATTATTTACTTCTTCAGTTCTTCGTTTCTTACATTGAGAATTTTCGTCATCTATGAGATTTTTACGAAGTCCACATCAAACGAAATTAGATCTAATGCTTACCTGCTTCTTAGGTGTACGTAATCGTACTACACTAGGATTAGGTTGAGTTATACAATCACTACCACTGTTACTACCAGGATTAGGTTCATTTACATCACCGGTAAAATTAGGTTCAGTTCTCATTCGTTTTACTGATGTCGAGATATCGTGTCTCTCAACATATCTGTACCTATTCTTTCCACAGTGCTTACGGTACTTCGTCCTACCACGGGTTTTATTTCTTCTGTGATTAGGTTCAGTTGTATCACGGTACACACGAATTTAACATCTTCCTGCACAATGGGATCAAATTTCAATCGCACATGAATGAATCGAAGTTGGTCTCGATTAATGTTAGTTCGGTTCAAGTGTTGTCATTATATTGTACCATTGAAGAATTTTCAAAATTTTGCAACGTCACACCTGGATAACTGAAATTAACGCACTGCATTACGTTCTGCGAAGACACCATCAGACCGTTCGTGAACATCATTCTGGTCTTTTCGTTGAATACACAATTCAACACCTCCAATTCAGTTGAAAAATCACTGCAAGTATTGGTGGGAACGCAAGCTTTCTTTCTGAATTTCACAAATATTGGAATCAACTTTCTTCCTGCTATATGAACCATAGGATTAATATCATTTTGGATATACGGGTAACGCAGACAGTTAATAGCGTTCTCAAGATGAGGATGGCCATAACTTTTCGCATACTGACACATACAAGAGTCTTCATTATATACCGGTACGACATCAGTAGGTCAATTAAAAACATTTGAACGAAGAGAAAACTTAGGATAATTTGATCCAATCATTACGGCAGTACGCTTATACGAACATTCAGCTAATTTCATACAAACATTCAAACAAACAAAGTCATATTTCTTCGTCGATGCCAACTTTGGATCCCCAGAAGGTTCAGGATCAGTTAACGTATTCCTGCTGACTGACGATGAAGTTCCTTCGCTAATTGTTTGTTTCAATTCTTGCCTCAGTACTGTTCGTTGATCTATCCATTGGTTTAGTTTTTTCAGTCGTTGATTCACTTTAGCAAATTGTTCAGCTTGGTCCTGAGCTTGGTTCTTAATCTGTAGAGATAGTTCCTCGCTACTTCGAGCTTGGTCTTTGAGTTGCTGTGATATTTCTCATAAAACTTGCAACATGCTTTCAGATGAATTTATTACTTGGTTGTCCATTATGGCTCAATCTTGATCGGTTGTTACTATGCTTCAAAAACGATACTTTCTATTCTCGGGTTTCCGACACCATATACAACGATAAAAAAATCAATATTTTCTTCCTTCCATCCCGGGTTTCGGCACCATATACAACGATAATAAAAACTCACTCTGGTTCCTTTTTTAAATAATAAATTCGAGCCATTAAATAACACACATTCCATTCCGTAGTTTGATTCCATTTATTTATTATAATAATATCTGGTTGCGCCTGACAACCTACTATCAAAAATCTTATTATTTTAATATAGGTTGTGAAGGGATATTGTTGAAGTCGCTTAGACCGTCGGAATTGTGTCTAAAAATGAGGATCATCTTGGAAACGTTCAAGCACTTCTTCGCAAACAACCAGGCCTTCCGTTCCTCCGTCAGAACTTTGGGAACAAGTTTGGCACACACTCTCCTCATCTTCAAATCTTCTATCACTAACTTGAACACCGTAGTTGGACCCAATCCCAGTCTATCACCAATTAATCTAACACTAAGGCAACGATCAGTGTTTAAGAATTCATGCACTTTCATCAGATTTTCCTCAGTTCGGCTTGTTTCAGGTCTCCAAGAGCGGTCCTAGCCTTCAAAGTTCTCGTGGCCCTCTTTGAACCTCTTGTGCCACGTGGAAACCATTGCAGGTAACATGGCGTTTTCTTCGTAGGCCTCTTGAATCATATGAAAAGTCTGTAAGTGTTTTGTTCAGTTTCGCACAGAACTTCACAGCATAACGCTGCTACAAATGCCGCTGCATTTTCCACTCACTCAGGTTTCGGCGGAGTTCACCGACACGCACTCACGCCACTAGACATCTACTCACTCGAAGGCAACTGACGCTCATATGCATGGTTAGCTGACATCCCCAACTACCGCATCCTGTCATTGGAAGGAGTCTGTACGCGCGCCCCTACTCAGGTAACACTTAGTCTTGAAACTTTGTGAACGCACCCTGTAGTGATATAAAAAATATAGATTAGAAAGTTGGATACTGTTCGCAAGGAGCCCTCTTCCTAGGGACTGTGCAGCACAATTTCATTTGAAGAACATAACATATATAATTTCAATGTCTGACTAGTATCTAGCCAGAATGTCAAAGATAACTCTATTTTCCATGTCTTTGAACTAAGCAAAATTTGTATCTGACCACACAACCCAACGAGAGAACACTTTTGTACTATTGGGGAGAGATATATCTAGTTTTACACACTTTATAGTCATCCTGACATCAACAAAGATTTTTGTAGAAAAAAATAAATAAGTCCTACATGTTTTATATTGGAATATTCTGTGTAGGTAGAGGCAATAAGGTCCAGAAATCTAACCCTTCACCTACTTATTTTATAAAAATACAAAATAGTCTTTCTGTCTACAAAGTTCGATGTATCTCCCTTATGATTAAGGGTGAAGGAAGTAATGTTTCATACGGGAACCCTTCGCTCATAGCAGCCACCGCGGTGTCCTGTAGCGACTTCAGGTTACGGTCCTAGGTGACCTCCTCGGCTCATGGCAGCCTCGTGAGGTATGGTTTGTATTGAGGAATCCCTTTGCTTGAAAGCAGCTTCCAAGGATTTTAGGATAGGTAAAGCTCCGTCCAGTGCGACGTTCAGAGCTCTTATGGGTTGGTGATCAGTGGTCAAATGATACCTCCTTCTTCTGTGATTCCTCTTTAATAGGCCCTCTGCCGGTGACTCGTCCTCTTTCGGTTCCCAACGTATTCATCTTCGTGTCTTCCTCTTCAGTGTTTCGTCTCCTTATTTATAAACATTATCACGTGTCCTCTGTAAAAATGTGCTCATGCTGTAATGTGTTGATCCTTACACAACCACACTGGAATAAATAATCTACAAGATTGTTTTTGTAAAACACTTTTGCAATGAACGGAAATTTCACATAAATATTTATACACTCGAAAAACACATTATAATGTAAACACTGTTAAAGTTTCAAGACACTTTAAAACACAACAAAATGACTAAAAACAATTGTTTTGAAATATATGCAATAAGAGTGGTAATAGCACTTTATTTCTCTTCCGGCTGAGCACAATCAAATTGTCATGATCACTTTATACAAAGAGGACAGAAAGTACTATAACTGTATTTAATAAATGTACGACCGTTCACTAATTGTGGGTATTGGTCGAGTTTTTGGTTCATTAAGACTGGTGTCAATATTAATAGCATGTTCGGTATTACCAGTCTGAACTGTATGATTATCAATTTGAACAGCAGCCGCCGACGAATTATGTTTTTCCAATGGTAGTGAGATGTCTGGACGATTTAAGTCTTTATCTTTGTAACGGGGGAGACACAAATAGGTGGTTATTATCATGAGAATTAAGGAATTAATAATAATTGAAATCAGAACCTGAAATATCTTACAAAAAGAAAAACAAGTAAACATAGATTGTGAATTTTTTTTATCACTATGAATAAGGTTACCAGAAGGTGCTTTTCATGAACGCTCCGTATAAGAAAAAGAAAAATGACGTATTAGATGATCATGAAATTCCCATTGAAGAAGCTATGTTGGAAACAATACTGTATTTTGTCTTTGCATGGATTAATGACCTTTGGAACAAAAAAAGAGAAAAAGAAAAAGTATTGAGTTTGCAGATTGCTAGCTGAACGGAAATACTAATGCAGTGAAGCTAAATAGCAGAGTGAGATTAATTGTATAAGTGAAGTAAAGAAATGCGATTTTATCCGTGCAGATCTTCTGTTGTTGTTTTTTCTTTTCTTCTGCTCCTGCTCCTATCTTCTGTTGCTGGTAAGTACTTGTAATTTTGTTGTATTCCTCTTCTATTTGTGCCCATGCAAAAGGTCCGTGCTAACAAAAAATATTGTTCACTCAGTGTAGAATTCTTTCAGGCGATCAATAGAAATACACTGTAGCCTATTAGTAAATTCCGAAAGTAACTCAACTAGATACAAATTTGAATTAAGTGGTTGTTTTATCTTTCCTGGGCCCTTATAATGATTTGTGAAACATTCGAGAATATCGCGTTTTCTTATAGGAAAGTAAATTGGAACGAGGTCCCCTAGCTTATAAGATGTTTGTTTATGGCGATCATCATAAAATTTCATTTGTTTAATGTATGTCTGTTCCAAATTGGTTTGAATCTTTTTTCTAATAGCCATTAACTTGTCTTTGTCTACGCGTATAGTTTGTTTACAACCAAATGTGCACTCTGTTGGAACTGCAGGCTCGTATCCAAATAGTAAAAAGGTAGATGACTGTTTGGTCCCACCTTGTATATAAATGTTTATTCCAAAAGTAACATGCGGTAGCCATTTTTCCTAATCAATGTGATGCTCCTGTATAAAAAATTTAAGACAATTGTGTATAATTTTATTCATTCGTTCTACTAAGTCAATCGAAGCGTGATTGTATGCTGGATAGTGTTTGTAGCTGAAGTCATACTTCTGTGCAAAATGCTTAAGACGGGTAGCTCAGTGCACTGGATGCTGGTCCAAGAATAGTGTATTGAATGCTCCAAATTTTAAAATGATTTCATGTTCCAAAAATTTTGCTTTGTTTTCGGTAGTTATTGAGTCCAGTAGCGTTGCGACTAGGAAGCACGTAGCTAATGCTGTTGCTACTAATATATAGTTAGTTCGTCCTTTTTCACTTGGAAGGGGGCGCGGTGGCTCAGTGGTAGAGCGTTCACCTCTGGTGCTTGGGGTCCCGGGTTCGATCTCAGCCCCCGCCAAGTGAACTTTGTGGTGGACAAACACCGTGCTCGTGGGTTTTCTCGGGGTTCTCCCGTTTCCTCCCACTTTCTTCATTCCACCATCTCACTCATCTCTCTTAATCACCGTCTCCTTTAGCCTAACCGGCATAACCGTGGGACGTAAAACTCAAAGCTTTTTTTTCACTTGGGAAATGTCCGAGCTCATCATAGACTCAAGCTGTTCAAATATTTCCTACAGGATGACGAAAGAGCTCAGTCTATTTCTTATCCAGTAGCCTTTTTAATTTCTGACCTTCCGGACACGTACGCAACTTATGAGCAAGATAGTTCTTAAGTCGCGGAAAATAGAATTTCCTTGTAGCTCTTTTATAAGATTTTGTTAATAGGAAATGCGGATCCGTATGTCGCTTCTGAAAGGCTGTAAATCACAAGTTGGCCAAAGACTTCGGTATACATAAAAGATGTAAACGTTTGTTTCGAGATGGTTGTTTTCGGTAAAATACACCGTCCATAGGACAAAAATGTCGAATTGTAGAGAGTTTGTATTGTTCCCTTTCTTTCAACATGGAGATAATATTCTTATAATTATCATCTTTACGCTGTTCCTTCGCTATATTTGGTAAAAGATCGATATTAGATGCAAATGCATGATAATCTTTTGTTTATTCCTCATCGCCGTCTTTACTCTGTTCTTCATTTAAAATGTTCTTTGTTTGCTCGAGCCCACTAATGATGTTGACTGGGTATTTAGAGACTGGTAAATATTGTATGTTAAAGTCAATGTGGGCTAAAATATTTTATACCTGGTATATTTCCAAATCTTATCTGGCTGTGTCTTCAGTGTAGCTAGGCATATGGCGTCCACATAAAAATCTATTTTTTTGTTGAGTAGAAAGTAATGACATTTTCGTAAGATGTAAATTTGAGTTAAGTGTAGAAAATTGTTGAAATGGTGCTATTTTGTTGTAAAATATTTAATATGTGCCCTAAGATACGAGCATAACCGAATACAACTTCTGAGAATTTGTTTTGTGGTTGGCCTTTTAAAGTCTCTTCTTAGATATTTTAGGTGATAGTTTGATAGTGATAATGTTGTTTTCTTAGGAGAAGGACGAAAGTAGTTTTTCTGAGTTTCTTGAATAAAAGTTCTAGATCCTCTAATTGTTAATGAAAGCCTTAACTCCCACACACGGTTCCATTCGCAAACGAAGCTATTCTTTTGGGCAATCCGTCCAAAATCATTCAAGGCGTGAGACTGAGCGCCTGGCTTGATATCTGATGTCCCATCAGGCACCTCGTGTGATTAACTTCGAAGTCATATATTTTCGGGTTTTGGGATGAAGCAAAATTTTAAAATAGCTAGACCATAAATCTACAGTACTTGTGTATGTTTTTCCTTTTCGAGAGCTTAAAACATCTGTAGACTGGAACGGAACGGATAAGTATTTGGTGTAACTATTACACTTCTGCAAATTGAATACAATTCCAAACTGGGCTGTGCCTTCTTTGCGGAGAACTAAAGCTATTATTGTCTGTTGGCCTAATGACTTTCGCATTGAGAAGTTCCGGAATCTGCTTATCTACCTGGTCTCGTACATGGAGAGGAATGGTTGGTAAAGGATCATGGGATGCTCCTGACTTTGAAATCCAGATCTTGTGAACATACCCTCTAAAATATCCAATATCATCGGAAACATATGGGAAAGCGCTCCTATATTTGAACAACAAGTTATAAACCGCCTGTTTTTAAGTTTTGTTTAAGTTAGGTTTGACGTCAAACAGCTATTTCTTTTAAAAAACCTCCGTATATTTTATACGTTCTTCAATTTTTGAAATGGTGTTTGTAGAGCATTAAAAGAAATTTTGTGATCTCCCTCGAGAACCGCGGATGTATTTTTCTTTATATAATGCTATGGCTGTTGAAATTAGAGGTTAAAATTGTTATTTTGTTAACGTCAATTTCCTGATCGAGAGCAAATAATCTACATTTCTCAAGGATTCCAGAAAGTAATGATGCATAAAAAGATTCTGTGTCATCTACTTTCTTTCTTTGTTACAACAGGAAGGAATGTATACGATCGTGAAAGAAGTTCTATATTCTTAGTTAGGAAAAACAGTCTTGCTGATCTAGCACTATAGTTCGTACTGTAAAAGTTGATAATGCATCTTCCATCTTCTCGGCTGGTAGTTTTGGCTTGCGTGGATATTTAAAGAAGGAAATTAGCAAAACCTGTATGTTTTTGGTTAAATCGATGTTGGCGTAAGTACGCTGGAAGAAATCAATTCCAAAAGTGATTGGGATTATTCTGTCAACTATCTGAAAATAGTGGTTGAATGGGCTGAATATTATTTGTCCTATCTTGAATCTGATTAGTGCAATATGTTTCAAATAAATGTTTTTAGATACTCTTTTACTATACTTTGGAATGAAATCAATCCGTTCCAGGTGGTATACTATCCAATGGCCATATTGAAATAGTATTAGCTGCATCTACTATCTCATTTTGTGGTCTTAATTTGGTATTGATTACTAGATTTCATGAGAACCAGAGGAACGTACCTCCGTTTTCATAGTTTTACAGGAGATAGGAAATTAAGTGATTTTAAAAGAAAAAAAAATAAGAAATAATAGGATGGTAAAATATTATTGAACAGTAATGAAGACATTACAAAGTGGATTTCAGAGCTACACAAATGACAGGATAGCTGACCAAAATAGTAATTCACTTTCGAGCTACACAATATTGAAATGAGATACTCCTCTGACTCTGAACATATTGCCTTAAAGGAATTGTTTTGTGGACATAAGCTTAGCAATTTATAGTATCCTTCAGTTTCCTTATTACCAGCTCTAACTAGAAACACTAAACATTGAAATCTAAATGTTAAAATAGCATCACTAAATATTAAAATCATTTAATCACTATCACCATCATCACTAATACGGCGCTGCACGCGCTGCAGAGATGACGAGGGTCAAGGAAAACTTGACCCACGATCCACTGACCCACCACTCATCGTGACTCACGACCTACTTGACCCATTTTAACCCATCATGAGCCACTCTTGACATACCACCCACCATGATTAATACTGACCCACTACCCACTGAAATCCATCGTCATCAACTCTGACCCACGATCCACGAACTCCTCTCCACTGGCTAAAGAGTGGGTAATAAAACAAGGCTGTGAATCACTCAAGCATAACCTAGTTACAATATTCATGTATCTGACCTGCACGATGGTAGTGTTTGTCAAGGGCCAAGTTACGATGAATTTCAATTTAATTATAATAGTATACAAACCAAAATACGAGCACACTTTTCCTCCTTCCGGTAATTTAGCCAATATTATTTAACACGGAAGGTTAGTGCAACTACAATTCTAAAGGGAGATTGAGTAGGGTGCTCTGCTCATAGGTTTTTATGACATTTAAAATAAAAAACTTACATCTAAAACTACAACTCTTCTATCTTATGATGTCCCCATGGTAGGGTATCTAATCCGTCTTCTAGAACACATCTCTTATCATCTACACAACTTAAATCTAATCTACTTATTTCTATACTGTACAAATCGTGCTTATTACTTCTGATTAAATTCATTTTTTTATAATATTCTTCTTGATTAAATAAACAGTGTTTATAATCGTTAAATGAAAGTTCTTTATTTATAATATTTTTCTTAATTCCTTTTGCCTTTTTACAACATTTATTTTTTCGAATTTGATTGAATACATTTTTGATCTTAAACCGACAAATTCTTCTATGATTGTTCCTTTAAGTTCATCTTTCATCTTACCAAGTATTTTTTTATTGATATGAGGTATCTTATATCTGTTATCTTTGAAGTAATCACTCGTATCAAAGTAATCAATATAATTTTTCATGTCCTCGTACACATCTTCTGTTTGAATATGGTACATATAGCTATCGATATCTGTATAACATACTTCTATTTTGCCTTGGTATTTTGGCTTCATCAGATTATAATGGAAATCGTACATTACATATTTTGGTAGATCTAAGATACTCATTCCAACATATATTGGTTTATTGAAAGTTAATTTTGTTTTTTATTATAATTGCACACAGATTCTCCTTCTTAGTATAAAATATTCTATCTTTAAAATTTGGTTTAGCAATTAGCTTTTCTACTCTTGCTGGGTCACATTCTATTTTTATAAGTTTACATCTCTTTCTAATAGTTTCCATAGTTTTTCCAAAACCTGAATTGTTCATTAGCTTATAAAAGTTTTTCTCAAAGTCATTTGTTGCTCTAGTTCTCATCTGTGTGGTTAAATTTATGTAATTTTTTAACCAATCTGATTGTTCAAACTCTATTACTCGATGAATTTTCTTAAGTTTTAATGCAAGTGATAAACGTTTTTTTAAGTTTTGATAATGAATTACATAGGTTTCCTTATCGTATAAAGTTGTTAACAGTTTTGATTGTTTTGAACCAGACGGACACATGTTTTGAGGTGCTAATGGGTAGTCTTTGCGATAGTCATGCAATTCTTTAGGATATTCAAGATGAACTTCTAAAATGTAACCTTTCTCACAAATATCAGGAACATTTGCAAAATCTTTCTCCCTTATCTTGTCTTCATTTCACCATCTAAGTTCCTTATACGGTAGATATTGATTCATAGCCCAGTCGTAGAGGTTATTGGCGTCTAGGTACCTATTGTAAGACTCTTCTTTATTCTCATCGTAATCTACCATATACTTATTGTTTGCTTTTACATATCTTTACTACATTGTGAATTTCACCTCTTATACCTTTCTCTATCATCAAGACCATATTGTAATCTGTTAGTAACTCTAGTTTTATATCTGTCACCTTTAACATTGCATCCCAAGCTAAACCTGGTGCTGTAATATACCAAGCTGGATCAAGACCATAAGCTTTAAGAAATGTTTCTCTAAAGTTCTCAAACACGCCTGCTAATAACAACACAATAGTTTTTAGGTATAAGTCATGATACTGTACGAGATTATTAACTTTAAATGTTTCCATACTTTCTTTGCATGCCCATAATCCTCATCACTTATATGTGTGTTGGTAAGCTTGTTGTAGAATGCTAGAATGTTTCCTTTGGTGGTAATTGTCTCTGTCTAAACTTATTCCAGTCACTAACATAATCGTGCGGGTAAACACCTTTTCTTGTTACAAGGTTAAATTGTTCTTCATTAGGGTAGAAGTGTTGCGTGTGAGTCATTTGTTCTCTCCTTAGGTTTGATAATTTGTCTAAACTATATGCCATAAATCTAAATGAATCTACGAATTTTAATTTGACAGTTCCAACCTTTTTACTGAATGATATGCAACGTTGTTCGTTATTAGGTATTAATTCTATTTGCTCTTTATTACATCCTAGTTCTTTTATAAACAAGTGTGAATCATATCCTAAGTTATGTATAATCACTGGTACAAACTTAGGTACTCTAACTTTTAGATTACAGTTGTTACATAATGCAGCTATAAAATCACCAGTTATATGGTTATGATGTTTAACTTTATGGTTTTTTTGGAGTACATTTTACTTTACAGTAAGATCAGCATTTAGATTTGTTGAACTCTTTTATTTGTTTACGTGTTAAAGGTAATTCGTTACTTTGTCTATATATGTTCGATATCTGTTTGGCTTCTTTCTTTAACATTCTTATGAACTTCTTAGCTGCACCTTTACCTCTATACACAACAGGATCTATTTTACTTCCATTACTTTTTACAATATAGTAACAGAACCCAGATGGATTATGCTCTTGATATTTTTGGTATATGATTTATCTTTTGGATAACATTCTTCATATCTCATAAACTTATGCAATAGACATTCGAAATCATCATAAATCACAAATGGCATCTTCATCGTATATTGGTAGTTTTGAAATTCAACGTATGTATCTTCTGGTGGCATTTCTATCTTAACAGCTTCGTGAGTAGAACTATCTTTCTCATGTTTATCTAATGTATTTGGTGAATAATATAATAACAAACATCTATTACATAAGTATTTTCGAGCTCTCCTTTTAGTAAATTGCGTACCAACTAATCTACTTAGGTCTTTAATCCAACAATAGTGGGTTTTACCTTCTTCTTTTACATACATTAAATTCACATGAATGTCTTTTTTTAGTGTTACATAAAACGTACACAATATATTTTTCGGTGTATGTATAAACGTTTAACGATATTTCGAGTCGTCTTTCAATTTTTGGGATGTTACTTAGTTTTACAGGATAATATTTACTTTTTAATTTTTCTTCTAAATCTTTAATAACAAACTTGTACATTGATGGTAGTTGTGAATTCTTTTCAACAGGTTGTAATGCAGAAGCAAGTGAATATAGGAAACATTTTTATCTTTGTTCATTACATTAATGACAGCCTGTTTTCTTTTGATTTCATTTGGTAGTTCTATGTATGATGAACCTCTATATGGGGCATACTTATTAAGAGCTAATTCTATGTAGTTTATATTCGTGAGAGCCCATCCAGAACCTCTAGTTTGGAACTCATCCATTCTTGCTTGTAATACTTCTTTAGCATCATTTATGAACTCTTTCAGATAAGTTGATTGGAAAACCTCTTTGTTGCTAGTGTTGAAGTAAAAGTTTTGAATTTCTTTACCTTTCTTATATTGACAGTTTATCAAGAGGTTAACTTTTAACTAACCATGTTTTTGTAAGCTGATGTTTATTCTATTTATTAAAGCCTTTGATGTTGAATTGATATATTGTTCTAGAGGATCATATTCTTTGTAATCTGTTTTGAATCTTGATGTTTCTAATCTTGATTTAATTGCCGTTTCTTGGAGCTTTACATCAATTGGTACTGATTCAGGTTTCACTCTTAGTTCTTCAAATATCTCTTCTTTGAATGGAAACAGTTTTAAACCTCTCTTCCTACCTAATCTCTTCGGTTTTGGATTTACAAAGATGTCTTCTTGAAACGGAAATGTTTGCCTAAAGTGTAATCTGTTTTTTTCATCTTCATGTTCTTTAATACCGTCAATAAGTTCTGCTTTCCTTAATCGGGAGTAACCTTTTATCCCCTTTCCTTTCCATAAGATTTTCAGTTCAACTACTGTATGTTTAATTAAATTATTCATTATTATTCAGCTAATACTGTGACGTGGAAATTTTAATGTTGATTAGTATATTGTATTAGAACAGTTCTTTCATGGGATTACTCCATCAAATTCACTAATAATAAAATAACAACTAATTCATTTTTGCTATTCTTTTTATAAATCTGCCTCATCATGATCATTACTATCATTTGTAGGCTCAAGCTCTTTGTCACTATCCGAACTCTATTCTGGTGAATATCTTTCTAGTGCTGCATTCTCGTTTTCTTTTAATAACAATTCCTTTTCTTTTAACAATATTTGCTTTTCCAGTAGTGTTGCTAACAGTTTAAGATCTTCATGAATAAGGTTAACTATATTATATATCAAATCACATTGTTTATCCATATTTATTATATACAAAACTTAACAAAAATGAATAATTATTTTCTTATTCTTTGGATAGATTAAAATTCCCCCTTATCGATAGCAATAAGGATGTATTTTTTTGGTGTGTTCGATTCCATAGCTTGTTAATTACGCTCCATTATTTTCTTAGTTTTTTCGCTTGTTTTGTTTTGGTCTATTTTTCTAGGTAATGTTTTTTTTTGGTTCGTGATTGTGGACCCTAAGGAGTACTGTTTTGAACCCAGTGACCCATTTGTATGACTTCGTAACACAGTTGAGATTGTTTTAATTTTGGTATTAGGTCAGTATGTATGACAGAGTTCACTTTTATATTTCCAGTACCTTATCTTGTTTAAGTCTTATTTTGCTGATCAGATGATTGCTTCGATTCCACTCTATATTTTATTTTGGTTTTCTTTTTTCTTTTTTTACTGCTACAGTATTTTGTTCTCTGAACTTATCATTTTAGTCTCTTAATTTCATTCTTTTATCCTGTTTCCCTAAAGCAACTCTATAGACTGGAAACTGTTGTTAATCTCACCTACCTAAAACTACCAAGACCTAAAACTCTTTGCTTTGATCTGTTTGTAAGTTACTAGATTTCTCGTTCTTACTATGGACTCAAATGCTTCTGTAACATTCTTACCGCTCTTATCTTTAACATTAGCAGCAAAAGCATATTTCGAGAATGCATCTATAATCGTTAACAAATACTTGTATCCTTTACTTAACTTGGAGACACCTTTTAACACGCCACTATCCATTTCTACAAAATCAGCTTGCCATAAATCATCTATACCTTTAATAATAACACTTAACCTAGGATAGTTCTTTCTGGAAGGTTTGTGAATTTCTTCTATAATGTCTTCTCTAATACCTTTACCATCTTCTAGTCAATCTTTATTTTTAACGAATTGAGATTTAGTAAGGCCACATACAGAACAAATACCTTTCTTAACATATCTTCCATTCTTTGTTTGTTCTATTATAATGGTATTTTTCTTCGTATCTGTTGATTTCTTACACTTAACTAATACACCCTGTTTATTATATAGAAATTTAAAATTCATCATTACCTAATACTACACTCTTAACATTATCATCATCACTTGATTCGTTTCCATCTTCATCTTCTCTTTCTATATACATAATAAGCAATAATAATTTGCCATGTTTTAGATCAGAATCTATGGATGGTCTAATTGTTAACTGATCATTTATGTTAAAGTGTAATGGAAAATTTTCAACTAGAATGTCACTTAAAAATATGTCTATAAGATATGAATTGAGACTTGATTCTATATGCATTAACCTACCTCTGTAAAGAAATTTGTAGGCGGCAGCTAAATTATATACAAACAAGACTGATTTCTTGACATCTTCTTCTACCAATCGACATGGTAATTCTACAGTTTCTTTTCGTGTAAGAAAATTAAACTCTTCTTTTCCTGATTCAAGATCTTCTAATGTTACAGAATCTTGTTTATCGATAGCATTAGATACATTAACCAATCTTTTATTCTTAAAATCAACCCAGGATATGAAATTTGACGTAAAAACTTCTTCAATTCTATATTCTCTAAGCTCTTCTTTTCTACTTTATTATTACCAAAAATATCCATGTTTATTCTATACCAAATGGTTTTTACGAAAGCTCTCTTTCCATATACATTACAGCAAACAATTATTGTCTTTCTTCCATAGTAGAATTTTTATTTGGTTTAATCGTAATTATATCGTTCTTGTCAAAGCTAAAATGTAACTCTTCAATTAAAGTGTTGCCAAATATATGTTTAGAAAGTATTTATCAAAGCTTAATTCCATGTGCATTATTTTACCATTATAGAGAAATTTGTAACCATTAGAGAGATTACATATTCTAAAGATTGGCTCCTTAACGTTTTTAGGTCTCAATAGGCATAATAGGGGTATAGTTTCTTTCTGCATTATTAATTTTTCGATGTGTTTCTTTAACATTTGAAAGTCTTCTTGTGTAGCATACATCTTAGGATCAATCGCATCTTTCGTGATATATGTGCCTTGTAACGTTTCTAACATATCTTCGAATCGTATTCTATCGTTCTCTAATTGACTATTAATACTGGCTTCTAATGATTTAAGTTGTTTTACGTTAACAACATTATTTCAATTCTCTAATTGTTTTAATTTATCTTCACTAATATGTAATCTCTCCACTCCACTTTTAACATTAACAAACATATCCATTATTTATTATATAAAAATTTGTATCTATTTAACAGCGAGAACAGTTATACGAGCTCCACCAAAATCAATCAACTTACCATTCTCATCTTGAATTGAAACTTTGAAATTATTAAATTTGTTGTGATGTATTGGGAAAAATATCTTTTCTCTAGGCTCATATATAATTGGTTCTCTAAATTCTGCATTTGTTCTAAATGTTGCGATTAAATCTGTTTCGTTGTGTGTTGTATCATTATGTTTTAAAATCATACTTTCTGCTAAATCACAGTGAATATTTATAGTATCAAATGGATGAAACTTTGGTACCTTATCTCCGGCATGTTCTATGTTACTAACCAAGTTCTTTTCATTAAAACCTAATACAGTATTAATGGTATCTAAGATTGTTACATTTCTCATTAAATATTTTAACTCTACTTTTTTTCTCTGTCCTCGGAAAACTTAATATCTTTAAAAGCATCGGTGACGTATGGAAGATTTTATTTAATATGTTCTTTTAATTCTTTTAAATTATATTGACCAGGTTGAATTATGAGTTGTTTTGAAAATTGAGGATAGTTAAGTTAGTTATTACAAGATGTTAATTTATTATTTCTTTCTGTAGAATTTGCAGTTAAGTATGTTGTGTAAAATCCTGCAAGAGCTACCTCTAAGTTGTTTTCAAATGGATAGTGCAAAGACATGTTTAATACAGATGAATAACCATTTAACTTCATTTATTATATAATAAATAATAAAATGGATAATTGGAATATTAAAGTAAGGTTAGCACAAAAAAAGAGGAACGGTGTGTTGTTACCTGATGATATAAGATGTTTAATAGTTGGGCCTAGTGGGTGCGGAAAAAAAGTTAATCATTGATAACTTTTTGTTAGCACCTGCGTGGTTAAAATATGCAAATGTTTATATCTATTCTAAAAGCCTGCATCAACTTAAATGCCAACAGCTAATACAACTTTTTCAAGACAGAACGAGATATTAATAACACAATTGCAGTAGTAAGTGGAAACAACGAAGAGATTGTTCCAGTAGATGAATGTGAGAATGATTCTGTGGTACTGTTTGATGATTTTATTTTAGAACAACAAAACCACGTTAGAGAATATTTTACCCGAGGTCATCATAGGAGTTTAAACTGTTTCTATCTTGGACAAACCTATTCCAAAGTACCGAAACAATTAATTAGAAATAACTTAAACTTTCTTTGTATTCTTAGACAGGACAATGTGAATTTAAAACACATATATGATGAATTTGATGGATATGATATGTGGTTTGAAAAATTACAATTTTTATGCAATAAATGTTGGGAAGAAGAGCATGGTTTCATAACAGTAGGTATGACTAGGAAAACGAATAATGGTAAATATAGAAATGAAATTAAAGACTTTGAAATGTATAGTGAATCAAAGGGGGATGAAACGTCCCCCTTGTCAAACATGCAAATCCGCGCAGTTTTTATTAACAAACATTGAACTATTATCTCATTATGAGGGTAAATCAAACCGGGGTAAACCTTAAACGTAAACAAACGCAAACGAATGTACTTGAACGTACCTAAACGTGTTTGAACGTGGATGAACGTGGGCGAAGGTAGATGAACGTGTTTGTTACGTTACGTTGGGTTGTGTTGTGTTATGTTTTTTCTTTATATAATACATGGATGTTAATAAAGTTAAGAAATATATAAAGTTAAAAGAAGATCTTGCTAAAAGATTTAAGGAAATTAAACAGGCTAATCGAATTAAATATGAGAAATATAAAGAACAAGATCAATCTGTTATCGATGCAATTAAAGATTTAGGACAAGATATATCAAAAGTAGCAGAAGAAAATAAAATTAAAATTCAAAAGTTAGTTCCAGTTGTAAATAAAAGCGCGATAGTAGATTCAAGCTTATTAGTAACACCTCCTATGTATGAGAGTTCAATAAGTGAAAGTGATACACCTATAACAGAAAAAATAAAACATACGAAAAAGGAAATTAAGTATAAAGTGGAAGGAATAGAATCTTTAGCAAAACTCATTTTGGTAAGATTGCCTCAAGATATTATCCAGCTAGAGATGATAAAAGTTTTGGAATACAACCATGTGATGAAAATGGAAAAATCATACATATGATAGGGGATATGGAAGTTAAAATTCATGGTGATGATTTAGTTATTCATAATCAACATTACACAGGAACAGAAGGTTTATGGGAATTACTAAAAGAACACAATCCAAAAAACTATAATGAATATGATCTAAAAATATTCACAAATAGTCGTTGATTCTAATGTAGTATTTCATAACAAAGATCCAAATACAAGGAAACAACGATCTAGTAAAAGCGAAAAATATAAAGAAATTATCAAACCTATTTGGGATAGATATATAAAACCAACTTTGGGTCCAACACCAACAAGAAAGAAAACAGGAGAGGGAATCAAAATATATAACAAATTACCAAATCAATATATATGGATGAATGATGTGAGAAAGTTAATTGATCGATTAATAGTTATTGACGAAGAGGAAAAATCTGGAAATGATAACTTATAATGAGAAAGTAGGGATAATGTATATGATTAATTCTAAACTCACACAATTTATTCCTAATGATCCAAAGGATGTAGGTTATTTGATAAAGATATTGAATACGTTGCTACCAAAATTTTGGAATAATGAGAAGTACGGAAAAGGATTAATGAATAAGATTTTAAACATAAAGAGAATGTCAGAGTTACATATACCAGGCTATGAATTTTGCGGTCCTTACACAAAGCTACAAGAAAGGTTAGAAAGAGGATATAAAGGTATTAACCCCCTGAATGAAGCTTGTAGAGAACATTATATTTACTACAGAGATAATAAAGATACAGCTTCTGGACATATTGCAGACAAAGAATTAGAAAATTAAGCATGGGAAAGAGCTTTGCTAAAGATGCAACCTTGATAACAGAACGATTACCAGCTTTTGGAACTGCTTTGGCTATGAATGCAAAAGTAAGGTTTGATTTAGGTTTATAAGTATTATGTTTAATTTTTATGGATTTTCCATAAAAGTTTTTTGTCCTATAATAAATATAAGTATGAAGTTAAGTAGTTTTACATTTCAATTCCTAACGAAGAAGTTAAGAAATTAAATATTTATCACATTTTAACAAAGAAACAGTTAAATGATAATGCTAAGAGGATTAAAGAAGGTAGAGAAATGCAGTTATCTTTTTCTATACCGTAAGTGAAGAAATAAACAAAGAAATGAAAGCTATAGACAATATTCATTATGGTGGTTTTATAGTTACTCTTCCAACAATTTTAGCTATAATAGATGCTCTAGATTCTGCTGCTGCCGGAACTGCAGCAATAGCCCAAACGGTAAATGATGCAAAAAATGAAAATGAATTAGAACAAAAGAGACATAACTTAGCAATTGAAGACAAGCAAGGTGGTAAGTTCTCAAAAAACGCAAAGCCAAAAAAATTAGAAACTTAAACCTTTAAGTAACTTGCATCTAATTTATCTTGTTAAACAGCTTAAGATAAGAAACTTTAGAGGTGTATATATGAGTGATGAATTACCTAAAGAGCCAAAAATGAGTGAGTCATTGTTAATTTTGATATGTCTAAAAATATAGGAACTCATTTAATTTGTTATTGGAAAGAAGGAAATAGAAAGTATGTATTTGATTCATTCGGAGGTAATTCACCAAAAACACTCGTAAAATATCTTGGTCATAATATAGAGTACAGTAGCAATCGTATACAACATTTTAACGAGGTAATCTGTGGGCATTTATGTATTGTAGTATTAAAAATGTTTACAGATGGATATAGTTTTTCAGAAGTCATTAGTCAGGTGAATAGGAATAAGGATATTTGGAGAAGTTATATTTAAGTTCTTTTTATGGGTTTAATAAATGAAACGATAAAAAATATTTCTCTTTATAATAAATATGGATAAAATAGAGTCATATGAATTACAATCCTCTAAACCTAATCAAAAGATAATCGAAAATTTAAATAAACGAAACAGATCTATTGAGGTTGATATACATGTTGAAGATGGATTGTTCGTCCTTATTATGCTGATATTTATGTAACTTTAGAAATTAGAATTAGAGATTCTGATGGCGAATATACTAGTGGTCAAAATATTATACTTATTAATATCTTCTTCCGACATCTGTTTTCTCAAATACAAGTTAGTAAACATGGACAGATATTGGATATTATAGATTGTCCTGGTCTAACTTCGACAGCTGTAAATACATGTACGAATTCAAAACCAGAAGCAAATCATTATGATGAATATGGATGGTAAGGAATTACATGGCGAAGAACAAATAAAGAAAGACTATTTTTGCTAAGACTTTTACCAGGATTTTGTTCAGATTTTAAAGATATTATCTGGAAAGGAAGATTAAAATATACATTTAAAAGAAGTGGTTCTGATGATAATGCATTTGCTATTTGTAAAACAAGAAAGGAGGATGGATCATATGAGAATGATCAACCACATCCAGGCAAAGTTAAGATTACAAATATGGAGTTGAGAATGCCTATTGTTAATTATAAACCAAATTATGCTACCTTGCTGAATCTAATATGTTAAAAGAGGTTAAGATTCCTATTTCTTTCAACACATATCAATGTTTACAGAAATCAGTTACAGGCAAATATTTAGAATTCGATCTAACCACACAATTTAACTCAAGTGAATTTGATATGACTAATTTCATGATTGGGTTTTTCCAAAGTGACAATCAAGATGGGAATGACAATCAAGAAAGAGATTCAAGCTATTT
Source organism: Thermobia domestica (assembly GCF_964235325.1). Classification (NCBI taxonomy): domain Eukaryota; kingdom Metazoa; phylum Arthropoda; class Insecta; order Zygentoma; family Lepismatidae; genus Thermobia; species Thermobia domestica. Next base: position 172,358,440 of record NC_137458.1, read on the forward strand.
TGATCATTGTAAAGTACACAATATCCATTTTCGTAATTCTAGAAATGAGTCTTTTCCTTTAGAATCTTTGAACTTAAGTTTTGAAAAACATAAATATCTCAAAGCTTACAAAATGTATACCATATATAAGAGAGCTACAATTGGAAACACATATGTTTTATTATCCTAAAGAGTTTTTAGAAAATAGACCAACGTTTGTAATTAACAGAAGCAAGCATAAATCAGTAACTGTAAGTGATAGAACTAATTTGAAATTTACTGTTAATTTTGAAAGCGATGTACCAGATAAAACGATTTGTTATGTTGTAATGATCGGTAAGAAAAACTTTCAATATTTTGTGCAGAAAGAAAAAATGATTGAGAAGATATAAATCAATTATATGTTTATTAGATTTGTTAAGTTTCTACCTGTTATATGGTAATATAAAAACTTATATATTAAAAATGAATATTCCAGATAGCATTCCACGAGAGAATCTAATTGCGTTAATTGAGTATACTATATTAAAACTTGAGAAATTATTAACAAAAAACAAAAGGAAGTTCAGAAGAATAAAATATGCATATATCAGTCTTATTACGTTATCAATTCTACTATCACCTTCTACAGGGTTTATTAATATATTTATTCCTGTTGCAGTATATTCGATTATTACAACAGGATTTGCTTCTACTTCTGCAGTAATCACTGGTCTGTCAAGAAGATTTAATATAGCTTCGAAGAAAGAGTATTATAAAAATATGGTGAGCCAAATTGAGTTGTTTAAAGATGAGCTTAATGTTATTAAAGTAATGAATGGAGAATTAATAGACGAACATACAAAAGACAGTGTTGATAAAATTACAAATATATTGAATGAGGTAAGATCATTGCAAAAAGGTTTTAAATTTTTTGTACAATAAATAGAATATGGCATCACAATTAAACAAGAAAAACAATATTAACGTTTTAAATCTTGTAAAATTGCAAGATCTGGAGGAAGGAAAATCATACAAAATAACCTTATGGAAATTGATACGGGCAAGATACATTGGTGAAAGAGTATTAGTACATTTAAATGAAAAATACAAAACAATATTACCGCAGAGATATAATGAAGATACTGATCAAGTTTTAAAAGAGATGAAAACTAAGAAATCGTTTATGAGGTATGACGGAATGAAGGATCTTTCTAATGGTTTTAAAATGCACCAACTGTTCTTAAAAAGGAATCTAAAGAGTAAAAATGACATAAAAATATTTTTAAACAATAAATTTAGTTAGTATGGAACCTCAAAAGAAATTCATTCTTACTAATAATTTCAATGTAATTGTGAGAAATGTGCAAAACGAAACGCAAGAACTATTCGAAATTAATGGCTGTTTATTCACCTTGAACTATGATCATTTGACTGAGTTTAAGAAATCATTGTTTCCCATAGAGAACGAAGTTAGCAGAAGATTCCATTACCAGTATCCAAACTTGTAAATTTAAGTATGTTTTAAGTGTTTTTATGGTTATAAACTCAGAAAAACTGAGATTTAGACATTCACAACGCATAAGGAAAAGCAGTACTTTAAAACGTCATTTGAATTTTAAAGATCCATGTAAAATAAGAGAGATATTTGAGTTTTTGTAATAATATCCTTAGAGTTATGCAGTCTGGAAGACCTTCAAAAGATAGTAAATTTATTTCTCTATTGATTTCCGTTTGAGTTTTAAAAATCGGCGAATATTTGGCGAAGTTATAACAAAATCGAAATTTCGTGAATTTTTTACGGGTTTATCTTTGAGTTTTCGGGAAAATGTTATTTAAAAAAGTCTTAAAATTCTATGTAAATTATGCTAGCATTTTTTATTTTTCAAATATCTCAATTTTATGATTTTGCAATGTTGCAAACTTAGGATCGAATTTGTTTCTAGAGTTAGTGATTTTTTAATTTTATGGGTTGGCAAGACTTATGGGTCAGCTAACGACTAATTACAAAAAAATAAATATCAGCCGTCTTTCTTACAGGAACCAAGATATCCATAATTTTCGTATTTTGTCTTTTGAATTTGCCGGCTAGGTGAACATATTCAAGCAGTTACCCACTTACTCAATAGATGGCGTTACATATCATTTAGTTTTTCATTTTGTTAATAGATTGCTCTTGCTGTTACCAAGCTCTTCAAATAGTTATATGCTTATCTAACAGATGGCTCTCTCTTTACGCATCAGTTTCGATGGCGTTACATATAATTTAGTTTATCATTTAGCTAATAGATGGCTCTTCCTGTTACCAAACTTTTCAAATAGTTATACGCTTATCTAACAGATGGCTCTGTCTTTATGCATCAGTTTCTTCCTGTGTGAATAAGAGAGCGAATTTTGTCACTATTCTACAGCACTTGACAGTAGCTCAATTCGTTAGTGCGCGGTTCTATAAAGCTTGTGGTTCGTAGCTGACAACGTACGTTCGAATCCTTGCCGAGGACTTGCAAATTTATATCTGCGGCCGGAGTATAAATTTGTATTTCCCAAGGAACTGTAAAGTGAATTGAGCTAATGGTTGTGTTTCTCAGATGGCTACAGTGTCTTCACCTCTGACTCAAGTGTGGGATGTGGCTGGGCGTCTCTGATACTTGGAGACAACAAATTAAAAGGAGAGGGAAAGGGAAAACCTGGCGCCAGTTATAAGATAGAAACAATAAGACTGAGCTGTGTGGGTGAATGTTCTGACTGGTATTCAGATATGGATAACCGACGCTGAATGGAAAGCCACAAGTGCACTCACAGACCTCAAAGACGGTAGATAGAAATTGAACAAAAAATCCTGGGAACCATCTGGAGGGAAAACAACAACAAACATAAGCGCTGACCTCTTAGATGGATCTCGGATTTCTGCGATGGCAGTTTTGCTGAATTAAACTGGTTTTTAAACATATTTATTTAACCTATTTCAAATGATCTCGTGTTAGGGCGTTCCAGCGCTGGTACTGGAATCGTTGAAATGAATCAGTGACAGATCACCTGTTCCAGAATAAGTGCTATATTTATTATATATTCCTTCTCATTGAATTTTTAAGTTAATTTTTAACGGATTTTAATGATTCAAGTGTCAAATGAAAGCTTATCAACTGGAGATTAAAATGCAGTATATATATTTTGTATAGGATCCTATTGCAGGTAATTAGAAACAGTTTTTATGGATATAAAGCCTATACGCAGAGCATCCTACTCAATCTGACTTTAGAATTGTAGTTATGTAATTACTTTGCACTTTCCTTCTGTGTTAAATAGTATTTGCTAAAGTACTGGGAGGAGAAAAAGTGTGTTCCTAGTTTGGTTTGTATACTACTAATTATCATATATGATTATTTCCTTGTTCAATTACAGGTACATTTCAGTGGAAAATAGGATGGAATTTGAGTCTCAAAAACCAACGTGCGTAAAATAGGTCAACGTAGACAAAAAAACTATAAATTTTCCATATAAATAAGCGCACCGTACAAACTTAAAATCTCCATCTAAGCATAAAATATAAATTGTATGTTATTTTTTCTCACAACTCTATGTCTTGATTGCCTTGTGCTCTGAACACTTCATATAATAAACCAAGCTTCAACAATTATTATGATAGAAAGCAGTTAAAATGCGAAGAACAGTAGTTTTTGTTTCTTAATTTTATTTCAAATGTGGCTCAACCTAACCACTAAACTTAGTTATCCATTTAATAGGTAGATGCTATTTCAGATCAGCATACGAAACTGAAGTATTTGTCAAAAAATTCTTAGAATTCTGACAATTATTTTAAAACTGATACAAATTTTTCCAGAGTTCAGTTGAAGATGTTAATTGCTAAACATTAAGGATAACTAAGAATAGATAAAAATAATAACTTATTAGTTATTAGATAAAAATACTACTTTCCTACCATATAATACTAGATAATTTCGAAAAATATTTTTGCATTTCGATTAAATTAATTTTTGAAAACATTTCAAAGACATACGTTTCCCCTAATGAAAATGCATTTCACTTGCAGAAATCTTGCTTTGTGTGAGTTGTATCTTAAAACTTTTTGAAAATTCAATCACCTGGTACCACGATGAATCTGTTTACTTCATACAGTCTTAATCTAACTAATTTCAATGGGTATTATCACATGATCCATTCACCCTTCTGTACTTCAAATATACTTAAGCATCACCAACTTCCAAACTAGGAGGTAAAAATTGAAAGCTTCAGGAAAATTGTCAAATGAATTATAAGACTCAGAAGGTAGGATTATCAGTAGTTTTCATATACCCTAGGTTTAATAAAAAACTATTTAGGTATTCAACTGATTTCAATTTCTGATCTATTCCATTCCTTATTCATGGTGTGAAGAAAGTGTGAGTGAGAGGCGATTCTACGTATAAAAATCCACAAAGCGGTTTGTATTCAGAGATAAGGAATGACTGGAATTATTGGAATCATTGCTGACTTCTTTCGGATCCATTGCCGCATCAGTTCCCGAGTAATTGTTTTCGTAATAGAGTGCTTCAAACTACAAGCTGTGTTCTGGATTTTGTTGCATGAGCTTTCCTGTTTCCTTTCACGCGTAGAAACACCTAGTACAGCCACGTACTCTATCTACAGCATTAATATTTTTCTATTATTTCTATACCAAACCCTGTTCAAAAATTTCATAAAGAAAGACATTTTGTGACACTTTAAATGACAGCAGTCAGACAAATAGTCAGAAATTCATTTCGAGGAGGGTTCAAGGCTTTTGCGGATCCCCAAATAGAATGAGTGTAAATGTTACACATGTCGACAATTTTGAGTAAAATTGCAGTACCTTTAAGCCTACATTTAAAAAAAATCAGAATTTCAAAGAAGGGGCTTGACAGCAGTATCAAGCAAGTCAAATTATAGTTAACCTAGTTTCGTAATCTTTCTTACTTGTTCCTCATAGTATTGTCTCCTTTGGATTAATTGCCCTTCTTTTCCTCTTGGGTCTACGGCTGCCATAATCTGATGGTGATTATAAAGATTCCAGGCCCACAGTAAGTACATAATCATCCCTTGAACATGAACTCAAAAGATCTACGTTTCGTGTACTATTAGATTCAGTGTTTTCTTCATAGTTTTCTTGGCGTTATCTAATTTTGTTGTTGATGGTTACTGTTCCGGATCAGCAATAGGCACATAACTATTACTCTAACACGAACTCAAAAGTTCTTATTTGTTTTCTGTACCGTCTCAAAGTTTTCTTCTCCCGTTTTCTCGATGTTATTCAATTTGATGAACTCGAGAACTCTTCTTGCCCTGGAAGTCATTTTGCAATTCATAAACGGACTGTGCGGGACAATGTGCTAGTCAGCAAACCACACTTCATTCGCTACTCTCTTGTTTTTTGTGATTCTTCCTACACAACTATTAAAACTATTAAAAACTATTAAAAAAATCAAAATTCGGCAACAAAAGCTGTCTAAAAATAACTTGCATTGTCGCGGACTACTATTGACAAAAATGTTATTTGCACATCTTGCTAGGGAGTAAAAAAGTGAATTGACATTTCGTTTTAATTATGTAATAACTATTTAATTCTTTATTTACTTAGTTTTAACATAACAAAACAACAGTGGGCTTTCACTATAAAAATTACTTACCCCAGTTTAAAGCAATGTTACTCACTAAAACGTATGATTGAAAATTCATCTGAGTTTTCGAGTCAGAGAAACGTATCAGCCAGTACTTCTGTTTGGTCCTGAAAATTGAATGACTTCTTTTGAGGCAGAAGAACGTATTGGATGTTACGCTTCTCTGACTTTAAGATCGGTTCGTAACTGAGATACATTACTGCCTTTTAACGGAAAGGAGAAGAGATTGAGTTGCGTCGTTTTGTCACTAAGTGGGCCTTTCAAAATTACATAGGTATATAAAGAAATGCAAAAATCCGATTTAGGAGATACGTCCCTCTGGTTCTCATATGACGATTTGATCCATTAGTTTCAGTTTTTAAAGTGACGCTTTCACGTCGATCTCGCAAATTTTTCGATTGGTGTTCTGAAGTAGAAATATCATGATTTATTTGTTTGAATTGTAATAACTAATTTCTACATTTTCTTTCCTGGATCTTGATGAATTTTGACTATCGGCCCTTTTGGCAAGGAGCGGCTTCACGCGTTTTTTGACACCTATGACATGTAGAAGCTCCATGTCCATCCTTTCGACACACGGAACAGACTAATATCTGGTATTTTATAGGTGTGGTCTGTTGATTGTTCTAGGAGAATCACTGTTTTTTCTTCCCTTTATTATTTTGATATTGGGTGTGCTTTTTTCTGAATAATTGTGCCGTATCCTTTGCTTGACTTGTATAACTTGATTGTATTATTACTAATGATAGTTCCTCTATTTAATTGCTCAAAGTGGAAAAATCAGGTTGAGGAGGAGTTTTCTCCTGGTGGGGAATGTCCATAGGTTCATGACTAACTTTACGTTGTTCTCTCGGATTAGATGCTCATGGTTAAGAGAATATTAAAAATGGACTAGACTGATAACTATTAAGCTGTTGTTGAGGTACAGGAATATGACGATTGATTACCTGTACGTCGATTGATTACGTACGGTACGACGATTGATTACCTGAATACGACGATTATGCATTTGATGTACAGAGGGTTGCGTCTGCAAAGGAAATTTTTGATGGTAAAGTTCTTGAATTGGATATGTCATTTTTGGTTCATTCGCTAATAAAAATGATGGATCATGAGGAATAAGTACAGGATTTCTACCATATAACCTGTATAATGACTGCGATAGTTCAACGTGGTCTCGCTTCCTTAAAAGATCATTGGCGGATTCTAATGCGTTTAATTTTCTTTGCAAAGCTTCAACTGTCCTGTCCCAAGTCTTACCAATGCAATTTTGTTACGAAAATCCCGTTCAAGTCCTAGTGATAAGTGGTGAATCTTCTTCTCCTCTGACGCGTCCGGTATTAATTGTCTAATTGCATGTAGCTTGAGCAAGAAGTATGACTCTATAGGTTCCTCTGGTCTCTGCTAAACATGAAATAAAAGCAGGGTCGCGTACAAAACTTCCGCGCCTACCACCATGCAATATTTTGTGTAGGTAGAGACAATAATGGTCCAGGAATCTAGCACTTCACCTATTTATTTTATAAAAACATAAATTAGTCTTTGTGTCTACAAAGTTTGATGTACCTCCCTTATGACGAACGGTGAATGAAGTAACGTTTCATACGGGAAACCCTTCGCTCATGGCAGCCACCGGGTAATCTTGTAGCGACTTCAGGTTACGATCCTAGGTGGCCTCGTGGCAGCCTCGTGAGGTGTGGTTTGTGTTAAGGAATCCCCTTCGCTTCAAGGCAGCCTCCAGGGATCTTAGGATATGTAGAGCCTTTTCGTCCAGTGCGACCTCCAGAGCTCTTATGGGTTGGGGATCAGTGGTCAACTGATACCTCCGTCTTTTAAGATTCCTGTTTTATAGGCCTTCGTTAAGTGACTCGTCCTCTTCGATTTTTTATTTATAAATGTTAGTATGTGTTGTTTGTAAACATGTGCTCACGCTGCGGGGATCCTTAATATATACAAGAGTATGTGAATGGTTATGGGCTAAAAATTTAAATTACTCATTTTACTTGTAACTATAGAAACACATTCCTTAGTTGTTCGGGGAGCCCCTTACCATTATTTGTTACCTGAAATACCTAAGAATTTCTGGGGCAATATTGTAGAATATTGTAGAATAACTCTTCTTCTTTGGTAGGATGTTTCTGAAGGAAAAGTGTTAGTAATGGTAAACTAAACAAAGTTTTCGTGAGTAATTTTATATATTTCAACATCTAGTATTTCACTTCTACTGGAAGAAGATGTTTCGTAAAAGTAAGTAACATAAATTAAATTCCAGTATTGTTGTATATCCAGTCTCTAAAAGACGAAACTCTTGTGTAAACTGCTGGCACATTACGTAAACAATCCAGCGCTCCGTACGATACTATTCCAATTTGCACTCCATCTACAACTAATGGTCCACCACTATCACCCTGCAATACATGCATACATTTAAATAGTTACTGAAATCTGTTACACAAGATCGCATAGTAACATGTTAAACTAATGCACTACTATATGAAACTCTAACCATAATGTATATATTTAATTACTATAAAATATTTTTGTCTATTTCTACTAATATAAAATATGTTTAAATATATTGAACAAGTTAGAAGTATTTTTGTGTGTATACAACTAAACTAAACATTATTAGAAACACTATGTTTGGGAGTTCCTCTTACAAGAAAGAGTCCCCAAATGGAAAATTTGTAGAGAATATCTCAAAGGTTAATTATACGGTTCTGTTCAGAGTGTAAGATATTCGAAAGTTGTACCTGATAAGGTCCATGCATAACAAAATAATGACGATATGGAATTGCATATCGTGAAACTAGGAAAGTCAAAATATTTACCAGGATACAAGAAATCCATGATAAAGCAGGAGCGTTCACAATGCTATCCATAAGCATTGAAACAAATTTCGTAAGTGTGTTAGTGTTTCTAGTTTACTAGAAATTTATTTATTAAATTGAACTATGGACGATTACGTATTTAATGTGTAGGATGCCTGTACTATATTATATACATAATCGTACACAGACGTGCCTGTTGAATATTGGTTTCGCGCTCCTCGGTATCCTGTCCAATGGATTAAGCTAACCATCGTAACATGTATAAGCAATAGTGTAGATTGTCTTGTTTTTGAAAATCTCCTCTGCAACCTACCTAGGTTATCGATTGTAAAGGTCTCCTTGTTTTACAGTCTAGCACACGATTATAATACATTGTCAACAGGATGTAAAATTTTTACCCCTGAGAAAAATTTTAGAACTCAGTTGATGAGAATTTTGTATTTTGAGAGTTGAACCTCTTTCTGTATTTTATTCTTTTATATTGAGAGCTGAACCTTTTCGTGTTTTATTCTTTTATGTTTTTGTTGTTGTTTTCTTTTTGCCTTATCGCTGTACAGTTTCAGCTAATTGGCCTAGTGTTGAATGAAACTTTGTGAATAAATAAATAAATTTACCTTCAGAGATGAGGTACAGGTGAGAAAAACAATAAGATATAACGCATAAACATTAAATTGAATTGACTAAACAACCGTGGAAATTCCAATAGCCGGTTTATAAGACAGATGATAAAGAGGAAAAATAATTAAAATCTAATCTGTTAAAAGTAATTCAAAGGCGAGAATATGACCAAAATTGCCAATATAATGATATAACTACTTTCACTTTTAGTGTGCTAAATTAAACATCCTACACTCTAAATCGGAAATTAGAAGAAATATGAAAATAAAAACTTCTTTCGTTCAAGGTTTAACTCAGATAAACAATGTGTCTTTCGATCAGGATTTGAGCCCATTACATATATGCATTTGTTTCGAAAACTTTACCACTGAGTGTCTTTTGTATTTATTCAGTTGTATAGTGTGACAGTAAATTATAACATCTTAGTTAATATATATATATATTATACAATGTACTTAAAAAACAATGAAAATATTTTGTGTATAACTGAAAATTCGTTCAGAAGGCTGCTACAAATTGCTGAGCGAAGTGCTCAGTAACTTTGCTCGAAGTGAGAGGACCGCAAAATACGGCAAATCGATTGCGCTTAGTACAGTAAAGGGAAAGTATTTTGAACCAGCTTGTCTGTTAAGGAAGGGAAAGCATTTTCTAAAATAGTTGTCAAGTTGGTTGCATGATATAATACAGTAATTCAAGAAAAACAACCTGAATTGACTTATAGAATTATCTGAATTTTTGTCGACTATCTCATTTTTATCTCCTTGTGATTTACGTCAATTTTCATGATTGTACCATATAGAAATTATGCAACAGAAGTGATTTACTGCTTTCTTTTTCCTATTTTTTAAAAAAACAAACATATTTTGGAGGGATATAGTCTATACGGTTTCAATTTTGGTTCACCCTAAAGTATCGGGTTTAGCAGAGTAGTTTTTATTGAACAAGAAAACGGTCATACTTCAGCGCGTAGTAGAGTGTAATCATCGTATAACCACAGAGGAATAGGTTACAAAATTTTGCTTTCCATCAAATATGTATATCTCAACATAAGATAAAGATGATAATACCATAGAGGAGGAGGTAGAACATGCATTTGGCAACTCCCCCGATATCACATAAACAACCCATCAGGGGACTTCAATGCGAACTTACGACGAAATGATATTTTCAAAGTGATTATAGGGAACGAAAGACTATAGAAGGTAAGTACTGACAGCTTCGTTAGACGCGTGAATTTTGTAACATCTAATAGAGCACTTATCGAAAAGAGTACAACATTCTCACATCGCGACATTGATAAATATTATTGGTCCTCACCAGATGAAAAAGACATAACGTTTTGTTTTGGGAAAACAAAAAAAAAAAATCATAATTGATCACGTTTTAGTAACTGGAAGAAGACATCCTAGTACAATTCATGTCGAATGTTTAGAAGAAATGACAGTAACAGTTATCTCTATTTAGTAACAAAGACATTAAGAAAAGGATTATCGTTGAAAAAAGGGATAAATATTCGGCATCTTAAAGCGGAGAAATTTAATTTGAAGAAATTCGCGTTGGACTAGACGTGATGGAAATACCAGATTGAAGTGCCGAATAGATTCTTTAGTTTACAATGTTTGGAATGTACCAAAGTTGATCATATTTGCATTAAAAATAAGGATAACATTGAAATGTCAGAAAAGAAAAAATGGGGACTCGTTCATAAATAGGAACAAACAAAGGTTAGATTAGGAATACTCTAAGATAATAGAGAAAAGAAAATAAGAAAAATTGCGTTTGCTGCAAACTTTGAACGACATAACACACAACATTTCTAAGTTTCCAATAATCTTGAAACAGGGAAACGCAATGTTTTCAATTAACAAAGAAAACCTAAACCAATTTAATTGGAAAATAATAGTAATATCAAATATATCATGACATGTATATGGGAATTAACGAATTGGGAAAGGCTATCAACTTGCACTTATATATATTAGGTAGTCGGCGGAACATTTCTAACTGATATGACAGCATTTTAAACGAATGCAAAGATTTCTTTGATTTATCATAAAATTTATCCGAAAAACACCCATCCAAAATATATTGTTCTTGGTAAAAGTGAAATACACACAGCAGAAACAAATATTTTAGAGCCTAAGCGAGGAGTAACATCTATAAATAAGTTCAAGGAACAGACATCTCTGGGTTTATGCAATATTCTGAGTTAATTTTAGTTCGAGGGACAAAATGTGAAATGAAACTAACTCTCCTCACCTGGAATAAGTAGGAATTACCACAAAACTGAAAGAAACCAATCATTATTCCAATTCACGAAAGAGGCAACAAAACAGATTGTAATGATTATCGGGGCACCAGTCTTTTGTAAACATCATATAAAATCTTCTCAAACATCTCATTAGGAAGACTGGCTGTGTATACCACGATGAAATTATTAGAGTACAGACTTAGGCAACGTATATCAACCATCGACCAGATAATCACTATATATACGACACGTATTACTTATTTATTGATTTTAGAAAAGCCTACGTTTCGGTTAGCAGGAAAGCATTGTACAACTTTACCGAAAATGCAGTGGGATAAATTAAGATGCATTTAAGTTAATCCCAAAGTACGGTCTGACTAGGAGATATTTGTCCACGAGCTTTCATGATGAGAATGGGCTGAAACAAGGAGATGCGTTGTAGCCATTATTATGAAATTTTTCTGGCGTACGCAACAAGCAAAATCAACGACAGCAACCAAAGCCTAGAGCTGAAATGTATTCAGGAGGTTATGGTGTATGGAGATGTAAATCCGACCAAAGATGATATGAGAACAAAAGAAATAAACGCAAAGCGTTTATTATACGCCTGGAGGGGACATGGGTTTAGAAATAAATGCAGAGAAAACTAATTACATGGAAATTTGCCGTGTGTGTGATGCTACAAATTATGGACACATTAAGATTTCAAATAATACTTTAAAATATCAAAGTTCAATATTAACAGTTCAATGGAAATCCACCAGGACATTAACTGTCAAGTGAACGCAGGAATTCGATTTATTTTAGTTCAAAACCTTTTGTCGTAGCATATTCTGTCGAAGTATTTGAAGATTGAAATACATAAAGTGTTTATTCTCTCTGTTGTGTTGTTTAGCTGCGAAACATAGTCGCTTAGTTTGAACAGAAAACGTAGACGGAAAATAGTTGAGAATAAAATCCGGAAGCAAATTTTTGGGACCAAGGGGATGATGTAGACTTCATAACGAGAAACTGAATAATTTATACCTTTTACTCAACATTGCTTGGCTCATTAAGACTAGGATTCTGAGGTTGAGTGGCCATTTAGCTGGAATGGAAGTAAATAGAAAACACTTTCAAAATTTTAACAGGAAATCGGAAGCCTTTTCTGAGGGCGATCATAATAAAGTGCGTTACTTAGTTACATATTAAACAGAACAGAATACTTGTTACTATAGACACTAAAACTAAAGATCTTTTAAATTGAATTAGCTAAATCCTTTTCAGTTGCATTGTTCACACACACAACTAAGATAAGATGATAAACATTTAACCAGCGTCATAACGAGCGTATAAGGTTCGGTAATATCAACTGTACACCACAGTGTCATGCACTCTACCTCTCCTCAACAAACAACTGAGGTGAATACAACTGCTAGTGAAAATTCAAATATTGCTATCCCTGCAACACATAATGCTGGCTTTTCAGATTTCAGTTATTTACCATGTAGTGCTAGTAATGTTTTTAGTGTTTCAACTGAAAATCTAATCGAAATACAACCAGCAGAAAGACCTAGGTGCAGATGGGAGGACAACATTAAGATGGGTTTCGCAGGAATAGGAATACTAACAAGGGACATGTTTCAGTTCGAAAGCGAGGATCAACATAAAACTTGGTAGACATATACAGAACTAAGTACGGACCACTGTAGTGGGAGTCATTTCCGTGTAAAATTCGTTCCGACAGCGCCACCTATTCTTCGAAACACTAGCAGTTAGATTACGAGTTGTAGGCGCTGAGTCAGGATCAGTCAGGTACGTCAGTGTGTGGTAGTAAGCTCCAATTAGTATTAGGTATAGTAGTCAGTGTGGAAAAATGGAGCAGGCTGTTGGCATTAACCCCTTCCCTGTAGTAGATCTCTTAAAGCAAACTAAGGCGAAAATTTAAGTATCAGACGTCAGTATAAGTGAAAGATGAGTCATTTGAGACATTTTTGTGCAATTTAATTATCAGTGAATACGAAAACTAATTAGAAATGATACACAAATCGCCACTCTACAGATATTATGAAGAAAATGGCAGGGCACAATAAGACATCAATCATAGCAGTTCATATATACTCCATGCTTTCTGATGATGAGGGTGTCGATATATATATATATATATATATATATATATATATATATATATATATATATATATATATATATATATATATATACAAAAGAGGAAATACGAAGTATCTACAAAGATTATCATGCAGGAGGATACAACTTCGAAGCTTCTGGAACGACATAGAAACTTATTTCGTTAAGTAGCTGCAAATCTATTTTGGATTATGGATACGTGTTGTCTAATAACCTTGCTTCATTCAAAGGGAATCGGGAAATGAAACTCCAAAAAGGCAAATGTTAAGTCATCAGAAAGCATGGAGTATCAGTAGACTACTGGCATTTACAGTGCTGGACTTTCTAAGCGGCAAAAGAAGTTAGCTTACTGGGGTTCAAAGTCTAGCCGACTTTCATTGAAAATCTTTAGAAACAAGCAAGAATTACTTCACGAATGATTCATAATATCTGTAGGGTGTCGATGTGTGTATCATTTCTAATTCATTTTCGTACTCACTGATAATTACATTGCACAAGAATGTTGCAAATGACTCATCTTGCACTCCAACTGATGTCTGACCCTTAATTTTGCGCCTTAGTTTGCCTTTTAATATTTCAGCTACATGAAGGCAGTTAATGCCAATAGTCTGCCCCATTTTTCCACACTGACTACCACACCTAACCCTAATTGGAGCTTACTATCACACACTGACGCACCTAACTGAGCTTCACTCAGCGACTAGAACAAGTAATCTAACTGCTAGTGTTTCAAAGGACAGGTGGCGCTGTCGGCGGAAAACAAATTTTACACGGGAATGACCCCCCTTACAATGGTCAGTACTTTGTCCTGTATATGTCTACCGGTTTTATGTTGATCCTCGCGTTCGAACCGAAATATGTCCCTTGTAAGTAGAAATTGGATCCAGTTGGCTAAGGACAGAAATCAATGGATAACTTTTGAAACTACGAACAATTGACCAGTTGAATATTCGGGACCCATAGGCCATAGAGTTAATTAGTCACAAAATTAAATAAGATAGTTTGTTTCCAAGGATATAATCCTTCGAAGTCATGGCTAATTCTAAGTGACTGCTATACGTTATCAAAGAAAGCAACACTTAATATAATTTACAGCAATTTATACAAAATGCGTAATTTATCATTTCGTAAAGGTGTTTGTAAATATAAAAACACTAGGGATATGAATAAGGGAATCAACGAATTCAAGAAAGGCTATCAACCGCTTGCTTATATATTAAAGGAAGCTGACGGAACAGTTCTCACTGATATAGAGGGCATCTTAAATATATGGAAAGATCACTTTCACGATTTAACAAGCAGGAAAAACCTAATGTGCGGGGAGAAAGGGAAATACACACCGCAAAACCGTATATTCCACAACCTAACCGAATAGAAGTAGAAATCGCTAGAAAGAAATTAATGAAACACAAGTCTCCGGATGTAGGCAAAATTCTGAGTTAATTTTAATTGGAGGTGAAAAATTGTGCACAAGATACTCAAACTTATTCTTCTTATCTGGTAAAATCAGGAATTGTCACAAGAGTGAAATTAATCAATCATTATTCCAATTCACAAGAAAGGCGACAAAATTGATTCTAATAACACTGGTATACAAATTTTTATCAAGGTCGTGCTTATGTTGGTTTTTCGTCGGTTTCTTAATGATTTGCACCCGCTGAACACGAATATGGCAGTTATATTCCCGTAATGTCAAAATTTGTGATGATATAAGCATATCAGATTTTAATAAAACAGTAACATATTGTACAATTGTATCTTATGAGAACATTGAACTACAAGCATGACACAATCATTGTAGTCGTGCTTCTGTTAATATTTCATTTGTTTCTTAATGCTTTGCACCCACTGAACACGAGTATGGCAGTTATTCTCCCGTAATGTCAAAATTTGTAATGATATAAGCATATTCAATTTAACTCAAACAGTAATATATTATACAATTGTGTCTTAGAGGAACATATAACTACAAACATAACACACACATTTTGGACATCAACTTTTTGGGTAACAAAAATCTGCATAATACCTAAATACCAAAATATATGAATATTACATTTATAAAAAAAATATACAAAAGTACTTGAGATTGGAGGAAAGTGTTCATCAGTTACTGGAATTCCGTAATCAAAAGTAAGGTTAGTGGTTCTCTTTCTTTTGTGGGAAACGTTTACTTCGTCACGGATTATCCTCCAAATATAATACCCCATCATTGCACAGTCCCACCTTTCTTGGTAGCTGCTTTCCATTACTTGAATGTCCTTATGGAAACGTTCCCCTGCTCTTCGCTAACATCTCCTAAATTCTCCCTAAAGAAATCCAAATGTGAATGAAACATAATTTTAAAGACATTCTACATCACAACGCTCGATATTGATCAATGAGTGTCTTAGCTTGGTGATCAAACGCTTCACTTCGGTTATGTACCAGAAATCCCGTCACCAATTTATGAAAGGCCTCCCATGCGTTTCTTTCCAACTCCGTCATTTTTTGTTTAAGTGTAGCACTATTAAGCATGACATGAATCTGAGGCCCTGTGAAAATACCAGCCAGAACTTTTCCCTCTTTTAAAGCTAGAAACATTTATTTGATTCACTGTAGGGCAGGCCCAGAGCTTTCGCAAATTGTTTTGCCAATCCCAGCTTAATATGTAATGTTGGCATGAGAATCTTCTCCCTGGGCAGTAATGCTTCATTTATCACATGTGTTCCTGGAATAAGCTCCGTTCTTTCAGGCCACACGGTTTGATCATAATGCTGGTAAGTTGTCCGACTGTCACACAGACATAGAAAGCAGGAATATTTAATATAACCACTTTGCAACCCAAGGGGAAAACCAATAATTTTGAAATCCCCACACACGTCCCATTGATGTTCCTCATATTTAGTTTTCTCCAATATCAGCTTCACACTTGAATAACTCTATTAAATCAATTTACAATTCTGCTATGTATGTTTAGAATCTATATTCTCTGTTTCCTACTCCGAACAATTATCTTTAATAACAAATGTGATACCACTAGCGAGTATCGAAATAAAAGCATGCAAATTGCTATGCATAAATCAGTATAGGAGAAAAATAAAACATGGTTATATCACTGAAAATATTGACACTACATAAAAATAAGTGCCAGATTCGTGTTCAGGGGGTCAAAATACATAAAAATTCATCAAGAAATAATAATAAGCAAAATTTTGTATATCAGTGTAATTAGTGTGAGGCATTTCTCTTCTATAAACGTCCTATAAAACCCTCTCAAACATTCTATTAGCCTATAAAACATCTCAAAGTTCATTTTCCTTATGGGGGATTCAATGTTAAGTTTTGGAAGCAGTTTTCTCCAATAACTATTGCTAAAGATTTTGGTAAGAATGAATGTTACGAGTGAGTGTTAGTCTTTCGTATTTGATACAAAATGCAATGACATTCATCCGCAATGCTAGCAGAGTCGTCTCTAACATTATTTTGGTAAACGCTCCCCGTTTGGGGGGAAAGGGTCATAAAAAATATGGTGGGTGGAGTGTTACGAATATCCCAATTTTTATTTTAGGAACGACAGTGAGCGTAAGATTCATCACAAATGCCACAAATCTAATATTCTGATGCTCCTAGCATGTGCTAGTAACTTATATAGGGCTACACCCTCCCCCGATAAAAAAGCCACATTAAAAATTCAGCGTAATTATTTTTTGCATGGACATACGGAAAAAAGTTTTGTTTTTGTCAATTAACGTGTAATTTGTTGTTATTGTAGTAGAAAGATAAGATTTTGAAATCTGGAATGTTATTTTGGTGTAGCATAAGATGGTGGTTCTTTATAAAATTTCCAAATTTTGTTGTGGAAATGACAGTGAGCGTCAGATCAATCACAAATACCACAGAACTTATATTCCGATGCTCCTTAAATGTACCAGTGACAGGTATGACGCTGTATGCCCTCTCCAAAAACCACATAAAAATGACCCTAAATGTCCTGAGCAGGGACATACGGAAATACATTTTTTGATCAATTAATGTGAAATTCTGATGTAATTGTAGAAAAAAGATATGTGTTCTGAAAACTGGAATGTTAGGTTAATAAAACACTGCTTTAGGGGGGTACAGGGGGCGTAGCATAAGATGGTGAATCTTTATTTAAAAAAATCTAAATTTTATTCTGGAAATGCCAGTGAGGTCAGATTAATCACAAAAGTCACAGAATTAATGCTCCGACACTCCTTGCATGTATCAGTGATCGATATGGGGCTGCCCCCTCCTAAAAATCATATAAAAATTCACGGTATCCTTAGCAGCGACATACTGGAAGAAGCTATTTTTAAATCAAGGAATGTAAAATTCGGGGCTATTGTAGTAAAAAGGTATAAGTTTTTCAAATCTGGAATGTTAGTTTATTAACGCACGGCCTTAGGGTGGCACTTGGGGCAAAGGCTAAGATGGTGGATCTTTATTAAGAATATCCAAATTTTATTCCTAAAATGCCAATGAATGTGAGATTAATCACAAGTCACATAATTAGTGTTCCGATGCTCTTTGCATGCTCATGTGATTGATATAAGGAAACAGCCTCTTTTAAAAAGTCACAGAAAAATTCATGATAAATATCCTTAGCACGGACGTACGAGAAGAAGGGAAATATATCTTATAATTAAAACGTAAATTGTCATTATTGCAAGAAAATATTTTGATTCTTTTAAAAAATTCAAATCTACTGTAAATGAATATCTTGTGTCAGTATAACAGCTTTGTTGTTATGGGGTAACTGGAATATAATCAAAGAAGTTTGCATTTTGTAAATAAATTAGGATTCTTACGTATTTTCTGCACACTTAAGTAAAAACCAGTTCGAAATACAACAGAAAAATGACAGTAAAAATGTCGCACTCGCAGGAACCATAGAAAAAATGTTAATGAAAAGTAAGATTTTAAAATTGAAAAGTCTAGTCTAGCTTTAAGTTTCAAAAATATCATTAACCTAATGTAAGACAGATAAAATCAACTTACTTTTATTCAGCATGCCCTTCTGAACGAATAAGACATAAATTAATGGAATTAACTAAAGCCACTCTTTACACCTTCTCCAACATATCTGGAGTAATCATCTCTACACTCTGGAGAATTCTCTGTTTCAAGTTATCTACATTGTTACATGATTTTTGATAGACAATTTGATTTAGGAATCTACACAAGAAAACATTTATGGTGCAAGATCTGTACTTCTCGATGGCCATTCGACAATTGATAGCATAGAAATAAGTCGTTCCCCAAATTTCTTTCTGAAAAGATTTATAGCCGTACTTGAGCAATGCTGTGGTGCTCCATTTTGCATTCATCACTTTGATCTAAATTTAAAGGATCAAGTTTGGCAAATATCTTCCCTCTTAGTAGTTTTTGGTATGATGCCGTTGTCACATTTTCATCAAAAAGAAAGGTCCTATCATCTCAGTAGCATTTATGCCACACCAAACCATTATTACTCGCGTGTCCATTGACACCTCTGATCTAACGTTCGGCTCCATCGATGACCAATATCTTGCATGTGAAAAGGACATTGAACTATTTAAGAAGAATATGGATTCGTCGTTAAACATAACTTGAAACAAGAACATGGGGTTTTCATTAGTTTATCAATAAACCAATTAGATAAATAAACTCGATCACCAGAATCATTTGCACATAACTAGCAAACCATTCGTACCTTGTATGGTTTTTCTTCAAGTTTCTTAAATCTCTGTGTAGCGTAGTTTGCTTAATATTTAAACCTAAGCTTCAACGAGCAAGGGATTTCCGCGGTGAACTAGTAACAGATTACAACACAAGTCGTTTTCTTTCTTCTGTAGATAAGGTTGGAAATCTCGCACTTTTCTAGATGCAAGATGGACAGTGTGAAAACAATTTCTGCGGAACTATTTGTACAAACGGTCAATTTGCACGTCGCGCACGAGTTCGAGTTCTTTAACTATACGGGATCTTCTTGCTTTTGCAGATTTTTCTGATACAATGTACCATTCAATTATATTAGCATGCTGATCCTGAGTTAAAGATTGCATGACCGAGAAACACTACAGTATGAATGTACTCTTAAAATGTAGTGGAAACGACAAGCAATTCACAAACGATTAAGCCAGTCTTACCCCTAGATTCACGTTTAAGTAATGTGCATTTCCGAAGTAATCGATCTAACCCAGGTGTTAATTACAGACATGAACTCCTATTGAACTGTCAACAGGTAAGTCGTAAGTCGTTGGTGTATTGCGCTAAGAAAAGATCCGAAATTGTTAGTTCAGACGAACAAGAAGCTAGGCTAAGAATTAGAGGGTGTTTTACAAAACAAAGGTTTGTTGATATTGCTTGAAATCAATTTAGAGTAGGACGCCAACAAATGATAAGGATATGAAAGTTGAGTGTTTCAATGCTTATTAAATACACATCTCTTGGAATGAATTCTGAATGGGCCAAAGGAAAGTACAGAAAAAAATAAATGAGCCTGCATCTGAATGGGCCAAAAGGAGCATGGAAGATAATAAGAGAAGCTGGTGTGGGCTTTTAAAGTGATTTTGGGACTGAGAAGGGGATATTGAAGCCCCAAAATGGCCACTGGCACATGGAAGTAGCTTCTGGACATTAATTTTACGATATTTCCAATTATTTTGACACTCATAGCGAATAAAGAAAAGTTTGAACTTCTCTTGCCGGCTTTGTTACCCAATGAGAAGAAGTTATAATAAAATTAGAGATTGATGTACACTTATGTCCAAAATTATTCTCGCATGTCTATAAATATGTTGTTGTAGGAATATAATTTGATAACGAATTCGCCTGGTATTTCTTATAATATTAGTATGTGTATAATCAGTAAACACATGAATGTGGCAAATTTCATGTCAAAAGAGCAGTAAATAAGAAGAATAAAACGAAAATAAAATTTTCTTTTCCATTTCACAACATTTTATTTTATTCATCATAATTTTCGTACTTATAATTCTTTTCCTATGAAATTTACCACAAATATACATTTCCCGATTCTACACATAGTATCAGTATTAAAAATACCCTGCAAAATCATTATCAAATTATATTCTTACAAGAAGACAGTTATAGATATGCGACAATAATTTTGGACATGAGTGTACCACCATATGTGCAAGGGGAGAAACAAAGGGAGGAATGTTGTTGTGTTTTCCAACTACAACAGCTAATTTTCCAACCAAAACAATAATTAGTGAAAACTGCTTCTCACATTTCACATTAAAACTCTAATTAAATCAATGAAATTTAGAGTTCACCTCCCTAAAAGAGATCCATACATGAGTAATATCCTATTATCGCTTCAGCTTTTTTTCTAAAGAAATATTTTTCGAAAATAATGCCAGATTTCACATTAATTATGAAAAATACTTAGCTTTTAACAGCAGGTCCTTCAATTCATTCATCATGAATTTCTATCGCTGACGAATATTCGGACTGAAGAAGAACGGGAATGGGGAATGGGGGAAACTTCATAACGAGGAACTACATAATTTATACAGTTTACCAAACATTGTTAGGGTCATCAAATCTAGGAGACGCAGGTGGGCAGGTCTTGTAGTCAGGATGCAAGAAAGTAGGAACGCTTTCAAAGTCTTAAGTGGAAGACCAATCGGAAAACGACCATTAGGAAGCCCTAGGCGTAGATAGGAAAATAATATTAAGATGGATCTCCCAGAAATAGGAATACAAAGTAGAAGCTGTATCCAGGTGGCTAAGGATAGAAGTCAGTGGACAGCTTATGTGAACGCGGCACTGAAATTCGGGTTCCATAGGCCATAGAGTAAGTTAGTTTGTTAATTGAGTTGTTTAGGAACATGTTAGAGTTCCAATTGAAAATTTTCCAACCAGTACAAAGGGAGTTTAGTCAAGAGAATTAAATATTATGGGAATAAGAAATGTGTTGAAGCTTCCAAACTCCTTTGGGTGGCTTCATTCTTTTTAACTGGTGGAGCAAATTCACACGTCTTTCGTACAGGTTACTCAAATGAAGCAAGTTGTTTGTTGATACAGCTGGCGTCATTGTCTTGATGTTCTCTTTCTTTTGACTTGCTGAGTTTTGATATTAACTACAATTTGTATCCTTTCTTATTTCATAATTTCTTTTTAGAAAACATCTAAACAGGAGTTGGGGTCGTCGTTCATGGAATTTGCAAATATCAACTTTATCTACGAAGAACAATTTATCTCGTTTGACTACTTTGTTTGTGACCAAAGAGTTGAGTTGATTTGAGTTTAACGTCCCGTTCAGCAGCGAGGCTATAGGAGACGTGGACCTAGTGATTAACGTGGAATCCGAACCACATGAACTCCCGTCGGGAATTGAATGTTTGTGACTAAAGAGTTCACTTACTGATTCATATTGGAAGGCTGTTAGGGAAGTTTGCTATCCTTGTAATTTTACTCACGATTTCTCTTACTTACGTTAAACAAATGTAAATGTTTATGTATATACAAATATTTGAATGCTTGAAGTAACATGTATATTATTCTTATTCTAATTAGTAATGACACACGTTTTCTTTTCTAAAGTTACTTACAAGTATGCCTTACATAGAAGTATAACAAGCAAATAATGTGGATTTGTATAGGGGATAAATTAAGAAATATTCTTCCTTTTATATATATCTTCAGGGATGCAAATAAGCAACACAATTTTACAAGCCCAACAAAGCTACCACTCCACTTCCCACTGTAGAAATCATTTACTTAGCTTCGGTATGATATTAAATACTCGCCCGCACCGATAAACCATTCGCACCGGGCGAGAGGGCGAATGAGTGGTTATTTGCATCCCTGATATATATAGTTATTTGATTCAATGTCTATAACCTATACAATTAAGCGGCCTTGAACCATAGAAAATCTCAGCTCTCTGAAGTGTTAGAGTAATGGGACAGCTATTTATAGGTTATGAATAGGTTTTTGTAAATACGTAAAATCTGACAGGGCAACTTTACACGTTCGAGAAATACAAATATTTCAGTTCTTCTAAGTTATTTAATTTAGCTCAGCAGTAGGATTCTTGCCTAAGTACTTGTTGAGTACTCGGAAGTGTGAACCGAATGTTCAAGACGAGACCTTTTGTTACATTTTTGTGGTTCGATATAGCAGTGAATAGATCCATCCTAATATATTGTTTTGTTAGTGTAATCCGTATATATTTGCAGAATTTTGTATCTTTCTTTTCAATCCCATAGCTACTAATTTGTTCTCGTGATTTGAATGTGCAAGTTTCAGTACCATGTGTCACTAGATTCGAGAAAACGCTATCAAGATGCCATTTGTTAAATAAACACTTATGATTCATCAAACTGCTCTACAGACCCATGAAAGGCTCGTAAACAAGCTATACCTTCAACATGAGTTCCAATTAAATAATGGAGATTATAGTATGTTTCTAAAATTTTGTAATCCTAGAATTTTTAAGTTTTTGCTACGTCAGTGGTACTAAACCGGGGGTACGCGAAGATGTTTCTGGGGGTACTTAATGCAGCTTCTGGGGGTCTGCTGTAAATGTCTGTTGACAGTTCACTGCAAATAAAATTCGATATCTTGTCAATTTGTGACTTATGTATTAATGCTTGGAAGGAGTACAAAGAAATTAGTAACAGTGCTGTTCCACAACTTCTTTCATTTCCATCAACATATTTATACGAGCAGGGTCTCTCTGCATTAATATCAATAAAACAAAGCACAGCAAGTGCTTGAATCCAGAATCAGCTCTGATTCTCGGACTCTCGAAGATTCGACCAGGAATCGAGGAGTCGGCGACCCGGAAACAAGCTCAGTCATCTCGTTAACAGGTTAGTTCTAAAGTTACTTTTACACTCTAAAAACTGTGACGCTTAAATAAGCGTAAAAAAATCGCGATTTTTTTACATATAAAATGAATGTAATATTGTTACATAGAAATGGAAGGTCTCATGTAACGTATAAATTAAGCACAATGTGATGCTTAAATGAACGTAACAAACTTGATGTATGTTACATATAAATAGAAGCGCCAACCGTTACACATAAATAGAATGCCCACCGTTACATACAAATAGAAGAGGCCTCATGCTGGTATATAGGGTACAAAATTTAGGTATATTTATCGACAATTTGTATGGTAAGTAACTCACATTATTAACCCGTTTAGGATTTCCACTTTTTGAGGTAAAATTTAGACTTTCACTCAAACAGCTACTGCTTATTTACTATTTATGGTATGGTTCATAACTCTTTTTCTTTTTTTTTTCAGAAAGCATCCTTTCCAACGGTATCACTCGCTTGTCCGTACACCAGAAACGGGAATATCAGGGAAAACCGAGAGATTTTTTAAAATTTTTAAGCCCCTCTGGCCCGGGTCTAAAGTAGGGATCTGTTTTTTTTTTTTTTTAATTATGTAGTTAGGTACACCATGCGATTGCAAAATTTCAATCTTGTATCTTGAAAACTAAGGGCGGAAATTTTTTTGAAAGTATGAAGGTGACCCATTTTTATACATACATACTTTAAAAATTTACTGCGTCATTACTATTTGAAACTGAGCCATGGTTCAAACGCTATTTTTTCAGTATAACGAGCCCTTTCCATCGATGTTGGTTGTTGATTTTGAGTTTAACGTCCCGTTCAGCAGCGTGAGACGTGGACCTACTGATTAACGTGGAATCCGAACCACTTGAGCTCCCGCCGGGAATCGATCCCGGGCTTCCCGCGCCACAGGCGCGTACGCTAACCGCTTAACTACGAAGGAGCTCCCCTTCCCAACGGTATCACTCACATGTCCGTCTCATACACCTGAACCGGAAAAATCTGGAAAAACCGGATTTTTCTGAAAAATCGTCCCCTCGGAATAGTTGCGTCCCTCAGGCTCGAGCATGCGTTCACGTAGGACTCTCAAACAAATTGAGAAATACTCAAAGGTGCACACAATCAATATACAAAGTTTCAATCTGATATCTTGAAAACTAAATAAAGGCATGAAAATATTTGTCTTAAGAAAAAAGTCACACTCCTCCGCCCCCACTTGGCACCGCCAAGTTGACCATCCAGTTCCAAAATGCATCTGGGTAAAAGATAATACTATGCAATGGTAACTATAGTTATCATAAATCCTAAAAGAGTTAAGTATAATGTAAATAATCCAAATATAATGTCTAATTATGTACTTTGTTTTGTTGAAAAGAAGTAGTGCTCAAAAGAGGAACCTAACTAACTCAAGAAAATTGATTGGTATACCGTTTGCCCTAAAGAAAAAAAAAGCTTGCGATACCAATCGAAAGTTGGCTAGGTTTTTCTTAGAACTATTCCCTTTCAGTAATGTGGCAGAGGAAGCTATGCTAGTACAGAAAATTTAGACTATTTACTACTTTATCTAAGAATGGCATTTCATACAGGCATTGTCACCAGGTATACCTATGAATTTCCTACTAATGTATTATTAGACGTGATAAATAAATCTCGAGAATGTTGTATTATACAATATCTGCGGTAATTAACAAGATAATGTTGAACTTAAACATTTATTTTAAAATGAAAATGTGGAATTCGGGTTCTTACCTTGAGAATATTGTGATGCTCAGAAGACAAAGCTCCACACACTCCGAAGCCCCTTTGTTGAACTCAATTAAGCAGTAGGAAAAAATTCTTTAGCACAATGTAACAAAACAGCTGGATTGCTCATAGAAACCAAGTTTACTGTTTGTTGGGGAAAAAAAAAAACTTGACACTGCTGCTTTTCTCATCACTGTGGGAACAAAGCAAGATACAGCCAGCTCTCGCGGTCCAGGTGGTAACATCTCGTAGTGCTAAGCGGTAGTGAGGAGGTCAATTTGTTAAATCGCACCGCCAACCATCCTGACTTAAGTTTTCCATTTTTTTCCACATTTTAATCAGGCGAATGCGGGAATGGTACCGTAAGAATGACCCTGGCCAATATCACCCTTGGTCTATACTCAATGCTGGCCAGAGTAGAGGTCTGCACGGGCCGGAATTTTTAGCCCGAGCCCGGCCCGGCCCGGCCCGAAAATTTATAATGTGAGGCCCGATCCAAATCCGAAATTTGTTTTAGTATTTAGGTCCGAGCTTGTGTCATAATCAAATGTTCCCGATTACAGCAACTTAACAATGAAAGCAAAATTGTATTTTTATTTACATCAATTAGAGGGCTAATTTTGCCCGTGCAGACCTCTAGGCCAGAGCCACAGCTACTAAAAGGCGTTAAAAATAAATTTAATAAACTGCTAAAACAGCAACGTTTCATCCCACGATATTATAAAAATCTTACAAGATCAAACTGAAACTGCCTTGAACATTTTTACACTGGTAGACAATGTATAAACAAAATACCAACCACATAATATTATATGCTTCTACGAAATATAAGCTACATATTTATATATACATAAGGATCAATAGTAATCTTCGAAAATCAGCATTAACGTAGATAGCATTTCTGTCAGTGAGTTGGCCAGTATTGCTGTTATATTAGGGACTACACAGGATGCCTGTTTACATGAGCGATTGAAATTCACGAAATCGTTATAGTATTCTTTGAAAGCTATCACATAATTTCTTGGTACTAATCTGCTGTTAGATTAGGTTGGATAGTTCTTGGATATACTGATAATGGTCTTATATGCTTTCAGTCGCAGGGCTAATTTCAAGCAAATTCAATTGATCTTTCTTGTACTTTATGTCTCGTGAGCATTGATTGTTTTCTATTGACCTTTAATTTAAACATCTACCCGTGTACAGGTTTTCAAGGGAACTTTTGACGTGACTCTGTTAAAATTTTTCCTTGTTAAATATTGTTTAAAAAGTGAGATCATTTACTGTTAGAAAGAATGAAAAATATTAATCGGGTAAACAAAAAAATAATACACAAGCATTAAGTGAAACACTCTTTAAGTCAACTATATTTCACATTCACATTTCACTCTTACACTTTTAAAAACTTCACAGCTTCAGGAACTTCACAGTTTCAAAAAGTCTTTGCGACATCAATTGCTTAGGAAATTTTTCTCGAGTTAGGACGCATTGTAAAAAGCCCAGAATTTGACCGTATGCACTTGAATAGTTCAAATTCTTTACGTAATAGACTGTTAGTAATAATACTGCAGCCTTAACTCAGAGCATCCGTTTTTCAAATTAATAATTTCTTCAGGACCACAATATATTTCTTTCTTTGTGCCAAAAAGCACTGTTGGTCCTACAATACTCGTCTTCTGATATATGCCTGCCTCCTGCAAGTAAAATGATAATAATTTAATATATAGTGTATTTGGAAGAAATTTAAACAGATAATTTAGTTTTTAGTAAATACTATGTACAATGAGAATAAAAAAAATACGTACTGGTATGTGAATCAATCCTCGAACTGACGTAAAAAAGCTTGTCCACGTTGCTGAGAGTTTGTGCTTTTATTAAACTCAAGATCTTCAAAAAAATAAATAAATAAAATAAAAATAAAAAATAAAGAAACAACCGTCCTTTTTGAACTAAGAAACAATGTGATAAGATGCATTTCCAGTCTGCGGCGAAAGTATTTCACCAAGTTGTAAAATTTCTTAACCGGATAACTCTGAAGTAGACTCACATAATATGTCAGAGCGTCAACTTGTATTGAAATTTATACCTTCTGTGGAAGATACTAAAAGACCGTACTGAAATAAGACTATTGTTACCTGTAAAAGAAAATGAAATCTTTAAGTTTTACATCCCACGGTTATGCCGGTTAGGCTAAAGGAGACGGTGATGATGAGAGATGAGTGAAATGGTGGAATGAAGAAAGTGGGTGGAAACGGGAGAACCGCGAGAAAACCCACGCACACGGTGTTTGTCCACCACAAAGTTCACTTGGCGGGGGCTGGAATCGAACCCGGGACCCCAAGCACCAGAGGTGAACGCTTTACCACTGAGCCACCGCGCCCCCCTACCTGTAACAGAAGTGTGAGAGCAAACTTTGACCTGCACATGTTATTAGAATCGATGAGCACTATAGTTTAAAATTATCTAACAGTATTCTTTATCAGGCGTAAAAGCCACAGTAGGTAAAACACTAGGTTATTTATTATAAAACAGCGTATCCAGGCAGGCCTTTTAATTACCCTTTAATTCCTTTACACTTGGAAGATGATCTCACTTGATGTTCTCAAAATGGAGTCTTGAGTGTAAACTTCTGCCACAGACTGGCCTTAAAATGTATTAATGTTTAGAGTAATACTGGAGTTCAAAGGCACAGTCAATTTGCCCTAACTGTTGCCTGAGCCTTTGATACTCTACAGTAATAAAATTGTCTGTACAGACATTAACCTTCGAGCATCTTTTTCAATAACTACTAGCTATTGAAACAATCCGTATCACTCTGTTTAATCTGCACAATTTTACTTTTTAAAAAAATCACAATAAAAATGTCATTTCACTAGTAACAAATACACATGTTACAACACAAAAGCACGAGTGTACCCTATGGATGAGTGGTAATAGTCGCTACCTTTTAATCAAAATGTCCTGGGTTCGATTCCCTGTAGATGACACGTGTGGTTCGGAGCCCACTTTAAAGTAGGTCTCGTCCTTTAGAAACTCAGAAGCTAGTTTAAAACGTTAATAACAACTTAGTCACAAAAGCACGATCATGATTGAGAACCACCCACACGTCAAATTTTACACGCATGTCAAATCTTGAAATAGTAAATTCCATTATGCAAGAAGCCCTTTCTGTAAGAAAGTGCAAAGCAGCGACACTGTTACGGTAGTTTGGCCACCAACAACTGTAAAAAAAGATGCGCAATAATAGCGTCGAAATTAGTACAGCGGAGCTCTTCCCAATAATATATCAAATCTCAAGTGACCGTTAAAATCATATTCTTGATGACGTGTGTTAGTTATTTTATCAATGGAAAACTAATACTTCATTTATAAATAAAAGAATATTGCAATAATATAAACCATATTACTACTATTGAATAAGTGGCAATCAGTGTACCCCAAGAGACGACATACATGGAAAATGTCTGTGAAAAACGAGGATGTCCAAAAATGCTTCACAGGAGATATCATTTCGAGACAAGACAGTCTGAGTCGATCACAATGTGACTATTGTAGATCGGGAGGATTGGATTAGGGGATTGGATCGGGAAGATCGTGAATTCGAACCTTTCAGGATTTAGCATCCTGACTGAGGTTTTTTTTACCATTTTACTAAGTTTCACCAGGTGAATGTGCAGATGGTACTTAATAAGGCAGTGACTGTTTCCTTTCTCATGTTTTTGGTGACATCTCTCCAAAAAATAATTAAAAAATGCATGTATCTTATTTCCTATAATGTTCTCAATAAACATCCTTCATACTTCCACAATCCCTTTAGAACCCTGACCATATTAGCATTATCTACTTTGGAAACATGTAACATAATAGTAGATAGACAGCCGTTTCAAAGCTCTTCCATATTATTTTTTAATTAGCTGGTTGTTTTACTGTTTACTGATCTTGTGCTTATTAATAAGGAGGTATCAATAGATGTGTTAAGGACTTGCGGGAAGAGCAGAGGCCAAAGTATGGGGTTGCACATTAAATGT
Organism: Thermobia domestica; assembly: GCF_964235325.1. Taxonomy (NCBI): domain Eukaryota; kingdom Metazoa; phylum Arthropoda; class Insecta; order Zygentoma; family Lepismatidae; genus Thermobia; species Thermobia domestica. The sequence goes on from NC_137458.1 coordinate 172,387,469, forward strand.
AATTTTTTTAAATTTTATACTAAAAGAATGATGTGGATTAATATGCACAGAAGTGTATCTTCATAACAATAGTAACGCAAAGTACTAAATGAAATTTTAAACTAATGTTTACTCAAATTGCGTTGGTGATAAGCAATTCTCAATAATAATTCCCTTAACTCTATTATATATACACCTACCTGGGAAATTGCTCTAAGCCTAGTTCTCTTTGGCTGCAAATGTCTTTCTAGGGCGAAAATATTATTTTCTGTGTTGGCTGATAGTGCCACTTTTGACACTGCATCTCCCAGCTTAATTTCAAGAGTGTCTACGTCGTATCCAAAGTAAAGACTTGCCTCTGTTTCCAACTGAAATAAAGGGGAATAAATAAATAAATAAATAAATAAATAAATAAATAAAAGAAAAATCCATAAATCTTTTTCCTTCATATTATCTTACGGTAGATTTCATGGTGCGTAGACGGTAATATTCAAGGCACGTAGATGGATCGAGAAAATGAATCTAATTGTACTCTTGAAAAGAGAACATAAAATAGAATAAAATAATAGGGGCGTCGTGAGAGGGAAAAGCAGGGGTGAGAGTCGCTACTAAATTAGATTGGTAGATTTTTCTAAGAATTCCTGCCCAATAGCGGGCCTAGTTTTTGTGCAGCATTAAGATGATGATTTCAATGCTTTCGTATTTGAAATACCCATATGCTAAATATTATCGTGAAATAACGTATTAATAAAGATATTATTCCCCAAAATATAGTTACTACGAAATTATCCCGAATTTCCACATTCATTCCAAGTATAATTATAATCAATTGAATATCATGTATACATCGAAACTTATTTCGGAAAAAATAGCATGGTACAGTAGGTGATAAATTTAGTGGGCCCCCCCGAGCGGAGACCACATTACGTAATTGTAATGGTAAATTACACTCTTCATGAATTCACGAAAGTAATAAGTACTTTATTCAAGTTACAGCGTAGGTAAATGAGCTAATATTCGTCCTTAGACATTGCAAAACCAAGCTCAAAAATTCTAAATATCAATCTACTTACAGATTTCAGTAATTCATGAACTTTTAGAGTTCCAAGCTTTCGGCTCGCCCCTCGAGTCTTGGTCACGGAGGTTAGAAACAAGAGAAAGAATAGGAACATGAAGGAATGAAAAGAAACGGACTAACCAAGGAGAGAGCTGTGAAAAAAAAAGTTGGCAAGTGCGCCAGCGATATAGGGATAAGGTGACACGAACTAAAATATGGCAGGCATGTTATTATTTTTATTGTCATGCTATTCCTGTGAAAATTTTGTAATTACCAGCTTCCATTCCCTGTCTAGATTTTTTTTTAATGAATAAATACATTTTCAAGCATGAGTCTCTCTATTTCATTTCTAGCTCCAAACAAAACTTGTGAATCTTCTGCCCTATGTTGCGTTTCTTTTAAATGTTTCGATAAACCTGACACCGGAGTTTCCGCTTTTGAATCTCTAATGTATTCCTTTACTCGGACTTCTAAATTTCTTTTCGTTTTGACTACATAACTATCTTGACAATTGCATTTTATTTCGTAAAACGCAAGTTTTCATTGGAATCCGTGTAATAACACTTAAATTGGGTGATGCTCTTTTCTAAAGTTTTCGGAGGTTTTAAGGTGTATGAAAACCGTAATATGCATAGATTCTATTTAATGCCAGCTGTCAATTTGGGAAAAATAGGCAATCTAATCCATTTTTTATCCTTTATGCCGGTTTCATCCCAGATTAACAACTGACAAATGTATTCTATACTTGATACTTTCAAAATCCATTACTCGGACAAGTTGCCCATTTTTTTCCAGGCTTTTGGCACTTTTCAGCAAATTTCCCTGATTTTCCCTGAACAAGTTCAACTTTCCTGGATTATCCCTGACCTTCCTTGACTTTGTAGAAAGTGGATACCCTGATAAAGCTGCGTAAGTTTGCTGAAACCAAAGATGAAAATAAGGTAAGAATTGTAGAGTTTCGTTTTTATGAACTCACCCATTTCATCTCCATTTCCAAATGTATATTCAGATTTCCACATTTTTTACCTTACAAATAGCAGAGAGTAGTGATTAGAGAGATATTGGTAAGTGGCGTATAATTTTAACTTTTTACCGAGTATTTAAGGTAAGCCTTTTATAACGATGTCAGATTAACAAATATATATTATCTGTGTGATGTGGGATGTCAGATTTATAAATATATATATTATCAGTAGAATTTTGTGTTCACAACTTAAAGTGGCGACGCAGAAAAGATCGAGGTGAGGCCATCTTCAGCTTCACAATTTGCCAACTTGACTTCTTTCTTAATTAATTGTGCTAATTTCTTACGCATGAGGAACATACAATCTCGCCTCCTGAAACAGTTAAGCTAGTGTTATCGAAGTATAATTTTAAAACATCCTACATTATATCACTTTGCATCACATATCAAACATTGATTTCTACAAGATAGTAGGTGCCTATGTGAGGTTTGTATATTTTCTAAAAGCCTAAACGTTTTAAAAGAGCAATAAATACACCGATCAATTTTCCTTGAAAACCTATTGTCAATTACCTCATTACTTTTGACGTGTACAGTTTCTTCCTCAGAGTCTGCATCTCGGTCTTCTCTGTGGGGAAGACTGCTTTCTGTAGGTACTTCTTCAGCTGTTTGTGCTACACCTCGTGTCCAGCTTTCAGCTGTATCTGACAAAAAAAAAAAAAAAAAAAAAAAAAAAAAAAAAAAAAAAAAAATCAGTATCTAAAATGTGTACAGCCTTTTCAGATTTCAAATTAATACAGGTGTCTAAGATATGTCAAACTTTGAATTTACTTAAAGAAAAAAAAAAGTGTTTGAGGTCCGTATTTCATCAGTCACAACAGCCTAATGCTGAAATGGTATCTTAAACGTAGGCTTTAACTTCTTTTGGAGGCTGATCTTCCCATTTTTACACACAAGGTGGTTGCTTGGTATATTACCAGGGATGCAATGGATTGTTTACGCGGGTATACGGCGTATACTCACCTCTAATTTTTGGAAACTATCGTATAGCCACCTAAAATTTAGGAAGTACGCGGGTACACGCTACATTCGATTCATAGTGTACTCACTTCATTGGAACAAACAACAACTCTTTTTCATGTTCTCTATTTCAAAACAGAAAAATCTCACTAAACAGCTGGTCGTCAGGCTATTGCCGCGAATGATGTCTAAATTCTTTTAAAAGGTTTGTTTTCGGGTTGTGGAAATCGAGTTTTCCGTCAATCCCTTCTATAATGGAAAAGAACACACTGAACTGCGTTTTTTTTTTTTTCAAGATGTCACATGCGCTGTCCGTACCTTCTGAAAGTTCATCTGTGGTATTATAATAAAATAAAGCCAAGATGTTTCCAAATGTTTTTGTTGGAAACTATTAGAAACTCTTTTGTTTCTAAAGATCAGTTGAATCATAGAATGGTGAGGAATACCGCCTAGATTCATGTGGTAACATTGAAGCTGGTCTGTTTTGACAAAGTAATGGCTACAATTTTCAAGGCCTCTTTCATACAAATTCGAAGTCTGCCGATTGGATACAATTTGAGCGAGGCAATACGGAATGGAATCAGTTTCTTTCTAACCGCGGAAGGGAGTTCCGAGAAAAATGTGGTCTTTATTTTAGTTCAAAGCTGATAGCTCATAGCTGTGTACATTCCGTTGACGAAAACATAAAAGCAAAGACAATGAGAAATAGCGAAGAAAAATCCAAAGGACATGTTAATTTGCCAGCTGCTTCAGAGAAAGACATAAGTATATTTATTTATTTCACATTATAACGGTTGTTATGGTATTTCCAGTTTGGTGATGAAGATGCCAGCGGGATAACGTCCTTCGTTAAAGGCGTTGGAAAGGAGACTACATGGGGCCTATAAGTTAGGTACCATTGCGACATTTGGCTGGTGCGAATGAAGGAAAACTTCCCTTAGGATAGTTGATGTGCAAAGGCTTTTTCACATTTTCTTGACCAATATTATTATTATTACATTTTATAGGAATTTACATCTGTGTGAACGATCCAAAGTTTAACTTTCTCTGAAAACAGCTGTTCGTGTAATTCTATTTTAAAAAAAATCGATAACCATCCGTACTCACTGATCTATCCAAGCTTTTAATCAAGAGATTAAGTGCATGCTGGAATAGTCCAGGCAGCGTCCTTTTCAAATCCTCTTGTCTGAGTGCGCTGAAGAGTTGGTAATTTGATAAGCGTAATTATATATACGTATATAATATGTTTCTGTGTGTAACAAGGGATGGAGCGTATATCCACCTAAAAAATTAGCATTACATCACTGGATATTACTGAAGGATTTGTGTACGACACTCACTTTTGAGTATACTCATAAGCTGGACTCGCAGTGCGTTTGTTATTAGTCTCAGGTCTTATCCATCACATGCTGGAATGTTGTGCATGCAACCGTAAAATGACCCAGAAAATTAACCTTGACTCTTTTCCATGAACATTTATAGCATTGTTCAACATGAATAGTTTTGTTTTAAATTTCAAGTTTACCATCCGCCTATTTGTCACGATGACTGAAGAGCAGGAAAGGCTTAGACAAAAATTGAGACGAACTCGACCACAGCCTTATTAGATGCCATCCAGCATTAACCTGAAAGGACTGGGGAAAACCTCTAAAATTGGACTACCGAACAACATCTGAAATATCGCCATCCATGTTTTTTGAAAGGCTTGACCAACTTTTGTGAGAAACTAAGTTTCACGAAATTAGTGCTGTTACTCATAAAACGAACAATAATAGAGCGGATGATCGAGGTGCCTGAGGTGTCAGGCCGCCGGTGGGGCAAGGATCTTCGTGATTATTAAATCTTAACACCTAATGGCATCGTGCCAGGTCGATTGGTGGAATGAAGAAAGTGGGAGGAAACAGAAGAAACGCAAGAAAAAACACGCACACGGTGTTTATCCATCAGAAGGCCTACATGGCATGAGCCGAGTTTGAACCAAGGACCCCACGCACCAGAGGTGGGTGTTCCAACCAATGAGCCCACACGGCCCCTCTATCAACATGAGTTAACACAAACTTGGGGTAATACTACTTGACAAAACTGCAGCATACCGAAACATGCCTTGTTCACGTTCTTATTGACAAGTGAGTCCGCGACGTTGAACTTTAGGGGTGAGCGCTAGTCAGAGCCAGTTTTTTTTTTTAGGGCACAAAATTGCATAATATCCATTTCTAATGAGCCACTTTCACATATAAAAAAATCAGGAAAAATATAGGATCACACCTGTCAATATTTTATGTCTAAATTTCAAAATAATGGCTCTCACCACAATAATTGGTACACTTACTTTAATACAGTAAAACTGAGAAGCCACACCTAACAAGGGACCATTAAATTTTGTAAATTTTATTGTTGAAAATGATTGCTAGCACTGGATTCAGCACCAAAAGAAACAGAGAAAAAGAGAGTTTAGTGGCAGACCGTATACAGGGTGGGAAATAAGTGAGGGCAAAGTGCGAAGATAGAACGTAGAAAATGCCTAGAAATGTCATGTTAATTTTGAAACGAGTAGAGGGATCAGGGGCGTCTGAAGAAAATTTTTGACCTCTCTAACAGGAGGCGTTCCACGCTTTGACAATATATCAATACTAAGGTGACATGAATGAAGAACTAGAGATCCTGTAATACGGCCAATGGGCACGTTGTATGCACGAGGGAAATACTTTGCTTGCGCGCATACTCACTATCACTGACGCGCCTGTTCCCTTCGGACGCATCCCTGAGCAGCCGAACCAGTTTCACCTTACTCTAACTCGGTTAGATAACATTCGTGCTTTCTAGTTGCTACCTATCACCGGTTAGTTTATTTTTCGCACTGTAGTTTGTATGGTACATATCCAATGGCCGTATTTAGAAGCAAATCGTAAAACAATTGTAATATTTCAACAGTTACTTCTTGTGGTCCCTTGAATTTTGTCTATGTCAAGTGAGATATTTTCATGTCGCCTAGTGGAAACCTTTTAGGGAACAATAAGAAGTAAATCAGTGAAAGAATTCTAATTCTTTTACTAATTTCTTCCTTATTGCCTCCTAAATGGTTTGCGCTAGGTGACATGAAAATATCTAACTTGGCATATTCGTAGAGAAAATTTAAGGGAGTCATCAGAAGTAATGGTTCAAAAATAATGGCCTAATTTTCTTTTATGATTTTCTTATATATAGGCCTACGTAGTCCGGATATATGACAAAAACAAAAGTGAAAAAACACAAAACCTCTACTTGGTGGCCACTAAATAGCAGGAATGCAATCTAACCGAGTCTGAATAGGGCGAAGCTGCGGGCCTGAGTGTAAGCGACAGGGTGCGACCGAAGGGAGCAAGCGGGCCAGCGACGGTCTTTCATATGCATTCACTTATTTCATCTATCGTAAAGCACTTTTAACGATTTTACACTTGAAACCTTATACTAGTAAACCTAAAATACAAGTGCATTACTTTGGCAAGGTTCTAGAAGGCATTAATTGAGTAGACGGTTCTATCAAATTTTCACACCTTTATTGCATTTTCTGATTTCTTCTTGCAAAGCATGCACTAAATGAGGAGCAAATGCATAAACCACTAAACAACTTCTGCTACGTGGCCAGTAAAAACACGAATGCTATCTAACCGAGTCAGAGCAGGAAAGTAGCAGGGGGCCCGGGCGGAGCGAGGGGTGCTTTCGTAGAGAGCAGGCGCGTCAGCGATGGGAGGCACACGCATGAATGAATGAATAAACGCATAAATAAGGATAGCGCAAAATATATAAAATATCCCCAATAATTTTCACCTTGCAAAACACTTAAATAATCGTAATAACTCTTACTTTCAAAATGGATTCACTGGTTTTCCGGGTACAACTGGCCCGCTGTGAGGAGAAATTAGTCTGTTTTTAATTCTCACTTCTTTTCCACACTTCCAATCGTTGATTTTACGTTTCAACATAACATGACGCTTCAAAAACTTTAACATAATACGACGCTCTTTATCACTGAGTTATTTGTAATAAAATCGTATGTTTGCCTTATATCCATCGCAAATGTCCATTCCTAACACGAACAGATTATTTCCACCTTTCTACCAGATTATTTCCACTTAGAATACGTTCACTCCCATTCAAAATGTATTTCAATATATCTAATGACAGAAATTACTTATATTCACACTCTACTTCTTTTACGAAAAGCGTTTGACATCGCATTTTTCCTATGAATTTTGTTTTCGGTAGAGCCGTCTGCTCGAGTGAACCCTTCTAGAACACAAGCCCCATTCCCATTTAGCTGTAATAAAGACACAAAACCTGGCTTTGCATTTAATTTTATCGTCTGGAGAAATTTGTTTTATATAAACATGTCTTCTATGAATATGTTTCACATATAGGCCTATATGCAAGTTTTAAATTTTGCCTGTAAATCTTTCACAATGTAGGTGCCAAGAGTAAACCAGCACCAGCTTTCCAACACGGTCTTTCTAGTGGTGCGGCAAAAGTAAACCTGCACGCCTTGTCCATGGGAAGGGGGACCAGTAATCTAGAACCTTGCCCTTAGAGGACAACCAAAACCATTCTTGTTTGCTATGTTCAAGTAGTATCTAAAAACTTATATTAGAGATTTTTATTTTAATAATACAAGAATGTCATCCATCAAGAGTGTGAAAAGTGTGCATTCCGAAATAATGTACTGAACGTAATGATTCATCTTCTGGGAAGAATCAAAAGAGCTTTCCTACATCATTTCCATCATTATTCCTAACAACTTAATGTATATCATACATTATTTCCACATACTGTACCTTGTTCAATCCTCGCGTGTTTTGTTGGAGGGTTGCCACAATATTCACACCACCCTTTAGATTCTTCTCTCGTAAGTTTCTTCATTGCATCTGCCTCTTTTTACACCTCTTGCGTCCACGCCGGAGTCCATGAAGCCGACTTGTTTTCACACAATAACTCAAGATTTCCCTGAACAACATTAAATAATTTCATAAAATGCAAATGGCTCCCGTTCGGGTTCGATCGACTTCTTTCGGATTTTCGCGAACATTTCAACGTAACGACATGTGATTTATGAAACTTTATACGTCACCGTAAAAATAACGACGTGACACATAAAATATTCTTAGATTCTCGTCCCTCTTAAGGCGAGATTGTTACATTTAAACTTTACTTCTTGGTGTTTAAATGTAACAAAATTACATCCATTTTTTCCCAGCAAACCATATTTATACATCACATTCCATTTTACATATATTTCTTCTACGAATACGTCTATTTATAAGTCAAACATGTGAATGAACGTCACAATTTTTCTCTGTGTAGCTTTTTAACTTGTAATATTGTCCTCAATGTACGAATTATCAGGGAGGATAAGGGGAAAATCCTCCCCAGTAGAACTAGATGTCTCCCATATGTTTTGAAATTTCCCATGTTAAGTTTTTCGGATGTGCTCTTTATTTCTCTGTAAATAGTCTTTTGATTGGCTCACTTACTGTCCTTTTGTTGGGTCTCTATTTGTCCCCCTTTTTAATCAACAGAACATGTGTATTAAGTTTAATAAGTTAATTTCGATTTAATTTATTTTAAACAGCTTCAGGGATACACAATTGGATGTCGAACTGTGTCTAGGGGTACGAGAGAAAGAAAAACATTGAATAGCACTGTTCTACGTGATACGCTCCACGAGATACGCTTTCTTCATAGTAATGTCACGTAAAGTTCGGAAAAAGTTGTAAAACGCCAGTTACAATGTCACAAGCATACATATATTTGATCTTCCTATCGAGCTTGATGGTAGTTTTATTCGGTTGTAAGTGAATATGGTGTTCTGAAGAACATAGAGAATGAAACATGCTCAAACAAAGTTTGATTTTCACTGTTAGGCGCTGATTTTGGTGATCGTTTCATACAAATGGAACTGAAAAATGTCACCCTATTAAAATTAAATTTCCATTGCTCTCGCTCTACAGTCATTTATACACATGAACCCGCGACTTGTTTCTTTTTGCAGTGATATTTTGTCGTTCTTTTTACTCCTGTCCGAAGCGTATTTCTTGAATTCTTAAAAAAACTGAGAAACCATTGATCTCTCAGATGTTGAACTGTTTAAAGAACCATCATCTCCATCTCGGGCGCTTGGTACTACTGTGCCTGTAGACTCCACCTTGGATTTATTGCCGCATGTGACTACTCACACTGCTTTGGTACCCTCCCCTCCAATAGCATTAGCTAATGTGTAATATCACTCTCCTAGTTGCCTTGTGCCTCTAATTAAGAATAAGTGGAAATCCCTATGACACCTACTATTCAGCACCGGCAACGTTGTCAATAATGTCATTACTCATGTCAGTTTGAGTGGTGGTAAGTAAAACCCTGATCAATCTTCCATACATCCTAGCTCCTGAATCATTGCTTCGATAATACAGTGACAAAGTAACTCTTTGACATTGATTTAAAAAAAGTAAACAATTTACTAAGCACTCCATCACAAAAGGCATTACGCACAAAATGGTGTCAGTTTGCCTATTGACCAAACAACATTCCTTCAGATCCTGAAAGTGATGATCAAATCATAGACTACCAATTTCTTTTTCGAAAAAACTTTTCCGAGTTGAAATTCGAAATAGGTACAACACAGAAACACGCCATCAAACCGAGAATTTTTCAAACTGTGAATTATTCTACTTCACAGGAAAAACAATTGTCTAACAAACGTCTACATTTAGTTTCTAGTGATGCGCTGTCTAAGTGGTGCCCAACTGATAGCCCGCGAGTAGTTCTCGGTCACATCTTCGACTTTCTAATACTGATTTGTTATAATTCTCTTATATTTCCATACCTTTTTATGTTCGTTTTAGTGTCATTGTTATTTGGATGCTGTATATGACGCTTTTTATTTTTAAAAAGTCTTTCGATGTTAATGGTCTAAATTCCCACGTGTAAAAGGAAATATTCAAACAGTTTGTATACCAATGTGACGTAGAATTAATCTGTCGTCAGGAAGCTGTTTTCGTTAACCGTAGCTTTATAAGTAGCTATAATAGTTACGTTAATTAGTTCTGTTTCTTATTCCGGTCCGGCTATTTTAGTTAAGAAAGACTTCACTATAACTGACTCGTCCCTTCGGGGCACCAGCACCGGAATTCGACAAAGGTTCTTTAATGAAGATATATCTTCTCATGGTAAAGTTTCGTAATGTGATTCTGTTAAATGATTTCAATTTCCATCTTACTCAGAATTATTGTACAGACACTTGAAATTTCAATCAAACAGTATTTTATTTTAATGGTAGTTGTAACTTGAAAGACTGAGCTATTTTCAGTCACAAAGGTATGTTTTGAAATATATTTGCCTTAATGCATCAAATAGATGAAACTCTCGTATATTAGTGGATGGTTAAGTGATTTTGACATGTGTATTGCATCATATACAGATCATTTCTCCATTAAAGTTGAACTTATGTTTCAACAGCCCTCTGTTACATGTGGTCCATCACGTTGGAAATTAAATGTGCAGAGTTTAGAGCAAGATACTTTTCTTGTTCGATTTGACGTGCGGTGAACGGAGTGGTGCAAAAACAAAGTATGTAAAAATGAAACTTAAATATTTTTTATATGATTTCTATATCAGAAGCTCAGGATCTACATACTGACGTTCGTTCTCCATTACATTTTCGTATACAATGCTTATGCAGTCAGTGACCCACAACTACACCATCAACCACAATTCTCAAATCCAATATTATAAAGTACATATTCCCCAAACAACACAAACAAATGCACCCAATTACAAGTGTGTATTCCTCACCGTACCATGCTTACGAATTAGCGTATTAGCCTATATGATCTTATTAAATTCGTTATGAAAAGGGAAAAGAAAAAAAGAAAAGGAAATAAAGAAAGAAATACTAAGCTCGCTCTGTAACAATTGAGATGCATGGGATGCATGCTCTGTAACAATTGAGAGGAAGGGTCGTGATTGGGAACCCTTCACCCCTGGTGGGGGAATATTCATGAAACTATCAGCTTATGTCTAATTATATATATATATATATATATATATATATATATATATATATATATATATATATATATAATTAATTTCTTACTTTCGAACCTACAAGGTTCAATCAAAATGAAAAGACTTTTATATCGGACTTCCGAAGAAAATAGAATAAAATAAATACATGACCGTGTTTATTATATATGGAATTCCCATTCACGACCCCCTTTTCAGTTTTATTAAAATAGAAGAAGAAATAAAGAAGAGAAGAGAAAGTTGGGATAGGAAGAGAGGAAAAATAGGGAAAGTAAGAAGATGAGAAAATTGGGAAATTGTTACTGGATATTTTTAAGAAATATGGTAAAGGAAAGTGAATAATTATCGAATTGGGATCATTTCCAATAGCTATTGGGTGAATATATGGTATTAAGGTGATCAAAGGTAGACACATGTTAACTCATACCTCCCAGGCCTAGATCCATGTAACCCCAACTACCGAATTATCCCAATCTAGTTCTGAGATAGATGAGAAAGTTTAATTTAACAGTTTATTAAACATTTCCAAAATTCTTGACGAGTATCCAGTACTTGAAATATAAACGATGAAGTGGACGGCATGCTAGAATCGACCACAGAAAAAAAAAAACAGAGTAACATATATTTGTCGAAGATTTTGACTTTCACAATTCTCCCATGATGATCATTCGTTTAGGCTACTTCGGTCCTTTTTGTTTCCTTTATAGAGCCAACTTAATTTTCAACGACTTTAATTGCCAACTACCATTAATTATAGTAAGTCACACTTATATGTCAAAAGAATTGGTGAACTTAATACTAAACCTACATTTCACTCACACTCACATTCATACAGGACAATGTATACTTCGGGTTGCATTTAGTTGAATTAAACTAACCTAACTACATTTCTATAGACATTTATTACATTTCAAGAAAAGAAAAACTTAGTTTGACATAACAGAAAAGGTTTGATACATAAATTAATAATAATAATAATAATAATATGGTTTTTAGACATGCACAGAAAACTGTTACTTTCAACAATATAGAATAATGCATTTCTCTTTGTAGATACATTAAAAAAATTGGATTACTTTAAAAAATCGACAACACGAAAGAAGGAGAGAGAGAAAGAAAAGCAAGGGTTAACATTGAACATATTTGACATTCAGTACAAAACGAGTACATATCAATGCGAAAGAAGAATAAATTAGTTACTTATTTTAAAAAAATCTTTGGTAGCACTTTTATTGAGACTCTATGCCAAGAAGGGACATTTCGACAATTTTATGAGTCCTTGTTCTCAAGTCGATAGTAACTCCTTTATCAACTCTCTTTATGCACTATGATTGGTGTCCATGAGAGTATTTAATCGTTTGTCTTAACTACAGACAAAAAATTAGTTTCTTCATATTATATATAATTTTCATTTCGTCACTTGACGCACTTGGTATAAAATTTCAAAATTTATTAAGATTAAAAAATTATCGAATTCAGTCCCAGACATTGGGAACATATTTCTATAATACTATATGATATCTCAACGGAGTTAGGTCTTTGGACCTGTCTAGGTCCTGTATTCACATTACTAAATTATTAACCAAAATCAGTTCAAATTAAGATCACTAAATTTTTATTTCTATTATAGATCGTGGAGTCAAAAGATTTTAGTCACTGAACTGACGAAAGACAAATAGTTAGGTTTCCGATCGTAGGAGAAGGATTTGGGGCGTACTGTTTCGTAGTTTACTGATTTCACTATTGTTTTACAGAATAACTTTAGATACGGATTAGGGTTTTGTTTTCTTACGACCTGCTACTTGTTCTATTTACATGCAACATTTAACATAGTATTAAAAAATTTAATAGTTAAGAACATTACTAACAAATCAGAAAGGTGTCATTTATTACAAATTACGCGGTAATACCTTACAAACACAAATAGTTGGTCAAATATCGGGTGTCAAAATCTATGGCAACCTAAAACAAACAGGGTATATATATTCATATTACTCAATAGAGTAAATTTCACTCTAATATCAATCTTGGTATTTCGTCGACATTTAAATTCTACATAACCTTTTCATATTCAAGAAGTATTCACATTTTCTTGGCTCCAAACAAAACAGAAAAAAACCCTGACTACCAAAAATTCTTTTTTTTCCATAAGGTTGCAACATTGACATGTATATATATAAACCCGATAATCAATAATAATACAATTTACTAAAATCCGCGTATAAAGAAATGGTTGATGTTATTTAATAAGTTGACAGAAGATGTGGAAATACAACAAACAGAGCAGGCACGTAACTTTTCAAACTATGTAAGCATTTATATATAGATGTATATATAGAGAAAGAAAAAATCAAGGCTATTTGAAACTAGTGGGCCCAAACTACTAATACATACACACCATATAACCAATCAATAGAAAGAAAACCAGAAATCAGTAATCAATGGATATAATTTGTACGATCGATGAACAATAATCAAGCTTCTAAATATCTGAAATCGTAGTGTACCTTTCGTCAGTCCCTCCCATGGTGGATTGAATATCGTGAAAATGGTCCTGAATTGTGCTGAAATACCGAAAATACCTTCACGAATTGTATCCCTCGATGTCTAAGTTAGTACATACGATCGAAATAAGTGATATTAACATTGTATGCTTTCATGAGTTTCAAAACCGGGGGGAAGGTTGGAAATTAAAAAAAACTTTAGAGAAGAAGTAGAAGAAAGAATAGGTAAAAAGAGAGGAGAAAGAACACTAGAACTACGAAAGATAAGTGGTCGAATTTATGTATACAACATACTATAACCAAATATTTTCTTTTATGCCAAAAGTGGTTCGGCTTACCAAATAAATAGTCGAAAAGCAAATATCTGCAACGACGAGACGAGTCTGTGCCCCCGATGGGATTTTCGGAAAGACAAAGGCTTTAGGGAAATCCCACCACTCACCGTATCCGGTCAACGCCATTGAAGACCCCGGAAATCCACCGAAAGTTAGTGTACATTCTTAATTTTGGGAATTTCAAGAAGAAAAAAATCATTCGACCTCTCAGAAACTAAGAAAGTCCAGAATAGTAATGAAACTAGAGTAAATAATAGTTGAGATATTCCTAACTACTAATTTGCGAAAATAAAAAAAAGTTTAAATAAACTGAATTTTGGATCGGTGATCGGAAACGTACACTCATATGAACCGAAAATCATGTCCACGGGATGTAGTTTGGGAATAAGGGGCCAAAATCAAACAACCTAGATCACTAACTAATGCGATGTCGTAATGTCAACAAACAATTGATTACCGAAAACTGACACGATGGCGCTGTAGTGGAGACATAATTTACCGTGTACTGAAATATATACTTGCACTTATTAATCAGAACTATAATATTTACTCTGGTTTAGTTATTTTTAGTTAGAAAAATGGTATTAAATTAACGCATGTGAACTACACTGTTCTTACGGTAAAAATTATTGCACTCACACAGAACTACGAACTACACACCACTATAAATACTACACATAAATACTAACTAAACAAAACAAGCACCATTTATTATAGTCATGTTGAAAACAAGTACCTTCAAACACATTACTCCTTGTCGGTATATAAAGTTGGCTCTATTGAACTTTATGGAGGCAAAATGAGAAGGGTAACCCTAGGTCCAATTGACCTGACCAATTATTTAGAACATATTTACTAAAATTTGAAGCCCTGGGGGCACATTAATAAAATTTATTAAGGGATCTTTCCCCTGAGAGGGGAAAAGGCCCTAAAACAAACAATAACTAACCCATTCCCCTGCTAGGACTGATTCAATTCGGAAAAGAATAGGAGCCCTTTTAGTTAAATTAAGCTGCCAATCTGATAGTTAGTAGTACCGCTATGAAACCTAAGATGTATATGTAGTTACTGATTAATAAAAAAAATCACATTCACAGTATACGCTACATTTCAATAACCCTAAGTTTCACTATAACCGAATTTACTGTTGCTGTCACCAGACAAGTTTATAATTACAGAACTGGCCTTCTCGAAGATTTCATCCTGAAACTACACTGTCCATGAATTAGATTGGATGAGGAGCAACATGGCGTCCTTCAAACCGGAATCTGACATTTCACTAAATTGCCGCTTCTTTACCAAAAATTGTGGATTTTCCGGACTTCTATGTCGTTGTAAATCTTTAACTATTAAATTGCATTATATGTTAGCTTAGTTTTCCTTGGAAATTCGAGTCCTTTCCAAAAAGTATGCGGCACGAAAATCACAAGCTGCGCCTGCTGATGTGTTTACGGTGATAATAATAACATTGCGCCGAAAACGCCAGGGGTTGAAGGATTCCTCCAATCAGGGCGGAGTTTTCCAGCCGTGGAAATTACAAAGCGAATAGAAATTGGTGAAATCCAGATATAACCGGATCTGAAAGTGACTATGGACTAGTGAGAATGGGTGAGGGAAAGTTTAGGTACCTGGCCAAAATCTACATTGGTCTGAAATTAAGAAAATTTATATCCAATGGCGGAACTATATTTCGGTATGATGTCAGAATGGTGAACCTTGTAACTATTCAACTTGTATATGCGAAAATGGGATTTACAATTAATCAAAATATAAATAAATATATATTATTCCGTGAAAATATAATTTCTAATGAGACCTTTCGATTCATTACATTCATTTGAAATAAAGAGGATAAATAAATTGTGTAATTAAACCGAAATTGAATTTAAAAAAATTTCTAGGTACAGGGTGAGTAAAAAAAGGTTGCCATTACTTTCAACTGTAATGGTACGTTACAGTTATAGACGAAGTGATCAGTCAATCTCGCACTTAGAGATCAATGATAGTTCCACTTTAGCAAGACTGTTTACTCTCTTCCAGTATCTCTATCAAAACTTTAAACTGCTATATTTGGATGAACTTCATGACTCCCACTTATGTTGATATTTTGGGGTAGCGTGTTTTCACTCTCGAGGATAATGTGTCACTATTACACTCATAATAAGAGTGATGAAGTGTGGAAAATGGTCAAAAACTTAAAACGAACTAGAGCTCTTGACATAGGTAGTTTAGTGGCACAAATACACTTACGGGTCTTGTTCATTATCAAATCAAAATTGACACAAATGGTAATTAATATTGTCCTCGGCGAAATCACAAGCAAAACATTTGTACAAATCTAATCATCCTTCTGCAGAAAATATCTAACTCCCATCATGTATATTAATATCAACTCCTCAAATTTTTGTATAATGATTTAAGAATTTTTACTAACTCATCGACTTATGGGAGTTATCCCCCGAAATACTCAATCCTATACAAACTTGTTACCGTGTGCAGTATAAAACGAAGGATTTAATTATCACGTTAGGTGATATTGTATCGTATGTTAATTATAATGGTGTGACATGTAGCATAATACCAATTAAACTTTAAAAGTGCATTTGGTCACGTGAAATATTCGTATTTTTTCAGGTATTACATGATATTAGTTTTCATCCAATGGCTATCCAACAAATAAAGAACGTATATAACACTTCACATTCTCTGATTTAAGTTAATAACTAGCACAACTCATAATTTTCTACTCAACAATTAAGGCGACAAGGCTACCTTTGTTGATGGTCTTATTCAATTTGTGTATGCTACTACTTACCTATCAATTACATTATGCTCTTACAGAAATTAAGTTTAGTAACATTATCTTCCAGTTAGGCTGTTTCGCAGACGATTTGAAGGTTCTGGTTCCTAGCTCACAGAACTAAATATGATCTTTTCACCTCATTTTTTCGTTTACACCCAGAAGTAATGCCTGCATCGAATGAACATGAGAAAGTTTTTATGTATCGATGTTTCGCACTCGTACCAGGTAAGTTTTTGTGTCACATCAATTCGTCAATCAAAATTTCAGAAATTGAAGTTCGAACCTCTATCTCTGAGAAAATAGAACACAACTGAGTTTACCTGGCCTCTTCTTAGTTAGTGCTACATCAAAATTCGAAGTCCCACAGTTTCTCTTTGCGAGAATCTATGTGAGTCTATGTCTGATTCGCTGCTGAGACGGTCTTCTGGGCTTTAAGACAAAAATTGCAAATCCGAAACAATTTTGACTGACGTTACATTCCTTTCTCTGAAAAAGTTATATTTTAAAAACATCTTAGTTTGTTTTAACGTTGCCGATTTAACATGGTGGTATACAATTAACGAATATCCAAAACAAATGTAATGTTATCTTTTTTGAATTGGTATCCTGCATAATGATACTGCCACTTTGTAAAAATCCAAGTTCTTTACTAGATACTAGTTGTTGGCAGTACACCTTCCCAAATTTACAAATGGTAGTCTTTGTTAGTTTTGAAAGCAGGTATACTACCTCAGGTATTACCTTATCAGTTAGCAACAATGTTAAGAATATATATTTAAAACTTTAAGACGTATGTAATGTTTCTCTTAAAATTCAGAGTGCTTTTCGTCCGTATAACAGGCCGCAGATTTGAGGCAGAATTCACAATCGAGTTCTTAGTGTAAAATAACGCTCAATACCGTATAGTGTAATTCATAATCTTACTGATTCCATAGAATTGAAGTTTGTTTACCTTTATTATGTGGAACGTGTAAATAGTTAGATTACACACACCATCGCTTAAGGATTTGTCAGAAAGCTTTACCTATCTTAAACTTTGTAGGTAATGTACGGAAATGTCCTCAAAATTATTTGTCACTGCAGCCGACTTCATTTCCTTGAAAGCCTCTGTCCTTCCAAGATTTCAACTACTATCACCACTGTAATGTTCTGATTAATAGGCAACCGAGATGATTTTCGAAATAAACGATTGTACGTTGCTGCTGGTATATGTTACGTTGGATAACTTATTGCATCAGACAAGATACCGAGAAAACAGGAAAGCCAATTTTTCAGAGATAATGATGTATTGATTCTCCGAAACTGAGTCTTATTTATAGAGACATACTATTTAATTCTATAGTCAGAACAAAAACTATATTATAATGAAATTTACCCGTCTTTTGGATAAAGTTTGATAATATACTCTGCAGCTGCAGTAGCAGTTAACTCTTGCACGAAATATTTGTAACTTGTCTTAATATTATTATTATTACCTTTAATGTTGTTTTGGAAACGTATGTACTTGGAGTGGATAAAATTCAAACCCCAAACTCAGGCATAATATATGTTATACTAAACCTGTAATAAAGCCGAGTACTGTTAGAATTACCAATACGTGTTTTAAGTTTGCTTTATATTCGAATGGGTCGATTTACTGTTGTACACTCTCCCTAATTTGCAATTACATTCCCTGAATACATTTTAATGAGTCAAAATATTGTTTTATATTTAAATAACAGTGTTTATCTGAGATATTTCAACAAATTATTCCATGGTAAACTTCTTCTATAATACGTTCATCTAGTTCAATGAAATTTACAGGTTTCTGTTCAATTCAGAGGGCAGATGTTTGGTTATTCACAAAGTCCGAAATATTATTTCTGGTAAGACATAAACACTGGTGGAAATACATTAAAGAACGGCCTAGTTAATAATTGAAATCAATCCACAGAATATTTGGCTGCAGACGGCATTTCGATTATTACTTGTATAGCCCGGAATACCACACACCATTGTGAATATGCTAGTAATAATGTGGTGCGAGTTTGAAGAAAGAAGAAATGCAAACGTGCCCCTTTTGCCCTATGACGTGCTAGGGAGCACCTAGACAAGGATCTTTCGGCCACTCAAACGCTACTTCAAGACGTCGTCTTAAATATCATACTGTATTTGCTTTCTTTACCAAAAATGAATAGAAAAAATATTTTTTCATCGAACTAGGTTCATAAACTGATGGTCTATTCGAAACTGCACTGGATTCATTAAAGTTTCTGTCCTTTATAAAGGAAGTATACGTTATAGGTATTAAAATTATAGCTTACCGAACATATGTTTTTACCATTTTCAGCTGAAGTACAGACTTTCGAACTTATCACATCTTGTCCCGCTGGATCACACTCAGTATTAGATATTACCGTTAGGTAGGCATATCTTAACTCCGCACTTGATGTTCCTGCAAAAAAAGTAAATTAAATTAATATTCAAAAGTAAAAGTAGAAACAAAGTTATAGAATAATTATTATTTATTGCTAATTTTGTAAGATGTATGGTATGAAATTATTGCCATAACTGATTATGAAATATTGAAAGAAAATAAAAGCATTTACATCATTAATGGTTTACACTCATCCAAATTATTCAGAAAACTATGTTAATTTTATTTAGATGGGATAATGAAGTTTACAGAAAATATGAAAGTAAGGCTTTAATTTTTTCTGACTACATCACACATAGGAAGTCATGTTAGCACTGTGCTTTGGCCGTCTTTCTTTCTCAGTTCTCTAGAGATACAAGTTCTGGACATCTCAACGTTGCCGTACAGACTGTCATAATTGATCGTATTCACATAGCAGTTCTGTATAATTATTGCGCTTGTTGCTAAATATTAAATAATTGAAGTAAGTCTCTACATGTCAACACAACCAGTGTTTACGCGTCTGTCAGACCATCTGTTTGTTGCACGATGACATTCGCAGAAAACCGAGAAAGAGATTTGCTTCCTCCATCTTAGATGCATGGATATGCTTCCAAGCAGTAAAGATTCTAGAGAAATCCTAAAAAGATCGAGAATGGTAGTCTAACTTCGATCCATAATAATGACTAGTAATCCGAATGGAAACTGTACGCCATATTGAATCAAAATCAACTTTTTGACGAGACCTATGGTAAAAATTATTTATCAACTTATTTAAATGTTTTCAAATTATTTTAACACTAAATTCATATTCATTATCTTGTCTAATTTTGCTCATGGCCCTAGTCGCCTAAGACTAGTGCTGGAGTCGCCCCATTTAGTATGTGCTTTATTGCTATAAATTTGGTATTGTTATCCCGCACCTCTTAGGTGCCTCTCGTTTCTATCCCGACAGTTAAGTGGTGTCGGAACATAAATTTAGATCATTTGAAAAAATAAAGTCTCCTTTACCAAATCATACTTCACTAACTCCATCTAAAAAAACAGAACTATTAAGAAAGTCAGAGACAAAAAGTACAGAATTTTGATTCAAAATTCTACAAAGATTGTATTTTGAGTAGGGTATGCTGACAAATGATCGTATTATCATATTTCTTATCTATACATGTCATCTGTGGTTTGTCCTCTTCCTGGTCGTCTGGAAATTCACTTCAGTGCTGAAGGATGAGACGCCAGAAGGGCCAATTATCTGGGAGCGCAGCTACCGGTTCGTGGATGCCCAAATCCCGACGTAAATCGAATCCTCGCTGGTCTGCTAAAAACAGAAAAGGCAACCTGGGATCCCGCAGCGGCCATTCGACGTCATCTCGATGAAGATCGAGGTCAAGCACTAGGTCGGCGAGAGGATCATAAGCTTGCATGGGCAAGAGAGGTTGCTGAACCAGCTCATCTTGCACAGGGTCAGGAGGGTATCAGGAATAGGTAAAGGAGCTCATAAATCTATGAGAGGAGGGTCTTCTGGATCCTCAGAAGGAGATTGTAGCGTTGCTCTTAGAATTATTATTTGTGTGCGTCTTCTTCTTACGCGACGATATGGAGGCGGATGTCTGAAAAAGAGGTGGAGGATGAAGCACGACCAATCCTCGGGCAGGTACGGAATTTGTATTGGCGGCGGCTGTGCGCCAGTCAAATTGTATGGCGATGACGAGAAGGCCCACGCGCTCTTTGAAGAAGGCTTGATCCGCTGGGACCAGCTGATCAAGGAACGGAGGTAACATGAGTAGTTCCCTTGACCTCGGCATAGTCACAACGGCTGAGAGTGGTAACGTCCAAACGGGATTGGAGAAACGCAATAGCGCTGTCATGTCGAAAGCAGCTGCTGCTGGAGTGGCCGAAGGCGGCTGCTGCTGCTTGAGAGGGGCCACTGCTTCAGCCAGGACTTTGACTCCATTGACGAATTCGACTTCAGAATCCAGGTCCTTAGAAGAGTCATCATCTCTGTCACTCATGGTCGTAGGGTCAGGAGCCGGTAACGGCAGGTCCGAGAACAGCGAGCGACGAGCTATTGGCGGAGTCGAGACGACGGGGCGTCGAAGCGAAGTAAGCGTAGAAGCTGCGTCAAGCGTAGACGAAGCTTGCACCAACGTAGAGAGTGGGCAAGCTGGACGATGGTCCTCGGAGTTACAAACACAGCAGGTGAGGCCGTCACTGAAAGACGAGAAGTCTCCAGAGTGCACGGAAGCACGATAAATTCAATCAACAGATGCCGCGCGCAACTGTCCCGATTTCCTCTAGTCCTCAGGTCAACTATGGAAGCCTACCCTCCGTCATCCAGTTTTAACCTCTGAGTCAACGGCTGGTCGTTCCTGATTGGTCGAGGGCCTAAGTAGGAACTTAAGCGTATGGTGGATTTTTCCCTTCATCCTCGACGGGTTTTTGCTCCAGGCAATATGTTTATTTAAGTAGATTGTAGGAAGACATTCTCCACGTAAGTGTCGATCAACATAATGATTTACAAGTATCGTTTTATGCTAAGTTGCCTAACATGTAGAATCAAAATTAAATATTCTAAAAGCCAACACTCTAAATTAGCTTGTTTTGCTTTAAATATAATCTTAGGTGCGCGTTTAATGTTTCTAATAAAACAGAATATGAGTGAGATAAAGCGATTTACTAGTTAAACTTTCACTTTGATGGCTGAGTTTGAGTTTAATGTCCTTTTCAACAGTAAGGCTATATGAGACGTGGACCAACAGTTTAAAGTTTCGAAACACATGAACTGCCACCTGGAATCTAACTATGGTTTCTGGCGCCGTAGGAGCTCGCGCTACCATATAGCCAGAGAGGAGGCAATTTTCACTTTGAATAACACTGCTTAAGACGATTCTGAATGTTTTTGGTGCGTAGAAAACGAAAATGATAACAATTTTTGCACATCACGACACAGTTCTGAGATATTGCATGAAATATATTTCGCTCATTCATGTAATTTATTGGTATGAATAACGTAAAGTAAGCCCAGTTAACCGTCAAGAATGGAAGAGTGCAAGTTTAAAATACTCTACCATTAGGACATTGAGCCTCTCAGAGCCCTCTTATCTCTTTTTTCAAATAGATAACAATTATGCAGTGTTGCGAACAACGTTAACAATAATGTCACTAAAAGTACTGCGAAAAGTCGGTAAAAACCTTAATTGTAATTGAAATAATGCTAGTTTTTTCTCTGTACGATATTCCGAAAGTCGCTAAATCCGTACTGTAACAATGGTAATCGAAAGAAAAAATCTTCTCTAAAATATATGATCAAATCGCTAGATTTAGCGACAAAATCCGTAAATTGGCAACACTAATGTTAAGCCCTTCAGGTTATAATAAATCCGTTTATTTCGTCCCTCGCACCGCATATCACTATGCATTTTCGTTCCTATAGTCCATCAATAAATCAAGCGCGATATCCTATGTCCCATCGTTTTGAGTTCTCCTTCCCTTGCAAAGAAAAATGGATCCCTGTGTGAGGTGTCAGAATTCAGAGTTGTTGACAAGATCTCTGTTAACGCGTGTTAGTTTTTTGTTGACACAATCTCTTCGTGCCTGTATTGTTTAAGTATTTTTGAAGCATATTGTTTTAGACAGCGAGTGTTGTGCTGTGTATCAAGTGAGTTATTGGTTCAAAATTAAACGAGTTGGTTCACGCCGAAGGTGTACTAATTATCCAGATAATTTTTGTTATGTGTGTGCTAGATTTACATCCAAAACACAAAGGAAGAAAATATATAACATTACAAAAATTGCTTATTCTTTGTACTTTCGGGTGTCGATTGGTGACAAGGACATTCCATGGGCTCCTCATCAGTGGTGCATAACTTGTATAACAAATCTTAGTTTGTGGCTACATGGGAAGCTAAAGGCCTTGCCGTTTCCTGTACCGATGGTGTGGAGGATACAAACTATCTTCATGACTGTTAATTCTGCATGACTAAGATTTCTAGCATGTCTAGAAAAAGTAAACACGTCATCCAGTATCTTGATATTAATTTGGCCTGTGCATCTCAGTGACGATTTACTAATACCTGTACCCCCTGACACATGGATAGTGGAAGAAGATGACTGGAATGAACCTGAAGTATCACCGGAGGCAATTACTTCTACGTCAAAAGATCCCGACTATATACCAGTACATGTTGACAGTGATATACATTTAATAGACCAGGAAGATTTAAATGATTTAGCACGTGACATAAATTTGTCGAAAGAAGCATTCGAACTTCTAGGTTCTAGACTATAGCAATGGAAATTACTTGCCACTGGTACAAAAATTTCTAAATTTGAAAACAGACATAAATCCTTTGCCTATTATTTTGCTATAGAAGAGGATATGTGCAGACGTTACTGGTTTGATGAACAAAATAGGCGTGATCATGTAAGAATCTATATCGAAATGTTTTAATGTTAGTATAATATAGTAGAACGTACATTATTCGACAAAGTTTCCGGGCTATTTCTCAGCCTCCATTCAACTGATCAGTTTCAAATTTTGGCATGCATAACTAGATAGACCTAGAAGATTATCTTTAACATTTTCTGTAAATCGGTTAAACAGGGGCTGAGAAATGTTCCAAAAACTGTGTCGGATAATCGGGGTTGTATTGTATATAATGCAAATAATAAGTATGTTCATATCTTTTGAACCTGACGTGACTGGGTATTCTTATGATGATTTTCGAATTCAGTGTGATCGCTTCCTTAAAAATCATCTATTTTAATCGCAGACGTATTAAAAAAGTTTTTATTTGGTGGGGAGTGTAATCTAACTCGAAGGTAAATTTTGGAAAGTTGATTAAATTACGCATCCTTAGAGGAGGGAGCGGTACCGTGTCTAGCGTTTATTAAAATTTCCGTTTTAGTTTAGGGGAAGAAGCATTTTCTCTATATATAGAAATGAATGTAACCATGTTTGTTCGCCAAATCCTCGTAGTCCGGTGCTCCAATTTTGATGATTTTTGGTACATAAGTTTACTTACCCTGCCCTAACTTGTGTTTCTAGCAAATTTCCGACAATGGGATGAACAGTAAGGAGAATTAATTGTAAAGGATATGTTTGACCGCTAACTCTTACAGATTTAGACCATTTTTCGTAAATGAGGTGACTATGGTAACCTTAGGTTTTAATATATTTTCCGCAAGGGGGAGAGAACGTGATAGGGGAAGGAGATGTACAAATTATTCAGAGGGACCAGTACTAGTGTCCAATCCATAGTTTTGGGGATCATTGTGATGAATGGTGCAAGTTCATCCCTATTGTTATGGGTTTTGATGTGATGACGGTGATACGTAAAAATCAACGAAAACGACCGACATTATTATGACACGAATTACCAAGTATAAGTATAGTAAGCATATTCCATGCGTGGGAAGAACACACGTTTTATCTAGTAACATTATATATACACAGTATATTGGGCTCAACATCCCCTAGTAGGTATCGAGGTTGACAGTGATTATTACATTGATGTAACCGTGAATTGAAGAGAGTGAGAGGAGACGGTAGAATCCCGAAAAACCTCTCACATATAGTATCTGTCCACCACAAATCCCATTCGGCGTGACCTACGTGCGGAGCAGAGACATTAAATGGCAAACGTGAACTTTCTACCACTGAGCTACCACAGTTCCTCGTTAATTTTTCGTGTCCGCAAAACACATCAAACTCTCAGTGAGTACTGGTAGATCATATGACCCTTCACACCGTATGTAATTTTTTTCGCTCAATAATAATAATAATAATAATAATAATAATAATAATAATAATAATAATAATAATAATAATAATAATAATAATAATAATAATAATAATAATAATAATAAACTAAATGTTAATGTTTTTCAGTTTGTCATCCATTCCTACGGTGAGACAGTAGTAAGTTAAATGTAACTTAACCGAATAGTACATAATTGTCTTTGTACTTCTTATTGCCCACCCACCTATGTTGAAATAGGTACTGATGTCCTAACTACGATGGATTTAAACGAATCAAATCTGTTTTTCTTTTGTTAAATTATTTAATTACGACAAGTTCTACGTTAAAACTTTTCACATTCAATTTCAGAAAAATACTGGGTTTAGAACAGGGATTATTGGTCATTTTCAACAAGGTTACACAGTCACCAACAAAAGAAAATATCGTTTTTTTATATATAGCTTCAATATGAAATATTTGTTTTGTTGGTGACAGATCAAGATTTACAATTACTGAACTATGGATGGTCACCTTTATAGTTAATCTTACCATTTTCAGTTCTTCCCCATCCACTAACAACAGATTGAGAACCTGCATATGTATTTGAACCATTTGCCAGCTTGATCGTGCTTATATATTCTGGAAAAATATTTTAAATGATAAGCAGAAAGTTAAGAAACATCACTTTAATCACTAAAACTTATAATTAGTATGCCAAAAGATAAGGTTTTGAATAGATAGGGACACTTCCCTTGAAACATACAATTTGAATTCGATTCTTCATAGAATTCGTTCTGGAATTTTACTAAACGTAAAAAGAGAAATTATAATACAATCAATTGTATGTATTATAATAATCAACCGTTGAATACTAGTAATTCTATTGTAGATGGTTTTGCACGATATTTTAGAAGTTTATATCCCGTACACTCTGCTACATATGATTTCCCTCAAGCAGGTAAATTGAATGTTTCTCACCCGTTATTAATTGATGGAATTACAGATAACGAAATTTTAATCTCTATAAATAAGTTAAAATCCTCGAAATCAAGTGGTCCTGATATGATTCCAATTTATATTTTTAAGGAGTGTGTTGATGTATTAATAACACCTCTTGCTCACATATTTAATCTTATTTTAAGAACATCCACTTTTCCGGTACTTTGGAAGACTAGTAAGGTATATCCAATACTTAAAAAAGGTAATCCAGACAAAATAGAAAATTATAGGCCGATATCTTTGATTTCAGGCCTAGCTAAAATATTTGAACAGATATTATATACAAAAATTTTCAACCATGTAAAACCATATATTTCGATTTATCAGCATGGATTCTATGCAGGACGGTCTACCACTACGAATTTATTTACATTTATTCAATACATTTTCGACTATCTTAATAACAAATCTACAGTTGATGCTATATACACAGACTTTCCAAAGGGTTTTGATAGACTTGATCACAATATACTGCTAATGAAATTATCAAATATGGGTTTTTCTGACAAATTGTTGATGTTACTATGCTCTTATTTACAATGTAGGAAGCAGTACTTAACATTCAATCAAACTAACTCAATAGTATATGACATAACCTCAGGTATACCCCAAGGCTCTAATTTGGGCCCATTATTGTTTTTGTTATTTATAAACGATTTACCTACTGTCATTAGATATTCAAAATGTCTATTATATGCAGATGATGTGAAAATATATAAGGAGATAAGAGATAGTAATGATGTATCACAACTGCAAGCAGATTTGGATAACTGTTATGCATGGAGTATTAAAAATAAGTTACCATTTGATATCAATAAATGTGTATCAATTTCGTTTTCGAGAAAGGTCTCTAATTACTATTATGACTATAAAATTAACAATATTATTATACAAAAAGTGTATGAAGTAAATGATTTAGGTATACTTGTAAATAGTAAATTATGTTTCAAACAACATATTAACAATATCGTAAACGATGCATTTAAATCTCTTGGTTTTTTAATACGAAATACAAGGGAGTTTAAACAGATTAAAGCTTATACACCCTTATTTAACAGTATGGTTCGTAGTAAAATTGAATATGTTTCTATTATATGGTCGCCTTACTACAAGTGCTATGAAAAGAAGATTGAATATATTCAGAAGAATTTTTTGAGATATTTGTATTATCAAATTTATAAGCTAAATTCCATCAAAGAAAACATATCTTATAAGGAATTATTAAATACATTTAACTATTCTATGTTATCTGTAAGACGGGAGATTTCCCTGTTACTTTTTTTGTTCAAGCTAGTAAATACCTATCTTCGTAACAGGGTGTCATTCCATCTTACAAGAGCTAAAACCGAAGCATACTTGAATTCACCACTAATGAGAATGTGTAAAACTTACACTAATTTATCGGCAACCAATATTGAGTTAGATTTTTCATCATCTTTTTCATCTTATATAAAAACAGTTAAATCTATTGTAATATAAGTAGCGTGTGAGTAAATACTAAGCCTTGTTGTGAAAATATTTAAGTTGAATATTATATTTTCAGATTATCTTGTACGCTATGGAGTTACATTATCAGTGTCCTTTTAACTGTTATTTATCTGTTCTCTTTTCTCTTTTTTCTTTTCCTTTTTATATTATACTCACTGATGTTTTTCTAATATGTAAGCCTATTGTAATAGGTACAAATAAAATAAAATAAAATAAAATTCAAATATGTTAAGAACCCTAAACCTTGAAGAACTCAACAGAAGTTTGATGTCCTGTGGCTATAACATTCCCGTTATAAACTGACAAAACTAGCTTTAAATCCAATGGATTAAACGTTGTATTATACATGGAATTGGGAGGTAGTGATGAAGCTGATTTCGAATTTCGTAACCTGGAAACAATCAGGCCCGTAACCTCGAATAGACCTATAGACGACGAAACATCGTCATTCACATAGAGAAATTGTGTGATACTAGGAATATAGTTCTGAGCATTCACGCTAGGCTACTAACTACCCGTGCGTCATTGGTGTATGAAGTCACTGATTCAATTTCCGTTAGATATCTAAAATTTTACTTTAACTAACATTTACATTCGGTTTCGCTAAATTTTACTTTAACTAACATTTACTAACTGGACAGGCGCGTTAAAATCCGTAACGAGTGAGTTAGAGGAATAAGGGATGGACCTAGGAGGTGTCCAGGAAATTAGGTGGGAAGGAAATGGAACTATGAATTCCGGAAAATTTACGTTCTTTTACGGTGAGGAAATAAAAGTCACCAGTTAGTAACATTTTCTTTCGTTCACAAATGAATGAATCAGCTATTAAGCGGGTTCAATTTGTTAGCAACAGACTCTTTTATTACTCTGAAGGGTCGGTGATGTGATATTGGTTTAAATGTACATGCCCCAACAGAAGATAAGAGTGACGATTTAAAAGTTTTTACGAAGAAGTGGAACGGATATTTGACCAACTCTCTTGATACCATATGAAAATTCTATTAGGGGATTTCAATGCGAAGGTTGGACGGGTATTTTCAAACCGATTATAGGGAACGAAAGTCTGCATAAGGAAAGTAATAACAAAGGTGTTAGACTCGTGAACTTTGCAACATGCAAAAAACATATCGTGAAAAGTACAAAATTCCCACATCGCGACATTCATAAATACACTTGGACCTTACTAGACGGAAAAACAATAATTAAATTGATCACACTTTAGTAGATACAAGAAGACAATCTAGCATAATTGATGACCAGTCCTTAGAAGGGCTGTTTGTGACGCTAATCAATAATGGTTGATTAAAGGAAACATTCAGTGTCTGAAAACAGAAAGATTTAATTTAAGGAAATTAGAAGAAAACCAAGTAAGAAAAGAATACCAGATTGAAGTTTCTAATATTCTCGGCTTTAGAAGATTCGGAGTGCACTGCTGTTGAGTATACTTCGATTGAAATTAGAGATGGCATGAAAAGTTCAGCAAAAGAAAAATTGGAACACGTGAAAACATGTAGGAACAAGCCATGGATCGACCAGGAATACAATAAACTAGTAGAGAAGGGAAAACAGGATAAACTACGTTGACTACGAAATCCGAATTAAAAAAAAAAAAGCTACACAAATTGTTGTAGACATAAAAGTTTCGTTTCGGGAAACTTTCGAAACTTCTAGAACAAAGAAACGCAATTTTTTTAAAGCTAAAGTTAAGGAACTTGAAGATAATAGTAAAAATGAAAACATTCGGGACATGTAGAATGGGATCAACGAATTTAAGGAAGGCTAACAACCTAGTGCTTACATATGAAAAAAAAAGCTGAAAAAAAGTTCTGTCTGATACGGACAGCATCTTAATTAGATTGAAAGATTTCTTTGAAGATTTGCTTAACACGCAGCCAAAAGCTAATGTGCATGGAGAAAAGGCGATACACACCACAGAACCGTATATTCCAGAACCCAGCTGAATAGAAGTAGAAACCGCTATAAGGAAATTACAGAAACACAAATCTCCGGGTGTAGACGAAATTCCGGCTGAGTTAATTTAAGCTGGAGGTGAAAAATTGTGAAACATGATACACAAATTCATTCTCCTTACCTGAAACAAAGAGGAGATTATTCGAGATTATCAGTGCCGATTTAGAAGAAATCGATTAACTATCGACCAAATATTTAAGATTCGCCAAATACTCGAAAAAAAGTGGGTATACAATATCCCAGTACATCAACTATTTATTGAATTTAGAAAGCCTCATGAATCGGTTAGGAAACATTATACATCGCTCTTACAGAACTTGAAATTCCGAAAAAGATAATTAGATTAATTAAGGTATGTTTAAATGAATCCCAAAGTAAAGTCTGGGTAGGAAAGTGTTTGTCCACGGGCTTTCTCGTCGAGAATGGAATAAACAATGTGCGTTGTCGTCATTGTTATTCAACTTAGCCTGGAAATACGCTATCAGAAAAATCAAAGATAGCAACCAGGGCCTAGAGTTGAACTTTGTTCACCAGGTTATGGCGTATGTTGGTGATGAAAATTTAATAGGGAATGATAGGACAACCATAGAAAGAAATGCAAAGGTCTTATTAAACGCTTGCAGTTACATGGGTTTTGAAGTAGAAGCAGAGAAAGTGGAAATGATATATGGAAGTGCGGCGGGACCGTAATACGGCAAATTATGGATGCGTTGAAATATTGAATAATACTTTTAATAAAGCGGATACTCTCAAATATCTAGGATCAATATTAACATACGAAAATCATTCAATACGAAGAAATTAAATGTCAATTAAAGCGGGGAATTCGTGGAATTATTCAGTTGAAAATCTCAATTATTCAGTTGAGAGAAGAGCATTCATCCTTGTTCTTGTTCCACGATAAACTCACGATGGTATCATAGGTGCCAAAGCGTGGAAAAAGGCAACATCACGATAAGTCGATCTTCCTCAATGAATTAATATTGGTGTTCAGTGTGACCTCATAATGTCAGGTGTGATGATAGTGTGCAGAAAAAAAAACATATAACACACTTCACTATAGCAAAATCAAAGGCGGAGTCGACCTAATAGATGAAATAATTTTAAGTTACACGTGCAATAGAGGAACACAAGGGTGGCCTTGTCGCCTGTTCACAAGTTTTCTGGATAGTGCTGCTCTCAAT
Source organism: Thermobia domestica (assembly GCF_964235325.1). Taxonomy (NCBI): domain Eukaryota; kingdom Metazoa; phylum Arthropoda; class Insecta; order Zygentoma; family Lepismatidae; genus Thermobia; species Thermobia domestica. The sequence continues at coordinate 172,417,955 of NC_137458.1, forward strand.
GCCTAAGTTATTTGGTGCTACCAGCAAAATTATGAAAAATATGAGGAAGAAGTTTATCTTTGTTGTTGCGAAACAACTGATTTTACCATTGGTGAATATCAGAATACGCGAAAATCCAAATCTGCACAAGAATATCTTACGAGCTGCAGAACTCATTGGGACATGTGTGCAAATTCCACGACTTTTGCCTTCGAGAAAGGAAGGGAGAAAGTGTGGAAGATGTCAGTTTTGCCAGGAAGATAGAAGAGTTGACAAGAAAACAGTTGCCACATGCAACGTTTGTTAACGCTGGATCTGCAAAGAACATTGCTTTGAAGAGAAGAAGTACAAGTGTCCTGACTGCTAATTGCTGAATTTTCAGTTTTCGCCAGCATGGTTCCAGGGTTGTAAAACACTAGTGATATTTGAACACTGTTATGCTGTATTTTTCTTGTGCAAACGTAGGTGAAAACACGAAAAACTTTACCTTAAGCAATCCTCATTTTGCATTCATATTTTGGCGTTCTTCTAACTGGGACCTGCCAGTCTATATCTATAACAATTACCTAATCTAATCTAACATAACTTAACCTCACCAGTTGCAAGAACATCGGCAAGGTTAGTATAGGCCGAGGTAGAATAGGGTATTGTTATAGATATAGCCCGATAGGTCACAAGTTAGAAGAACTCCCATATTTTTTGTTACACAGAGAAAGTAGCTATCAAATTCAGTTACTAGTTTTGGAAGATTTACTAATGTGTCATTATTTTCAATAAATCTTCCTCAATGAATTAATATTGGTGTTCAGTGTGACTTCATAATGTCAGGTAATGACAATGAAACCCAAAAACATGACCAAAGGTATATTGCTCAGAAAACACATAAAAATAGCAGGGGTCCATTGTGGACCCCACTTGGTAATTTAGGTCTCTGAAATAACTTGGGGATCCTAGGGTTAATTAGATGCCTTCTTTACTCTAAATATTTCACTAGGGGACGTTAAACTAATTTGTCATTAATGTTCATTTCATTTTTAAATGTTATTCTAGCAAACACGATTCTACCCGCTCTTCTTACTAAATCTGTATTTTTTTTCTCTTAATGTGTGTGTCTGTGTCTTTCAAAACATTGCAGTGAAACAAAACTAAAGTCTATAAGAGTATAAACGGGAGAGTATAAGAGTATAAATTTAATATAGACAGAAGAGAGAACATCTTGCAGCTTTTATTAAAATTAGAAACTAATTAACTAATTAACAAACTATAAGGGAATATGCAAGATAATTGTAACAGAAACTGTTAGAATACCAAACGAACTATGAAAGGAACAAAAGGAACCGTATGCCTCAAATTTATAATATAACCATATGTATAAAAGAATACTCAGAATATACCACATGTATAAAATGAATACTTATAAAATACTGTATTAATATATTTTAGCGATAATTTGGCAATAGAGTTAGAGTCATTAAATTTCAATACATACGTTGAACCGTATGTAGCAGTGATACAATGCTAGAATTTTTGGTTGATATAAGCTCGACCATTTTCATAAACATGCCATATACCCGCCTCCATATATGCTCGTCCTTTGTATGGGTATACGCCGGATTATAAAAATATTAGATAGGTATGCTACGTATATCTCCTTATATGCCCCATTACGTTCATGATATTGAGTCATTCATTTTAATATGAGGTTCAGATTTCTACGAAAAGCAATTTTATTTCAGGCATGTTTATAGATCATGAAAAGAAATATATTTTTATAGATGTAAGATTAAAACTTATTTATGATACAGCGTATTAGAATATATTAATTATTTACATTATGTTGTAGCACTAAAGTTCTTATCTATATTTCACTTTAATTTTCGTAACTACTCATAGAATTTCAGGTAGCACTTTGAATTGTACTTGTATAAGGAAATAAATCATTAGAAATTAATTCAACAAAAGTGATTTAAGAGGCAATTCATGTATTTAAGAAAAACATGTGTGAAGTACATAAGGACAAAAAGTTAGTTCTGAACTTAAATGGTTGTATAGTTTTGACTGTTCCAAGTTTATTTGTTAGTTAAAGAATCATTTTTATGTAAGTGTCAATGGCACATGATAGTTTGACATGTTCAGAACTAGGTTGAAAGATAGTCGCTTGTGAACTAATGTGCAACAATCACCATTACGTGATATCTCCGAACTTTTATTAGAGATAATTGAACATAAAGAAACAGATAATTAAGCAAGAGTAGTACTTTGGAGAAACGAGCGTAAATATACAACTGAACCTGAAGGCTAGGGGTATTAATGACTTTGTGCTCTATCACCTTGTATAACAAAATACTTTGGATTGATTAATATTTACCTGTACCTTGAGCAGAAAGTGCTCATACATATGCACTATGCTTCATAGAATGTTAAGTTAATAATAACAGAAGAAGAATGTTTTTGAGATATGTAAGATATTATTATGGGATAGTTGTTGCTATGTACATGTTTATGGATACCGTGTCAGCAAGTTTCGGTGCTTGTCAATGTTAAGGAAAATATATTATAAAAATATATCAACTAATAAACCATTCTTTGTTGCACTGTTTATCGACGTTATTATTCATATAAAAGGTGAGAACGATAGTATATAATTATTAAAGACTACTACCACTCGAGACTTATATATCTTACTAAGCCGAACCAGGTTGACGACTATCTTTTTGATAAGTCGTTATAAAAATTTTTGGTTTACCTCACCCGGGAACGACTGTAAATTCACGTCCCGAAGCAAAAGTAAGGGTGAATTTACTTTTATAATCAAGTGAATGAATACGAATTTGACCATATTGCGAAGTGGTAAAGTAATTATAAGAAAAATGGACAACGAAACAATGCAGCGTGAATCAAGTATTAGTGACAACGTTGAAACTAGTGTAACACCAGGATTGCCATCGGAGGACCGAATCTTGTTCGCTTTACAGCGACAATTGATTCAGATGTCTACCGAGCTAAAGCAGACCATGGAGCAGAAGTTCAACGAATCTAACAAGCAAAATGAAGAATTAAAGCAGACCATGGAACAGAAGCTCAACGAATCTAACCAGACCATGGAACAGAAATTCGACGAATATAACAAGCAAAATGAAGAATTAAAGCAGACCATGGAACAGAAGTTCAACGAATCTAACAAACAATATGAGGGATTAAGTAGACGGATAGAACAGAAATCAGATGAAATGAAACAGACAATTGTCCAAGTGGTGAATGATATATCCTCACAGTTTGAGGAAAAGTTAAAAAGAATATCCGATGATTGTCAGGAAAAGCACAATCACCAAAACCAAGAAATCAGTGCTGTAAAAAAAGATTTAGAAGTACTAGAATCTTCCGTTAAAGAGCAAAAGATCCAGGTCATCAACAATTCTAACAACATACGTGCGAATACGCAATTATTAGCTACTATACAGGAAGAGATTAGAACGTTACAGTCTAAAGACAACATTTACCGTAATAACTTGGGTAGTGAGCGCTTGGAGTTTCCTCACTCAACAGAGATGAACTCGCCTTCGCCGGGGTCTGATGAGGATATTCTATTAGAAGAAAATTATCCGAAGAGTACAGATGGGCGAAACATAGATGGTGTGACGACGCAGCACGTTATGGATAGAAATTATCACTCGACAAATACACGGAACGATAGAAAGAAGGTAAAATTAAGTGTTAAGATGAGTGAAATCCGAGCTATGAGTAAATTCAGTGGTAAGTGTAATGAAAATGCCACTTCTTTCTTAGAGAAATTCCAAGACGAATGCGATATAATGTGTATAGATAGATCACAATATATGAAATTAATACCCCATGTATTACTCCCACCTTGTTCCTTATGGTTTAAAGCAATACGTGATCACATTAGTACATATGAGGAATTCAAAGCGGCATTGATCGCAAATTATGAAAATGACTTTTTGCTGGCAAATAGAGATGCCACCCTTAGAAATCAACATTTCAATCCTCGTTTACACAAATCTGTTGTCGAGTTTGTTGTAAATACCTACAACGAATTAAAAGTTGTAAATCCATTGCAATCAGAATCTAGAATAATAGCATCCATTCGAAATTTGCTCCCATTTAAGTTACAACAGATCTTGTTTTCTACACAGTGTATGAGTTTCAATCATTTGTTAATGCTCGTACAATGTTATGAAACTCAATACCATGCTTTGAATCAACAAGCAGAAGTGGGTAAAAATAAGAATAATTCAGATCATCGTGTACCTGTTCGGAATCTAAATATCCGAAGTGTGAACGGTACGGAATACAACCCAAGCCAAGTAAATTCTAGCAATCAAAACGAACAATATAGGCAAAGCCATGTAGGGAATCAACCTAATCTCACCAAACACAACAATAATTATGTCAGATCCCCTAATCGAAATAGGTTGCAAAATAGACGAAACATTTGGCGAAATTCCAGAAATACGACAAATTACATGAATAGACGTAATTGGGGGTCAAGAGATGACACTTCACATCAAGATCCAGGTATTGAAGTAAGTACTGTACAGAACAGTAATACGTGTCATAATCATGACTGTGCTGTACAATGTACTTTATTGGAACCATACACGAATATGAATTTAAACTAATTGCGGCTGATGTGGTAGGGGTTAAACCCATGTCAGCTGTGGATTCTCATGAACACTTATCTAAAATTTCAAGCGATAATTCTTACGAACATTTATCTTCCAATTTACATGTTCATGCTAATTATGAAAATGATCTTTCACATGACGTCACTGTAAATAGTTATTCGGAAATAGCACTTAATAGGTGTCAGTACCAATTTATACCTGTTGTAAATCGTTGTTGGTTTGAAGATGATACTGTCAATGATGGTTTTAATATTGAAGAAAATTTTGTATTTTTAAAATCATATAGTACAGCTAAAATACCTATTAAAATCAATGGGTTAAGTACTGAAGCTTTACTCGATACGGGAGCAAATGCCTCTCTATTATCGTATTCGTTGTGGAAAGCAATTACTAGTAATTATTCGAATCCTAAGCTACAAAAGGCTGAGAACCTTATTATAGTTGATTTTACCGGTAAACATAAAAAGAGAGTAGCAGGAATTACTCGTGTGACAATATCTATTCAAGATTTTGAAATATCAATTCCTATTCTGGTAATAAAGGATCTTAACGAGAAATTAATTATGGGCTTAGATTTATTATCTCAATTACGTGTCATGCTTGATTTTAAAAATCAAACCTTGACTATACCGGGTATACCCCAGGAAATCGTTCAGAAACTGCTTCCAAAATTAGATAATCTTGCTTGTCAATATAATGATATTTCACCTGTAGTAAATAATGTTTCTATTAGTGCAGAAAGTGATAAATTAAATGATCAACGATAAGTTTTCAATGACTTGAATTCTTTCTTATTAACGTGAAGGATTATAATGTAATTCATGATTAATCAAGCACAAAAATTGTTTTCATTATATTAATTTGTGTTAAAACTTTATTGTTAAATATAAGTATTGAGGAAGTGTAAGATTTGTTTAATGTATATGTGAAATATAATGAAGAGATATTCAAGGTGCAATCAAAATGTGATGGACATATGCATGTAAGAACACTATTGTAATCGGACCAGTGGTTCTTGAACATAAAAGCCAAACTCGCTTATGACTTTTATATTCAGTCCATTTGTCGGGCGACATTTTATATAACAAAATACTTTGGATTGATTAATATTTACCTGTACCTTGAGCAGAAAGTGCTCATACATATGCACTATGCTTCATAGAATGTTAAGTTAATAATAACAGAAGAAGAATGTTTTTGAGATATGTAAGATATTATTATGGGATAGTTGTTGCTATGTACATGTTTATGGATACCGTGTCAGCAAGTTTCGGTGCTTGTCAATGTTAAGGAAAATATATTATAAAAATATATCAACTAATAAACCATTCTTTGTTGCACTGTTTATCGACGTTATTATTCATATAAAAGGTGAGAACGATAGTATATAATTATTAAAGACTACTACCACTCGAGACTTATATATCTTACTAAGCCGAACCAGGTTGACGACTATCTTTTTGATAAGTCGTTATACTTGTACTGTGTTGACTTTGTGTTTACAACCTTCTATCGTACCCATTAATTTGAATTATGATATTTTACTAATTATACACAACTAATACGAGTAATGTAATATATCTGCAGTAAGTTTGCTAGAGTATGTCTCGAATCTTATTTTTTCAGCAAACCCTAAATACTTTTCGTCGCAAAGGAACTCAATTCGGGACACTTCTCGCCAAGTACTCCAACATTTTCTTGTTTTGAATAAGAAGTTTAAAATTGAAATGAATGAAAGCTAAAATAATAAATATTGTAGACACATTCACAAATTAAGATAATATGTAAACAAGGAGTGATTTATTCCCATCGTCAACCAGATTTAGTCTAATATCTTGTAATTGATGCAACATTGATTTTACGCTATCTTGGTTTGCTTTTGTCATCAGCTTATCTGCTGTCATTTCACTTCTCTACAGCATTCATGTATGTATAGCTTCGCAAGTTAGAAATCTTCCTTTGCCAATGGAGCACAGATGAAAGGGAACTTTCCCTACTCTTTTCATGTTGAAGATATGGTAAATGCTTCCGATCATGCTCTAGGAACATTCATTAATAAAATGGGATAACAAAGAAATAATCAGTGTAAATTACAGTGCGATCGAAAGCAAGTAAAAACCATCAGAAATAGGAACCGCAAACATTTTTCACTTCTTTCTACTATCTATGTGGTACAAACCTTGGTTGGCAGCTGTAACTGCCGTACTACTTCCGAAGTTTATGCGCTTCGCTCTCGACTACGTGCGGAATTAAATACATTCTTCTTATTTGACAAAGCATAGTACAATAAATCGTATAGGTGATTGTGCTGAACTTTCTATTTCGCATTTCCTAAATTAAATGATGTCAGGCTTGAATTATTAATATACCATGCTACTTGGTTGATGAATGAATATTGATCTATGAAATATAAACAAAATTCTTAATCCTAGTTTTTAGACTATCATAATTTACTTTTAATCTTCAAGAAAGGTCTTACTTTATGTTTGATATCAGGAAGAAAATTCAAAAAATTCCTGAAGAATATTATAAAGCCATAAGTATGAAATTTTGCGTGCTGTGGTACGACCCTGATTCAATCTAGTCCATGTAATTGTGGTATTGAACATGATGTCTATGGGATTGCTAGGAATTCTACCTTTTCCTTTCACATTATCATTCCAACAGTTACTTTCAGAATCTTTGAATCATCGTCTATCTCCTTTCGTGTACCGGACAGCGGCGGTTGACTCCGAATTACTTTGGGGAAGGTCCAGGTTTCGTTTTCTAAGTAAAACTATTCATATCCTAGGGGATTAAGCAAATTTTGAGAGTTCTCAAAACACCTTAGGATCGTTATCCGTGACGGATTTTTAAATTTCTCCTTCATCGAAGATATAGCTTTCAGAAGGAAGGAGAACGGTGAGGAATCGGAAAGCCATTTCTTTTAAACGATGGTTTTTCACATTCCACTCTTGCTGGGCCTCTGGAAAACAAGTCTGAAAGAACTGTACAGGAATGAAGTCTACTTTTCGTGTGCAGATTTAACTTTGGGTTAGTGGCGGGTTTTGAGGAAACTCTCATCTATAATATGTAAACTTGTATCACTGAAAACTAAATGAAGAATCGGAACATTAGGTAAGTTTTCGTCTATTAGTTTGGAGGGATAAAAGTTTTAATTTTGAACTATGCAACTTCCCTCCAGATTCATCAAAGCTTTAGGGAACCGTTACTGTGGGGCGACAAAGGACTTTGAAGTACTTATATAGGCCTGCATTGCTTTGTTTTATTTCCAACATTTTCTATGATGTATGAATGCATTCTTCTTATTATCACGGAGGCACAAGTCGAGATGCATTTTGCTTTATCTTAAATGAAATCAGTGTTTGCTATAATTCTGATACATTTTTGATAGCATGCATCGAATAAGCTTCCAAAGAAAATTATTGCTTTCCATGTAAGGAAGGTAATCGCTGTCTAAGTCAATTATGTCGTACAAGCTAGGAGTTATTTTGGTATAAGAAGGTGAAAATTATTTCCATTTTGAGCTGCTTCTGTGGAGTTAAAGATATCTCAAGAAAGGTTATATATTTTTTTGGCAACACTGCGGAAGCGGAATATGAAGTAAACTGAAACAGAACGAATTAGTATGTGTGTGTGAGGAAGAGAGAGAGAAGGACATGATGATGATGATGATGATGCTTTTGTTCTATGGATACCAAGTTGGAAAAGAACCGAAGGAGATGAGTCCTATTCTTAAGAGGCTGCATCGAATCCTAGAAACCAGTTCTCGATATATCATCGTTTTCGATATAAGTAAATCAATATTGAAACCTGAAGTACTAGTTGATATGAACCACGTCCTTTCCTGTCTTGAAATAGCTATACGGGTGTTTATGGTGTGTTTCTTTGAGTTGCTGAAACGATTTCGAAAATAAATTGCTTGTCGCAATCTATTAACATTTCTGTTCTATGATGATCAATGTTGAAAAACGAAACTGTTGATTTTTACCACCTCCGGTTTGCATAAAGACTTAACAAAGGACATCTAAACTATCCGGGGACGCTGAATCGATTGCAAGAGACACTTTGTCGATATCGCTTCCAGTTTTGCTCTGACACCTGTCGACAGACGGACGGACAGGTATAAGATATGTGTAGATTTTCAACAGTTATGAATAGCATTGTTTGGGAGACCAAAAGCACTAGTGGAATGTTTTTTTATACTTCTATAAAATTCATATTCAATAAACTTTAATAATAATTATAATAATTAAGCACCTGTCTCACAATTTCAAGTTCAATGCTTTTTTTCTCATTTTAAATGAAGAATTGTACGGTTAATTATAAAACAGTTGAATTTTGAGCTTAGAATATAAAATACATATTTCATTCTCCATATAAGACTTAATCTACTAACTTCTAAGACTAAATGAAATTGCAAAGCAAATTGACTACTCGCCTGTGACTCCTTTTGCACGTTAGACACTTGAGTGTGCACTCAACTACTTAACAGATTTGCAAGCATAATGCATAATTAAAAATATATAACTCGAGAACCAAGATGAGTAGCGATCTGGAGTTTCTTTTAAAATAAAATTTAGAATCTTTTTCATATTTTAGGGATTGTATGTCTAGGTGTATATTTTATAGAACAAAAAGATTCTCGAATATTTTCATGTCGGCAAAATATGTTACAGAATAAGTAACTGTTATGTTTTTGTTATGCTACTTCTGTTTTTGAAACTCTTACTCTATGTATAGCCTTTGAGATAGTTCACCATATAACATACTGAAAAATCAAATATTCAGGTCCTATTATAGATGTAAAATCAGAGAGCAAACGTGATAACTTTTTGAAAGAAAGGAACTCTATAAACCTGTTAAATGCACAACAAAATTCCTTAGAATTGTAACTGCAATTTTCTTAAGGGGAAGTTGAAGGAAAAGATTTGAAATGGCAGACCACAGTACTGACACTTGCTTCAGCGCAGTTGAAGGAAATTTACTAAGTTGTAATGTGCCATTACAGTCTAATGAGATTATGTTTTTAATAGGAGGGTGCCCGAAATTTTTTTGCACCGACTGTATCTGACGTTTAACAAAAAAATTTCTGGCTATTCATATAATTCGTAATATTGTTCGTTATTCTATTTCGAATTAACATGGAAAACTGTAAAAAAAAAAAAAAAAAAAAAAATCATTACGGATTATAGTTTTGGGAATCAATATCTTTATTTATATATTAAATTAGTTATAAGTCTTGTATATGGATGTGCAAATGGATTGTTACAATTCTTACGGTGTCGGTGCTATCTGAAAATATAGATCCACTATTGGACGGAACTTTCAGATTAAATAACCAATCTAAAATTCGACAGAATTTTTAGGACCACCCTTCACCTCTCTTTTAGATACCTAGGTCCTTCTAAAATCTAGTTTAATCCAGATTTTACCAAATTTTATTCGTTTCAAAGCCCCACCGCCAAAATGCTTAGTTTTGATTGGCTGATAAACCCACGCTATGATATTAGGGCGCAATTATTTCCATTCCATGCCTGAAATTGTGGTCGACGACATTAGGTTTTTTGCTTCATAAATGGACTGATTCCTGCAGTGGTAAACATCAAAATTCAGGTAATATTTGGATTTTATTAACATGAAAAATCACTGGAAGTCTCAAGGAGCCATAAACTATTAAATTTTTCGAACAACACTGGTTTAAAAAACTGAGAATAGTAAGTGCAAGATAGTTACGCCTTTATTGCATCCACCGATGGCTATGGACAGGATCCCGAAGTATTGTGATTTCTGTTTTTCTTCCTAAATCCGGTTCTGAAGATCAGTGTTTCCCTTGATATTTCTACCTCCCAATTTTCCTACTAATTGAGGGTTACAAGACCTGTCCATTATAGATTTGTTTATGTAGTTAGCGAGTGATTTTTTTTTTTAACATACATGGCGGCATTTAATTCTGTTGTAGTTAGAATAGTAATCACAATGCACGTGTGAATTATCAGTAAGGGCTCTTATCTGACTCCCAAATTGGGAGTACGGCTTCCAGCGGGATGAGTTGAACATGTAGTTTGTTTCCGGGTTCCTGCCCCTTCAGGGCAGGGGTCCTATTGTTAGCCAATACTTCGATATGTCCCCTCGGGGCATTGATTAAACAGGTCGAGTAAAGAATGTGATTTAATAAATATAAGGGCCAGTTGGCCCTGTTCATTTCTTTCCTTTCGTTACCTTTCATAGAGCCGATTTAACATAGTAAAGTATGAGTGCTTTTTGTGTATATTTATTAGTATAACATGTATTAATGTAGTGTGTAGTATGGACGTGGCATGTATGTGTTTGTAATGTAGTATCATTTAGCAATTGTAGTTAAGTGATGAAAGAGTGTGTGAGAGAATTAAACATGGACGGTGTAGTATTTACTATGTGATAAATTTTTTATTATTCCGTCATTAAGTGAACTCACACAATATTCAAAAGTGAACGTAATATAGTATAATAATTCCGTGTACAAGGTCACATTCGGTGGTTCAAGGGTTGATCATGTCGTTGCTAGCCTCCTAGTGTCGAAAGTCAGTACTAACCGTCATTCTTCTGTCGAGGTACTTAGTGATTTAGTTTTCATAAAATTGACCTTTCTTTCCGAAATAAAACCTAGAAGGTATAATTCACAGCCCATATGAATGTACAGTTAGGTCAAGTGACCCAAAATTAATATATTCTGAAAATTTCAACGTTCTGCCTAGTCTAGAAATCGAAATATTTAAATAAATAAACAATACGTAATTTCTTAACAGAAGTCGGGCGATATGATGCTAGTTCTTCGCTTTGAAATTATATTAGATGTTCATTTTTCTTCGTGGCTGCAGAAGTTTATTGTTGCTGCAGAATTCCATAAACATTAAACATTATCGCAGATAATTCTATTTTCAGTGAACATACGTAGGATTTTTTTTTCTTTCTTCTTAATAAAGCTACCGAGTATTACATAGTATTGTGTGTGGGATGAGAGTCTTGGGTTCGAGTGAGGTTGTCGTGCGGTGATCGGAATGGGAAATGTTTGTAGTGATTATAGACTTTAAAGTGTTAGGATGAAATGCGTATATAGGCTGGGCGTAGATAGAGGAAACAGGGTGTTTGTAGAATATAGCGTCGTGGCAAATGAATATTAATGTGAATATGAATATTAATAAGTATATGAATATTGTAGTAAATGAATATAGAATATAGGACACCCATATAGTTAAAAATATATAGTAGCCCAGTGAATACTTCGCCGCGTGTTGATATATAGATATTGAGTAGATACGTGTAGCTACAAACATCTCAGGTTCTGACCCCTGCACCATAATATCACGCGGACCGGAGGGCGATATATAGTCGGACTATGGTAATACTTCGTAGTTTAATGTGTTATAGTAATAATCGACCATAGTAATACCATCTGATAGAATGGGTAGCATCATATAATCGCTGACTAGACATATTGCATAATAAATTACGAAAAGACAATAGTAGTTATACAACAGGGCTGTAGTGAATTATATCTTCTGGTCAGTTTTAAAATAGAATATCCTGCTCCGTGAGATTTTTTTTTTCTTCACGTTACCCACTCGGGCTAGCTTACAATGTTCATGGAGGCGACAGCTCTGACAGGGTTACAGAATCAAAACAATTAATTATTGAAATTTATTATCGCGTACCCGGATGTCGACCCCTAGTCCCTTTAAGTATTTTCATTTCTTTTCTTAGTTTAATTAGACGAGGGAAATTAACGACATCCCAGACTGTGGCGTGTCTGCGCAGGGTAGCTATCGGTGAAGTTTGGCAATAGAAATCACCGATCCAAAATTCAGTTTATTTAATTTTTTTTTATTTTGGCAAATCATTAATTAGGGATATCTTAGCTATTACTCTAATTTCATTACTATCCTGGAATCTTCTAGTTTTCAAGAGGTCGGATGATTTTTTTTCTCTTTTGAAATCCTAAATTAACGCCGTCTCTATCCTTCCGGAGGATTTCGGGGTCTGCAAGGGTGTTGACCGGATACGGTGAGTGGTGGGATTTCCCTAAAGCCTTTGTCTTTCCGAAAATCCCATCGTGGACACAGACTTGTCTCATCTTCGCAGACAGTTTTATCGGCTAGTTATTTGGTAAGCCGAACCCCTTTTGGCATGTTAAGAATATTTTGGCTATGGATTTTGTTGAGAGCGAAATTCGACTTCCATCTTTGTAGCGTTAGTTATTTCTCACTTAAGTCTTTGGCGCCCCTATTCTTCGTCTTCCTTCTTCTCTATCTCTCTCTCTGTCTTCATTTCTTCAAGTTTTTTTTTTAAATTTTTCAACCTCCCCCCCCCAAAAGATTTTGAACTTGTTACTTACGATTTATTTAACATACAACTCTGATCTGAAATTACCGGCTGAGACGTTGCAAGACACAATTCATGGATAGAGTAGATAATGATTGGGTCTTCCATCACATTTTGACCTATCGCCGAAATGAACAAAGACTTCATATTTGACGACACTTCAATTACGTTCTTTCACCGTCGTCCCTTTAAGTTATTTTTTTTAATCCGTTGGTCACTTTCCTTCCGTTTTGGTTTTTGTTTACCTTGTAGTTGACCTGGGCCCAGAAATTGTATTTTAGGTTATCTAGTTATATCTTTAGGAATGCTCTGTGTTACGTGCCTGCCTTCCAAAGTTTTTTTTTCTTCATGATTTAAACACGAATTGATTATATAAGAGTGAAAAATTTATAGATGCGCGGTATCAAGTAAAAATCAATTTTCTTTTCATATGTAATGTCGGAAGTCATTTGTTTTCTTATACTTGCAACCTTTTCAAAAATTATTGTTGGGGTGATTAATTTAAATGTGTGCGCATTTATAATAAATATATATATAGAGAGAGAGAAATGAATACGTCGAAATGTATATGTAATTAGTATGTGAATATGATTTTAAAGTAAAAGTATGATATTAAATGTATTATGAATATATGTAAGAGCGCTCGTGTCTGTCCCCCTAAAACGTGTATTGGTTGCTATAGTTTACCACTGAGTTTCCGACGAATTTAAGAATGTAGTTTTTGTCAAGAATACCGCCGTGCACTCAAGTAATTTTTCTTTTCTTCTGAATAAATGTAAATGACAACTTATGTAATTATGTAATGGCATGTATTGAAAAGTAACGGCAGGTCTAAACGTAACCTACATCATAACGAATATTATCCCTGAACAACTGACCTAAAACCATTGTGGAAGGTGTACCTTGAGTCCTTCTCACCTGCATATGTATCCTGTGACTTGACCAGTTTTTTTTTTTATCCTCAATTTGAACCCTTATACTCTATACACCTGTGGAAGATTTTTTTTTAAATCCGAACCATGTATACATATATCCAAAAGTGATCTAAAGAAAAGGTCTCATGACGTGCCTCTGTGTTGAACAAATAAGTAACTTGAAATTATTCGATTAATAAATTTGTGAATGGACTATCTAAGAGGAGAAACATCCTCTGCCGAAAGTGATTTTTTTTTTCAAAATCCCAAGATGGGTATAAACATCGCAGTGTGCGAGTGCAGATATAAACTGCGAAGAGTTACAATCGAAATATAGTCGATGAATGTTTTTTTGTAAACCAATAGTTTATATATATATATATACATATATAGAGAGAGATATATATAAACACAAACTAAGTTAAATGGAGCGAAATGTTTTGGACACTACGACTAGTGCGTGATCTGTGATTTGAACGCTCAAAATCATTAATATTTTATTACCCGATGTGAGGTAGAGACTCATATAAGTTCTAATACAGCTAAAAGTTTTTTTTTTTCCACTTTTCTTTCCTCTTTGTCCAACTTTTTTTTTTAGTGAAATAAGTGTCTCTTTGCGTATGTCGCAAATTATAATTTTGCTTTAGCATGCCTAAGATATGATACATGTAATTATATTTTTTTTTCCATTTGTTAATAGGATTGAATATATAAAAATTTACTAAAATATAACACTTTGTATTCTATTGATATATAACCAAGAACTTGTGCTTTTAATATTTTCTTCATAATTATTTGTTTGTCTTTTCTTTTCACTATGAATGTAATAAACTATTTGTACCCTTGTAGCTAGTTGATTTTCCTTTAAACATATATACACTGTCCTGAGTGAGTGAGCGTGTGAATGCATGATAGATTTAATATAAGTAATTTTAGTGATATCATTTGTTGTATTAACATCTATAATATATGTGTCATGTTTTAATATATGTGTTAAGGTAAATAACCTAGGTCATGAAGGACCGCTACTAATGGTTTAAATCGGCTCTAAGAGTGAAACAAAAATGGCAGGATGAGCCTAAATACGACATCTTTCTTCCAGGAAGTTGAAATTCTTATTGATACGATATGTAAATTTATATTGAGTTTACAAGTCTGATTTTTTTTTTCCTCTTGGCTAATTCATATGTGTGGTCGATCCTAGAGAACAGAGTTCAGATGCTGGATGGTTATCAATCACTGGTCGGAATAACCGTACAAAGAATGATTTCACCTTTCTCGTTTCCAGGTCTAGGTCTGGGCAATCCCACGGTCGTGGTGCCTGGAGCTAGGTCTGGGTGATATGAGGGAACATGTGTCTATTCCGAAGCATTCCCAAAATTGATTAGTCGTTAATAACATTTAGAATGATTCATCTCTCAACTACTTTCCCGACCTTTTACTATATTTCCAGAATTATCCAGTAATCTGCTTTCTTATTAAAATACCCTATTTCTTTTCTTTCTTCTTTTCCTACCTCCTTCTTTTACCCTTCTGCTTTCTTCTCTTTCTTTTCTATTTCTAAATGAAAGAAAACGGAGTCATGACTGAGAGTAGTCGCTATTGGCACGGTCAATAAGTTGTTTAGATGAGTTTTCTTCGGGAGTCCGATATGGAATAATCAACAATAACAAGAAAGTTTATTGGAATTTACTTTATTGGAAAATAATCCGGATTTCAATCAGTAGGTGATGTTTCGTAATCGTCCTCGTTAAAGAGAATTAATTTTAGCGACTTCTCTCCAGTACATTGCACTTCTTTATTATTATTATTTATTTTTTTTTTCGTTTTCTTTCAAAATTGGCGACCGTTGACATCGGACAGTTACCATGGAAACAATTGTTTTCTCTGGTAACGAATCTGAAATTATTTATTAAACACTGTTAGGATCGAGCACATATTGACTTGGCCACAAAAGGAGCATAATTAAAAAGTTACAGTGAGATTAAATAATTATAGTCATTGGCTGTTCTGCTATCTTTGTCTCTCTCTGTAGAAAGGGGGAAATGAAGGAATTTGCTAAAGTGACTTCTAAAATTTGAAAATGCTGGAAGTTGACCCAAGGAGGGAATTAGATAGGAGTCCCTTAATTTATGAATAGTAACTGATTAATAAGTATTGTTAGTTTATAAGGATATAATTGCATGTGTTTATATTGTGTCTTTTTATATGGAAACTATGGCAACCAATAGGGAAGTAGTATCACACGAGAACGCGGAAGTCTCATGTACACAATGTACTTTAGAAAGTAGTGAGAAAAGAGCCCGCGTCTCTCGTAGGTTAGTGAGGTGTCACGAGTGTGGGCTGAAATGGATACATTTCAGTTGTATTAATTTAGAGGATACTGCTGAAAATGCAGAAAAGGTTCGGGCTGGTGAAATAGTTAAATACTGCAAAGAATGTGAGGGGAAGCTCCACCAGTCGCGTGAACCCATGAGTTTATCCTCTGAGAGAGAAAAGGAACATCCCGATTCGGACGGTGAGCGAGGGTATAGTACCCCGAAGAACCGAGGCCAAATATCTCCAGTGGAGATATCTGACCTCGATGATGATGAAAGAGATGGGGATCCAATTAGTGATAAACCCAAAGAAAAGCAAAGGAAGACTGGGTCGTCTAATAATGACGCTCTCTTCCTTTCATTGCAACAAATGCTACAGAAAATAGATCGGGATAATCAACAGATGAGGTATGAAATGAATGAAAATAGCCGGGAGATGAGACGCGAAATAAATGAAAAAATAGATAAAAATAGCCTGGAGATGAGACGCGAAATAAATGAAAAATTTGACACCTCGAAACGAGAAACCGAATCTCGATTCGAGGTGCTAACCCAGAAAATCGACAACATATGTTTGGACTTTGCTTCCTCAATAACCACATTGAGGGAGCAAACATCTACTAAAATTGATTTGGTCAGATGCGAGGCTCAACAGTCCCTAAAGCAATTTCAGCAGGAGACTGAGGGTAAATTAGAGCATGTAAATTCTGAAATTGAACAAATGGATACCAAATTGCATAAAATCAACAATAAATTAGAAACACAGCAGGCCGAAATTGATAGTCTAAAGTCAACCTTGTCAGACTTATCATTGGAAACCAAACTGGAAGTAACTGACCAGAAAATTTCGAAAATTCAAAACGAGATAGCAAATATTCAAAAAGAAATGACAAAATCTAGTCGCGAAAAATCAGAGGTAACCTATTCTTTCCCCGGTAGCGATTTCTTAGAAATATTACCCGCTATAACAACTACCCGTGGCGCAGGAAAAGAAAATTTAACGTCAGTTGATGCACGGGATATTGCGACGCACTACCCCATGCATCAGTCAGAACCAAAGTCTTGGTTCAATTCCAATAGTGTGCCGAATCAGTCGAGTGTTGTGACGACTACGGTCACTAGCGTGAGTGCTCCCTCCTTACATGGAGGTATACAATCACATAGCGTGTTGCCGGGAAGAGGAGATGGGTACCATTCTGAGTCGTTGTTCACGGGTGCGATTGGTCCGGGGATGGAGCCCAACATATTCAATACGACCAACAAAATCCCTTTCACTTACATGGGTAATTATAACACCGCTACTACGTCGTCGGTGGTAAATCCGGTGACGACTCCGATTGTGCAGGATAATATGTTAATTCCCAGTAACAATTCCCCTACTTATGTTAGTATGACCTCTAAAGTTTCCCTCCGGGATATTGAACATTTTCCCACTTTCGATGGGAACATTGCGAACTGGTTACCTTGTGTTTTCCTGTTACCTAAAAGGTGAACTCACAATTTCTAGAATCTTAAGCTTTTCAACTGTACCGAGGACAAAAAACGGGAACTTCTATCTCAATACCCAAAGTGAATGTTACACTGTCTCATTTGAGTGCATGAGAGTATGAGTGAGTAGTTAGCTTATTAGTATTAATACATGTTAATTCTATTCAACAAAATTTTGTTATACAAACAAAATTTTTTTTAACGACGCCGGGGAACTGTAATGTGCCATTACAGTCTAATGAGATTATGTTTTTAATAGGAGGGTGCCCGAAATTTTTTTGCACCGACTGTATCTGACGTTTAACAAAAAAATTTCTGGCTATTCATATAATTCGTAATATTGTTCGTTATTCTATTTCGAATTAACATGGAAAACTGTAAAAAAAAAAAAAAATCATTACGGATTATAGTTTTGGGAATCAATATCTTTATTTATATATTAAATTAGTTATAAGTCTTGTATATGGATGTGCAAATGGATTATTACAATTCTTACGGTGTCGGTGCTATCTGAAAATATAGATCCACTATTGGACGGAACTTTCAGATTAAATAACCAATCTAAAATTCGACAGAATTTTTAGGACCACCCTTCACCTCTCTTTTAGATACCTAGGTCCTTCTAAAATCTAGTTTAATCCAGATTTTACCAAATTTTATTCGTTTCAAAGCCCCACCGCCAAAATGCTTAGTTTTGATTGGCTGATAAACCCACGCTATGATATTAGGGCGCAATTATTTCCATTCCATGCCTGAAATTGTGGTCGACGACATTAGGTTTTTTGCTTCATAAATGGACTGATTCCTGCAGTGGTAAACATCAAAATTCAGGTAATATTTGGATTTTATTAACATGAAAAATCACTGGAAGTCTCAAGGAGCCATAAACTATTAAATTTTTCGAACAACACTGGTTTAAAAAACTGAGAATAGTAAGTGCAAGATAGTTACGCCTTTATTGCATCCACCGATGGCTATGGACAGGATCCCGAAGTATTGTGATTTCTGTTTTTCTTCCTAAATCCGGTTCTGAAGATCAGTGTTTCCCTTGATATTTCTACCTCCCAATTTTCCTACTAATTGAGGGTTACAAGACCTGTCCATTATAGATTTGTTTATGTAGTTAGCGAGTGATTTTTTTTTTTTAACATACATGGCGGCATTTAATTCTGTTGTAGTTAGAATAGTAATCACAATGCACGTGTGAATTATCAGTAAGGGCTCTTATCTGACTCCCAAATTGGGAGTACGGCTTCCAGCGGGATGAGTTGAACATGTAGTTTGTTTCCGGGTTCCTGCCCCTTCAGGGCAGGGGTCCTATTGTTAGCCAATACTTCGATATGTCCCCTCGGGGCATTGATTAAACAGGTCGAGTAAAGAATGTGATTTAATAAATATAAGGGCCAGTTGGCCCTGTTCATTTCTTTCCTTTCGTTACCTTTCATAGAGCCGATTTAACATAGTAAAGTATGAGTGCTTTTTGTGTATATTTATTAGTATAACATGTATTAATGTAGTGTGTAGTATGGACGTGGCATGTATGTGTTTGTAATGTAGTATCATTTAGCAATTGTAGTTAAGTGATGAAAGAGTGTGTGAGAGAATTAAACATGGACGGTGTAGTATTTACTATGTGATAAATTTTTTATTATTCCGTCATTAAGTGAACTCACACAATATTCAAAAGTGAACGTAATATAGTATAATAATTCCGTGTACAAGGTCACATTCGGTGGTTCAAGGGTTGATCATGTCGTTGCTAGCCTCCTAGTGTCGAAAGTCAGTACTAACCGTCATTCTTCTGTCGAGGTACTTAGTGATTTAGTTTTCATAAAATTGACCTTTCTTTCCGAAATAAAACCTAGAAGGTATAATTCACAGCCCATATGAATGTACAGTTAGGTCAAGTGACCCAAAATTAATATATTCTGAAAATTTCAACGTTCTGCCTAGTCTAGAAATCGAAATATTTAAATAAATAAACAATACGTAATTTCTTAACAGAAGTCGGGCGATATGATGCTAGTTCTTCGCTTTGAAATTATATTAGATGTTCATTTTTCTTCGTGGCTGCAGAAGTTTATTGTTGCTGCAGAATTCCATAAACATTAAACATTATCGCAGATAATTCTATTTTCAGTGAACATACGTAGGATTTTTTTTTCTTTCTTCTTAATAAAGCTACCGAGTATTACATAGTATTGTGTGTGGGATGAGAGTCTTGGGTTCGAGTGAGGTTGTCGTGCGGTGATCGGAATGGGAAATGTTTGTAGTGATTATAGACTTTAAAGTGTTAGGATGAAATGCGTATATAGGCTGGGCGTAGATAGAGGAAACAGGGTGTTTGTAGAATATAGCGTCGTGGCAAATGAATATTAATGTGAATATGAATATTAATAAGTATATGAATATTGTAGTAAATGAATATAGAATATAGGACACCCATATAGTTAAAAATATATAGTAGCCCAGTGAATACTTCGCCGCGTGTTGATATATAGATATTGAGTAGATACGTGTAGCTACAAACATCTCAGGTTCTGACCCCTGCACCATAATATCACGCGGACCGGAGGGCGATATATAGTCGGACTATGGTAATACTTCGTAGTTTAATGTGTTATAGTAATAATCGACCATAGTAATACCATCTGATAGAATGGGTAGCATCATATAATCGCTGACTAGACATATTGCATAATAAATTACGAAAAGACAATAGTAGTTATACAACAGGGCTGTAGTGAATTATATCTTCTGGTCAGTTTTAAAATAGAATATCCTGCTCCGTGAGATTTTTTTTTCCTTCACGTTACCCACTCGGGCTAGCTTACAATGTTCATGGAGGCGACAGCTCTGACAGGGTTACAGAATCAAAACAATTAATTATTGAAATTTATTATCGCGTACCCGGATGTCGACCCCTAGTCCCTTTAAGTATTTTCATTTCTTTTCTTAGTTTAATTAGACGAGGGAAATTAACGACATCCCAGACTGTGGCGTGTCTGCGCAGGGTAGCTATCGGTGAAGTTTGGCAATAGAAATCACCGATCCAAAATTCAGTTTATTTAATTTTTTTTTATTTTGGCAAATCATTAATTAGGGATATCTTAGCTATTACTCTAATTTCATTACTATCCTGGAATCTTCTAGTTTTCAAGAGGTCGGATGATTTTTTTTTTCTCTTTTGAAATCCTAAATTAACGCCGTCTCTATCCTTCCGGAGGATTTCGGGGTCTGCAAGGGTGTTGACCGGATACGGTGAGTGGTGGGATTTCCCTAAAGCCTTTGTCTTTCCGAAAATCCCATCGTGGACACAGACTTGTCTCATCTTCGCAGACAGTTTTATCGGCTAGTTATTTGGTAAGCCGAACCCCTTTTGGCATGTTAAGAATATTTTGGCTATGGATTTTGTTGAGAGCGAAATTCGACTTCCATCTTTGTAGCGTTAGTTATTTCTCACTTAAGTCTTTGGCGCCCCTATTCTTCGTCTTCCTTCTTCTCTATCTCTCTCTCTGTCTTCATTTCTTCAAGTTTTTTTTTAAATTTTTCAACCTCCCCCCCCCCCAAAAGATTTTGAACTTGTTACTTACGATTTATTTAACATACAACTCTGATCTGAAATTACCGGCTGAGACGTTGCAAGACACAATTCATGGATAGAGTAGATAATGATTGGGTCTTCCATCACATTTTGACCTATCGCCGAAATGAACAAAGACTTCATATTTGACGACACTTCAATTACGTTCTTTCACCGTCGTCCCTTTAAGTTATTTTTTTTAATCCGTTGGTCACTTTCCTTCCGTTTTGGTTTTTGTTTACCTTGTAGTTGACCTGGGCCCAGAAATTGTATTTTAGGTTATCTAGTTATATCTTTAGGAATGCTCTGTGTTACGTGCCTGCCTTCCAAAGTTTTTTTTTCTTCATGATTTAAACACGAATTGATTATATAAGAGTGAAAAATTTATAGATGCGCGGTATCAAGTAAAAATCAATTTTCTTTTCATATGTAATGTCGGAAGTCATTTGTTTTCTTATACTTGCAACCTTTTCAAAAATTATTGTTGGGGTGATTAATTTAAATGTGTGCGCATTTATAATAAATATATATATAGAGAGAGAGAAATGAATACGTCGAAATGTATATGTAATTAGTATGTGAATATGATTTTAAAGTAAAAGTATGATATTAAATGTATTATGAATATATGTAAGAGCGCTCGTGTCTGTCCCCCTAAAACGTGTATTGGTTGCTATAGTTTACCACTGAGTTTCCGACGAATTTAAGAATGTAGTTTTTGTCAAGAATACCGCCGTGCACTCAAGTAATTTTTCTTTTCTTCTGAATAAATGTAAATGACAACTTATGTAATTATGTAATGGCATGTATTGAAAAGTAACGGCAGGTCTAAACGTAACCTACATCATAACGAATATTATCCCTGAACAACTGACCTAAAACCATTGTGGAAGGTGTACCTTGAGTCCTTCTCACCTGCATATGTATCCTGTGACTTGACCAGTTTTTTTTTTTTATCCTCAATTTGAACCCTTATACTCTATACACCTGTGGAAGATTTTTTTTTTAAATCCGAACCATGTATACATATATCCAAAAGTGATCTAAAGAAAAGGTCTCATGACGTGCCTCTGTGTTGAACAAATAAGTAACTTGAAATTATTCGATTAATAAATTTGTGAATGGACTATCTAAGAGGAGAAACATCCTCTGCCGAAAGTGATTTTTTTTTTTCAAAATCCCAAGATGGGTATAAACATCGCAGTGTGCGAGTGCAGATATAAACTGCGAAGAGTTACAATCGAAATATAGTCGATGAATGTTTTTTTGTAAACCAATAGTTTATATATATATATATACATATATAGAGAGAGATATATATAAACACAAACTAAGTTAAATGGAGCGAAATGTTTTGGACACTACGACTAGTGCGTGATCTGTGATTTGAACGCTCAAAATCATTAATATTTTATTACCCGATGTGAGGTAGAGACTCATATAAGTTCTAATACAGCTAAAAGTTTTTTTTTTCCACTTTTCTTTCCTCTTTGTCCAACTTTTTTTTTTAGTGAAATAAGTGTCTCTTTGCGTATGTCGCAAATTATAATTTTGCTTTAGCATGCCTAAGATATGATACATGTAATTATATTTTTTTTTTCATTTGTTAATAGGATTGAATATATAAAAATTTACTAAAATATAACACTTTGTATTCTATTGATATATAACCAAGAACTTGTGCTTTTAATATTTTCTTCATAATTATTTGTTTGTCTTTTCTTTTCACTATGAATGTAATAAACTATTTGTACCCTTGTAGCTAGTTGATTTTCCTTTAAACATATATACACTGTCCTGAGTGAGTGAGCGTGTGAATGCATGATAGATTTAATATAAGTAATTTTAGTGATATCATTTGTTGTATTAACATCTATAATATATGTGTCATGTTTTAATATATGTGTTAAGGTAAATAACCTAGGTCATGAAGGACCGCTACTAATGGTTTAAATCGGCTCTAAGAGTGAAACAAAAATGGCAGGATGAGCCTAAATACGACATCTTTCTTCCAGGAAGTTGAAATTCTTATTGATACGATATGTAAATTTATATTGAGTTTACAAGTCTGATTTTTTTTTTCCTCTTGGCTAATTCATATGTGTGGTCGATCCTAGAGAACAGAGTTCAGATGCTGGATGGTTATCAATCACTGGTCGGAATAACCGTACAAAGAATGATTTCACCTTTCTCGTTTCCAGGTCTAGGTCTGGGCAATCCCACGGTCGTGGTGCCTGGAGCTAGGTCTGGGTGATATGAGGGAACATGTGTCTATTCCGAAGCATTCCCAAAATTGATTAGTCGTTAATAACATTTAGAATGATTCATCTCTCAACTACTTTCCCGACCTTTTACTATATTTCCAGAATTATCCAGTAATCTGCTTTCTTATTAAAATACCCTATTTCTTTTCTTTCTTCTTTTCCTACCTCCTTCTTTTACCCTTCTGCTTTCTTCTCTTTCTTTTCTATTTCTAAATGAAAGAAAACGGAGTCATGACTGAGAGTAGTCGCTATTGGCACGGTCAATAAGTTGTTTAGATGAGTTTTCTTCGGGAGTCCGATATGGAATAATCAACAATAACAAGAAAGTTTATTGGAATTTACTTTATTGGAAAATAATCCGGATTTCAATCAGTAGGTGATGTTTCGTAATCGTCCTCGTTAAAGAGAATTAATTTTAGCGACTTCTCTCCAGTACATTGCACTTCTTTATTATTATTATTATTATTATTTTTGTTTTCTTTCAAAGTTGTCAACCTATATCATACTAGTTTGCTAAATTTAAAAATTTTAAAAATGTGTTTCACAAATAAGTGTTGTACGATAGAAAGAAACGACAAGTCTGTACATAAGTTAAACAGAAATCGCTTCTGACCTTTTCCTGACGGATATTATCTTAGTACTCCCCTACCATCTTCTTTATCATCTGTCATACCTTGCTATCTCCTTAGTCTACTTTAAACTGGATATAGAAGTTATCATTAGGTGAACTATTGCATTAAATACGTTGGTATCAAGGATAAGTGCAATATTCCATGGGATTTTTACTGCCAAATATTGAGCAACAATATCATTTAAAATATATTAATATGTTAAAATAGTCAAAGGAGTACCCTTGTGTCGCTTCCGATCTGAGTGATTTTATGTTTAATTAGTGGTAGTTCGGATGATTGATCTGTCTCCGTATACAGATTTTATATAACTGTACAACGCGAGTTGCGGTTGCCGATCTTTTGTTTGTATTCAATGTGTCATGTGAACCTTCCTCTTCCGTCAGCAGTAACCCGTTCACCTGTGAGTGTTGTGGTGTGAAAGTGGGGTGGTAAAATGGGCGACCTGACCGACTTCCAAACAGGCATGATCGTTGGTGTCCTGGTTGGAGCTACAGTGGCAACAGTGGCGAATATTGTGGAGGTATCGAAAGGCACTGTGTCCAATGTCACGAGGGCATACACAATTAATGGGCAAACGACGTCTGCAAAGCACAACAGTGGTCGAAAGACAATCGTGTCAGATAGTGACCGGAGGGCATTAAAACGGAGAAATGAAATGAAATCTTTAAGTTTTAAGTCCCACGATTATGCCGGTTAGGCTAAAGGAGACGGTGATGATGAGAGATGAGTGAAATGCTGGAATGAACAAAGTGGGAGGAAACGGAACAACCCCGATAACACCCACGAGCACGGTGTTTGTCCATCACAAAGTCCACACGGCGCAAGCTGGGATCGAACCAGGGACCTCAAGCACCGGAGGTGAACGCTCTACCACTGAGCCACTGCGCCCCCGGTATTAACACTAGAACGCCCATAGGTGAAATTTTGAGACTTCTAGTCGTAAAACCATGAATAAAATATTTATTTCTTAGGCTAAAGGTTTGAAACTTTTTGACTTTTTTTTTCAAAATAATAATATAAATATGGGAAAGAGCTTGTGCCCAGTTAATTTGTATATGAACGAAAATATGATCGGATTTGCTGAAAACGCCCGAAGGTGTCAAATTGACACTATAGTTTATTAAGAAAAATTGAACTTTCGCTTCACACTGAATCAAGGAGCCTAACCTCTCTTGTGTCAGTTAATGTGCTAGCTAAAACCAAGTGTTGCAATACGCATTTGTGAGCAAAGCACGTATACAGCACTTAGAGGATTGACGGAAGTTTTCACTTTCGGAGGGTAAACTTGCTTTTTGAACTTCATTTCATCTTTTCTTTCACATTCATCTTCATTTGGGCTTCTGCCCTAGTATTACCTTCTTACGATGGTGGACTCTGGCATCATTAACGGTCAATCGATTCTCGGTAGACATATAGGATTACCAGCCTCAGTTCCTACAAATGCGAGCTCTTCGCTTGCTCAAGCTGCATCCGTTGGACCTTCCAGTCGCACTAGATATTTCTCATGGGGAAGTCAACCGGTAGCGAGTTCATCTAGGGATAGACATCCATCCACTGAATCTGCCCGGTCTGTAAAAAGATTTCGCGGTGGACCCTATTCTACTAACATTCAACCAATTCATGTCGACAACGCCATTGACACGGGACCACCATGTTCAGAATCATCATCAGCTTTTCTCGGCAAAACTCCAGACCTGGTTTATAACTTTCTCCTTACTGATTTTGACTCTAAATACACACATCCAAAAATGATCTTTCTGCAGATCATTAAATACGTCCCACGTGCTAATGTTGAGCAAATAGTTCACACTAGAAATGGCTATATTACAAAGAAAAAGACCCGAATTTTGGCACCTACTTGAGAAACGAGGCATCCTACGAAATCTTTGGGAAAAATGCCAAACTTGCTAAGAAAACGGATTGTAGGATCAAACAACCTCCATCCCCGAAGAAGATACTAATGCTGTCTGTGATCATTCGTGGCGTCCTACCTGAATTTACAGATGAAGAAGTTCGTGAAGAAATTATTCAAGAGGGCATCAATGTTGACAAATGCATTCGTATCAATAATAATTCAGGCCCTACTTATATGGTTCGGGTATTATCCCAAAACCAACAAGCTATTGATCACTTGTTAGCCTACGGTGCACCCATTTACAAAAAGATCCATAAGGTAGAACCGTCAAAAAATCCTGGATCAGTGCCAATCAGATGTGAGAAATGTCAAATTTATAATTCTCATTTTACAAACTCCTGCCCTAATCAACCTAAATGTGGCTATTGCGGTGAACAACATAACACTAGATTGTGTAAGAACCAACAGCAACCTCCAAAATGTGCCACGTGCGGAGACTCTCACCCCGCTTACAGCTATCGCTGAAAGGCAAATCCTCAGGCAGAACCTACTCGTCCAGAGTTTACAGCACCTTTCCGAAGTTTTGACAAGCCAACGCCACCAGCGCAATCAGTCTTACATCCTGTCAGTGTTGAGGATCTTCTCCGCTGTTTGACTATAGTGCTTCAAAACATACTACCTTTCCAACGTGATCATATCCTTCGCACTATTAGTAACACAGCTAAATCACTCTTCAATATCAATCTCCATGCTACCTACTCCAGACAATATGCTCATTTTCAAATCGCATCACTTGAAACAACCGTATAAAACCATGGCACTTATATTTCTCATTATGGCAATTATGAATATACTATTTCTGAATATTCGATCGTTTCTACAACATAAACTTCTACTGGAACAGCTACAACTAGAGGAATTGCTACTACTAGAGGAGCTATTGCGGTGAACAACATAACACTAGATTGTGTAAAAACCAACAGCAACCTCCAAAATGTGCCACGTGCGGAGACTCTCACCCAGCTTACAGCTATCGCTGAAAGGCAAATCCTCAGGCAGAACCTACTCGTCCAGAGTTTACAGCACCTTTCCGAAGTTTTGACAAGCCAACGCTACCAGCGCAATCAGTCTCAGTCTTACATTCTGTCAGTGTTGAGGATCTTCTCCGCTGTTTGACTATAGTGCTTCAAACATACTACCTTTTCAACGTGATCATATCCTTCGCACTATTAGTAACACAGCTAAATCACTCTTCAATATCAATCTCCATGCTACCTACTCCAGACAATATGTTCATTTTCAAATCGCATCACTTGAAACAACCGTATAAAACCATGGCACTTATATTTCTCATTATGGCAATTATGAATATTCTATTTCTGAATATTCGATCGTTTCTACAACATAAACTTCTACTGGAACAGCTACTACTAGAGGAACACATTGATCTATTTGCATTAAATGAAACTGCACTCAAACCTACCACCACCATACGTCTATAAGGTTATCAAATATATCGCCACGACTATTCAGGGCATGGTGCAAGAGCACAGGGTGGGGTCGCAGTTGGGTTTTCCCCTAACGTATCGTTTCGTCAATATCATCCACAGATTTTCGTCAATCGTCCGGAGCATCTTCTTTTGTGACTTTATTACCCATCACTTGTTGTCAATATCGCTACAATCTATATAGGGCCGCGATACCCGATTTCATTTGATTTTTTTTCACTACATAGCACATAACTTCCGAAATGTCATAATCTTGGGCGATATGAACATTCATAGTCGAGGCGACCGAGAGAAACAAGGCTTCTTTGACTATGTAACTCAAAATTTGAATTTACATGTACATCGTTTACCTAGTCATTCACGATCAATTAGTCAAACAACACCTGATGTAGTTATAACGTCTCTGAATCTAGTCACTGACTGCATTACACAAATTCTTGACACTATAGGCAGCGATCATGTACCAATTCAGCTATCGTTGACTAGGGGCCGTTGCCCACAGTCTAAAACCGAATACCGTACTTGTCAAGCGATAAGATCGCGCTAACTGGGGCACATATAGCCAGAATATTGACAGAGATATTACGGATATTGCTGCCGAGTAGTGAACACGAATTATATAATACTCTCACTTGTCTTACTGGCACCTTAACAACAAACGCACTTGTAAGTATTCCTGAAGACAAAATATGCGCGTACAAACCAAAATTGCCACTTCAATATCTTGCACTTGTAAAGCGCTCACGTCAACACATTAGAGAATATATCCGAACTGGTAATGTGGAAAAGCTCCTTTACCACAGGCAATGGCAAAGAGCAGTTAGGAACTACCTTATTGCATAGAAACGGAAGCACTGGATTAGTACTTGCAATAAACTGCGAGACGAAGTACATCCTACCCGATACTGGAAAAAATTTCACCAACTAACGGGTAAAAGGACAATAAATAAGTATGCGCTTCGACTTAATGGTGTGCCACTTCACACTGATATCGATAAGGCAAATACTTTCGCTGACCAATTACAGACAGTCTTTACTCCATCAGAACCGCCTTGCCGTGATGAGCGGATTGATCTCTCCACCACCTGTTCTCTACAACCTTCTACATCACATCACATTGACCACAATCATCCTCTTACATGGCCTGTTACACCGACTGAATTTCATTCAGCCCTTAGTAGAAAACGAAACACAACATCAGGCATGGACGGCATTTCTTATAGAATGATAAAAGAATCGCCGGTCTCTTTTATCACTTTCTAACGTATATTCCTGTATATTTCCGTTTACAATTTCATCCTCTCAACTGGTTATTACCCGTTACAGTGGAAGGTTTCCAAAATATTTATTGAACAAATTCCCAGATACAGCATAACTTTGCCATTTTACACAGGGACATGCTAACAAAAGAAAGAAAAAAAACAAGACAACAATAACAACATAGAAAAAAGTGTAAAAGTAAAACTATTTCGTTAAAGCTCGTTTAATTGCTCTTTCAAACACTGGGTAGCTCGAAAAAATGTCCACATCAGTTGTTACTTGATTATAACAGTTTGGTATTCTATAAAAAAGAGACCTCTGTATAACAGCCAACCTAGGACGGGCAAGATGGAATAGGTGGGTATTCCGGGTGATGCGGGAAGGGACACGTAAGGATAGTTCCTGAAGTAATATTTCCGATCTTAAGCTTCCATTAACAATTTTATGTAGATATTTCAGGTCAGAGATAATTCTGCGTACTTCAGGAGTCTGAATATTAAGATGTCGCAAGAGCTCCTTCTTAGATAATATTTGAAGTGCAGGAACACGAAAACGGACTATAGCAATGAAGAAATTGAGAACAGAATCAAGTCTGGAGAGATGTGTAGGTGCTGCCATGGCCCATATGGGAGAGCAGTATTCGATCTTGGGCGCTATAAAAGTCTTATAAAAAGTTGCTAATGACGAAACTGTGCGTAGTTCAGTGAATCGATAAAGAAGTCCCAACATGCATATTGAAGTCCCAACATTGAATTCTTTAGTATTAAGGAGATGTGGTCAGAGAAGGTGAGTTTTGAATCAAAGATGACACCAAGATCGTTATGACTAGCAGAATGTGTGATAGGGGAATCGTTGATATGGTATGTGGAGAGAACAGGAGACTTTTTCAAAGTAATAGTAATACTGTCACATTTCTTACTGTTGAGTTTCAAGTGCCACATTTCACACCAGCCTGTAAGGTAATTTATGTCTTCCTGTAGAGCAATTGTGTCATGGAGACACGATATTTCTCTGTATAACTTACAATCGTCAGCAAAAAGCAGAAGGCCACTAGGTTGAGCTGATACGTGCGTGTATAGATCATCCATATACAGGACAAACAGCAGAGGCCCAAGTACACTCCCCTGAGGCACCCCTGAGATCACGGGTTGGGGGTTAGAAGTCGCTCCTGAAAGAACAACTCTCTGTTTATGGTTCTTCAAGTAGCTTGTGATTAGAGAGAGAAATTTGCCATGTACATTAAATCTATTGGAGAGTTT
Organism: Thermobia domestica; assembly: GCF_964235325.1. Taxonomy (NCBI): domain Eukaryota; kingdom Metazoa; phylum Arthropoda; class Insecta; order Zygentoma; family Lepismatidae; genus Thermobia; species Thermobia domestica. The sequence continues at coordinate 172,448,022 of NC_137458.1, forward strand.
ATGAAGAAGATGAATGTGACTGACAGAATCAAAGGCCTTCGAGAGATCAAAGTAGATATCATCTAATTGAGTATTGTTATTCATACATTTGACTGCACAGGAAAGAAGAGTACTTAAGTTTCAGAGACTTGAGCTTTTCGGTAGAAAGCCGTGCTGAGAACTATGGATGTAAGGTGAGGTGAATTTAAGTAGCCTTTCTTTGATTATTTTTTCGCAGATAATTGATATTACAGAAAGTATGTATTTTCCATAAAAGAAATAAACCCATTCATGATGTCAGTTCATATCGGCCGATTCAGTTGACTTCCGTATTTAGTAAACTATTCGAAAAGATGCTAGTAAATTGACTTCATGCACATCTTAAGGCATATGATCTATTACCAATACATCAAGCTGGTTTTCGACCTAAATTCTCTCTCAGTGATCAACTGCTTCGTTTAACTACAGTCATCACAAATCAGTACAATAAGGGCCTTCCATCCTGACTAGTCCTCATGGACTTAGAAAAAGCATTCGATAAAGTGTAGCATTATGCCTTACTACGTAAACTACAGTCACTCCGCCTGCCCACTTGTTACCTTCGATTCATATACTCTTTTGTAAGTAACCGTATCGCATATGTTTCAATAGGAAATGTACTATCAAGGCCAATTTTCCCACATACAGGAGTACCACAAGGTTCCGCCCTTAGTCCATTATTGTATATATTACACGCTTCCGACATGCCGAGCCCACCGCCTAATATGTACATATTTCAATACGCAGACGATACTGCCTATTTATCGCTTGGGAAAACAATCCTTCAGGTCAGCAGAAACCTACAAACAACCTTAAACAATTTTCTTACTTTGTGCAGTAAATGGAAATTAACTGTTAACACTACGAAAACGCAAGGCCTTGTTGTCCTCCCTTCAAAACGATGCAGTAAAGTCACAGAAATCCTGGAAATCTTCGTGTGTCAGTAGATGGTCGTTTCCTTAGACCAGCAGTTTCTGCAACATACTTAGGAGTGGACTTCGAGTCGAAACTCTCTTGGAAACCTCACTTCCAAAAACTGGCGTTGCAAGCAACTGGGGGCTAAATGCAAAGTTACTACTCAATATATATAAAGCATTTTTACGGCCTATATTAATATTTGGTCACATTGCCTGGTGTCATGCCTCACCTACGCTATAAGTAAAGCTTCCAATTCTGGAACGCCATGTTATTCGCCTTGCATATAGTATTAAATTACCATATCCAAATTACCTCACGTATGAACACATTGATTTTCCCAACATCATTGACCATCTCTCTACTTTTAGGGCACGATATATACGCTGTCGCATCAATACTTCTCATCCCTTATATCTCGATACATTACGAGTTGATGCCTTTACCGACGCACCGTATAGATTTCTACACTCGCCACTCAACATCCTAACAACGATATATATTCAAACATCGAATCTGCACGCAGCAGAAAGAGATACCTTTGCCATTTACATGATTCACAAACATTTACCTCCCATTCTACCATCTTAGCACTTGTTTTTCATCCATAATTAACATTGGGGTTCCATCCTCTCTACATTAGTCTTGAGTCGCCCCGAGACAGAAGATATAGCCCTCATGTGTTTAAACGAACTTACCCGTTGTGATTGTGGCGTGAATGCATTTCATTTCATCTATTCATATCCACATTATATTTATTTACACTTTTAAATATGTATTATTTATCATATCCAGCACCTTAGTGCCTTGAATGTATTTCCTGCACTTATATTCTCATTATTCTTATTCTTATTCTTATTCTTATTCTTATTCTTATTCTTATTCTTCTTCTTATTATTATTATTATATTTTTTTCTCATCAAGATTAATGAATTTGTATTTTGTGTTAAATAATAATCTACTCATAGTCGTACTTAGACGAACTACAATAGTTTAAATTCAATTAACTTGTCTTAACATCTGTACCGAAGAGAAGGCATAACCCTCTAATGGCTGGGAGTGCAACATCTCTTCTTCAAAATGGATGCTCAAAAATTACGTATAAAGATATATATTTTATACCTTTACTTCGTCACCTAAAAAAAACTTTCGCTTTGTATTCTGTGATCAAATTTTCTGTTCTTAATTAGTTTGCACTGCAAAGCTTGTTGAAGGTCTGTATGCGCTAATGGTTTTAGACTTTTCGTGTAACATGAGACTAGAGTGCTTTGTATCTACTTTAGTCTCGTTGTTGCGTCAAATAAACAAGATGTTATTTTTTTGTACATCAGAAGTATGAATTTTCACTGAATAAACTTCCAAGGCAATGTCGCATCGAGAAAAGCTTATGGTAAACGCATCTCCATACTTAGGTAAGTATGAACAGAGACCACAAAACTGCTTGCAGATTATGTTGTTATGAAATTAGTAGAACCTATCTTCAATACTGAACGTAGTGTTATCTGCGACACCTTTTTTACCTCGCCCAAACTAGCATATGAACTCCAGGAGAAGAAAAGAAGCATTGTTGGTACCTTGAATAAGGTGAGAAGAGAAATACCTGATGCCATTAGAACGTCTCGACAGGCACGCTATGATTCAACAATTTACAATCACGAAAGAATAACTTACAGTTTACCAGTGCAAGAAAAGAAAGATCGTTCTGCTTCTCTCCTCTCTTCATTTTGGTGGCGTCCAAATTAGCAGTAATAACTAGAAGACTCCAGAAAGTGTTTCCTTCTACAACACTACTAAATAAGGGGTTGATATTATTGACCAGATGGTCATAAAGTATTCGGTCAAGGCATTGGCCTCGACGATGACTTGTTCACAGCTTGTACAATGTTCTCGCCTTGGCAGCCATCAATGCTTGGAATATCTGTAGGGAGACTCTAAGGAAGAAAATATCCCGAAGAAAGTTCATTCAGTCTTTGGCCGAAGAACTTGGACAAGCTTACGCAGAGACGAGGAAGCATGCAGCCCCAGCTATCTCCAAGAATGGAGCAATGATTGCGGCAAATACGGAATCGGAGGATACTAGGAAACGGATAAAATGTAAAATCAAAAAATGCAAGGGAAATCTCACGACCAAAAGGCGCTATACCTGCTTGAAACTAATGTGGGAAGTGGGCTAATTGGGTTTGCTATATTTGCATCAATTGCGACGAAAATTGAGCAGTCGAAGCTACAGAACTCTTCTTGTGTCATTTTTCCATTTACCTTTCTATGCAACAAAGTAACTTGAAACATATCTAAAACTAGTTTGTTTACTAAGATGTAAGTTTAAAATAGTGAAAAAACAGTGACTCAGATGTATGTAGTATTTTCAAAATTTTTGGACTTAAAACCTATTAAAACACGTCTATTGAATAACATTTTTTTAAATATATCTATCAGGATAGTGTAGTCAAATATCATTAAACATATTTTAAATCTAGTTTCCTTATATAAAAGTAAGCGGTGTCAAAATGACACCTCACTGGCGGACTAAAGGGTCAAAGATATTGATCTTTCTAGTGTTAAAATGGATTGTAGCAGCTAAAAAGAAGGCCACTGCAATGGAAATTACGTCTGAACTCAATACAGGCCATCGAAATCCAGGTTTCATCGAAAACAGTGGACGGGAACTTTATAAAATTAAAATTCATGGCAGGGCTGCTATCGCCAAACCCCTGGTTACAGCAGTAACGCGAAGAGGCGTATCCAGTGGTGCAAGAACCACAAGGCGTGGAATCATGAGCATTGGAAACACATAATGTGATCCGATGAATCAACCTTCACCTTCTTTCCAACAACCGGTTGTGTTTACGTATGGAGAACACCGTCGCAGGCCTATGATACAGATTCTCTGCTACCAACTGTAAAAGATGGGGTTGGTTCTGTTCCAGTTTGGGCAATGATATTGTGGTTTTCCGTAGATCCCATCATAGCCCTGCATGGAATGGTGAATGCTAAGGCGTATGAGGCCATTGTGGGGGACCAGGTTCTACCAATGGCTCAAATATTGTTCCCTGATGGTAATGGCATCTACCAAGATGATTTGCAAAAACGGTGAAACCATGGTTTGAGGAGCATGACCAGGAGCTATCACACCTCCCCTGGGTTCCACAATCACCAGATTTGAACATCATTGAGCAATTGTGGTCTGAGTTAGAAAGGCATGTTCGGTCTCATTACCCTCCACCAGCATCCTCTAAAGAACTGGAGCATGTTTTGGAGGAACAGTGCTACAAAAGTCCACACACCACGATCTATGAGCTGTATATGTTCATTCCACATCGGATACAAGCTGTTTTGGAAGCAAAAGGAGGCCCCACACTATACTAGGTATGATTTTCACACTTTTGCAAACGTTTTAAATTTTTTGTCTACCCCTATATATATGTGCGTGTTTGTGTTTATGTGTTGTGTGTTTCACAGTCATAAGATGGATACATTTGCTCAACTAAGTCATTGTTATTCAGATTTCAGAAGGCTTAGATCAAATTTTGCACTCGCAGAAGAGAAATATAAAATAAAAGTTAACCTTCAAAGAAACAAGTAAAAAAAAGTCGATCTGTCAAAATGCGTGAAGTAGTTTTATTAATTTCTGTTTACAATGGATTTAAAGCGTTACTCACATGCTTACTATGTGTACGTACCTGGGTTTGTGGTTCGAAATTTCGGAAATGTCTAAATATGAGAAGTTGACTACGATGCTTATTTTCCAGAGCTCTATATACAATTCAGTGTCTTGGAAGGATGTGTCCAAAGTGTGCCTATTCATATAAAATGTAAGGCCCACTGTAGATTAAAAAGTAATCTAATTTTAAACAAAAGTTTCCTTAACTCTTCTGAAAAAAAAAAAAAAAAAACTATTTGGAAAAATGTCCCTCAAATGACGACACATTCAGTTGTATTATTTGACATTATGAACGATATTATTACGGATAGTTTTTATAATAATTCAAAATATAATTACCTCCATGCCATATAAAATAGAACGAAATTAATGAAAATTCTAATAGGAATAATAAAAACATCCTTGCCTGTTGGTGACACATCTTCTGCCAATCTAATCACGGCAATGTCGTTATCAAACAGTCCAGTTCCCCATCCTTCATGAACAATAATCTTAGTTGCATTCACGAGTATTCGTCCTTCCTCTGATTGAGACCGAACATTCTGAGCTCCCAAGTAGACGCCTTGAACAGATTCTCTTGGACTGAAAAATGTAGTAACATTCAAATGTGATGTTTCATTTCCGCAAGAGAAAGGTACTTTTTCTGCCTACCTTAAGTCTATTTACCAAATCATTAATCCTATTTTTTTTTAATTTTACATTATTACCCGTTTAAATATATGTAACACCATCTATAAAATCTCAAATCAAATTACTGTATCTCCCTCATCTCAGATGACAACAGCTTAAGTAATGACTATAGCCCAAATATTAATACAGAGACCATTATCTAACTACATACACTTTATTATGATGTATCTATTTTCATTAGCAGCGATTTCAACATGAACCACTTCCAGCAAAGGAAATAACTTCAACTGTTGCAACTTTCATATAAGGTGGCCCATGAAGGACAATACTGTTGTAGCTAACACATTCTTTGTTTATGGTGTAGAATAGGCAGATATATATATTACAGTAGAAGTATCGAATATGATGAAAGTGATCAAATATAATTACGGTGAAATATCTGTACTATTTCAATGTACTAAATACTTTAATCAATGAATCTGTAAAGATAGGTTTACAAGTAAATCCATGCAAGTGTGAATTATTCTCCATATCGGGAAAAGTTGATCTTGTCACTGAAGCCAAGTTTCAGACATTGTTGCCTGGAATACGGACAATACAACCCATGAGTTGTCATTACTAGGGACGCCACTCCACGAGGATGGCTACGTTCATAAATTTGAAGAACATTTAAATAGTATGAAAATAATAACGGACAAATTGAAACAGTTGCCTGCACATATAGCTTATTTTCTTCTAAAAATTTTCCAGAACTGTTTTCAGAACCGGCATTCCAAAACTGACATATTTTCTTCGCACCACTCCAACGTGAACCAGGCCATATGTTGTCCTTCAGCTAGACAACTTACTGAAAAGGGGTTTAGAATCAATTATTAATTATACATTAAACGAAAGTCAGTGGAGGCAAGCAAGTTTACCCATACGACTAGATGGTTTAAGCATACGAAAAATATCTGATTTGATCTTTCCAGCTTTTTTGTCCTCGTGCCATGGAGCATTCACTCGTCTACAACATTTTACATAACACAGTTGATGAAGTGAAAATTGCCCATTTGACAGAGGCACTAGAGATATGGAAAGACACTTATAACGTAATTCCAGAGACAAAAGGAGTGCAAAGAAAATGGGATGACATGTTATTAAATCAGACAAGAGAAAGGGAAATAGTTTTAGAAAATAGTTTTTCCTATTCATACTGCCCGTCTTAAAGCGCTTCACAAGAAAGAGTCCGGAGCATGGTTGCAAGCTACACCCTCAAAAAACATAGAAACATTTATGGAAAATAATATCTTTCAACTAAGTGTAGCCTTACGCCTTGGCATAAATATTTGTCATGAATTCACGTGTGTATGTCAGGAACAAATGAATGCTAAAGGTCTTCATGCTTTGAGTTGCATTAGAAGCAGTGGAAGATTTTCACGCCACGGAGAATTAAACCAAATATTAAAGCGAACTTTCGCCAGCATAGACATTCCTAGCATTTTAGAACCAACAGGAATGTTACGGGATGATGGCAAAAGACCAGACGGAATTACTTTAATTCCCTGGAAAAGAGGCCAAAGTCTAGTGTGGGATGTTACATGTGTAAACACTTTCGCACCCTCATACATAACATTAACCAGCGAGGAAGCAGGAAGTGCAGGCGAGGCAGTTTGTAAATGAAATCATTCGAAATATTCAAAATTATAAGATAATTTTTTCATTGCTTTTGCTACTGAAACCATGGGTGTTTTTAGTAAAGAAACAAGTAAATTTTTGACAAATTTGGGGTCAGCTTTAATTAATAAATCAGGGGACCCTAGAAGCAAACATTTCCTGTTCCAACGGGTAAGCCTTGCCATTCAAATAGGCAACGGAATAAGTGTTTTAAATTCATTCCCATTCACACACAAAATGGATGAAATTTTTTATTTAAAATAAATGCGAAAATATTTTGATAAAAAAACAAAGAAATGTTCGGTTTACAAGTTGAAAAACACACTAGACAACAATGAGTAAGGAAATTAACATTTGTGTGACATTCTATGGTGATTTTGTCATAAAAATGAAGATTCACTTATCAATGATATCGAAATCGATTATCAGTTATTGTTAAAATTTTAAAATTAATGTTTTTTTTTTAAATTAATACAATCAAGGGCCTATGTTTAGCAGAAGGGGTCCAGTTTTTTTCTCTAAAAAATGTTACTATTTTGGTAATTTCTGCTCACATTCGGTTAGTTTAGGATAGAGTTGGTTAGTTTAAGTTAGGTTAGGCTAGTTTAGGTTACGTTAGGTTAGTTTAGTTTATGTTATATTAGTGTAGGAGTCCCGCATAATTTTCCAAAAAATGATAGAATTTCGCTTATTTCTACTAATATTACGTTAGTTTAGGTTAGTTCAGGTTAGCTTACGTTAGTTTATGTTAGGTTAGCTAAGATTTGGTTACGTTATGTTACGTCTAAGTACTTGCATCACTCATTTCTCCTGTAAATTTTGTGTTTTTTACGTGCTTCTGGACCCCTTGTACTAAACATACTCCCAATCAAGAATATCTTAGGTAGTCCTAGTGTGAGGGCCTGTTGTAAAACTGCACCAATACTAAGGTTTTAAAGAAAATATGGTATTACGTTCAACTCACATTTTATGTACTTAATAGGTAGTCAGATCTCTACTTTTAAATCTTCTACATGTTTTTCAGCATAATTTCGAAAGGAATACTATATTTAACAGAAAAGTGAATGTAGTAAATTATTATGAAATTAGTGTGTCTAGGAAAACACTAACATAGCTCATTACTCCAATATTTGTATAATTTATACATTATACATATTCTCTGTTCAACAAATTTTGATCGAAAGTATGTAAATTGATTAAATTTAAAAATATTTTGTATAAATAAAAATTTATAAATTTAATATAAAAAATAACAGTTAAATTCATTCCTTAATTATACATTTTGTCAAAAGAATTATAGAAAAACATTTCCTTCATCTAATATTGAAAATATAACTAGATTGACTTAAGTGCCTATTTATATTAATAGTAGCATTAAAATAGATGAAATGTGTTATATAACTGACATTTTGATATAGTGTTACATTTAGTGTTAAAAATGTACTTCCGTAATTCTCTCAATTCCATTGAGGTACAACAATATTCAAATCACAACTGTTAATCTTCCTTATTTATATTACCCAATTTGGAAATGTGTTTCCTATTTTTCTAAGAATAAGTTATTATCTGCTTTATCTTTTCTTTTTCTAACCTCTTTTTCTTTTCTTTCTTTATCCTCATTTATCTCTGGAAACGTTGTAACACATTATCATATCACAATATTTTGATAATATATAAAGTTGGTATTTTATTTGAATACTAAAAAAACTGGAAATCGTAAGCATTCTTTTTATCAGATTGCTGTTTGAAATTTACAGTAGACTAAACTAAATTTCATTTTTAAAACAAATTACAGACCCTTGTGAACCTGCCCCCACCTCTCGGTACAAACGATTTCCGCATATCAATAAAAAGTACTTCATTTGTACCGGTTTGTACCGCAAATATTTTTGTTCGTACTGTACTGCAGTATGAGAAATTAAGAAAACAAAGTCGGGGCCAAGTTCACGCAGCCCGCCCACAATGTCCTAGGATCGATTTAATAGGCTCATTTGAAAGATTTTCGTTTGTACCGCATTGTACCGTAGTTTGTTTTGTTTGTACCGTTCTGCATTATGAAAAATTAACGAAACAAAATGGGACCCTGATCAAGCAGGATCTCAAATCATGTCTTAATATACCGGGTACACATTACTTTTGTATGTCATACAAAAGAACTTGGTTAGTACCGGATTGTACCACAATAAATTTTAGTTTATCCATGATAGATTATGAAAAATTAAGAAAACAAAATTGCAGGGGTCGGCTGTGTGAACCTGTCCCCCAACACCACGTTGTACAAACAATTTAGTTGGCTCATTTGAAAGATTTTCGTTTGTACCGGATTGTACCGTAGTTTGTTTCGTTTGTACCGTCCTGGATTATGAAAAATAAACGAAACAAAATGGGGGCCCAGATCAAGTAGGCCTTCAAAACACGACTTAATACACCGGGTACACATGAATTTTGTATGTCATATGAAAGTACTTGGTTAGTACCGGATTGTACCACAATGAGTTTTATTCTAACCATAATAGATTATGAAAAATTAAGAAAACAAAATTGCGGGGACTGTGTGAACCTGTCCCCCCCCCCACCACGTTGAACAAACAATTTAGTTGGCTCATTTCAAAGATTTTCGTTTTTACCGGATTGTACCGTAGTTTTGTTTCGTTCGTCCCGCCGTAGATTATGTTAAATTAACGGAACAAGCTGGGGAGCCAATTCAAGGAAACATCCGAATCAACTTTCAAAGCGAAGGATACATCTGAGTTTCGAGAAATTTGAATTTGTCATGGCAGGTCAACCTGGCCCGCACATCTTAGTTTCCTTTCCCATTCGAATCAAACGTCACCAAAATTAGTAACCAATATGTACCAATTTATAGCATCAAAGTTAGAATTTGTACCTAAATTAATTTCGAGAAATTTGAATTTTGATGGCAGGTCAAACTGATCCACAAAACAACCTTTTTTCAATTCGAATGAAAACGGTACCAAAAATTTGTACCCAATATATGGCAATTTGTACCAGCAAAATAAGAATTTTTTACCATTACCAAGTTGTAGACGTTTGAAGTTTTGTTGGCAGGTCAAACTGGAACGCACTTCCTTTTCTTTTCAATTCGAACCAAAAATTTGTACCCTATATATAACAATTTTTACCAGCAAAATTAAAATTTTTACCCCCACAAATTCCGAGAAGTATGAACTTTTAATGGCTTGTACTCAATATGGACCAATTTGTAACACCAAAATTAAATTTCTACCCCCACTTATTCCGAGAAATTTGAATTTTTGGTGGCGACGTCACGCTCGCCCTCACAACTTATTTTTTTTTCAATTCGAATCGAAATGGTATTGAAAATATATATTTAATATGTACCAATATGTACCACAAAAATTAGAATTTGTACAACTACCAATTTTGATGAATTTGAATTCTCAATGCTCGAGCCAACTTGACGTCGAAACGTGGCTCGGGCAACACGTGTCTTTTACCAATTCGAATAAAAAAAATACCAAAAATTTGCGCCAAATAGATATCACTTTGTGCCGTCTATTAACACCGAAGACAAAATTATTTTAATATTTTTCTACGGTGTACCAAATGTTAGAAAGAATAAAGGAAAGCATTATCACAAAACAAGTTGTTGGGTAGGCGGGAGATTAAATAGATAGCATTGACATTTGCACAACTTGGTTGGGGGAGAGAGAGTCAAACATCTACATATGTTGAGGACTCCAAAATATTTATTGTTGGGTGATTCTTTTCTCCAACCATTTGTGATCATGGACAAACTCATTCAGAGGATCAGTTCTGTGAAGTCGTCTCCATCCACTCATATCTCCGTTTCGATAACACGAGCCTAAGTTCTAATTTTGCTTATACATTTTTTTATAAATTTAGTTACCATCAACAATAAACTCCAGAGTTAAAATGTTTAATGGAAATTAGTCACAAATTCGTTTGCAAAGTGGTGATGTCAAATTTTACAAAATACGATTCTGTTGTTTACCTTGAGATCAAATAGATCCACATATTTGAGTAAGCATTTCAAATTTACTGAATTGGTGCAGGTACAATGTAATATTTTTGTTACAAATTGTCTAAAATATTTTTGGACGATTTTGATATGAATTCTGAATAAGACTTTGGCCCCACTCCCACGTTTTGGGCCTGGGAGAGTTGATTTGGTGATGAATTAGCCGTTCGTTTAATAACAATTTCTAATCTTTATTCGTACATGATTTTGCTCATGCAAGTTATAAGCAAATTTTCCGTTCCGCTTTTATGAATTGCGGGAAAATTTGGTTGCATGTTCTCGTCCGAATAGAATACTATTTTGATTCAATACAAAAGATGGATTGCCGTGCCCAGTCAGATTGCAATGAAAAATGAAATTTCTAGAAACTGGTGGGGTTGGAAATTCTAATTTTGAGAGTACAAACTGGTACTTACTTTGCACAAATTTTTGGTAACATTTTAATCCGAATTCGTAAACCAAATGTGTTGCGCGAGCCAAGTTTCGACGTTAAGTTGGCTCCAGCGTTGAAAATTCAAATTTTATCAAATCGGTGAGGGTACAAATTCTAATTTTGGTGGTAAAAATTGATACATATCGAGTACACATTATTGGTACCATTTTCATTCGAATTGCAAAGAAAAGTAAGTTATGCAGACCAGTTTCACCCGGCACCGAAATTATAATTTCTCGAAATTAGTGGGGGTACAAATTCTAATTGCGGCGGTACAAATTGGTACATATTGGGTTCAAATTTTTGGCGCGCTTTGAATTCAAATTTGAAACAAAAATAAGTTGGCCGGCCAGTTTGACCTACCATTAAATTCATATTTCTTGAAATTGGTTGGTGCACAAATTCTAAATTTGGTGATAGAAGTTGTTACATATTGGCTACAAATTTTTGGTACAGTTTTGATTCGAATTGGGAAGAAAAAATGTTTGTGCTCGCCAGCATAACCTCCTAACAAAAATTCAAATTTGTCGAAATTGGTGAAGGTACAAATTCTTATTTTGATAGTTCAAATTGGTACATAATGGGTACTCATTTATGTAAGGTTTTTGATTCAAATTGGAAAAAGTTTTTGTGGGTTAGTTTGACCCGCCATTAAAAGTTCAAGTTCCTCGAAATTGGTGGGGCTAGAAATTCTAATTTTTGTGGCAAAAGTTGTACATATCAGGTACAAATTTTTGAACAATTTTGATTCAAATTGGAGAGAAAAATAAGTTCTGTGGGCAAGTTTGACCTGCCAACAAAATTCTGTCTGACATGACCTGCCACGCTTCACGAAATTTCTTGGGATACAAATTCTAATTTTGGTGTTACAAATTGGTACATATTGGGTACAAAATTCTGGTACCATTTAGAGTTGAATTGGGAAGAAAATGTGTTGTGCAAGGCTACTTCACTCACTATTAAAAATTCAATTCCTCGCGAAATTGGTGAGGGTGCAAATCATAGTTTTGGTGGTACTAATTGGTACAAACTGTTTACAAAGTTTTAGTACAGTTTTCATTCGAATTGAAAAACAATGTGTTGTGTAGGCCAGATTGATGTCATACTGGTCCTCCATAAAATTCAAATTTTGTCGAAATAAGTAGTGTGTATAAATTATAATTTTGGCGGTACAGGTTGGCGCATATTGGATACAAGTTTTTGGCACCATTGTGATTCGAATTTCGAAATGAAATGAAATGAAATCTTTGAATTTTACGTCCCACGGTTATGCCGGGTAGGCTAAAGAAGACGGTGATGATGAGTAATGAATGAAATGGTGGAATGAAGAAAGTGGGAGGAAATGGGAGAACCCCGAGAAAACCCACGCACACGGTATTTGTCCACCACAAAGTTGGGGGCTGAGATCGAACCCGAGACCCCAAGCACCAGAGGTGAATGCTCTACCACTGAGCCACCGCGGCCCCAAGATTCGAATTTGAAAGAAAACTAAGTTGTGCAATTCATTTTGACCCGCCATCGAAAACTCAAATTTCTCGAAATTGGTGGAAGTACAAATTCTAATTTGGTGGTACAAATTGGTAGATATGGGGTACCAATTTATGGTGCAATTTTGAATCCAATTGGAAAGAAAAAGAGTTCTGCGGCTCTGCTCCACCCGTTATCAAAAATCCAACCTTTTTGAAAGTGATAAGGGTACAAATTTTAATTTTCGGTACAAATTTGTACATATAGGGTAAAAATGTTTGGTGCTGTTTTGATTTGAATTTTAATGAAAAACAAGTTCTGCAGGCCAGTCTAACCCGCCAACCTAAATAAAAATTTCTCGAAATGGGTGGTTGTACATATTCAAATTTTGGTACTACAAATTGGCAAATATTGACTACAAATTTTTGATACTATTTTGATTACTATTCGAAAGAAAAATTATTTATGCGTGACAGGTTGACCCGCAATCAAGAATTCAAACTTGTGAGTATTAGTGGGGATGCTAATTCGATTTTGGTGTTACAAATTAGTAGATAAGTGGTACAAATTTTTGGTCAAGTTTTTACTCGAATTGTAAAGAAATTTTGTTGTCCGGGCCAGCTTCTCCTCAACCAGGCTTAGACAACCCCCCAATTGTGTTTTCTTAATTTTTCATAATCAATTATGATTAAATTAAAACCCATTGTGATACAATCCGGTACTAACCAAGTACGTTCATAAGACATACAAAAGTCATGTGTACCCAGTGTATTAAGTCGTGATTTGAGGGCCCCAATTTTGTTTCGTTAATTTTTCATAATCCAGAACGGTACAAACAAAACAAACTACGGTACAATCCGGTACAAACGAAATTCTATCAAATGAGCCAATTAAACCGATTCTAGGACATTGTGCGGGGGCTGCGTGAACTTGGCCCTCACTTTGTTTTCTTAATTTCTCATACTGCAGTACAGTACAAACAAAAATATTTGCGGTACAAACCGGTACAGACGAAGTACTTTTTATTGAAATGCGGAAATCGTTTTACCGAGAGGTGGGGGAATTAGGTTCACAAGAGTAAATTACAGTGGCTAAATTTTAAATCTACTATTATTTCTTTAACTTATAATCATATCAATTATGCCTTGAACAATATCTTAACCTGTCATTGGTTCAAAACTGAATTCCAGTGGTCCAGTTTTACTACTAGTTTTACTACTAAGAATTGCTATTAATGTTATAAAACTCATACGTATTTTATGATAAATTTTGCAATATTCATATAGTTCCTGTCGCGTTATTATGTAGTGTGTAAAAGAAGAGAGAATATGGAAAATGTTAGTAAGATGTGAAGTTTTTTTTTTTTTTTTTTTTTTTTTGCTTTTCTGAGGTTTTGAACTATGGAAAACAAGGATGTTATAAAATAGAGGATCTACTTATATGTATTTTCATCCTATTAACTCAATGAAGCCAAAACACAACAGAGCATCGGCACGTCCTATTTGGATACTCTTGTTTACACCATGCATGTTGGCTCAACACACTACGATCAGATGGGCGGAGCGGACGGAGTGGCAGAACTGTGACGTAAGGTTTCAGGATTTTGGTATACAGGCATATCTATTTTTTAACATCGTTGGTGAGACCAATTGCAATCAATATATTGTTAAGTCTGTTGCAGCTAATAGTTGCAAGTTTTAAACAAGTATTGATTCGCATTAACCTTTAAGTTAATTATATATATATATATATATATATATATATATATATATATATATATATATATATATATATATATAGATAGATAGATAGATAGATAGATAGATAGATAGATAAATGAAATTTTTGAGTTTTACGTTCCACGGTTATGCCGGTTAGGCTAAAGGAGACGGTGATGATGAGTAATGAATGAAATGGTGGAATGAAGAAAGTGGGAGGAAACGGGAGAACCCCAGAAAACCCACGCACACGGTGTTTCTCCACCACAAAGTTCACTTGGCTGGAGCAGGGCTTGAACCCGAGAGCCCTAGCACCAGAGGTGAACGCTCTACCACTAAGCCACGCGGCCCCAATATATATATATATATATATATATATATATATATATATATATATATATATATATATATATATATATATATATATATAATTTGGTATTTGATGTCCATCATATTATGACTGTGATTCCTAACTTACACCCTGAATAATCGTAATAGTTAAACTTAATAAGTGTAATATAACAATATTACTTAAGTCTGCACAGCTATGCTCAATTCAAATAGTCAAATTACACTGATAAAAAAAATATAGGTGGCGTACTTAGAAAGGTAGGTTACATGCATAATTTCTGTAGTTTTTGGACAACGTACAGCAGACATTTAACTGAAAATGCATGTTCTATTATAATTTTCGTATACGTGTGCCATCTCTACGTACTTTCCGTATGAAACAAAATAGGCGGTCAGGATCTCACACACAAATGGACGTATATTCATATAGCTGAGAAATGTAACAGAAGTTTATGTATGTGGTATACGGGAAACTTTTAGATGTCGGACATCCTGCAACGGCATGATGTAACATCTATGGGCAGTGCGTATGTAGAATGTGGATAACGTATGCTCCATACTGATTTCTGTAGTAAGCAAGAGGATTCCGTATATTTGTTAAATATACCAAAGTCTGGATTTTTCTCAGTGCATTAACAATTAATGAACAGCTAAGATCGTTTATTTTTGTATAAGGTAGAAGAATTTACAAATTATATCATTTTTGGAGCTTTCTTGATTTCAACTGATTCAGATGTTCCACTTTATATACTGATTTATTTAAACAAAATCCAAATTTATAAAAAATGCCTTAGGAACTAGGAAGTGAGTCACCTTACGCTTAGAGAATAATCACAATTATGTTATACGTTTCAGTAATTGTCTGAGGGAATCCATATGAAATCGACCAATTTCCAGGATAAAGTTTGCTGACAAGATTTTTTTTTTCATTTTCTTACCTAAGATTGTACAGTCAGCGACAGTAGAAAATAGAGGTTGGATACATAAGAAATGATAGCTTTATCCAGTAGCAGAATAGTTTCACTCGATGTCTGATAGTTGGACAACCAACATGACAGCAAATACGTGCCCGAAAACATAACATGCCACGATATTCCTCCATTTGGAGGAAAAAGTCTTACTATCTAAGAGCATCATTTAGAGAAATAACCACGAGATAAATCTCCAGAAATTTCATTCACATTAAGTTCAAAGACATAGGAATTAATGCAAAGAAAACGAAAAGAATAATACGCTTCATGCAGAAACCGAAAAAGTACGGAAAGCTAAACAAAATGAGAAAAGAAGGAAAGGAAAGAGCAAAAGACATGGGAATAAATTAAATATTAACACTTAAGGATAAACAGTGTCCGTCTTTCCCCCTGGTATAGAAGGTATACAAGGTAGTTTGGCAAGTTTAGCAGCAGGTCTAAAATAAGCCTCTTGAGAGTGGCTCTTATTTGTTAAAGAATACATAACGATCGCTTTTGGCTGTTGCAATAGTCTGTCTAAGTGGCTTGGTAAAAAAAAAAAAAAAAAAAAAACAGCGCAGCATAACAACAAAAAGGTGTTTCTCTTATATGTTAAAAATAAAAGCACAGAAAAAGTCAAAGTTTGGTAAGATGAGTGTCGGGGGACACCGAATTCTACTTCGTCCCGGGCAACGAAATTTCTTGCTACGGCTCTAAGCTCCAACACTTATCGGTCATTCAGAGTCTCATCCCTTACCTACAACAGCGTAGTTTGATTAACCTGTTATATCAAAACGTTTGGAAAGAACCTTTGAGTGTGACTCATTGACAGCTATGCAATATGTTGACAGAGTGCTAGTCTTCAGTTTAGCAACGAAGGTGCCCTTAGGCGAAATTTCACGTTGCTCTCTACTTTTGTCTGTGCCTTGTAAATCGTAACATTGTGTTTAAAGGCAAACAGAAAGAACGTCAGTTGTTTAGTAGTTCTTTGCAGAGCAACTGATAAGGCGTTTGTGTCCTTTACACAAATATTTTTTGCCAGATTGCTGTTTGAAGCCTTTTTGCATTATACACTATAAAACAACATATCCAGATTCAGAGAAATATACAGAAAGTTTAAAGCAGGGTTAAAAACATCTTTATTATTCAGATGCTTTATTATTATTGTTATTATTATTTTCTTGAGTACAGAGATACAAAGAACAAGAACTCCGTCACCATTAACATGGAAGCGAAAATGACTTCGAATTGGAAATAATAGATCAATGCATTTAATTTCGGGGAGAGGCTATAGGGCAGGCATGATCCAGGGAGCGATCGGGGCAATCGTCCTCTCCCCTCCCACGGAAGAAGAAGCATATATAAATAAAACCCATCCCAAAATTTGGAGCTCTTAAAACTAGCTAAGTAGCAGTATTACAATCCACGCCCCCCCAGAAGTCCGTTCTGGATCCGCCCCTGCTACAGGGGTACTTTAGGGTTCACTGCTTTTCCTTGCAATCCACGCTCATTGCTGGATAAGTATTATATTTTATTATATTGTCAAATTGAGCGAAATAGTTTTACCACAGCGGCAAATTCAACAATTAGGTTTAGGAAAAACAACTCATTGGTTCTAACACACACAGAAAGAGAGAGTACATTTGTTCGGCATCTTTTTTGAGGTTCGCGGCGTCTCCCAAGAAGAAATCTTGCTAAAACATATGTTGTTTTTAACAAGGAACGTAAATGGGTATCAGGTATATCAGTACTTCAAATGAAAAGCAAAAAAAGCAAAAAAAAAAAAAAAAAAAAGAGAGACAAAGATGAGTGTAATTTCCTATACTGTATTTTTGGCATTGAAGAATACCGTTACTGTTTTATTGATCTATTGTACACACTTCTGCGTTTTACTAACCAAGCCACAATCATGCTATATATACCATATATCGGCTAGGTCCAATCTGCTGCCAATGCGCCTTTTCTTCAAGGAACATTTTTTTATTATTACACGCTCAGAAACAAGGATAATCACCCGAAACCTGAGAAGATCTGGAGAATGACCCAGTAACAATAAACTGACAAGGGGAAGGAAATACAAAAGTGGAAAACTATTGTAATCTAAAGTCGAGGCATTTTTTCTTGCAATAACCGACCCTTTAAGTCGGGGGGAAGTTTCTTGAAATAATAGTAATATATTTTTAACTTGCTCCTTATTTTAGCTTACGTAGTAATTTAAGACACAAAGATTTATCGCAATTTGCAATACATTTTTCAATTTGCAGTGCAAACTGCGATGCGATACTCCATTTAAAAAATGCAAGGAGATTCCTTACCAGTTGTTCCTTCAGAAAAAAATGTTCAGGGTGAGGGGAGCACTGCTGGTACTATTCTATTTATTATTGTATTATAGACGTAATATTTTGGTCTCCTCCGTGGGGCACTCTCAGAGCTCCGGGAGGGGGGCAGTGCCCCAAAAGCATATCTGGAAGAAATACTGTTATTGACACCAAGATAAGACAAAAGGTAATAATAAACCTGGGCGCACAAATGCTTAATTTCGGAGTTATAGGCTGCCAAAAACATGAAGAAATGAACTTTAAAGGTCCATAGCTCCAAAACTAGGCGACCTACCGTAGTAGGGTCAAGACCTTATTTAGGAACTAGTACGTGCGCTATCCAAATATCCATGTTTCAGAATTCTGCCATACTTCTGCACCAATTTTTATACAGGTATTTGGTGAGTACTTCAAATTATATGCACATGGCCAAAGTTCCTCTCTAAAAATTGTCGCATGTGTACTCTAGATTCTGAAACATTGTATTTTTGGATAGCGCACATTTTAGTTTCTAAGTGAAGTCTTAACCTGACTATGATAGGTAGGGATGCGCACGAGACAAGATTTGAGGCTTTCTCGTCTCGAAAATGTGCTGTAAAAGTGATGTCTCGACTCGAAAACTGTATTCTTTTTTATTGCAAGAGCTGTGTCTCGACTCGAAATTTGTCAGGAAAATTCTGTCTCGACTCGTCTCGTGCGCATCCCTAACGATAGGTCCCATAGTTTTACAGCTATGAACCCTTAAAGCCCCGGATCCAGGATATGATCAAGGGAGCGACTAAATCACAGTTTGCCGCTTTATCCAGTGTAAAGCAGGATTGAAGCCTATTTTATCCAGTGTATACCTGAGTGTCAAGAGGGCTGTAGCTTCCCTTGGATCCGCATCTGTATAATATATATATATATATATATATATATATATAAAACTGTTTCTGAGTGATTAGTTTCTTCAAAATTATTTTTAAAAATATGTGAAGAGTTTTGAGACATTCGGATCGAATCAAGATTTTTACGAGCAGTCTCGATTCGACTCGAATTTTACAAATTGTGTCTCGACTCGTGCGCATCCCTACTTCTCGGTTCGGTTCGATATTGAATAAGCTGTGAGCCAAGCCGCACAAGTCGTTGACAACCGTACACCCAGGCAGAACACTTTTAAACATGTTTGCCTGGCACGCTATAACTTTTAACAAATTTTGGCCCAAGCACGAATACTTGATCCTCCGGAACTCAAACCCAGAACCTCGTGAACGATGTCCTTGTGTCCTAGATTTCACGACTACCGAAATCGGCAGTCAACTAGTTTTTAGTATTTAGATGCAAACCGCCTATCTTTCAAGCTTAATTACATAATTTAATAATAATAATAATAATAATAATAATAATAATAATAATAATAATAATAACAATAATAATAATAATAATAATAATAATAATTTGTAGTGGAAGTAGCAACATTGATAATAATTATATTATTTGTGCAGAATAGGTGAAAAAGGAACTTGAAACTACACACAAGATTTGGCTCGATTTGGCTCGACTCGATTCGAAACTCGATCCAAATTCGAGTCGAGTTTCGAGTCGAGTCGGAAGAAATTTTTCGAGTCGAGTTCCCGAGTCGAGCTAAAAGATGTCTGTTTCGAGTCGAATCAAGTTTAAAAAAAAACTCGCTCGAACTCGCTCGTGCCCATCCCTAACCACTGCCCCTGGGTTCAGTAGTAATGTCAGAAATCAGGCTCAGGCCACGAAGGTCAAGGAATGGGGTCCTGACGTTATGGGCTCAGGTCCCTTCTATTCACCTATTAAAGATGAAGTTAT
Organism: Thermobia domestica; assembly: GCF_964235325.1. Classification (NCBI taxonomy): domain Eukaryota; kingdom Metazoa; phylum Arthropoda; class Insecta; order Zygentoma; family Lepismatidae; genus Thermobia; species Thermobia domestica. The sequence goes on from NC_137458.1 coordinate 172,467,981, forward strand.
GGACGGCGTTGGCGACATTTCAAAGGTTTTGATCCGTTGAGCACAATGGTGATATCAGAAATCGATACCTAAACTTGAATCTCAAGAAACTGGGTCCGGAAGTTTTAGACACGAGTCCTTTCTAATTCCCTTTTAAACATGGGGTTGTTGGACGCGGATGGTAACATTGGAAAGATCCTAGTAGTTTGAGAACAGCGTAATGTCCGAAATCGGTTTCTGGACTCAAAGCCCCAAAAATGTGGTTCCGAATTGGCTCAAAATCAATACCTGGTTGCGTAAGATAGAACAACATTTATAGCTGTATGGATGGCTTTACCTCGCGTAATAAAATACCGACCGAATCTAATTTCTGACATCACCGCAATCTCCAAGGGACCAAGGCATCTCCAATGATTAAAGCAAGTCAATGATGATAGAAGAATTTGTTGAATGAAATGTGGGAGGAAGCGACAGTACCTGGGAAAACCCACGAATACGACCTTGTCCAGCACAAACTTACTAGGCCGGGAATCGAAACAATAAGAACCCCATGCACCAGAGATAGGGCTCTTCCACTGAGCTATCGCGCCCAACGATTAAAGCGTCAATGATAATAGAGAAATTGGTGGAATGGAAAGTGTGAAGAAGCGGGAGTACCCTGAGAAAAACCACGAAGACGATCTTGTCCACAACAAACTTAAATCACTGGGGATCAAAACAATAAGGACCCCACGCACCAGAGGAAGCGCTCTGCCACTTAGCCACCGCTCCCAATGATTAAAGCAAGTAAATGATAAAACAGGAATTGGTGGAATGAAAAGTGGGAAGAAGCACGAGAACACTGAGAAAACCCACGGATTCGATCTTGTCCACCACAAATTTACTTGACCCACCAGAGGAAGCGCGCTACCACTGAGCCACCGCTCCCAATGATTAAAGCAAGTAAATGATAATAGAGGAATTGGTGGAATGAAGAGTAGGAAGAATCGGGAGTACCATGAGAATACTCACGGATACGATCTTGTCCATTACAAACATATTATCCGGATTCATACCACATACGTCATCCGGATGTAATCAGTTATCCGAATGTTCTATTTGGTCTAGGAATTAATTCGTGCGGTTGGTACGCACACATTGAAGCTGTAGTACAAACACAAAATACATAAATACCTTAAGAAAAATATTGTTCATCGCTAGCCACCACTTTTGCCCATCTGTCAGGCAATGTACGGATTCCGTGGCGAAAGAAGTCCTCATCCTTGGAAGCGATCCAGTCAGAGACCCATGTTTCGATATTTTCTGAAGAAGTAAACCGCTGTCCAATCAAATCTTTGTTCATGCAATCGAACAAGTAGTAGACCGAAGGAGCAACGTCTGGTGAATACAGCGGGTGGGGTAAAACTTCCCATCCGACATTTTCTAAATAGGTTTTGACCGGTTTTGCGACATGTGGGCGAGCGTTATCATGTTGAACAATAAGTTTATCATGTCTGTTCTCCCATTCTGGTCGTGTTCTGGCCAGAGCTTGCTTCAAACGCATTAATTGTCGTCGATAACGTTCTCCATTCATAGTTTCACCCGGTTGCAGCAGCTCATAGTACACCACACCTTTCATATCCCACCATATGCACAGCATAACCTTTGCACAGTGAATATCTCGTTTTGGTTGTGATGGACCTGGTTCACCTGGTTTCACCCAGGCCTTTTTTCGTTTAGGGTTCTCGTAATGGATCCACTTCTCATCACCCGTAATAATTCGATGCAGAAACCCCTTTCTGCTCTGTCGTTGAAGCAGCAATTCGCAAATGGTTTTTCGTCTTTCAACGTCTCTGTCTTTCAATTCATGTGGAACCCAATGTGACATCTTTTGAATCATTCCCATGGCTTTCAAGCGTTTGGAGACTGTTGTTTGATCAACGTCTAATGCTGCTGCAAGTTGTTCCTGCGTTTGACACGAATCCTGCTCGAGCAATGCTGTCAATTCTTCGTCTTGAATTTTTTTTGGCTGTCCAGCTCGCTCTTGGTCTGCCAAGCCGAAATCACCACTTCTAAACCGTGCAAACAACTTCTGACACGTTCGCTCAGCTAGAGCATGGTCACCATACACTTCCACCAAAATATGATGACTTTCAGTCGCACTTTTCTGCATGTTAAAGTAATGCAGCAGGACACCCCGCAAAAACACTTTATCAGGCACAAATTGCGCCATGTTCACTTAACTACAAACTGGTGTTGTTGACGCTTTAATCCACTGCCCTATACTACGAACGATACGCGATGACAGGGGTTTGCAACACATGTGTGGATACACGGAACTGTGGGACGCTCCGTTCGTCGCGCCATCTCTTGACCAAATATTATCCAGGTATTATCCGTTATCTTAATTTTATAAATTATCCGGATAAATCCATTATCCGGACATTATCCGACATCCGGATAACATCCGTTATCCGGATCTTATTCGTCATCCGTTATCCATCATGCGGATAGTATCCGTTATCTATATTATCTGTCATTCGCTATCCGGATATTATCCGTCATCCATTATCCGGATATTATCCGTTATCCGTCATCCGTTTTGTTGTCCGTCAACCGGATATTGCAAATCCGGATAAGTTTCTATCCGATATCAGTATCAAAATTATCCAGATGTTACAATCCTTAATCACCATCGCAGGAGCATACACGGATAGACACAAGAGCGAGGGCGGATCCAGTGGGCGATCATGGCGATTGCCTCCCAGAAAGGGAATATTTGTTATTTTATATATAAATAAAACCCATTCCAGAGTTTGGAGCTCTTAAAAGTAGCTCTAAATAGGAGTATTACCAGCCACCGAGCCCCCAGAAGTACATCGTAGATCCACCTCTGGACAAGAGAATGGGAAACACTTATTATTCACATTCAGTTTGCGCATCTCAACAAATAAACAATATTTTCTTTCACTTCTGCATTCTACTACTGCATTCTACTGAACTGTAACGCCTTTTATGTTTAAAAATAATTATTCATTTTTCAATAATTGTTAATGTTTATAAGTTCAGTAATTCACCATGAATAGAGTCAACTAGAAGTGTTTTTGTAACGAAGAAATAACAACATGAACTGTGGAATATCTTCTCACAAACTGTCGAGAGTTGAGAGTCGACAAACTTTGCTCTTTCGTTTACCGATTACCTCGAAACCGCGGTAGCCAGAATTAGCCCAGGATAGGGGACTTGTATTAAGAAAATGAAAATCTTAGGAAAATGCAGAAGTCTTTTAGTCTGAGAGAAAAAAGGAATGAAATCTCTAATTTCTAGTTCTGTTAGTCTTGTAGCTCTTAGTCCGTATCAAAGTACTGATAGAAATATGGCCAATGAATTATGACTATTTTGTAGAACATTCCACTTTAATATCACAGGAAATTCATCTTCCGGCTTGCTTGGTTCTGAAAAGTTACAGAGTGTATTGGTGTACTATGTAAAGTATGTGTACTGTCGCTGATTTGTGATAACAATCAGAAACAGAAGTAAAAGGTAAATTGCAGTAATAGTTTTTTGTTAATTTTTATATTCAATGGGAGACAGAAAACCTACTTTTATCTTAACATTTGTTTTTCTTAAAATTTCTATTCGGGTTCACACCCTTCCCCCTCAACATTGAATACGGAAATGGAGAACTTATTTAGAATTTGATTGTTGATTCCAGTATATTTCAAGCATCACTTCTCGGACCTGGGCCTGTGATATGTTGATAGATCGCTATCGTCGATATATATATTATCATATATCAACATTCGATATCGCGAATATATGGACATGAATATATCATTCGAAATTTTCGATATCGATATTCGGGGGCGGCGAGGTATAAGGAGCCCCTAAGACTTGCGATGGATGAAGAAATTAAACTTACTTATTACAATATTGTTTTCTAATCATAATATCTTTATTACCACAAATTGCAATGTAAATACATCCACTTGCAAATTTGCAATATTATATGGTATAATTTCTTAGGCGCCAGAACTTTTCTGTTCCCTGAAAAAAGAAACAAAATATCACGTGCAAAAGTAAGTGCTTCGAACTTTTAACTAGAATTTACCATAACAAAGTTTTTTTATTTCTCTCTCTTGGAGATTGATTGATTGATTTTGAGTTTTACGTCCCGTTCAGCAGCGAGGCTATATGAGACGTGGACCTACTGATTAACGTGGAATCCGAACCACTTGAACTCCCTCCGGGAATCGGACCCGGGTCTCGTTACAAATCGGAGGATAATAATGGGAAAACATACTTTATATTTTGTTTTCAGCTATGGATTTTAGATTTGCAATTGATATATTGTTCCGTCTTAGCCGAATTTGAAACAAAAGAAGTTTCCAATGAGTTACTCAAAGAAATGTTTTCCGCCTCCAAATGAAAATAGGAAGACACTTAGAAAAACTTATTATCGGGTTTTAACACACAAACATATGATTGATAGAGTATCGACCTAAACCACTAGACCATTTTGCATGCTTTTGCGGGCTTTCTTTTAACTTTTGTGAAAGCAGTTTACTGTTCCATACTCGCATTTGTTTATTGCGATACGACTATGAGTTCTCAGTGAATATTTAGACGTCACAGCTCTTGCAATGAATAAAAGTGTTTGTAGAATAAATCACATTCAGTTTTACGTCCTAATGACATACGTAAATCAGGTTGAATTCATGAAATGATTGAAGTTGGAGTGAGCGTAAATGTCTTCATACTTACAAGGAAGGGTCACGCAGTGGCTCCGCTGAGATCGGAACGAGACCATTGTGTTTGCATTTTATATGTTATAACTAGATGGATCCCAAAGTTATACGTGCCACCGGGCGGAATATCGTGAGTTACAACATATTTTGTAATGTAAGAACTACAAAAAATTACCATGCAGAATAGTTTGAACCGTCATTTGTTCGGAAATGGTTGAGTAAGTGAAAAACTCTGCCAACACTTATCCCACCATTTTCAACGAGAAACTTTTTGTGGTAAGAAAAAATGCCCCAGGGTCCCCCGCGGGGTCCCAGATGGGGTCCAACTCAAAATTTTCAAATGGCAAGGTGGGTTAAGTGGCACATCATTTGAAATCTCTTGTAAAATGAAAGAAAATGCAGCAAGTCTCGACTCTCTACAACAACCGTGTGCAAAAGGGTGACGGGTCAAAGTGTAAACAAAAACTTAATTGGAAAGTCCATGACTACCCCTATAAATCGGAAACGGTAAGACAAATGTGGAAACAGGAAAGAAAGCGTGGCATTATTTTCAAAGCACAACGTGAAAATGTCTTGTTCCAGAGTCCCCACATGGTCCCAGGTGGAGTCCAACTAAAAAGTTTCAAATGGCAAGAGAGGTAGGACATCGTTTGAAAGCTCTTGTTAAGTGAAAGAAGATGGAGCACGTTTCGACTTTCTACGACAACCCTGTCCAAAATTGCGGCGAGTCAAAATATAAGCAAAAGCTTAAATGAAAATCTATGGCCACCTTGAATCCAAGAGACAGCTTAAAACCTATATCGAAAGGATAGGCATACCAAACTGCTGAAGCTAGGAAAACCAAATTTGGCATGAATGTTGATCAGTGGATGACGAAAAGATGCGAAATGTTCAAAAACGAAACGTCTTGAGTTCAAAATGCCGTAGTATGTATCGAACGCATGTCCAGCTCAAACCACTGGTGTTGGAGGTAATCCAATATGGCTGCCAGCGTGAAAAATGAGTTTGTATATAAATATGTTATTTCTTGGAATACTGTAATTAAACCAACAAAGTTTGGCGCAACGGTACTACTCGCCAATCTTGCAAATGATTTTTTTTTGTATATTTGGTATTGCTTGGAGTATTGCGATCAAACCAACGAATGACATACAAATGTAACCGCCACGAATACGCAGTTACGAATTACAATAGAGCCACCCACCTACTGGTGCAGCAAGTCCTTTATGCATGAACTACGTATGACAAAATTAGAGGAAGTCAGAGTTGTGTGTTCATCGCATATTCGTTATATTAAAGTAAATGATGGCGAGGGAACCAAACAAAACATATATGTGTTGTTACCGAATGAAATTATAGTTGAGATGAATCGAAATTCAATTGTTCTTTAATCTTCCTGTTGTTTCTAAATATATAATAGAGAAAAATAGAGATTTAAATTTGTACTGTTATGAACGACATAAGTTTTAACCGGCCATCTTGGATTCGAGGTGGCCATAGCTTATCAAATAAGCTTTTGATTACTTTTTGACCCGCCGCAATTTTGGACAGAGTTGTCGTAGAGAGTCGAGACTTGCTGCATCTTCTTTCATTTTGCAACAGCTTTCAAAAGATGTGCTACTTAATCCCTCTTGTTACTTGAAAATTTTGAGTTAGACCCCATGTGGGACCCAGCGAGGATCCTGGGCAAACTTTTTTATCCGAAAAAGTGTGTTCTTTAAAATGACGGGATACATATTATCAGAGTTTTCCATTTACCCAACCGTTTCCGAACAAATGATTCGGTCAAAATACTCTGCCAGCTTTGTAGTTCTTACATTATAAAATATATTGTAACTCACGATATTCCGCTCGGTGGCACGTATAACTTTGAAATCCATCTAGTTATAACATATCAAATGAAAACACATTTGTCTCGTTCGGATCTCAACGGAGCCAGTGACCCTTCCTTGTTAGGAGTCTGGATATGTAAACCCGCTTAACGTAGGGATTTATTTCTGTGAAATTTGGGACATGGCGAATAAATACGAGTGAGCTTGGAAATGTGAAAGTTCATCTGAATTTGTTTTACAATCACTTCAAAATACAACTTTATATATACTTTTAAAAAGCCATCCCTATTTTAAAAAAAGAATTTGACTGTACTCAGGCTCGTGCCGCCGCCCTCCGGTTCTAGAACTCTAAGAGCGCTATTAAGCACGCTTGACCACAGAGGCAACTCACGAAAATGCGTTGTGATATAGCTAATAGAATCGCTCCAAGCGCATTTTTACACTTGGAGTTTTAAATAACCAGTTTCTGTCTTTTTCAGTAATTCCAACTGAAGATATTGATTGATTTCCCATATTTTAACTTTGCGTGAAGTGTGAATTGTATGCTCATTTCAAAAATGCACTATTTTATGTTCTTTCAATTTTACGTACTTGTGAGTGTTCCTAAGACCTGTTGTGTGCAGCTATTTCCACACAGTTAAGCATTTTACTAATCCCCGGAGGCATAATATGTTAAACGTAGGCAGCATTCTGTTGTTATCATAGTAGTCACTTGTAAAGGCACACCTAGTATTAGTTTTTCTGTTCTTGTGTTGACCTTGAAGGACCAACAAATGCCTTTCGTGACAACGTTACGAGATGTCCTTACTGTTGGGTTAACACGCGTTCTGTAAATTTACGAAGTCGCTTTTTTAATCCTCAATCAATCCGACACACACACACACACACACACACACATATATATATATATATATAGATAGATAGATATAGATAGATAGATAGATAGATAGATAGATAGATAGATAGATATGTTGGTGCACCAGTAAGCTCCCAAGAGTACAGATTAATTCATTCTTGATTTTAATCTACAGTACAAATGCTTTTTATGAAAGCAAGGGGACTGCTACCCATAGATGGCTAAGTGAGGTAAATAAAATTTAAACTTCAAATGGAACTGGGGTGGCTCACCGACAATGGCTGATTTAATACGTTTGATAACAGCGCGGGTAATAGATTATTTATAGATAGAGCCTGTGTAGGTAAGTGGATACCGCGTGAGACTGTCGTTCTAAGGGTCTGGGGTTCGAGTCTCGGCCTAGACTGAGTTAAATTTTTTTTCAAGGAATTCAACACTATAAATGATGTTCGCGTTTAATACTGAAACAGATTTATCCTATGAAGGGAGAAAAAGCAAGACGGGGGCAGGGGGAAAGACGGACACTGTTTATCCTTAAGTGTTAATATTTAATTTATTCCCATGTCTTTTGCTCTTTCCTTCTTTTCTCATTTTGTTTAGCTTTCCGTACTTTTTCGGTTTCTGCATGAAGCGTATTATTCTTTTCGTTTTCTTTGCATTAATTCCTATCTCTTTGAACTTAATGTGAATGGAATTTCTGGAGATTTATCTCGTGGTTGTTTCTCTAAATGATGCTCTTAGATAGTAAGACTTTTTCCTCCAAATGAAAGAATATCCTGGCATGTTATGTTTTCGGGCACGTATTTGCTGTCATGTTGGTTGCTCAACTATCAGACATCGAGTGAAACTATTCTGCTACTGGAAAAAGCTATCATTTCTTATGTATCCAACCTCCATTTTCTGCTGCTCAGTGGTAGAGCGTTCACCTCTGGTGCTAAGGGTCTCGGGTTCAAACCCTGCTCCCGCCAAGTGAACTTTGTGGTGGACAAACACCGTGTGCGTGGGTTTTCTCGGTGTTCTCCCGTTTCCTCCCACTTTCTTCATTCCACCATTTCATTCATTACTCATCATCACCGTCTCCTTTAGCCTAACCGGCATAACCGTGGGACGTAAAACTCAAAAATTTCATTTCATTTTCCATTTTCTACTGTCGCTGACTGTACCATATTCAGGAAGTTCTAAACGGGTATTTATTTAGTTTTAGCCGCGCCGGTTTGTCTGTAGCGGCCATTTCGTGTAGGCGCGTTGCGTATTTTCAACTCTTCAGATGATTCCGTTAAACGCTGTGACTTTTTAGGTTTTAAAGATAATGAGTTCTAACCAAAACTATATGAAAGATAATAGAATGGATAAAATTATGTGCTCTGTAGACACTGAGACGTACTTTAGAACGTCGGGGATAAAGCTCTGAACATTGATGTTGGAAACATAAAAATGATCGTTTTGGAATGTACATTTGGAAACAAAATAAAGCATACTCGCCTTTAATTTTTTGTCTACATAGAGACTAGATAACAGACAATGTCCGAAACAAGTTTCAGGTTTGAGAGCCATATACTTGATTTTTTGGAAACTTTTAAACATTGCGAATTTTCGAAAATCGTGTATTTTCACCATCAAATATCTCAGGAACGACGCAAGTGAAAAATCCAAAATTTGCACACAATAGATTATAGTTTTGCAGTAACATGTGAGTAAAATTGCATTACTGAGACTTGAGTAATTTCTGAGTTGGAAGTTGTTGCAATGATGTGAAATTCGAAATTTTAACAGGTGAACAGATTTTCAGGTTTTGTGTTGACAGTATCTCAGGCATACAATTTATCTATGTTTCATCAGAAGAAGTGCAGCCAAACAGCAAGAAATTCAAGACTTGCTACTTGTAAAAGGATTATCAATACCCGATCATATCATAGATTTGTACCTCTGACGCAAACATAAATCAGATATTATGAGTTGTCACAACCAGATGAATTTACGGATTGCAGTGCTTCAGTACTTCCAGAGCATAGCATGTTGTCATTTGCACCTAATGGTACCGTAATCTGTATTTATGACCAGAAATGACGGATTGGGAAAACTGTAGACATCAGTCAGGACGATCTTTTTGTTCTCTTTTTCAATCTCCATGGCCCAAGAAGCTCTTTTAAACTACCTACGAATGACAGTATGCGGGTGGCAATCACTAAGGTTCTCCGGAAACTGTCAACCACAGAGTTCACAATTTCTACAGGTCGTACTTTCAATATCAATGTCAAATCCTGTACACAAATTACTAAACTATTTACCTCACTGATGTCTTAACAGCAGTGCTATAGGCAGAAAAGAAATAACAAACGCGTTTCGTTTTTTTGTACAAGATATGATTCATAAATGGTGCACATTTTTACAATTTAACATTACTGTCGTGTTATTTTGACTTTTGCTACAAAGTATATATCCACACCTCATGGCGCTTAATGATATTAAGTTCCAGTAAAGAAAAACTTATAACTCAGAAACCATTCAAGCCTCAGTGATGCAATTTTACCCACGTGTTGCTGCAATACTATCGTGTGTTTTGTGCAAATGTCAGAGTTTTCACTTGCGTCCTTCCTGAGATATTTGATAGTAAAAGTAAACGATTTTTCAAAACTTTGCAATGATTAAAAGTTTCCAAAAAAACAACTATATGGCTCTCAAACCTGAAACTTGTTTCGGACGTTGTCTATTTTATTACATAGTCTCTATGTAGACAAAAAATTGAAGGTGAGTCAAATTTATTTCGTTTCAAAATGTACATTCCAAAACGGACATTTTTAGGTTTCCAAAATCAATGTTCAGAGCTTTTCCCCCCGACGTTCTGAAGTACTTTTCAGTGTCTACAGAGCACAGAATCTTGTCCATTCCATTATCTTTCATATGGTTTCAGTTTCAACTCATTTCTTTAAAACCTAAAAAGTTACAGCGTTTAACGGAATCCTCTGAAAAGTTGAAAATACGCTCAGGCGTCAACAACCATCATTGGTCGATTTAATTTGGATTGACCCGTCTCTGAACAATACTAATACTTACTCAGCTATGCAGTGAGCGGCTGTGAGAACCCAATTAGATGAAATAAGTGAACCACCACATATAACGGCTCCATTTGAAACAACAATTGCTGCTTGGTATGGGAATTGACCATGTCTAGCTATATCTCCGTGAGCTATCTTTGGACCTGGTTTGACGAGAGATAGTATAAGTATCACATAATACATATAACATAAATAACACGTAGTACATATAGCACATCTTTTGCAGGGAACAGAAATTTATAAATTCTATGGAAGAGATATATTTCTTGATTTCACAATAGGAATGTATAAGTACTCAAATTATATAAGAAGCTTATGTGTATAATAACTTAGAAATACGAAAGAAAAATTGTACTTTATATCACATAGTACATCATAATGTAAATTGTTATATTAAGACAGTGTACAAAGTGATTTATTGAAGGGTCACTAAACCGTCCCGCACGCAAGGCCATATGAAATGTTTCCCACTACTATCATTTATACATTTACCCACCGTCGCTGACGAGATTGTTTCTTACGGACACATCACCGCACTACTACGCGATCCCCTACTGTACTCTTGCCCTGACTCGGTTAGATAGCAATCGTGCTTTTATTGACCATCTAGCACACGTTGGTTTCTGTTTTTAACTTTCCTCGTATCTTATGTACTGTAGTTTTATGCCATAATACACGTTGCAGAGAACATGAAAATTACATTAGATTATTCCATCCATAAAAATCAGGTTTAGCTGAACACAGTGTAACAGAAGGCCATAAAGTTTTATTTAAGGACACATCCATCATTACCAAGAGCACCAGTTACTGGACCAGGATAGTAGCCGAATATCTTGCCATAGTTCATGAACCGAACAACGTTAATAGAGACACTGGATTTCAACTCAGCCCCCTGTGGAACCCGGTCATCGGTACCACAGCAAAGAAAACGACACACAAACATCCAGATAACCCTCAGCCAATCAATAGCACGGACTGCGGAACATAGCCAGCCATTCACAGCTCCAGTTTTTCAGATTGAACCAGTCAATCAGGAACCAGCATTTTCAGCCAATCAGGAACCAGCATTTTCTCCAGCCCAGAGTATATATTACTTATCCGCTGATCTCTACATAATTGCCCTGATGATGATAACGATGACAGCTCTCGAAACGTTGGCCTATCCACCAGTTTTCACCTGGCTGATTGTCCGAGAAGAACTTTATCATATACGCCGCCAGGAAAGCTTCAAATCTTACTTCAAACTTATTTTTGTCTAACAAAATAGCTGGAATCACGTCGAAAAAAAGAAAAGTGTGCAATACCCGAATTTACTGTCTGTAATGAGACTTGTATGCCACAGTCAGTATATACCGGTACCAGTATATCCAGAGAACCTGATAGTTAGTGAAGGTGAATCTAGTAATGAACAGGAAGAAGATTCAGAAGATGGGGGTTCCAGTCATGCCGACCCAAAGTTTAAATTGCTCTGTGAATCAAATACCCCACACATTTTGACACAAGGTGATCTCAACGATCTTATTCGCGATTTAAAATTGTCTAAGCAGCAATCTGAGCTTTTAGCTTCGCCATTGAAAATATGGTATTTCATTTCTCCCGATGCAAAAGCGAATGATTCTCGTGACCGCCATGCTGCTTTTTCTGAATATTTCTCGAAGGAAGACGACGTAGTTTTCTGTAACAATATCGAATTCGTTATTGAGCCTCTTTCATGCATACAGTGAAGATGAGTGGCGTCATAGATTCCAGTAAATTGAGTTTTAAAGCAGTTCTTCTCCACAACGTTAACAAATTTCGTTCTGTTCCGATTGCTCACGCAATTAACGTTAAGGAGTCTTTTAAACTGCTATTCACTCTTATCCAATATGATAAATATAAATGGAATATCTGTGGAAATCTAAAAGTAATTCTTATTTTGCTTGGCATGCAGCCGAGGTATACAAGTACTGCTGCTTTCTATGCGAGCGGGACAGCAGGGACAGAAAAAAATCACAATTTGGAAAACATTGCCTGCTCGCAATGAACTGCTGCCTGGACACAAAAATGTGGTGAACTTCTCTCTTGTTGACCTAAAAAGATGTGCATTTACCTCCATTGCACATTAAATTGGGATTTCTCAAAACCTTTGTGAAAGATATGGGTCAAGCATCACTTGCATTCGTGCACTTGCGACAGAAGTTCCCAAAGATCAGTGATGCTAAAATAAAGGAAGGAATATTAGGGAATTAATGAATAATAAGAATGTTGTTGACTTGTCGAGTGATGTTGAGAAAATAGCATGGCTGTCCTTTGTAAGAGTGTGCGATAACTTTTTACGTAACCAAAAGGTAGAGAATTATGGCGATATTGTGCATGAACTAATGAGATCATATCACTATGGGATGTAACATGTCACATAAACTGCATTTCCTGAAAGACTATTTGGTCTTCTTCCCGAATAACCTTCTTACCATCAGCGACGAACGTGGTGAACGCTTGCGCCAGGATATCTCTCAAATGGAAAAATGTTATTAAGGGAAGTGAAATTCAACAATGTTGTCTGACTATTGTTGGACCTTACGACGGGACTTTTCTGAGGCATAGTTTCGCAGGAAATCGAGTAGAAAACATTTCTAGGTAAGTTTCTTAATTTTTACTTACTTCTACGCTACTCACTCCTTTGATTCCTTTCTGTACTAATACCGATTTTTTAAAAACTTTATGTAAGAAACTATTGTTGCGAGACCATGACTTTATGATAAATACATAGAGTACTTAAATTGCAATTGGCACGTACAAAAATTAGCTTCACATGCAAACTGGGGCCGATGGAAAAATTCTGCAATTTGATCTGGATTCAGGGCCCAATTATCTTTCAGGTAGTTTTTTGTTCTTGTGACAAAAACTTTGTTTTTATTTATTTATTTATTTATTTGTTTTTATATACCAGTGTTATCAAACAGAAAGTGGAAGAATTCCCACTTTTAACGCTGATGGCTGTAAAGTGAAAACGGTCATAGACAGAGAGATGCGATCTTCTACAATCGACCAAGCGTGATGTTGAGAAAATAGCATGGTTTTCTTTTGTAAGAGTGTGCCATAACTTTTTACGTAACCAAAAGGTCAAAATCTATATTTTGACGTTATATCTTAATCCTTGACCCTTTACTAAATCTGGAATTGTTGAAATCCACTAAATCTTTCTGATTTCAATATTGATCTACGTCCAGCAAAATGATATGTTTTTATTGTTGTTGTTGACTCTAAAAATATATATACTATCTTCCTACTTAACCCTCTATACAAACCTAAAGTGAGACAAATCAATTATTTCCAGTTTCAACATTGATCATTATGGTGTGAAAACAGTAACGGATAGCTATAAATGTTTTTCTGCAATCAACTAAATGCCAAAGAATATATGTTTCACCTTGACTTTAATATTTCTACTAAGTTCGGAAGTGACAAAAATTCACTACCTTTGATTTTTTGCCGATCGATATAGGTAAAAAAAGAAAAAACGGTAAAAAAAAGGGAAACTGTGTTCTGTAGTCGATTGAATGTAGTTTTCTGTAGTCGAAATATGCTGCACATTTCATTTGCTTCCTTAACTCTCTACTAAAACTGGAAGTAATAGAAATCAACTACTTTCGGTTTTAACGTTGATCGTTACATAGTGAGAAAGGTAATAGATAGAGAGAAGGGGTTTCGTTGAATCGATTAAGCGTCTTAAGAATATATTCCGTCCATACTTTAACCTCTGTATTAAAATCAAAAGTGGATAAATATGCTACCGGTGTCGTAAAACTACTACTTGCTTCAATTTAGACCCTTTTTTAACAAACTTACTTTAATACAATTTACTATTTGTTGTAAGCTTTAAGTACTGTAGGAATCTTAAATATATATCTGGTGCTATTAAGAAATAATATTCATTACATTTTTTGTGAAAATAATGCAAATTAGAAGAGACAATTCGGCTTTGTGCCCATGCCATTTTGATTACAGGTCATACTGTAACCATTAAATTCATTTGAGTTTAACATCAATTAATGATAGGATCGACATGGTTTTAAGGCCGTATCACCAAATATGATAAAATACGCTATGTTTGAATAAAATTAATTATATAGGTTATTTAATTGAATTTTAAAGGGGAGTTACGAAATATACCAAAATTCGTAAATAAGTTTATACTAGAGTATTTATTGTAGCAACCATCGAGCTCGGGTACAATATACCTAAGGACTAGCTGAAAGACCCGATTTTCGAACGGCTTCAGTGAAAATACATAAGCTATTTGAATTCACTTCCCCCCTTACGAGACGCATTTTATTTTATCTACCCTTTAGGATAAGCCTGTCAATTAGTATGATATGATAAAATTTATCAAGCGGGAACGAAGTAAGTTTTAATATTCATTTCAAACGGATCAGAAACTTTCTGTGACACTATCACATACAACAGACAATGTCTATTCCAATGTTGCGGAATTCACCTTCCCTGTCCCTTTAAACTGAAGTTTTCGAAAATCTAGCGTCACATGCCTGCGTACTTATAATGAGTAGTTTTCATTTTCCGAACTTCAGGGGCTCATGAGTTACTGTTTTTTCCGCATTAATTTTGGACCTAATACTTATTTAGGATAAGGCCTTTAATAAAAGTTGTCATTAACACCTACCTCGAGTCACATACTAACAAGGAGACTTACGGAAGTTAACTCACCAATTTGAATGACACTTCATACTTGTAGAACATCGAAAAATAATCGACACGTATTTTTTTATTTCAGCAATGAAGCGGGTTTAAGGACAGAAACCTCCCTTTGAGCGTTAAGGGTCATCCCCAAGTATAGACAGAAAACAATCATTTAATTTAGAAGAAAACATATTGCCAGGGTAGTTTAGGACAGATGATTCAAAATCTGATGTCAAAAGTACAAAATTCGAAATGGCCGTTAAATATAGTGATTACAATTACAAAAAGTCTTCTCGTTTGAAATGCTCTGCACTTAGCCAAGAACAACTATAGTTGGCAAGAATTACTACTAGAAAGTTACAGACCGATTTGAAACACTTTTCGGTACTTATTTTAATTGGATGTTTCATTAAAGCGATTATGCGTACCTCTCACTATACCGTTTAAGGGACGCAAGCAGTAGAAATTGTGGCACAATCAATAAAATCTATGACTTGTAGCTTTACTATACTGCTTTTAATTTCTGCAAATGGTATTTTGTTATCAACGATGTCAATTGTTTTGCAGAAAAAATAGAACTTTTGGCTCTGTAGTACAAAACGACGCGCTTGAAAATGTACTTATGAAACCATTAAATTCGGAAGGTTTCAAGAGGTTTATCTCGTAGCGTCTAATGCAAAGTCAATTTTGTTATTAGATTCGTGCACTGGTCACAATTCATCAACTTTTGAACCTATTTTACGAACAAGGCAGCTTTAATCATAAAAGGTTTCTGAATAAAGATAAACTATAAAGAGAAATCCGAGAAGGAGGTTGATGTATGTGATTTTGCACCTAATTTATCACTTCAATTCTCTTTATCCAACAATTTTCTTTCGAAGGTTATCAAGTTTTTCGATTACAATCCCTCTATTCATTAATCGAGTGTCCGTTTGTGACTTTGAAACCCTGGGAAAGTGTAAGCTTACGAAGTTTTCCTCTGATAAGAATAATTTAGCTCTTGCATTACAGGAAGCATCTAGTAGGACAGAAAATGTGGTTATCCCAAACGTGTTACAGCGGTCTTAAACAGTAACATTTATGAATAACCAGTACAATTTTGCACTTTAAATGAAATAACTAAGTATTCACCCTTCTTGATAAACACTACGATATTATCAAATAAAATTACTAACACTTACAAAGCTTATTCAAATATCTTACCTTTATAACTTACAGCGTCATTAAGTTTTATATCTTCATCAATTGAACCTAATGGGACAGCCTGGAATATAAAAACAAAATAACTACTACTTTAAAATACGTTGTGTTAGATCTAACACAAAGTCATTCACACATAATATATAAAAGTATATTTTATAACCATTTTCTGTTAAGATTTAAGTAGTGTATTTGTATTACGAGGTGGTATAGTTTATACAAATGTTAAACTGCTAATAAACTTCAAATGCAGTTTCATAAATATCTTACCTGAACTACTGTCATTATGCACAATGTTGTCAGGAAAATGTACATTTTTGAACTAATGACGATACTATGTAGTATGAATACTGCATTACGTTCAGAGAACCATTGTATTTATACGCCTGCTACAGTAAAAATCCATTCTTTATTTTAGAAAAGATCATGTTATCGTGAATTTTTATATTGCTTTGAGTCTCTTTTAAAATAACAGGAAATATCACGTAGATTAGGTTTATCTATATAAGGTGACCTACTACCCCTATTTAATTATATTTACTACATATTCACAAATAGTATTAAGTACTTTCATTTTAAAAATGCTATACTATTTAATGGATACTATTGTGTTTGCTTGAATCATATTTATTTTGAATGTTTGCCAAAAGAGTCTTTTTATCTTTAGATATTGAAAAATTTACTATTTGATCCTTGAAGTTTTATTGCAATTTTTAGAATTGAGAAAGAAATTCACTCTCGATTTCTTATATCGTATCCACACATATTGCTAAACAAAAAAATAAAAAATAAAAAATAGAAAATAAAAAAATAAAAATGGAAACATTATTCAGAAAGTATAATCACGTGTTGTATACATTGCAAGATTGACACGTTGTTTCAAAATGATATTTAAAATATACAATAATGAGCCGCAGAGTATTCTAACGTGAATCGTGTCGAATAAATTTTTATATAATACTTTGCGAAACATACATAAAGAAACTTATGCAGCTACCCACGATAGAATAGAGTAAAGGGGGGCAAATCCGGACATTCTAAGGTTTATGAACATTTTCTTGGGAACTAAAATACGGAGCGCAACAAGAATTTGCCAGTTGAAGCACTGTACATCCCTTCACGTTCAGTGTAGAGTTGAACTTCATGGAAGAAAGAGTAACGCAGCAGTGCAGTGTGGAAAACAAGTCTGTAGGTAAGTAACACCATAAAATTTGCTTCTTCTGAGTTTCTGAACAGTCTTACCTAAGGTATTATTAGAAGATATTTGAGATTTTCGAAGTCCAGTTTCGTGTGAGTAATGAGTCATTTAAGCTAATCATTTACGTCAAAGTCAGAGCCCAGTTACTCTTCGACGCTACTTCTGGTGATAAATAAAGTTAACGGTTAGCAGGTGGGGCGAATCCGAACAATAAATGTGAGGTGAAGCCGGACACCTATTTTTCATTGGGGCTATTTCGGACATTTTAATATGAAATCTATGAGATCAAATTAAAAATAGTTTAGACTATATATTTTTGTAGAAGCTGAGTTTTTATATACACATAGGCACATACATTGCAAAATATTTCTAGAAATAATAAACAAGACGAAAAAAAAAACTTCGAAATAAAATATTATTTTGGAGAGAAAAATTACCTGTTATAAAATTAGCCCACCCCGACCTTTCTGGGGCGGATTATGGAGCCACTTTGAAAATTTAAAAGGGACCCCATATTTTATATCAGATTCGGATTTTATGGGGGGAAATACCTAAATTTTATTCGATAAGTAAATGGCACTCCCAATCAATAAAAATAGTTGCACTAAGGTTTCTTCAATTGGAAATCCCCACGTTGTCATTTCAGAATAAATGTGCAATAAATAATGCTATTCTGTCTTATACTTCTTCATGACTCGTGATGGATTGCTCTATATTCAGAAAGGAATATTTTTTAGTGAAGAAAAACGTGTTTTATTTAGTTATGCTTCACCGGTAATAAAATTGATATGACGGAACCTGTTTTCTGTATGTTATCTCAGTATAGGCGTGATTGCTTTCGGTATAGCCCTTCACTTCTCATCTTTTAGTTTCAGTAACTGCTCAAACTGACTACCTCTAACATCCATAAATTTATTGATAAGCATTTCGAATAATTGTGCATAACTTAAAAGTGTGCCTGCAGTAGAGTTTAAACCGTGCACCTACATGTGCACTCTGGTAAATTTTTTAGGCATATGAAGTGCTATTTTCTGTGAAGGGAAGACAACAGTACACGTTATATTATACACGTACACGTTATATGTTAAACTTTACACAATACATTGAACTAATTTCGTGATGTCTGATTAAACTATTTTTTTTCAGATGGTTAGACAATATGTAAGGAAACAACATAAGTCTTGGTCAGAAGATGACTTTACAATGCTGTGGCTACGTCTAGAAGAGCCATGTCAATCCGGGAAGCAGCTGAAAGGTTTAATGTTCCTAAATCTACTTAGCCTGACTAACAGAAGAAATCAAACAAGAGCTTCCAATTAGAAAAGCTGGACGTCAAAGTGTTATTAGTGCTGCAATAGAAAAAATACATGCAGAAAAAAATCTACTTTACAAAAGGATTTGTCCTTGCCCCCCACAATATGCAAAAGTTGGTCTTTGATTTTGTTTCCGAACAAAATATTCCACGTCCCTTTAACACAAACAAATGATTAGCTGGTTCTGCATGGTTCTCATTTTTCAGCAAGAGACACAATTTGTGTCTGAGAAAACCACTAGACCTATCCACTGCAAGAGTGCAGGGGTTTAATAAAGAAACTATGATCCGTTTCTATGAGTAATTGAGAGAAACTTTGACAGAAATATCGTTATGGAATCACCTCGAGCGGATGTGTAATGTACACCAATCGGGCTTGCGGCTCACAACAGATCGACAAAACTGCTAGGAAAAGCTGGAGGGAAATCTGTTGTCCAACTAACGCACGAAGAAAGGGAACTTAGCACAAGGGAATCACCAGGGGAACGATTTACCTGTGAAAAGAACTTGCATTTTACAGAAGAAATTGTTAAGTGCATCGAGCAAAACAAGTGATTGTGGTAATTGTAGCTTCTGTGGTAAAAATGCATGTGACTCATGAAGATGGTCCTTGTTCAGAATGCACAAAATGCAAAATATGGTATCATGTATGATATGTTGGTGGTGGTGTTAATTTTTCATTCGTATATGGAAAGTGCATTTATCTTGAACTGTTCATATTTCAACAGTGATTCTATTGCAAGAAATTATGTAGTATAATCTCTAATGTAGTATAACCATACTGTGGCTAACTAGACTGTGTGATTCACGTTTAATTAAACAATAGTCATTAGACTATTAGAAATATAGTGTATAAGGTCCTTACTCAGAAAAGTTCTAATGTTCACTTTTTCATTCAGAATCAGGTAAGATATACATCCTGTTGAGCTTTGGTATATGTTTAGACCTGGAAATGCACCTATATCATATTTCTTATCCTTACTTATAAGTCATTTGTATTAAGAAAATGCACATAAGGTAAGTGTTTATATCGCATTTAATGTGTCGGATGATTTTGTAACCATATTTTGATTTTAAGAGTATTTTCTATTTCGTCCGGATTCGCCTCCCCTATTGTTCGGATTTACCCACCTCTTTCGCAATTTTCAGCAAAATGGCATCTTCTCTTCTGCTGGATGCTATTAATAAGAGCAACAGACTAGCACTTTATTATTATGTGTTATATGTAGATTAAACTCCAAAGAATATTTGGCCAGAAAATAGTGGCTTTCTCCACTGAATTAAGATGGCAACAATACAAAATATCTGAACTGTCCGGATTCGCCCCCCTTTACTATAATAAAAATTAGTAGTGTTATCACTAAGGATGGGAGAAAATGGTTTTTTATAAGAACCGGAAACCGATTTCTAGAAAAACCGAAATCCAAGACACCGATATCTCGGTTTCTTCAAAACCGGTTCGGTTTTTCACCGAAATCTGAAGAGACTTTTGATGAAAACTGAACCGGTTTTGGAGAAGACCGAAACCGAATGTAATGAAAACCGACAAACGTCTTCGATAAAAATCGAACCAATTTAAGAGAAAACCGAAATTTGTTTCCGTGTAAAACCGGATTTATGAACAGTTTAAACCGATTTCGGTTTCCCGAAAAACCGGAAACCGAAGAACCAGTTTTTGTGCCTACCACTAGTTACCACTAATAGCTTTAAGTCGGCAAATTAGTCGCACAACTTATCACCTGAAAGCACAGATGGCAACATATATTCGTTTGAAGTAAGTTATAGCGAACAGGTGGCGGCATCTATTAGCGTGAGTGTTTACTGCTAAAAGCAGCACAATACACAGACTGATATATTCGCCGTTCATTTAATTAACAAATTTTTTTTCTGTGCGATAAAAAGATATAGGCCTACCAATATAACCAAAGAACTGTAAACTATTAACAGCTTCCTGATTGTAGATTGCAAAAAAATTCTTCCTGATAATAATAGTAGGAGAGCATGTCATCCCGTGGTAGCTTTTGTGAAGATAAGATGAGAGGGTGATCTTTTGATTTAGAGGAGCCTTCTGATGAATAATTTTGATGGTGTCAATCAGTGGTGAGTGGTGTGTAGACATGATGGTGTCATCAAAACGGCGGACAACTTGATTCAAGGAACAAGCATTAACTCCGTTGTTTAAGGACCGATTTTCTTTTCTCATAGCTCATTTTAGTCAAAATTAAATTTGCAATAAAAACTGTTATGTAAGTATTTCCTCTAAAACTAAAGATATAGGAGTTATTTAATAATTTGATAACTTCATGAGCATTTACTTATGAAATAAACAAAAATAATTCCGAAACCGTTAATTTTTGAGAAAATATTTACATAACAGTTTAAATGAGAAATATAATTATCTTTAAAATGAGCTATTAACGAAGAAAATCGATCCATAAATAACGGAGATATGACATATAATATGTTAATTACACCATCAAAATGGCGGTCACGAATAAAATTTTACTTCTAAATATGTCATCCCGTGGCAGCTTTCGTGAAGATAAGATGAGGGGTTGATTTTTTTTTTATTTAGTGAAGCCTTCTGGTAAATAATTTCAATAGTGTCACTCAGTGGTGCGTGGTATGTAGACATGATGACGTCACCAAAATGGCGGACAACTCGATTGAAGAAACAATCTTTTTTTCCAAAACTGGTTCTATTTCTAACGAGAATAGTGTTTTCGAAGTTCTCCGGAAACCGATTCCTTTCCACAGAAATAGTTTTATGTGTTTTCGAAAATAGTTTTGGGCTTTTGTTTTACTAAAACCAATGCGATTTTTGCCGAACCCTTTATTGGTTCCTTCTGAAGAGAATTTACATATGTTTTAGATATTGAAATCGACTTAGTTTTCAATCAAAATTGGCTTGGAGTAAACCCAAACCAGTTTCGGTGAAAAACGAACCTGTTTTGGAGCACACCGAAAACTTCCTTGTTTATGGACAGATTTTTCCAAGGTTCATTTTAAAAGAAAATAAATTTTTAACAACATGATATGTAAATATTTCCTCTGAAACTAAATGTACAGGAGTTATTTAGTAATTGATGAATTATTGAACAGTTATTTATTAAATATTTTGTTATATCATGGGTTATAATAAAAGGAAATCACAGAAAAAGTACTTGAGATATGATTTATAATATCGTGTGATGGAATCTCGGTCAATGGCAATGATCTTGATAGTAATAGCGCATCTAGCCCAGGCCATGGGGCGGAACTCCCTAGTTTTTTGATTGACAAAAATAATTTAAGCTATTATTTATATAGTTTTGGAAGTTATAGCGAAGTCGTGATATACCTACCATAGTCTGGATTGTGGGTGCCACTCCCAGTTCTCACCTTCTACATCCGCCTCTGCTTGATAGCCAAATATGCATTACTTCTCTGTTTATGAGCTGGCTCTTTTCTCTTAATACCTTGTTTGCAAGATGAATAAATTTCCTTTGAAAAGTTCCATACTATATTTTTTGAAAATTGGATAGTTATTTTGAACGGGGTGTAACACTATTTCTAAAATGAGTTACAGTAATAAACAGGAGAAGTATATATATGAAATGAATTGCCTGAATATGATTGATTATGGCTTTGTAGACTATTTCTAGGCCTCTCATCTTTACCAATTTCCAAGTCAAACTCTTATTCCATTAGATTATTATGTGACAAGTTTTCATAAAATTTCTCACTAGCTCCATACTCACTCATTTCAGTTCACAGTAATCCATGTGAAGAGCATCTACGTGGTGGAGCGAATTTGTTTCTTGAGCAAAAACATTTCACTAAATGAAGAATGTAATCTAAAGCGCATTCCATTTCACACGTAACTGGAATTGTCCTTTTCTGCGGTCCATCCATATCCAATTGCAGATGGAATTGTTGGTTGGGATTTATAGTCAAGATTCCAAATCATAAGTTAATAATAAACTCTCTTCATGGTAGGTATAAATGAACACTTTGTTGGTGCCACTTTTTCCAGCTTGTCTATTTCTTCTAGAACACATTACCATCACAAATCTTGAAGATTGAAAATATTTGATTTCGGTTGGTAGAGTTGGCAGATGAATTTTTCTTGAGCTATCATCTTTTCATCAAGAATAAAATCGTGATTGCCTAGAGAACAAAGGGCTTATGGCATATCGTTTGATGCAGAACAAAAAACTTTCTAATACGAAATCTTCCATTTTCCTGACAAAATGCCTGAGCTATCACATCTAGAAAGCTAATGTAATGCTGAATGTGCAGAAGCTTTTAATGCACATAGAGCACTCAAATGCTCTAATCGAAATTATGTCTTTTGATTGGACACAAAACATGACAGCACTGGAAGTTAAGGATATCTTCCTATGTTGAAATTCAAAATATCTGCATCTTGTATAAAAGTAGAATAATTTGTCTATCTTCTTTTTTCCGCGTCGACAGAAAGGAGAATTATTCTTCGTATCTGCCACTTCTTGAGTTCTACGTTGATGGTCCAATGAGCAATGTGTAGATGATACTTCTGAATACCATGAAACCACAAAATTTTTCTTCTTCGCCTTTGTACAGTAAAGCATTATCTGACCCAAGTATTCTGTTAGTTCGTCTTTTTGTACCAAAGTTCGAATGCAGTTTCTGCATCGGGACATTTACTATATTTTTGCTGTCAGTGATTTCTGGGTTTCCGGCATCTATGGCCGTATGAGGGATGACGTCCCTCGGCGAGCACTCTATCCGAGAAAGGGAAGGAAAGAAGCGATATGGGACCAATAAGTTAGGTACCACTCTGGCATTTGCCTGGTGTGAATGTGGAAAACCCAAGAAACCTCATTGAGGATGGATGGCCTGGAAAAGCCTTTTACACTTTTTGACCGAGTGTTCTTACCGGGAATTGAACCCGGGACAGCTCGTTCCGAAGGCAAGCGCCACTTACGCGGAGCCACTTCTTCTTCTTCTTTTTTGCCTTGTAGTATTATTTATGGAGTTTTCTTGATAAGTGTTAAAACAAGGTGAACCTCATCATAGCTCCAGTACTTCGTTTCCATTTTCTTCATGAATGCTTCTGCTAGACTCTTGCAGTTTTTGACATCCATCCCTTTATTTATGTCAGGTGATTGAAGTTCTGGCATATGCCATTTACGACTGCAACTGAAAACGATATTTTATCAGTCAAACCTGCATCCGAATGGAGGTGATTTTACTCTATGATACTACTGTTTGGTGTGATAGATTTTAAAATCTCAATCAGCATACTTTATCTGAAACATAGTCATTGTACCGTCATGGTTAACAAGTCATCTGCGGACAGCTGACAACTCGTGCTTTCCAATCGTTTCATGTAAGTCCATATCATGCTGTAATGTGCTTATAACAAGTAGTTGAGGAAAAACAGATCTATCTGCCTTCAATTCTTTGATGCTGTCCGCTTCTTTTACTTTTATTTTTCTCTTACAACACAGATTTAGTTTATTCTTTTTGACTGGGCCCCATAAATTTATCGTACGGTTTTAGATATCAATCTTTGCTTTTTGAAATTTTCGTCTAATGGATTTCCAAGCGAACGAATGTTAATGAGACCTGCTATTATATTTAATGAGACAACAACCTTACTTAGAATGTTTACTAAATCAGAACTGTCATACGAGAAAGAATTTCCTATTCTTTTAAGCTATATGCGTAATTTCTTTAAGGCAATATCTCCCCTGCGTATTACTTGCCTAGAATCATCATTATGCTTGTGCAGTTCGGCTTCTTCCCATCCACACATCCAGCTAATTGCTAAGTCTCGTCAGAAATTCGTTTAAGTTCTGGTGCTGTTAGAAAACACTATGCTAATGCTGGAGATTTTTGAGTTATGCCTACTAAACCACCTACAACCTTCAAAGCTCAATTTCTTGTTCAAGTGTTTCATCAGTACCAAGAGCACACAACGGAATGTTAGTTTTCTTTACTACCCAATTTCCGTTTTTAAACTCTGCCCATATTTCCGGGTAGGATTGTTTCAATGCATGCATTTCTGTAACATAATAAGCTAACATAGTGGAGTAGTAATCCTTGTTCCTTGAATCGAGTTGTCCGCCATTTTGAAGACGTCATCATCTCTACATGCCACGCACCAGTGAGAGACATCATCGCAATTATTCATCAGTACGCTTCTCTAAATCAAAAAATCACTCTCTCATCTTATCTTCACAAAAGCTGACACGGGACATGTTTTTCCTACATATGCTCCCCTACTATAACACTAATCCATTAAGCCCATAACTTCTCTTTTCAAGGCTAAGTAGCTACATCTATTGTGCCGTCGTGGGAAACAACCCTTCTTCTACATTAGTAGATCCAGCAAATAACATTAATAACTTTGCTTTATGACAGAGAAATTAAGAGGAATAATTGTGACAGAAATAATGCAAGTACAAGAAAAATAGTTTTATTTATAGTATGAAAGATATAACATCACCAATTAGGTACAATTTAAGTAAAGAAGGAAATATTTTTTGAAACAGTTTTAATATTAGTCGCATGGTTTCTTCGTTTCTTCCATCACTGACCTGATAATCGCTTGCATCCGTCTGTATAGGGATGCCACTAGACTGGAACAAGCGCTGCCCCAACTGGTCTGATGAAAGTTAACATTATTATCATTGTAGGCTAAAGAATTACCGATGATAGAATACGCGGAGGAAACAAGAGGAATAAGAGTTAAATCTCTCATAGATTATAGTAAGTACCAGACAGCGGGCTAAGACTAGGTGTATTTCTTGCGCTAAAAATCATGCATTTGGTTCATTCCCTATCATCTCTCTATTCACTTTTAATTTACGTTCTTCCTCCTTTACTTTCGTTTTTTGTACTAGCTGCCACATTTATTCCGCAAGGGCTCGTGTTCCCATTAACCGCTTTCCCGCAGAAAGAAAATTCAACTTTTCTTCTTATTTTATGTATACTGTCTCATAAGCCACCCACGGCCAGCCCAAAGCCCGTGCTGAAAAAGGGGGACGGATATAATAACACCAATTAGGGACAATTTAAGTGAAGAAGGAAATATCTTTTTGAAACACTTTTAATATTAGTCGCATGATTTCTTTGTTTCTTCTGTCACTGACATGATGACCGCTTGCCTCCGTCTGTAAAGGGATGTCACTAGTCTGGAACAAGCGCTGCGCCAACTGGCCTGATGAAAGCTAACATAATTATCATTGTAAGCTATTTCTTTCTCATTTCTTCTTATTTTATGTATAATGTCTCATAACCTGCCATGACCAGTCCACAGCTCGTGCTCAGAAAGGGTGAGGGACTCCTGGGTGCCTCGCGGTGACCTGGGGCGTCACATGAAGGGATGATGGGTGGTCAGTAAGTACGTGGAGACACGTCACGGTTTCGCATGCCCGCATTGTACTGCATCCACTTCAAATGCGTAGCGGGTAATGCGGGCAACAACTGCAGGCAGAGGTGAGGGTTTTCCGATATGGGCAACTAGATCGTGCCCTTGGGTTCAGGAGATAAAACTACATGGTATCCCAACACATAAAAAAGGGATATTGCTGTGTCCAAGGGGCGGATCCCTCCCTACCTGAAGTATGACGTAGATACAGCCCTCAATAGCGTGCTCTTGGGCCCAGGATAGAATATTCGTATCCTAATACACACTTGTATCTCAAGAGTAAGTGAGGTAGTTAAAGTTTTCGTTCCAGGCTTTTATGACTCCATTGAGTGCAGGATCCACGACCCTACCAGGAAAGCCGTGCTCCCAAATGACTATTGTGTTTGAAGGAAGACAGTCTACATGAAGTATGAAAATATACGGTGTTCGTAAATAGAAGAAGTTCCATATTCCTTGAACGACCCTAAAGAGGGAGGGTGTGATATTCTGTCCCAATGGTGGCCTACACTTACCATTGAGTTTGGAAGTTAGCTTAGCCACAAAGTGTGTGTGGTACCTAAACAAATAAAATATAAATAGCTTCGTATTATTTGGGCGAGCCTACCAGGGGAGGCACAGCTCGCAAATGAACATGCTGCTCTAAGCAGACAGCCTACATCTGCCATTGAGTTTGGTAACGTACGGTATACCTCTACTATAACTAGAGGAAGTCTCATGTTGCTTGGAGGATCCTAACGGGAGGGAATTCTCATCTTTCTGCCCAGGGACTGAAGAGTAACTGGTGAAAATGGTCTATCTCAGGTATCTTAGTTGTTTCTGATCCCAATAGAAGGAAGGAAACTCTAAAGGCTAAAAGGCTGTCATCAAACTCAAATGGTAACTTTACACGCACTATTGGATCAGAAATAAAATACGGGAACATCTCGAACGGCGCCTCTCAACCTCTAAATGAAAGGCGGTAGTCAGTTAACTTATAGAGGTAGGCAGGGCCGGGACTCAGGATTCAGCACTCCAGACTTCGATCTGACCGAGCAATGGGCGTATCTCACTCCCATACAGAATGGAAATTACATTGCAATGGCGAGTCAAGGCAAAGGGACAACTTGACGGTGCATTACGTGCATGAGGGCACAATGTCCACACCAGAGGAACTACGGATGGGTATATCTAGCGGAGGCGGTCCCAACTAGGCTAAACAGCCGCAGCCAGCGTGCGAAGTGTTGGACTAGACCATTTAATCTGAATGTATTGTCTCTGTACGCAGGTTCGTTAGAATTTTACATTATTTTATTTACTCTAGAGCGAAAATTATGATGAAGTTTAAATTTGTATCATCATTAGTTTGGAGGAATCTCTCTCTGCTCCATGGACCGTTTTATCAAGGAAACTGCAAAGGTCTACTTATTCTTCCCCTTTGGCGTCAACTTTTAAAATTTTAGGTGGGGCCCTCTGCAACCAAGAATTTTTTTCGTGCAAAAAAAAAAAAAAAAATAGACAGACCCGTTTGCTTATTTTATACATATTGTCAGTGTATGTATGTTTTCGTTAGAATCCTGCTACTTTATGTACTTCTGCTGTATTTTCATTACCAATTTTGACATTTAGTGGCCGTAATGTTGACTGCCCTCTGCCCACATTATCACTTTATCACAAAAAGTTCTTATTCTTCTATTTTACGTCTACTATATTTTTGTGTCTAATTTCATTCGTTTTCGGGTTCTTCTTTCTGTTCTTTTGCTGTGGACTTTCCAAGTTTTGGATGGGGGCTTTTGTCCACAAGGACTTTTTTATAATAGGAAAAGGCTCTTATTTCATTTGGTATCTACCTACCAAATTTGATCGCAATCGGCTAGAATCACTAAGATGATGTTCCTTGTTAATAAGAGTCACTATGTAACGTCCTTATAATAAATGTACCTGTGTTGTAAGTACCGATCGTTGCTGGATCTTAATTCAGAGCATTGATCAAACGAGAGGAAAAATACTTAAGTCCATTCGCCTGTACTTATCCTCTATTGTTACAGAGATCCGAACAACCATGAAGCAATTGGGGTTGGATGCACAAAAGACATTAATAGAAACTACGAGTAACGTGTATACGTTTCCGGATATATAATTTTACCCAGAATTCCGAACTCCCGAGCCCAAAATGTGAAAAACTGGTCACACACACACACACACAATTTTATTATTAAGAATAAGAAAGTTTCCAATGCGTCACGCCAATTCGTATAAAATTCATTATTTTAAAGTGTAGTTTCGGAATATGATACATTCTTATCTCCATAATTCTCATAAAAAGGTAGATAGTATCTTTAAAAGATTTTTCTTGCTGTAAGTAAGTACTGTTTCCTTTAAAGAAAAAATTATTCATTTCATTTTAATTTTTGTCTAATAATTCGCCCAAAAAGGACCATTATTGTTATATCTATATCTATCTATCTATACAGGATGTTTCAAAACAACACCAACACCATTTGGGAAGTGATTCCTGACACGAAGATAAGACGAAAAGTATAGACCAACCTGGGTGCACAAATGCTTCCTTTCGGAGTTACAGCCTGACGAAAACATGAAAAAAAAATAAGGGTCCATACCTCCAATATCATGGAAATTATCGTAGTCGAGTGAAGACTTTATTTAGGAACTTGTATGTGCCCTGTCGAAATATACATGTTTCAGAATCCTGCGGTACCTCCTCAACAATTTTTCTAGAGGTAGTAGTCAGTACTTCAAATATTATGCCCGTAGCTAAACTTCCTCCATAACAATTATTGCATGAGTACCTCAGGATTCTGAAACGTTCATTTTTGCATAGCGCACATATTAGTTCCTAAGTAAAGTTTTGACCCGACTACGGTATGTCCCATAGTTTTGGAGCTATGGACCATTAAACTTCATTTTTTCGGCATCCTATAACTCCGAAAGGAAGCATTTGTGCACCCAGGTAGGTCTATACTTTTTGTCTTATCTTGGTGCCAGGAATCATTTCCCAAACGTTGTCGGTGTTGTTTTGAAACACCCTGTATATCTATCTATCTATCTATCTATCTATCTATCTATCTATCTATATATATATATATATATATATATATATATATATATATATATATATATAGATAGATAGATAGATAGATAGATATAGATATAAGTATAAATATTTCATGTGGTTCAACTAATGGTTGAGACTTACAGGTATAATTAAAAAATATTGGTATTGACTTCCTAAGTTTACTAATATTGGTATTACTAAGTTTAGCCCCTGATCTTTGGAACAAACCACCTTCTTCTTGTAAGGTTATTTACACCAAAGTGCACCCCTAAATCCATTTATTCGCAGAATAAAAGAAACTAGTGCCCACTAATAAACGAAATAGCATACAATCTTGGAAAATTACAGAAATAATAAAATATTATGCAATAAATTCACTATGCAAGTTCAAAAGTACGCTTATAATAATAATAATAATAATAATAATAATAATAATAATAATAATAATAATAATAATAATAATAATAATAATAATAATAATAATAATAATAAGGAGAAGAAGAAGAAATGTTCACCTTCCCTCTATAATTGTCACTCCAACGAATAATAAATCAATATGTTCCTATAGTGGGGACATGACACGCAGAAACGTTACACAGCGTCAATTTCGCGAATGATCTCGCAATCTCGCAAGAGAAGAGGGATTTTACGTATACATAAGAGTCGCGAATAGTACTACACATGATATTGTCGAATAAGCTTTTGTACAGCGATACACAAAATACTTACTTACTTCTTGGTGTGTGAACATGAGATCGAGTTTTTTTGGGGCTATTAAACAATATAGTTTGTAACATAAGTTAGGCCCAATTGTGAGTTCCATCTTTAGGAATTCAACTGTTCATTTTAGTCTTACGTAGCGATTATTATTGATAATGTTCAATACCTGTAATAGTTTTAATCTCTGTGTATTGTTTTTCTTCTTTTACATTTTAAAAACATATCCAAATAAATGGCACGATAATTCCTCTTATTGTGAATGTAAACCCCATTTGCAATTGGCAAAGAACAAAAATTTAGCATTCCGACGTAGCTGCAAGAAGTAAAAATCATGAAAGTTTTCGGGCTCTAACCATACTCATGGACATCGATAGTACTATTACTCCAAATGTGAAAATAGTGTATAAATCCAACTTTAGTGTTTAAACAGTATACTGTCTAAAGTCTGGGCGCTCTTCGTTGAAATCTGAAAAAAAAATTCAGCAATGTTGGTGAACTTGATAATCTGTATGAACTTTTTCTAAAATGGCAAGTTGAAGTAAATCATTTAGATGGTATAATTGAAGCATATGAGTAGCAGGAAGGGGATATTGACCTGTGTGTTGTATAAGAAACCGGCAATTACACATCCATGTTATTAGTTATGATCATAGTTGTGTGTCTTATTGTCCATAATGCCTGAGTGTATATACCATTGTACTATCGTATAAGAAAGACGTTGTGCAAGTAGAGCTCTATCCCTGCCTGGTGACGGTGTGATGAGGAATTACAAACCCCCACTTGTGAGGAACAAATTGCGTGTTGAGCAATACTGTCTGATGTTCTGTCACATTTAATTAAACTTCAGTAGTACCGTCTTTAACAATACCTTCTAGGTCTCCAAATAGGTTTCGGGATCTACCCGTACGGCAAGTTGACTGAGACATGTTATCGACGTTATCACCGTGGAGTGGATGACAAACAACCTGACGGTTCCAATCTCAATACCTTGGACTATAATATCTGGTTCACATTGGAGACTCAGATTGGTCGAGATGACACTCTGATAATGTATCCCTGAAACGACCGTTCTGCGAGATCTGGCAGGGTTTCCTTTGGAAGTGGTGGGTGTTACCATTAGCAGTTGGCTAATGCATTTACTGGCCTGTATGACTATCCACATTATGCATTTCGGAAAACATATAACTGAGCCTGTGTGTACAAATTTGTACATTAAATTTACCTATGGTGATGCTTGTTTGTTCTACAACATACCGAAATGCGTATCAAAACTTTTTTTTCAAAACTTGTGTATATTCTGATACAAAAATTCCTAAGAACTTGAGGCAGCTTACAAGTTAAAATTTAGAAAACATTAAACGAGAAACAAGGTGAGAGATAAGCAAGAAAAAATAAAGAACTTATGATAAGTAAACGACTTATAATTTTTGTAACTCTGCTCTTCTTCATTGATATGTGATATTAGTTAAAAAAAGTCTGAAAAATGAACTACAAATTATATTAGTTGTTTGTAATAAATTAATTCCTTTAAAATCTGAAAATATATTGTAAAAAGTACCTATGCTCCCACTAAGAATAGAATAACAACAACTAAAACTTTCATTATGGATTGAAAAAAATGTATACAACAGAAACGTTCCTGTCTTTTTATACTCCATATCAACTTACTAACAAAAGTCAAAAGTGATTTAATATGATTTTGTCCTTGTTGAAAGATAACAACCTGGATTTTCCGTCATGAA
The DNA here is from genome assembly GCF_964235325.1 of Thermobia domestica. NCBI lineage: Eukaryota > Metazoa > Arthropoda > Insecta > Zygentoma > Lepismatidae > Thermobia > Thermobia domestica. The sequence continues at coordinate 172,499,731 of NC_137458.1, forward strand.
AATACTAAGCGTCGTTAACGTCCCAAGAGAAAAATTAATATTCAGTATTTCATATTAAGGAGTACATTTTTAAATATTTATCGGTAGTAATTACTACATTATGTACTCATTTCTTTTATGAAAAACTAAAAACTTGTGTTTCCAAGTATTGTAGCGCTTTTCTTATTGGCATGTACCTCATTTCTCATTTTCGTTTCTTTAAAGTTCAATGCAACTTTAAGTGATAATGTTATTTATAAATTAATGTATATTTTTGCTTTTTTTTTAAAAAATGAACTACCTTTCTGCATAGTATTTATCATTGTTAACTTTATGCTATGGGTTTAGTTTATTTATACCTTGTTCGCTTAATGTTATCTTCCAAATACATAATAAAAGTACAAGGAAAGTTAAGTTTAAGAACGAAGATGTAAGGAATTTCTTTATATTATTCTTTATTTATATTCTACTATCGTATCAGAATAACATGACATCGAAAATAATCATTTTACCTATATAGGTTCAGACAAGGTAAATAAAAGCCAATGAATATGAAGTAATTGTCAATCTGAAAATTGATTTGATTCTCAACAAATGACCGTGATTTGACATATAAAAATTTATACTCGTGAAAGGAAATTCACATAAATACATTGTTCTGCTATACAGCATTCAATACAAATTTAATGAGTCCAATAAATAAAACACACTATATTACTTATCACCTTATGCCATTGTCCGAGCATTTCTATAACATTTAGCAAAGAAATGCATGATACATTTATCCTTGTATTATCTGTCACAACAAAAAGTACGTTTTCGCAGAATAGATATTTTGGCCTTGTAACAATGGAGGATGTAAGAAAATCATCTTACTTAGTAGTATATTAACATTATTTTAACTTTTAAAGCTGCAATGTTAGTAAAGCAAAATATACTACATTCACAATGCAGTCTTTCGCAATACATAATACAAATAGTTTAACAAGCAGAGAAAATACAAAAATTGTTATAAGCTAAATTTCACACAATAGAAATATTTTTTTAAAAAATCATTTGAATATATAAAATTTTATTGTAGAAATAGTACATGAATATTTGGCGTAGCTGGTATCGTTATTACGTAAAGGTCACTTGATCCAAGTTCGAATTATCATCAAGTACATCTTTGTTTTCCTTTCCGTCGAAGGAAAAATTATAAAACTCAGTATACAGTTCTACGTGTGGTTTTATTTTATATTCTGGCGTTACATTTTTCTGACTTTTTTACTATAATAATAATAATAATAATAATAATAATAATAATAATAATAATAATAATAATAATAATAATAATAATAATAATAATAATAATATAAGACAAGAAGTATGGTGCGATATCAAAAGTAAACGTGTTCTAGATTTTTCTTCCGTTAGTAAAATATGCAAAAAAGCTTACATTCGAAACTAAATGTATACATGATTCCAAAAGTGCATTAGCATCTTCAATTCTCCTTTTCCTGCAATAGCAGGCAACCCATAAAGCTCGGTGATTGGGTTGGTTGCGAATTCGGAAGGCGTTGAACCAAACCTCAATCTTGTAACAAATATATCAGCGTGGCAAACTGCAAATAAGAGAATAAAACAAATTGTTAAGAATGATAATTTTATTATCGTGACGGAGTTGAATGACATCAAAAGTTACAAAATGATGTTACTTAAGCAGTTCAAACAACACGAATGACAACAAACAGATATCAGAGGAAAACATTTCTCTCCTTCCCCCAAAAAATAAATCTCACAAAAAGAAAAAACTTACATAGTATAAAGGATTAATATGAAAGCCACAGCCAAAGTTTAGAAAGTTGACACTCGAAAGGCAAGAACAACTCAACCGAAGGGAATGAAATTGTGCACATATATTGCAGACGAAAAATGAGGGAATGCGGGTTTCTTATTTTCCTGGAAAAACGGTTGGGTGGGCACGAACCCCTGCAAACCTGGATTTTAGTGAGCAAAAGCCTCCACCCAAAATTTTGAAAATTAATGCCTGAGAGGCAAAAATATGTGAACCAAACTAAATAAAATTCTGCACAGATATATGTAGAGTGAGGAAATACGGGTATTGTATTTTCCTAAAAAACGGTTGAGTGGGCACGAACCCCTGCAAACCTTTGATCATGAATATCAAAACTGCTAGTAACAGCATGTTAGATGTGTGTAAAGGACATAAAGAATTGCAACATAACTTTGTGTATGCACAATATGCACAAAATAAACAAATACGGTTTTTTATGTTCTGCTGAAAAACGGTTTTAGGGGCAAAAGAACGCACCGCAAAATTTTTGAAAATTGACTCCCGAAAGGCAACAAGTGAACAAAAGTGAACGAAATTGTGCACGGATATTGGAGACGTAGAATGAGGATACGGATTTCGTATTTTCCTGGAGAAAACTGTTGGGTGGGGCACCGATCCCTACAAACAATTGATCAGGAAAAATTAAGTTTGCTAGTAACAGTATATCAGATGTGTGTAAAGAACATGAAGAATTGCATCGAAACTTTTTGTATGGACAATACGAAAAAAATAAAAGAATACGGGTATTTTATTTTCTGCTGAAAAAGTTTTAGGGGGCAAAATACGCTCCCCCAAATTTTGAAAGTTAATACCCGAAAATTAAGAAGTGAATGAAATTGTGCAGAGACATTGTAGACATAAAATGAGGAATACGAGTTTGGCATGTATTTTCCTGGAAGAAACTTTTAGGTAGGGCACGAACCCTTCCGAATCTCTGACCACGAAATATCAAAAGTGCTAGTAAGAGTATGTCAGATGTGTGTAAAGCACATGAAGAATTGCAACGAAACTTTGTGTATGGAAATAGGCAAAATTAAACGAATACGTTATTTATTTTCAGGAAAAAAAGCGGTTTTGCGGGCAAAAGCCCCGTCCAAAATTTTTAAATTTGACCCAAAAGGGAAGAAAAAATGGGCTGAAGTGAATGAAATGTGCACATGAATTGTTGAAGTAAGATGAGGGAATACGTGTTTCGTATTTTCTGAAAGAAAAAGTGTTGAGTGGACCGAGGCGTTGAGTGGCGAGAGGGGTGAACCTTAGCGAATGAAATTGTATGTAGATATCGGATATGTAAAATAAGGCCTATCGTGTTTCACAAGTGTCGGGTCTTCAACCGATGTTTTCAAATTTGGCATATCAACTACAAACACAAACAGTATAGCGTATTTTGTAGTATTTCAGGAGTCACCTTAACCCTTACAATGGTTTTCCGCATAACCAAAAATATTTGTCGATTTATTTCCAGTTTGTTGTTGATCTGCTAAATTTGAAGGAAAACGGATAGGGATCTTTGATAAAGACGATTGCTTCGGTCTACTCCTTCCTGCGCTATTATGGTAATAGTTACTTTTTGGATGGGTCCTAGGCCCCAGCACTGTTTTTCCTCAAAAATTAAAATGCGTTTCATTTATTGTTTTGCAAATTGTCCCTATACGAAGTGTCGTTGCAATTCTCCATATTCCTTACGAGCTTCTGACGTATGCTTATTTGCTCTTTTGATATTTCGTAATCATCGGTTTAGAAGGTCCGTGCCTCACTCAACAATTTTTTTCCGAGAAAATACGAAACCGAATTATCTCATTTTACGTGTTCAATATCTGTACATCATGTCATGCAATTCGACGCAATTCTTGTTGGCATTTGGGACTCAAATTTCAAAATTTTGGGTGGGGGCTTTTGCCCCCTAAAACTGTTTTTCCGCAAAAAATAAAGAAGTAATCGTTAATTTCTTGCGTGTTGTCCCAATGTGTCGTTGTAATTCTTCATGTTCTACAAGTACTTCTGCCATACTATTATTAGCACTTTTGATATTTCACGATCAAAGTTTTGGAGGGTCTGGGTCCAACCTAAACTTTTTTCAGTAAAATAGAAAACCCGTATTCCCTCATTTTTGTCTACAATATCTGTGCACAATTTCATTCAATTCGGTTCACTTCCTCTGGCCTTTCGGGCCTCAACTTTCAAAATTTTGGGTGGAGGCTATTGCCCCCTAAACCCGATTTTCCGCAGAAAATAAAAAAAACGTATTCATTTATTTTAGCGCATTGTTCCTACACAATTGGTCTTTCCAATTTTTCATGCTCTTCAAGCACTTCTGACATATTGTTAGTAGCAATTTTGATATTTCCCGATAAAAGTTTTGGAGGGGTTTGTGTCCTACCTAAGCGGTTTTCTTTTTTTCAGTAAACCACCGGTGGCGACGAAAAAATTCGCCTTTAGAAGGATAAATGGCTGAGGTCCTTTTAATTTGGCCAATCAGAGCTCATTTAATCGTGTATATTCGACAACAGCTTCTTCGGATCAGATAAAATTGACTTGCCATGTAATTTTATTACAGAATGACGCGTGTTTGTTTACTTTATTTCATAGTTCTCCCATATTAATTTTCTAATGATCGGTGACAGTTTCCAATTAAGAGGACTGAATACCGCCGCTATTTTAAAATTGTTCCCATTTGATTTATATGGGAAACTATTCCACTTGTTGAGCCGAAATGAGACAGAATTTCAAGATTATGATTGTACTGGTTTCTTCTGTGTAATTATTAGGTTGTCTTATTTTAGTAAAAATTAATTTATTTGGTACGCAAATTTAATATTATGTAAAATGGAAAGGAAAGTGCCGTAGTGAAGATCAAAAGCATCTGGTCTATTTCTGTTTGGAAATTGAGAGAAACAACAAGCTAACGACAAATGACTATGTCAGGAAAAGATATGGATCAGTACTAACGCAATAGATTAACATTTGTAAATGCAATTAGTGGAATTCAAAACGTTAATCGTACCTGCATCTTATATTGCCATCTAGTGGCGAGCAAGAGAACTCAGTGATAAGTGGATGTTGATCTCGCGGAGGAATATCACACTCGTATGTTTCTGTTACTCTCAAGCGCTAAATTAAAACAATCAGTACATTTGTGGAAAGAATCATGCCACGAATAAGTTGAAAAAGGTCGTTAGTTTTATCAACGAGGAGAAAGAAAGGGGATTAAACTTAAAATCTTGGAGGGAAGAACAAAATATTGTAAGCGAAGTTCAACGTAAAATATACAATATAATTGTTGTTATTATAAAGAAACCTTGAATGTGGGTTGGAAGAATTACTCAGAAGTTTTAGCTCGTATTTGTTTCAGGCGGGTTCGCGTGTGACGCTGTCAATTCTCCTGTACGTGTTCTGAGTGCGGCACAGTCACTATTAGATCAGCTCAGGGAAAAGAAGAAAAACTGCTCGCACAATCAGCTATTTGTTATTATTCTCACTATATATTAATGTTTTAGTTGTAAAATTGTTTATAACTAAGCCATGACCTTTCCAGATCACAATCCTCTCCAATAATCAGTGCCAGATCTAGGGGAAAGGGGCAAACGTTCCGAGCGGCAGTTTAGGGGACGGAAAGTTGCCAAAAGTAAGAAATGAAAGTTCCTAAAAGGAAATACAATCACCTATTCAATTCAATTTGGCCTAAACGTCTTTCCAATTTCAATACTAGTATGTAATATCAATATATGTAATGTTAATGCATACAACCTACCTTCCTCTGTATTTCAAAATACGTAGGCAGGTCTCCATTCAATTTTTTTTTTAAATGGACTACTTGATGAGAGACCATGGTGGCCATCACGTCCGCTAGTGTAGGTAAAAAAAAGATGACTCTTCTCTTCACTGCCCCGATCCGGACCTACAAACTTTTTTCTTCTATCGAAGCCAGGACTGCCTTTTAGGAAAAGTCTCAATGTTGAGGGTTGCTAGTGGTAAAAGCGATGTTCCGCCATTCTGTTGGAAAGGAGGTGGGGTGGAAAGTGCCGTATAATTTTACGTTGCTCCCATAGTAAAATATCTACATTCGACACTACCAATCTATATATATAAAATTCAAAATCACTATGTTTGTGACTCTAAATGTCCTGAACTGCCACACCGATCTCGATCAATTTTTTAACATGAATGAGTTTCAATTCTGGGCTGGTTCTAGGCTATTTACCGTGATGATAGAACTTAGGGTGGGGCAAGGGGGAGGGGTGTAAAATAAATAAAACTTAATAACTCCTGAACAACTCGACCGTTCTTGATCAAATTTTCAACATAGATGAGGTTCAAGCCTGGGATCGTTATTATGATTTAAATTTGACGGAGCACCGTGGGTGAGGAGAAGGAGTAGGAGGTATACAAAAATAAATGTATATAAGAGTGAAAGTGACTATTTTGTAACGTAATAACTCTTGAACTGTCTGACCGATCTGAATCAAATTTCCAAGATGTATGAGGTTTGAATCTGGAAACATTTTTCTAATTTCACTTTAACGGTACATCCTAGGATGGGGGACGGGAGGGGGACGTATTAATAAAAACTAATATAACCTAATAACTTTTGAACCACCCAACCCATCTCGATCAAATTTTCAACGTATATGAGGATAGGGCCATCAGTGTTTTTCATCGTTTCACTTTGACGAGCTAACGTAGCGGTGGGGGGAGATATATGTAAAAACTAAAATAAAAATGACTGTCTTTGTGACCATCACTTGAAGCACCTGACCGATCTCAATCAAATTTTCAACATACATGAGTTTAGGGACAGGGATTGCTTTAGGCTATTCAGTTTGACGATGCAACGTAGGGATGGGGGAGGGGAGAGAAAATTTAAAATGATCAAAAATGATGGATATTAGGGTTTAATCCATATTTCTCGAAGTCCTTGAGAGAAACAGTGACACTTCTGATGCTGTTTGAATTCAAGATCAGCCGCGATGATTGGGAAAGGGGAGGGTACAACTAGGGGAGGAGGATAAACATTTAAAAACGAATTCGTACTTTTAGGAGTTGCTGAGATCAACAGTGACAATTCTGATGTCGTGTGCCGCTGCACGGAGGAGGGGGATATATATATATATATATATATATATATATATATATATATATATATAATAATCGAAAATGACCAATATTAATGTCTAATCCATAGTTTTCGGTATCGTTCTGATGAACTGTGACATTTTCGATCCGGTTTAAATGCAAAACCAGTTCCGCCACTTGCGGGAAGGGAAGAAAGTTATATATATATATGATTTATAATGGCCGTTATGAGTGTCGAATTTATAGTTTTCTGGGTGAGTTGGATGAACAGTGATACTTTCGATCCCGCTTAAATCACACAACTTGGTGGAGGGGAAGAAACAGATATTTAAAAAGATCGAAAATGACTGATATTAGTGCTGAATCCACATTTTTGGGGGGTCGCTGAGATGAACAGTGACACTTTCAATATCACGGCCCGCAACATGGGGGAGGGGGAAATATATAAATGACCGAAATGACCAATATTAGTGTAGAATTCATGATTTTGGGGTCGCCGAGATGATCAATGATCTTTCCGATGCTGTTTAAACCGATGCCATTAAAAACGAAAATAACATATTTCACAGGTACTAAACACATGAAATACGGAGTTATGCATTTTAATTTTCATTTCAACCCAGCGAAGCGGGTAATACTAACAAAGCTTGGTACGGTCCTTTCTCTACTTCAATACCAGTTATTTTTTAATCTCTTTCCTATATCTGTTACTGGAGCTATCAGTATATTTTTTTGGGTGTTTGTCCTTATATAACACCAAGGTTATAAAGGACGATCTATTTAATGTGTGTTGAATCTGATAGACCGTCCCCAACCATATTATCACGCCCAAGACAAACTGGATTACAGGGCAGAGTCTACAGAAAGAAATTTAGATTTCTTTTGCTAAAAAAAATCTTTAGTTCGCATACTAGTCATAACACATGTTTAGAGGTTTTTTTCAACGAATCTGTATGAGACGAGACCTGCAAATGACGTAGGACTGAAAGTTGAGCTTACACTAGGAGTCGAATCTGGTATCATTCTAACAATAAAATCCTAATAGCTGACTACTTTAATGATGATATTTCATTCTCATGAAAAAATTTATGGTGATCCTGGCACCCTAAACTCCCCGTGGATACGGGCCTGTATGACCCCCCACCCTCGAACACAATTTTCTGAGAGAAAGCCTTAATTTTCCTTCTGCCTGTCCAGGTGTTCTTTGTCTTTCTAGGTGGGTATTTTTGATGATTTTGGGAGGTTTTCCAGGGACAGAATTCCTTTTGGAGTTATATCTCCTATGGTGCTTAATATGAGTTGAGTTGATTTTATCGTCCCTTTCAGCAGCAAGGCTATATGAGACGGGACCTACTGGTTAATCGTGAAATCCAAACCACATCAGCTCTCGCCGGGAATCGAAGCTGGGTCTCTCACGCCAAAGGCGCGTACGCTAATCACTTAGCCACGAAGAACCTCGGAGCTCATTAGTAAAGAAGAAAGCACATGATGGGAATTTCAGTACAGACAAATAAGTACGACGACTGTTAATATCCTATGCCTCTTATATGATGTCAGAGGAGGAGTTTATACAAGCCTCTTACGGATGCGTACGAAAAATATCCAAATCTCGAGATCATTGACGAAAAGATTAGAGACCTTAATAGTGTTAAGCTCTTTAACCTAATGCAACAAGAACTAGATATCCATAAAGGTAAAAGTAATGTGTTTTGGACATCGATATCAGAAAAAATTAATTGAAAATATTGATTGTTTATATGATCATTTAATATCTAAATAAATTTCTATAAACTTATTATCTGTTTAAAAAACTTCAATCATAATAATCATAAAAGTATTAACTAAATTCTCTACAACCTCTCTAATCTATATACTGTTTAAATAGAACAGAAGGTTATCTTAAAATTTCCAAACAAAACCTACAGTTAAACTTTGATTAAATAGAATCTTTTGCCAGTTTACTTTATCAGCATAATTTCTTGTAAGATCTTCAGATAGCTTTTGAGATGATGATAATTTATTCCAATTATTCTATCATCATGCTTCCGTATAAAATCTTCTGAAACTTGTTTAACAAATCCATAATCACAAATTACTTCGATATCAACTTTATCAATAAACTCAGTAATAAAATCTACAGACATGCAGTCATAATACAAATGTTTCCAATCAGTTTTTTATCTAGCAAATTCAATTATAAGACCTTCTGATAAATGAGGGTGTACACTAATTCATCTCCAATCAATCAAATCTGCAAATTCTCTTATAAAATCTACTGATAAATACTTTATGATATGATTTTCCAGTTAACCTTATCTTTATATTTACGTATGAAATCTTCTGTAATACTTCCTAATTCATAGTCAATTTCATAATCATTGTAACATATAGAAGACCATTGCTAATCTGTTAACGTATTTAGTAATTCGTCCGATAACTTCATAACATGCTCACAAAGAATGTCTTGTATAAGATACTTGTTATTTCCTTTAGTAGCTGTTATAAACAAAGAACTAGCATATCAACAGAGATGGAAAAACTGATTAGTTCTGCAGTCGTTCATATATATTCACACACACGATCAAATACAGGTTTAAGAAATAAAACTTGTTTAGCATCTACCATATTCGATTACAATTCTTCTGTATGTAAAATTATAAATCATTTGATTCGTTTTATACAAGCATAAATCAAAACGTAAGGTGAAATTGCCTGTCAAACCCATAGTATTGTGTGTAGCTAATTAATTCTTTTCCATGTTACAGGTAATCTGGTAATAGAAGTGTGAAATCTTGTACAACATTCTATGTCCACCCGTCTGGTGCTGAGAGCAACTCAAAGATGGCGCAACGACTGGAACATTACACCAAGGAGGAAGTGCACGGTGTCGTTCTTTTTTTCTGGGCCAAGGGAACAAAACCATGTGTTATTTATCGGGAATTGGTGCTTGTCTACGGAGATAGTGTTATGTCGCTGAAACAAGTGTACGTGTGGTGTAACGCATTTGCAAGCAGTAGGAGTACTGTCACAGATGATGGCAGAAGTGGCAGACCATCAACGTCCATCACCGACACAAATGTGGCTGTCGTCGGTGCCATGATTCGTGAATACAGAAGAGTGCGGTTGCAGGACATTGCCAATGAATTGAATATCTCTTATAGTTCCGTAAGCGGTATTGTCCATGACCAACTGGGCTTCACAAAAGTGTGCGCGCGCTGGGTACCCAAGCTTCTGAGTAACGAACACAAAAACCAGCGAATGGGCATTTCCCTGAGCCACCTCATACGTTATGCCGACGAAGGAAATTCATTCCTTCATTGCATCATAACGGGCGATGAAACTCCGATACCTCTATGGACACCTGAATCTAAACGTCAGAGCATGACATGGAAACATCCATCGTCACCACAGGCCAAGAAATGCAAGACAATAGCATCTGCCCAGAAAACAATGGCTACTGTCTTTTGGGACCGTCTCGGTGTTATTCATGTTGAATTTCTGGAAAAGGGTACGACCATTAATGCAGACACCTACTGCCAAACCCTGGACAGGCTGAAAACAGCCATACGGCAGAAACGGCGGGGGGCACTCCGAGAGGGCGTGTTGTTACTGCATGATAACGCACGTCCACATACAGCCGAACGGACCCGTACACATCTCCGCGGATTCAAGTGGGAAATTCTCGATCACCCTCCGTATAGCCCTGATTTAGTCCCGTCGGATTACCATTTGTTCGGCCCCCTGAAGCAACATCTCCGTGGGCAGCGTTTCCAGACACTGACAGAGGCACAACAGGCTACACATATCTGGTTAGGAAATCTGGAACCACATTTCTTTGAACAGGGCATGGATGATTTGGTGCCACGTTTAGACAACTACGGTTCCTTCTTCGAATAATAGTGTAATACCATACTTCAAACATAATAAAGCTTCATCGAGTATCTCTGTACGCTTTTCTGTAAATCAACAATTCACCTTACTTTTTGATTCACCCTTGTATATAAGCTATCGAAAATGAAATTGTTTACGAATTATCTCATCAAAGTGAATACTGTATAATGTCTCTCCAAGTTGTTTGTTTAAATGCAAAAACTATGCAAGAGCTATGGTAAAAGATTCTGCTGGCTATGATCTCTATTTTTACGAGGCTTTCAGAATAAAACCTGGACATACTCATTTACTTAAAACTGGAGTTAAGATTTACATACCAAATGGATACTTTTGAATTTTTTTTCTAGTTCAAGTTTAAGTGTAAACGAAGATATAGATGTATGTGCAGGTGTTGAAGACATTGGATATCATGGAGAAGTTATGGTAGTAATTAAGAAGAGAACATCGATAATATGGTCTATCTGTGAACTATTTGGAGTTAACGCAATGCTTAGATTTCTAAACTTCCTTCCTTATGGTGAAACTGTTTTTAAAAATTTCAAAGGATTGTACAGTTAGTTTTAATAAAATATGAATCATTATCAATTGGAGTAGTTACAGAATTTTATAACGAAGGCGAAAGAGGTTCTGCAGGTTTCGGATCATCAGGTATACTCTAATCAAGATAGTGGCTATATAATAATAGAAGCTCGCCAGTTATCTTATCTTTAAATTCTAAAATAAAAGCTTTGGATAAATGTTGCCTTATTGAAATCGACATCCAACATACTCTATCAGCAAACTTTCTAATAAAATCTTCTGATAAACGTGAATATGAGCTAACATGGTCAAAATCAACCTTATCAGCAAACTTTCTTATAAAACTTTCAGATAATTTTCTATTTGATATTAACCCCCAATCAACCTTATGAGCAAAGTCTGTTATGAAATCTTCTCATAAGTCATTTTAAGTTATAGTCAACCAGTTAAGTCTATCAGCACTCTCTTATATGTTAGGTCTTCCCAATTGATCTTATCCTTATATTTACGTATGACGTCTTCTGTAACATTTTCACTAAAACGCATATAAGATCATTGCTTATCTGTTAGTGTATATAATGTTTCTTCTGACAAGTTCATAATATACTTCTGAATAATATTTTGTATAAGGCGTTCGTTATCTTCCTTAACAGCCTTTTTAAACAAATGATCTAGCATAGTAATAGCAACACAGAAAGTAATCAAATCAGGAGTAGCTCTTTCACTATTACTATCATCTAAATTATCATGTTCATCTGGGTTATAATAAATGTTATCTGTATCATACTCTACATTCATGAAAAGATCATTATCATCATCTAAGTAATAAAACACATGATTGAATACAGATGTAAGAAATAATATTTGTTTAGCAAGTGACATGTTCGATTACGATGTTCTGTAAGGAAACTTTAGTTAACTTCATTTTAAAAGATTTTCAATATAATAAATAATGGATATGAATTGCGATTTAATAAATGATTAACTTAAACTTATTCACGAAGACCTTAAGCTTCTAGCAGCACCGATAGAAAGATTACTACTATTAAAAGAAAAGAAGATGTTGCTAAAAAAATTGAGTTAAAAGAGAAGAAGAACTAGAATTAAATTGGGATAGTGATTAAGAAAACGAACTGTCAGAGTCATATGATGAAGTAGGTTTTTAAGTATATAGTTTAAAATGTAATTATCTATGGCTTTTATAATGATAATCTCATAGAAGCCGCTCTAATATGAATAGGATCAGTACTATTAAGAAAGAAAAATGAAATAAGATCAATAATTACAAGGACAAAACGAGAAGATGAGCTTAAGTATTAATAGAATCGATATCCCAAAAATGAAATCAAATAAAAATTTGCAAGGACAAAACAAGAAAATGAAGTATTTAGTTAAATGTACTGTAGCAGAGTTAAGGAATATATGTAAAGAGAAGGTTATAAGTGGTTATTCCCGACAGAGTAAAGCAGACTTTATAAATCGTATTAATGGTAGCGGTATAACAAAAATGAAATCAATTAAAATGTGCAAGAACAAAACAAGAAGAAGAAATCTTTAGTTAGACATACTATAGTAGAGTTCAAGAGTATATGTAGAGAGAAAGGGATAAGATGATTTTCCGGCTAAGAAAAGCACAAGGTATTGATCGTATTAAAAATATAAAGGTGAAAACGAACAAAACAGATTCAAGTTAGCCCAAATATTCCCATTTGAAGAAGACATCTTTGAAGAAACAAAACCTGAAAGACTAAATAGAAAAGAAGCTTTAAAACTGTTTCCATTTGAAGAAGTAACTGAAGAAACTATAACAGTACCCATATCTATTAAAGTAGAAACAGCATTTAAAAAGAAATTGCAGACCATTAAAGACGATAACATAGGTGAATATAAAGACCCAACAAATATTTCGGGATGTAAGTAATGGAGTTGCTACTAACAAAATCAAAGAAGAGTTAAAGTTCCATCCTATTAAAGTTAATCTTGTTTTCATTTGTGACTATATCAAAGAAAAAGAAGTACAAAAATTTAATTTTAAAACGTCAAATGAGAGAATATTACAACCAACAAACTTAGATGAATACATATATAATGCTAAACAACAACTTTGTAGAGAAATGGAACAATTTCAAGGTAGAGCATCAGCATGGACATTGCAGAAAATTAAACATTTCGAAATCAGACTAAACAAATATGTACCATTAAGAGCTATTTCCTATATTGAATTTCCTAAACCAATTAAAGGTAAGAAAGCAGTAATTAATGTTCAAAAGAAAGGCAATAAATGTTTCTTATATTCAGTGCCAAGCTACGTAAATTCTATAGACTATGTATCACATTCACAAAGACATTCCAACCATATACAACTTGTTAAAGAATTGGAACATAAGTATTGTGATGGAATTGAATTCCCCGTACAATTAAAAGACATAGTAAACTTTGAAAACAGAAATAACATTTCATTTAACATTTATAGCTATGATAAGAAACATAAGATATATGCAATTCAAATCAAGAAACATAAGCAAGAAAGAAATGTCAATCTGCTATATTTCAAAGATGAAACAATCATTATTGCAGGATTAAAGACTTATTAGGATTATTAAGAAACCAAGTAACAAAACGTGAAGAGAAGTTGTACTTCTGCGATATTTTTAATAAAACATTTTAGAAATGAGAAGCAGTTACTACATTATCCACATTATAAAGAACATGAAGCTGTTAGAATACAACTTCCGAAACTGTATGATAGTCAAATAGAATTTCAAAACTATAATCCATGTTTAAGAGTACCATTTTCAATATATGCTGATTTCGAATGTATATTATGTAAAATGAAAATAGAACATAATTATTTTAAAACAGTAAAATACCAAACCATATTTCCAATCAGTTTCTGTTACTATATTAAGTACTCAAATGGAAGTTATGAGAGCCATGTTAGTTATATTGGTGTTGGTGGAGCAAAAATATTTGTTGAATTGTTACAAAAAGAAGCAATAGAAATAAAGAAGATATACAATCAAAAAGTTAAAATGGATATTCTAACTGAAGAGGAAGAAGAAATATACAACAGCTCAGACACTTGTCACAAATGTGAGAGAAATTTAAGTAATTTACCACCAGCAGTTGAAAAGGAAATAAATACATTCAAAAAGAATATACTATTCTACAAATATAAAGATGATATGAGCGACAAGATAGATGAATGGAAATATAAGAAAATGTTTGTAAAAGATAAACAAAAATAAAGAAAGGTAAGAGATCATGGACATTTAAGTGGAAGGTTTAGAGGTTAAGCTCACTGCTATTGTAATTTAAGTTATAGAAACCCTAATTTTATTCCAGTAATTATTCACAACTTAAGTGGTTATGATACTCATCTCTTTGTTAAAAAGCTTGCTTACGATACGAATGAGATAAAACTAGTTGCAGATAACGAGGAGAAATATATTACATACTTGAAATAGTACTGAAAGTTTATGAAAAGAATGAGATCCATTTACGATTTCTAGATTCATTTAGATTTATGTCAAAGAGTTTAGCAGAATTAGCTAATAACCTTACTGAACAACAATATAGACAGACAACAGAATACTTTCTTAATTATCTATTTAAGTTCTTAATTCAAAAAGGTGTCTATCCGTATGATTATATTGACTTAATTGAAAGATTAAAAGAAACAGAACTACCGCCAAAAGAAATGTTCTTTAATAAGCTCACCCAAACTCATATAAGTGATCAAGAGTATGAACATGCGAAAAAGGTTTGTGAATTATTCAATATTAAAAACCTTGCAGAATATACCGAACTTTATAACAAAACGGATGTGTTAATATTAGCAGATGTGTTTGAGAACTTTACAGATGTATATGTATCAGCTTATGGTTTAGATCCTGCTTGGTATTTCACTGCTCCTGGCTTATCGTGGGATTCAATGTTAAAGATGATAAAAAATAATCTAGATGTTGATGGATTATGATAAGATATTAAAGATAGAGAAAGGTATAAGAGGTGGAATCTCACAATGTAGTAAAAGATGTGTAAAAACAAGCGACAGATATATGAAAAGCTATAATAAAAACGAATGTGCAAAGTATCTAGCATATTTAAATGCAATTAATTTATATGGTTGGGCAATGAGTAAAAAAATGCCCTATAAAGACTTTAGATGGATTAAACCTTACATAGACATAAAGTTTTGTTGTAGATGATTCTGAGGTAAGTTATATATTAGAAGTTGATTTAGAATATCCAAAGTATCTACATAATAAGCACTCAGATCTACCATTAGCTCTAGAAAACATGTGCCCACCAGGATCAAAACAAAATTATTAAATTATTAACCACACTTTATAACAAAGAATGACACGTTGTTCACTATATGAATAATAGCATATTCGGGAAAACAATGGAAAATATTAGAAAGAGGGCAAGGGTCAGTTTCTTACCAAATTCCATCGATTGTTGTTTCAATGTTGACTGTTAAAAGTAAGTTGTAAGCTGTATTGGTGTGTGTGTCTTTTAAAGAAATAAATAAATGAAAACTCCTCTGAGAAGACTATTTTTTTACCGTATCAAAGATGGCGTCTGTGAAAGAGAAAGCGCAATGTGTTCTGTGGTACGCAGAGCTAAAATCACCAATTCTGGTGTGTCGAAAGTTCACCAAAGTGTTGAAAAAGCCGGCACCGACTGAAAATGTAATCCGAAAGTGGCATGGTAAGTTTTTGGAGACACGAAGCGTCCTGGACCGTCCTCGAAGGGGAGGCCGCCAACATCGCCTGCAACAGTGAGCAGGGTAAGGAAAAGCATCATCAACAGCCCACAGAAGTCGATTCCTAGACGGTCCATGGAACTCGGAATTCCACAGATAACCGTGTTTAAGATAGCCAAGAAGACGATCAAGGCCAAAGGTTACAAAATCAAGATAGTCCAGGATCTGCATGATGAGGATTTGGACATCCACTTCAACTTCTGTGACGCCATGCTCAAGCAGTTCACCTTTCAGCCGTTCTCCTTTCAGCCATCATGTTCTCAGATGAGGCAACCTTCCATGTCTCCGGGAAGGTTAACCGGCACAACTGTCGCGTTTGGGGCACGGAAAACCCAAAGGAATTTGAGACACATGAGAGAGATAGCCCTAAAGTGAACGTTTGGTGCGCTTTGTCCTATGATCATCTGATTGGACCGTTCTTTTTTGAAGAGGAGACCGTGAATGGAGATTCGTACCTGGATGTGTTGCATAAATACCTCATTCTGGAACTGGAGGCCCGTGGAATCCAGAACGACAACGTGTTCCAACAGGATGGGGCACCCCCTCACTATGCAATCAAGGTGAGACAGCTCCTTGACGAGAAATTCCCTAACCGATGGATTGGCCGCGGTGGCCCGACCGCTTGGCCGCCAAGATCACCCGACCTTACCACCTGCGACTTCTGGCTTTGGGGTCATGTGAAAACGGAAGTTTATGCAAAGAAGCCAAGTGGTTTGGAGAACTTAAAGGACAAAATCAGGGCGTCTGTGGTTGGCATTCGAATCAAACACGGTGGACCGCTGTGAGTGGATTCCAGCGCCACCTACGCGAATGTGTGGACGTGAATGGCGCCCAGTTGGAGGTGTGGCGGTGAATGAACTGAGCTGGTGCAGATTAGAGGTAAAAATGTAATCCTTCCGCTACCGTTTGCACTTTATTTGATTTCAATATGAGCATTTTTATGTAAATTATAAGCGAATTAAATCCGTCCAGACTTTATGAAAACCCTGTATAATATATATATAATATAATATAACATATAATTTAAAAACAATTAGGTTTTCACATGTCTAATAAAACCTTTCGAATCGCAGTAGCCTCAAGACTAGCCACATCGCCACATCGCTGTTTGTGAGCCACATCGCTGTCTAGCTTGCGATGATCAAGTTACCAAACGCGGCCTGCATGGCCTCTCATGAGTGAAGAGCATTGGGAGGAACACCAGACATTCATCTGTTAATGACATCATTTTGCGAGCTCTCACAACGGCAGGAATTTCTTCCATTCGTGAACCGTCTGGCTGTTGTCGTTCTGATGTAAACGACCTGAGGGCATGACATTAATAGCTTGGATGAGAGGCAAATCATTAGTATGGGATTTTACATGTTCGGGCACATTTGCCCCTTCAAGCCTCCCATTGACTGTTATGAATGCTGGAGAAGTTGCTACACGTAGAGAAGCAGAAAAGGAAATGAAATACAACAATCTCCTCAACAAATTTATTTTTGCTCCAATAGCCATCGAGGCCAGTGGAGCATGGGGTTTTAGAAGCCTTGATTTTATCAGAGAGGTAGGCATACTCATATCTATCGTTTCTGGAGATGTTCGTTCAGCATCCTTCTTAATACAACGTATATCAATTGCTGTCCAACATGGCAACGTTTCGTCAGTTCTTGGTACGTTGCCGCCTGGAAGGGAACTGGAGGAGATATTTCTCCTCTAGTAAAGCGGGGCAAAAAGCCGCACTTAATGTTCAGCATGCTATTGCTGCTATATCGAAAACGATATTGAGATGATCCATACCAGTTAACAAACCTTATTCTTTTGCCTATAAAATAGACTGGGTAGATCTATTGTATATGCAAACATTTATTCTATTGATATTTCTATATAGAAATTTACAAACTAATTACATTATTTGTTAAAATATTCTTCTGCTATATGTAAAAAAAATAATAATGACTTGTAATTCTCTACTGGAAAAACAATTAAATATAAAATAAACTGTTTTTCACGAATAAGTTTTAAAAGATATAAAGATATATACCTCATTCATAGTCATAAGCATGATGTATATACTATAGCTGTTAATAAGTTAGCATTAGACCCGAGTTATGATAAAAGATATATATAACAGAGAATGGTGTAAATACTTTAGCTTAGGGACATTATGGGATAGAAGAGAAGTTGATATAAGTTAGTTGTAGTTTCAAATATGAGGTTTTATGGATACCATAAAGCCTATGCTTTTGCGCTATGTACTCCCATGCGCAAAAAAAAATTGCGCGTATATTGTAACTCACGATTTTCCGTATTTATTCCTTTTTCCTTACGTTTATGGGTAAAATTGAGTTATTAATATGTGGAGATAATAGAGAGCAATCCATCTAAGGAGATATTTCCAAAAAATATAATAAAATAATAAAAATATAAACAAAAAACAAAATTATGCTCGGTTTTGTGTATGCTGGCAACGATGATTTCTAGGGATTTTTTCAGTAGTACAGCACGATTGCGGAGGGAATTCAGTAGGGAAGTCGAGGAGATGGATCAAGGAACTGGATACTGAACTAAAATGTTGCATTTATTGGTTAAAACCTAGTGTGTAGATTGCCTGCCAAATATAAATTAGCTTCTGTAACTAAGATGTCGTACGAAAATATAGAATTAAACAGAAAACCTCTTA
Source organism: Thermobia domestica (assembly GCF_964235325.1). Taxonomy (NCBI): domain Eukaryota; kingdom Metazoa; phylum Arthropoda; class Insecta; order Zygentoma; family Lepismatidae; genus Thermobia; species Thermobia domestica. The sequence goes on from NC_137458.1 coordinate 172,518,466, forward strand.
TGTTAAGGTTCGAAGCGATACGCACCATGGTTATGAAGATTATTTCTTAAGAAAAAAGAACAAACACAACGTAGCCTCTGTGGTTAGGTGGATAGAGTGGCGGACTCGTGGATTATTTTATTATTTTGACACCACATCGAATCCCATCCTATCCCATCCCATTTTTTTTTAACAAAACATTATTGGAAGTGTATAACTTTGATGTTAATAAGAACCGAAACAGTATAATAAGGAAATAACTTATTGATAGTATGCTTTAATCGACGTATTTATTCAGTATTAGAATACGTGTACTATTGCAAACAGTTATTGTTTTCAGTTTATGGTCTTGTATGTTACCTGCCTGTTCTTGAACAGCAGACAACTCACTTCGGATTTGTGTGTCAAGAACAAGAAAAATAACATACGCGACCTTGACAGTCTTCCCAAGTTTACCCCTTGTTATATCGACATGACGTTACATCGAATGATGCTTGTTGACGTGAAAAAAAGGAAGAAAGGAAAAAGCTGATGTCAAATTATCGTTTGTCTCTGTGTGTGTGTGCTTGAGTTTTTTTTCTTTTTAGAGTATTGATTTTCTTCCTCTCTCTCTTTTTTTCATATCCACAATTGCAAGAAATTATGACCGACCTTTGTGGGTTTATTGGGAATAGGACGATTTATTTTGGATTGCTAACAGACGACATTTTTTTAACCATTTGCTTTAAACTTCGGCTTTGTGGCTCTTAGCACCCACGAAAGGTCATTATAAACTATATAAGCAGTTCCCCTTTTCACCGGCCGCTGAAAAGATATTGGGGAATAGAAAAGTGCTTGCAGTGAAGATAATGAATAAAAAAAAAAACAAATTAAAACAAAAAATTTATAAATCTTTATAATACACTGTAAAGTTACGAGCGATTACGGCTAAGAATTTAACGTGAGAATAAAATTACGAGTATTATGTATTATGATTAAACAAATAACATACAATAAGTAAACTACAAGCAAATTATATATTTAACAACCTGAGTGCTTAAAAACAATTACTTTATTTTTAATTTTTATTTTTTTTAAATTATTTACTTTGATTAGATGGCCTTTTTGATTTATAGGAATGATTTTTTTTAAAAAAATATTTATAATTGGCGCTAGCACGGCAACACATTAAACTTAACTCATTAAATTTTGGGAATTACAAATTATCACCTTACGTGTCGTTGTATTCCTATTCGTTTTCACGTTCGAGCGACGAAAGAAGAAATTGTAGTAGTACTGATAAAAATCGAATTCGAGATTTCAATGAATGCAAGTTTCACGCCCCCACATATCGAAAAAGTAATTTTGAAGTCTGTCCATCTGTTCGTCTGTCGGTTCGTCACGCTTTTTCATGTATTCAAATAGAGACCATACTGTTCCACTATCTGGACCAAATTCTAGACATGAAGTTTTTATAACACCGTAAAAAAACTAACTAACTATATGGCCTATGGAACCCGGAGGTTCAATGCCGCGTTCACAAAAGCTCTCCACTGACTTCTATTCTTAGCTAACTGCATCCAGTTTCTACTTTGTATTCCAATCTCTGCGAGATCCATCTTAATATTGTCCTCCTATCTGCGCCTAGGTCTTCCTAATGGTCGTTTTCCGATTGGTCTTCCAGTCAAGACTTTGAAAGCATTTCTACTTTCTTCCATTCTAGCTACATGACCCGCCCACCTAAGCCTCCTAGACTTGACGACCCTAACAATGTTGGGTAGATCATATAAATTATGTAGTTCCTCGTTATGAAGTTTCCGCCATTCCCCATTCCCGTTCCTCTTTGGTCCGAATATTCGTCTCAGGATCTTGTTTTCAAATACTTTCAGTCTATGTTCTTCCCTCAGAGTAAGTGACCATGTTTCGCAGCCATACAGAACAACAGGCATAATAATCGTTTTGTATATTTTAAGCTTCAAATTCCTCGACAGAATTCGCGACAACAAGAGATTTTGAACTGAATAGTAACACGAATTCCCTGCTTTGAGTCGACATTAAATTTCTTCGTGAATATAATTTCCCTCTCTTAATATTGATCCTAGATATTTGAAACTATCCACCTTACCAAAAGTATTATTTAATATTTTAACGCATCCATAATTTGCTGTATTCCGGTCCCGACGCACTTCCATGTATTTAGTTTTCTCTGCATTTACTTCTAAACCCATGTCCCTGCAAGAGTTTAATAAGATCTCTGCATTTCTTTCTATTGTTCTCCTACCATCCCCTATTAAATTTACATCATCAGCATATGCCGTAACCTGGTCAATACAGTTCAACTGTAGGCCCTGGTTGCTATCTTTGATTTTCCTTATAGCGTATTCCAGAACGAAGTTAAATAATAATGGCGGCAACGCATCTCCTTGTTTCAGGCCATTTTTGACGTGGAAGCTCGTGGACAAAAATTTTCCTACCCGGACTTTACTTTGGGATTCATTTAAATATATCTTAATTAATCTAATTAGCTTTCTCGGTATTCCAAGTTCTGTAAGGACGTTGTATAATGTTTCTCTCCTAACCGAGTCGTACGCCTTTCTAAAATCAATAAATAGTCGATGTACCGGGGTATTGTATTCCCACTTTTTTTCGAGTATTTGGCGAATGGTAAATATTTGGTCGATAGTTGATCGATTTCATCTAAATCCGCACTGATAATCTCCAATAATTTCATCTGCGTATGGGGTCAGTCTTGCTAACAGAATATTTGAAAGGATTTTATAGGATGTTGATAGAAGAGAAATGCCTCGATAATTATTACAGTTTTGTCGCCTTTCTAGTAAATTGGAACAATGATTGATTCTTTCCACTCTTGTGGCAATTCTTCCTTGTTCCATATAAGGAGAATGAGTTTGTGTATCTTGTTCCACAATTTTCGCCCCCAGCTAAAATCAACTCAGCCGGAATTTCATCTACACCCGGAGATTTGTGTTCATAACACTATCGTTTCGAATTCTATATCCTCCGACACCTAAAAATAAGGGTAGTTTACTGAAGGATGAAAATTTAAAATCATTAAATTGTCTCAAAAACGGCTGTAAAGATTTTGTTTGTATTTTTACAAATATAGTATGAATCATTGCTCTGAAAAAATACGTAAGGTGTAATTTACTGTATGGGATGCATTTTTTTGAACAATTTTCTCAATCACATTTTATAAATAAATGTATCATTAATAACCTGATAATATGACACAACTCGTTCGGCCTGTAAACATTCAGAAGAGGTAGTTTAGCCTACTCTTCGACGATTTTCCCATTAACGCCTGGCCCAATTTTGTTCATATTTCATAAATAAATGTTACATAAATAACCTAACGATATGGTATAATTCCATCATCCTAAAAAGCTAGAAGTTGTATATTACTTTTCGGAGCAAGTTTTACCCTACGATTTTGTCGATAATTACTCTGGCAATTTTGTTCGTATTTCATAAATAGCATAACTCGTTTGTCCTGAAAAGATATAGAAGGGATATTTTATTCTTGGGGATGACTTTTTTAACGATTTTCTCAGAAAGTACTCAGACGCTTTTGCTCATAGTTCACATACAATTATCTGCTTAATAATTCTAATGTATGGCATAAGTTATTTCTAACAGAAATATGACGAATGGGTACTTTACTTTTGGAAGTAAGTTGCTTCGAACAAAATTTTCTAAAACACATTATTTTATTCACATTTCCCAAATAAATCTTTCAGTAATAGCTGCAGCCTAACACGAGTCAGTTTAAGAAATTCGAGCTAGAAAATTCAGTGCGTTTCATCCGTACCCATTCTTAAATATATTTTTAAATGTTACACCCAATCACAATTTTCCTAAGAAAATCGAAACTTCTTTTTAAATGTGTCTTGCTGTGGCCAAATGGTTCAAGTGCATTGGTTCTGGATTTGATTCCCGATGAGAGCTAGTGTATTTTTATCCAACGTTAAGGAATAGGTGCAAAGAGAAAAGTGTTTAAACAAGTCTAACCAAGCTAATGAATAATACAAAGAAATAATACAATATTACGAAATTCTAAAAGAAACGTTGTTAATATTAGATATTTGCGTGTAAAAGTCCAACCCATGACTGTCAACTCCAAAGGTAAGAAAGTGAAACATCCAATACCAGGTTAATCAGTGGTCTCTAGTTAAAGCTATCCTACTAGGAAGTGATTGAGATACCAAAAAATATTATAATCGCTTCGAGACATGTTAGGAAAATACATTGGGTGAGAGAGTTTAATACTGGAACTCATGAATAGTCTCTGCACCTTCGTTTAGTATTGAAGTGCGTAGGTCTATATAGGTTTGCATTGAAATGAGCATTAATGCACAACATCTGTTGAACATTACGGGGAGCTTGCGGACAGGTTTGCAGTACATTTTACGGGGTTCGATATTGTAACGATCCTAGCAAACTCCTCAGCCTTTCCGCACTGTACTCTATAAGTTAAATTCGTGCTTAATTAAAACTATGTGTTTAAATTTAACACTGTTAACCGTTAATACCTGTGCACAACGGGCAACAATCCGCCAGTAATTCTTTATTTTTGCCCTTTGTTTTAGCGCCATAAATGTCTTTGTTCATAAATTTCTTTGTCTATGGTTTTGCATATACGTAGCGTGGACATTAAATTTTGACTTCTACGCCATATGCATCTAATTACAAACACACCTATAGAACGAACACAACAAACTTGGAATATATAGTTTATGTATGGAAAATCATACACGAGGCGCTGCAGTGTGCATACATATAGCAGTCAACTTCCTGAAAAATTTATAATAATAATAATAATAATAATAAAAACAGAAAACGAAACAGTTATTTACATAATGTATTTATTTAAGCATGGAAGTGCAATAGACTTAAGTTATTTCTCTCTCTCTCTCTTTGAAGGCAACAACCTTTAGTGTACCAAGACGTAGAAAAGGACTTGTGGCACTCATGACTATAGAGTGGTGTGTGTTTGGCACATTGGGTTCCTTCTTTGTTAGCCCCAGCTTTCTAGACCGGATGCAGTTATTCCCGGTAGAAAATACAAGAAAATATACCTTTCTATTACTATTAAAGTAAATAATTACACTCATTCCCTCAACGTGATACTTGTTTGTTTAACTGTATACAGACAGCTGATCCATGGGAGAATCGTTGATAATAATAAATAAAATAAACTCGACAAATATTGTTGTAATTTGCTGGGCACGCCACTGTGCCTGTTATCCGGTTGTGGCACACTGGAATATAGGGTATGGCTTTCTAATTTTTCCCCAACTATTTTAACTGCTTCAATTGAAATTAATCTATACCCAGACAGCATGTTTGCTTACCGCAAGCTTGCCTGTCGCTTTTATTTGATTTTATTTCGCTTTGGCTTATACACAAAAGCTTATTTCTGCTTAGCGTAAGCTGTAGTGCGGGCAACCCATGCTTCACTTGCGAGACGCTTTTCTTTAGATTGAAGTAAAAAGCCAGCGCGCGTTCGATTTTCAGTTGTTCTCAAAAACCACGTGACGCTGACCTCTTAACTTTCGGCGACAAGGTAGTGTTCGCGTTGTTAGCGTCTTGTTAGCATTCAGCTTGAATAAAGGACAAACTTAATTATTTTTTAATTGTGCCCCGTCTAGTACTCTAGTACTCTAGTCCCACGTACCTATAATATCACTCTTTATTTTCTCATATTTCGGTAACCATGAGGCATAACGAATTATAGTATTTATATATAAAGCATAAATGTGAACATAGATGGCAGAATATTTGACCCTACTTATTTTGCGAAAGAATACAGAACTGTTGCAGATATTTTAATATAAACTTTAAGTTTCACTTACAGTATAAACTTTATCTGAACGCTGTGTTTAAAGTATAAACATTTTTCTGCGTTTTTATATAAAAACGTAGAAATTTCAAATACTCTCGGCTAATATAGCAACATATTAGATATTTGTAAGAAGCAACGGCGCCTTGCTTGCGTTTACAGCGACGCTCCCTACACTCACAGTCATCAACACACGTCTACACCTCTCTCACTGCTTTTCGCATTATATAAATATACCGTACCTCCAAATCATCCGGACTATAACATCATCAGTATCCTCAGCACATCACACGTACCGGCCCATATCTCACCTTCATATCATGCACAGTAAACCCGCTTGTCACTAACAGGACCTCCTCACCTATAATAAAATAAATAAATAAATAAAACTTATGGCGGTTTAATACAGTTCATAAATTTCTCTTTGCCCAACAGAAAATGATTTTTTTTCGCCATAATAATTTCAAATCTCTTTCCCAAATAGAGGGTGTAGCCCTCGCAATGGGTGCTAGCTACACCATAGCTAGCTAACTTACAAAAAAAAAAACTTGCTTGCATACTTTCCCAGCTGGCGTAGTACAGCTCTTGTAGTGAGGCATTGTTGCCAAGTCTAGGCTGTGTTTATCGCATACGTGTGGACGCACGGTGATCCGAACACAGTTGCAGGCGAGAGGCTGCAAGAGATTGAGGGATTCTCCCAAGTGGAAGCTAGCTGAAGTGCACAAGTAGTGCATATTTTGAACCTCATTTTCATTTTTTCATCTTCATCCTCCGTGGGTCTTGCTTCAGATCGGTTATCTTCATCGCTTCATGGATACTGGACAACCTCCTCCACCACCTCTGAAGATGATCGAGAAGCGGAGAAATCGTGATAAGACGTCCACCGACCCAAGTCCCGAGCGTTCTCGTTCTCCAATCCACGGGAAGAACCAAGCACCATCAACTAGTTCACCACCATCGAAGAAGAAACATACCGACGCAGACATAGCATATCAAGTTCCGACGCTGATTCCGATCGCCTTATCATCGACGACGATTTTCCTCCTCTGCAGCCTATCTACAGCTTCCTACTGCAAAACTATGATCCAAAGTACAGGAATTCGAAGCTCTTGCTCCAGCAACTCCTCAAGTATCGTCCACGCTCCGAGATTTCACAGATAGTGGAAACACGAAATGGAATCATCATCAAATCAAAATTGGCTAACTTCGCAAAAACCATCAGGGACAAGCACAGTTTTGAAATATTCGGGAAAACTGCAACCTTAACTTCTCTCACCAACAGCCGCTACAAGCAACCACCGCCACCACGTCAGCCACCCACCATGTCCGTCGTGGTACGAGGAGTTGACCCGTCCATAACCGATGATGAAATAGAGGCTGAACTACGAGAAGAAGGCTACACCTTTAAAAAATGCATCCGGATTCGCAACAATCAGGGACCTACCTACATGGTTCGAATTCTTACCAACTCCCAGGATACTATCAACGACCTTCTGGATAATGGTGTTTTCATTTTCAAGAAGAAGCATCGAGTCGAACCATCCCACTCACTACGACCACTTCCTCTCAGATGTGAACGCTGTCAGGAATACAACGTGCATCCTACTCACCGCTGTTCCAATCACCTCAAATGTGGATATTGTACTGGACCTCATCCTACGAAAAGCTGTCCGAATTTGCAACAAGCTCCAACTTGCAACACCTGTCATGAACGCACACATCCGACGTACAGCTACAAGTGTAAATCTCGACCTGCTCCAGAAGAAGACAAGCCAGAACTCGTGGTACCGCTGCGAACTCATGATGCTCAAAATCAAACCGTCGAGACATCTTCAGAGCCCGATCATTCTGTTTCCATTCATCAATTATTAGCTTTTGTCACCCTCACTCTTCAAAACGTTAATCCTTTTGCACGCCCATTAATGTTACAACACGTACAGCACGCAGCTCGCAACATCTTTCACCTCGATTTTCACTCAACCTACAATGGCCCGTACGTACACTTTCATGCATCTCCACTTGCAACAACTGTTTAACTTCGTCTTGGTCATGGCTTTAACTATGGCACTTGCATTTCTATTTCTTAACATCCGCTCACTCTTAACTCATAAACTCATCTTTGAACAACTCCTACACGAGGAACAGGTTAACACATTCCTTCTGAATGAAACCCTTCTCACTCCGAAACTCCGTTGCAAACTTCCTGGCTACCACCTAATTCGACACGATAACAACCTTCCTGCAAGACGAGCCAATGGCGGCGTAGCAATAGGATTTTCCTTTCACATACCGTACCGTATCCATTCTCCATCTCTTGCCAACCTTCCTGAACATCTAATCATAACTCTTTATTACAAATCCTTATGTGTCACAGTCGCAACTATCTATGTTCGACCAGGTCATCCAATTCCTCTCGCATTCTTTCAATATATTTCTAATCATTTCCGACATTATCTGATCTTAGCTGATATTAACATACATAGCCGCTCAGACAGAGATAAGACAGCTTTTCACAATTTCATTACTACTTCTACTACAGGCATCATCCATCCACTTCCAAAACCAACTCGTCCCGAATCTAACACTACTCCTGACATAGCTATCACATCTTCATCACTTTCCCACCGCATCATCATCGACATCCTCGATCCTCTCGGTAGTGACCATGTGCCCATTAAACTCACTCTAAAAATTTCCTCTCCTCCTATCTCAGACTCGCCGCCTCCACGCCTAATCCCTCGCTATGATAAAGCTTACTGGTCCAACTACCGAACCTACTTAACCAATGCCCTTTCCGCAATCACTCCCCCTTCTACTGAAGATGAATTATACTCCACTCTCGCCTCTATCACCACTCATATACAACTTGCATCCGAGCAATTCATCCCTCATACCACATATTCACCTCATCGTCCTAAACTCCCTCCTCACTACCTTCCTCTGATTAAACGTTCCCGTCAGTTTTATAAGGAATACATTCGCACTGGCAACCGTGAAGCTCTTCAGCATCATAGAGCCCTGCATCGCACAGTATGTAATTACCTTCGAGCATACAAATTACGACAGTGGATTAAAACCTGCAATACCCTTTCTACCACATCGCACCCTTCGCAATATTGGAAACGTTTCAACGCCTTAGCTGGTAAATTTACTAAAACCTCATATCCTATTCTAAGTCTCGATCAGGCATTACACACAGACCGCGAAAAGGCTAACGCTTTTGCTTCCTACTTACAGGAGATCTTCACACCTCTACCATCCGCCCGGCATTTTCATCATCATCCTGTAGACCATTTCAACTTCAATTCACCACATCTTCAACCCAACGAGACACACAACCTACCCACTCATAAAGCACTCACTGTCCCCATCACTGTCACAGAAATTACTCATGTCATCAATCATAAACGCAATACCGCTCCTGGAATTGACAACATTTCCTATCGACATGTTAAAGAAAGTCCACCACTTCTGCTGACTCTTCTCGCCCTCATTTACACCTTTATCCTCCGCACCGGCTTTGTACCCGCTCACTGGAAAACATCCAAAGTTCTCATGTTTCTTAAACCCAATACACCTCCTGATAACGTTTCATCCTACCGGCCGATACAACTCACTCCAGTCTTTACAAAAATCCTCGAGAAAATCCTTGTCAAACGCCTTCATGTTCATCTTTCTCATTACCATCTCTTACCACACCATCAAGCAGGCTTTCGCCCAAAGTTCAGCATCAACGATCAGCTTCTGCGTCTCCTCAACTATATCCATAATCAGTATAACACCGCTAAGCCATCTTGTCTGGTACTCTTTGATTTAGAGAAGGCATTTGATAAAGTGTGGCATCAGGGTCTGCTTTCCAAACTGCTCAACTTTCGCCTTCCCATCGCATATATCCGTTTTATTTATAATTTCTTGTTCGGCCGCCTTGCTTATGTTTACATAAACCAACAGTCCTCTTAACCCATCTTTCTGCACTCAGGTGTACCTCAAGGCTCCTCACTATCACCATTATTATATCTACTTTATGTAGCCGACATGCCTCCCCTCCCTCAACATGTTCACATCTTTCAATACGCTGATGATACAGCATTTCTGGCAACTGGCAGCACTATACACCAAATCAACAAAGCCTTACAACCAGCAATAGACGCGTTTGTTCTCTGGTGCGATAAATGGCGACTAAAGATCAATGCCGCTAAAACACAAACTATAGTATTTCTTCCTCCTAAGAAACGCTCCAAAATTCACCGTAATCCAACCTTACTTCAGATCACAGTTCACGACACCCGTCTTACCATCTCTAACACCGTTAAATACTTAGGACTCATCTTAGATAGACACCTCACCTGGAAAGCTCATCTCCAGGACGTCACCAAGAAGGCATACAATAGACTCAATCTCTTAAAACGTCTTACTGGCACCACTTGGGGTCTCTCTGCCGAGTTACTGTTAAATACTTATAAAGTCTTTCTTCGGCCGGTGCTTACTTATGGACATCCTGCTTGGGTCTCGGCACCCCTCTCATATTATCGAAAACTTAAAGTCCTCGAACGTCATGCACTGAGAATTGCCTACAGAATCAAACTTCCCAGTCCTACCGCAGAGCTCTATGATCGCATGACTTTTCCCCACATTTGGTTCCATTTAGAAAAACTCCGCCTCCGATACTTCCAGCAACGTCTCTCTTCTCATCATCCACTCCTCGTAGATACCATCAATGCTCACACCAATTTTGATATCGCTCACCCCATCACTCATTCCCCCCTCTCCCTTCTCTTCACGATGTATCATTATTCCTTACCACCAAATCATCCAGATCTTCCACTCACCCGAACATTTCTTCTCGATCACCCTCCATCGTATATCATACCCTCATCCTCTGCACAGTAACTCCTCTGTCACTAACAGGGCTTCCCACCGTCCATCATTAATGCTTGGAGCAGCCCCCAAGCGAGAAGAATAATCGGCATCTGTCCATTAACACTATCCTATGTGTTGTGTCGTCTAACTGCACCTCATCTCATCACTATCTCACTAATCCCCTCATTGTCATGCAACCTATCTACAGTACTTTTACTAATGTATATAATTCATTGTACATTTTCCTCTCCTCTACATATGATTACGATCGTAAAGATCGTAATGTCCTAATATATATATATATTTATTTATTTAGAAATAAAGTTATATAACATTATTGAATATCCCTTAGCCCATCTCCCATTCCTTTCCACCTGTCCCCTTTACTTTACTTCCCTTTCCCCATGGAGGGCGTAACCCTCGAGCGGGTGGCTAGCCCCGGCTAGCTAATAAAAAAAAAGCCTTGCTTGCGAACTGGCCACCTGGAATCTCTAACCAGGTAAAAAAAATAGGGTATCCGTAGCTGGCGGAGAAAAATAAGCAAGTCACTAGTATTTCCATCTCATTGGTTGAATCGCGAGCTTCTAAATACGGTTGGATTACTTGCCTCCTTGAGGTTCAAGGAAACAACCGTAGACTTGATTTTAAGCCTCCACGGAGGCTAACACACCTAACTGGTCTTACCTATTGACGACTTTGCTATTCCTCTTGGTTTTACGGTTTATTCGGCATCATCTCATACTCGGGCTTAGCCCACCAGACGGTTTTCACTATGGCGGACAATGGCATCGATCAAGGCAAACGCACATTGAGCAAACACGCTTTACCAAGTATCATCCCTGGTCCTCCTGGTTGCTCCACTAAGGTGGAAAAACGCAAGGTGCAGTCTCAAACCACTTCTGGTCGTACCAGAAGCTCATCTCAAAGCTCTGTTACGTCTGTGGCTTCCCGCTCTTCAATCAAGCAAAGCTATTCTAACCGCTTGCAATTTTCACCACCTGCAAAGAAAGCACACACTGCACCAGATAGAATGGAGAACACTACGGACATGGAAACAGATTCTACTGCGGTTCCAGGTTTACCTCGCTCTTCATCACCGTCAATTTACTCGTTTCTGTTGACCAGTTTCGATTCACGCTTCTCGACTGAGAAACAAGTTGCTCTACAACTGCGCAAGTACCTTCCTCGTGCTTCACTCAAAGAAATAGTCAAGACTAGGAACGGCTTCATTTTCAAAACAGAAGATGCAAACTTGCTTAGCACTATAAAGAACAAAGTACCTATAGATACCTTCGGCAAAGATGCTAAACTTACTAACCTTAATGCATCTCAACGCAAGCAAATACCACCACCTCGCCGTCTTCCCCTCCTTTCCGTGGTGATTCGCTGTGTTGATCCTTCTTATAGCAATGACGAGATTCAGGAGGAACTTACCTACGAAGGACACACACTCCAGAAGGTTGTGCGCATTAGAAACGCTGCAGGCCCCACGTACATGGTTCGAGTACTAACTCCTCAAACCACCATTGATTCGCTTCTGACTAATGGGGCATACATTTATAACAGAAGACACAGAGTTGAACCTTCACGGTCACCAGCACCACTACCACTTCGATGCGAGAAATGTCAGGCATATAATCAACATTCTACCGCTACATGCCCAAATACTACTGTTTGCGGCTACTGTTCTGGTGAACACTCCACTCGTACATGTCCAAATCTACAACAACCACCGAATTGTCACACTTGCCACGAACAACATCCGACATATAGTTACAAGTGCAAGGGTAAACCTGCCCCTATCGAGGCTCACCCTGAGTACGTGGCATCATTACGTACATATAACTATTCTGCAGACGTTCCACAATCACTGGACTCTTCTATAACAGTGCGCAATATGCTTGCTTTTCTAACGCTCACTCTTCAATATATACAGCCATTTCATCGTTCGCATGTCTTAAAACAAATCACCCACGCAGCCAGAGAAATATTTCATGTTACATTTCATGCTACCTATTCTGGTCAAAATGTCTATTGTCATACAGCACCTTTGGAAACTATCTAACCTATTCATCATGGATATAGTCTTCTTATTTCTCAATATTAGATCCATTTGGCAGAATAAATCTTTATTCGAAGCGTTGTTACTGGAGGAAAGAGCTACAGTGTTTATCCTTAACGAAACCTTTCTCACTCCCTCTATGACTTGTCACTTTTCTGGATATACACTAATTCGACAAGATAACACTCTTCCTAGGAGGCGTGCAAATGGAGGAACAGCCATGGGATTTTCTCCACGTATCCCATCACTACGACACTTTTGTAGGGTGCCAGATCTGCCTGAATATCTTATAATTACTTTATACTTCCGTAATATAGCCATAACTGTTGCTACTGTTTATATCAGACCTGGAAAGCCGCTACCTACTGCATTCGTGCAACACATTTCCGATAAATATAAGAGATTCATAATTATGGCCGATTTCAACATGCACAGCAGATCACAAAGAGACAGATCTATTTTTCAAACCTTTGTCACAACTCACACGACTGGCATCATTCATGATCTTCCAAAACCCACTAGGCCTGAATCACAAAGCACACCAGATATTGTCATTACTTCTGCTAATCTCGTTTCGCAAATCCATATTGATGTTCTCGATCCATTAGGAAGTGACCATGTTCCGATCAAACTGCTCCTGCGTACTCATCCTACGTCTCCCTCTCCAGAATTTCAGAGAACTAGCGTCCGTTTTGACAAAGCCAACTGGGAACAATACCGAACATATCTATCGGCAGCAATAGAGCCATTAAAACCTCCTACATCAGAAGTCGAACTGTATCATGACATTCATACCATCTCAACTTCAATCCAAGAAGCAAGTTCACTTTACATACCAGTAACTACATCAACGCCTTATCGACCAACATTACCACCAGAATATCTCACATTTGTCACTCGCTCTCGCAGTCGACTCACTCGTGACTATCAACGTACAAAAAATCCAGAATCACTCCGTCATCACCGGCAAATTCAGAGGATGGTCAAGAATTACATATGTGCTTACAAGCTAAGGTGTTGGGTTAAAACCTGTAATTCACTCTCTGACGTCACTCATCCTAGCAAGTACTGGAAACGTTTTAATGCTCTTTGCGGAAAACATGCTAAAACACCATATCCATTATTAAATGGTGACTTACCTATACAGATTCCGCCAAAGCTGACGCTTTTGCTGATTTCCTCCAAGACATCTTCACACCACTCAGTTCCACATATTCATATAGACATCCAGCTGACACAGTCAATCCATCTTCTCCTTCATTACAACCTCATGACCTTCATACTCTTCCGCAAAATGAACCTCTAACAGAGCCAATCACAGTTCAAGATATCAATACAATTGTACGCAACAAAAGGAATAGTGCACCTGGTTCGATACAATAACCTATCGCCATATAAAAGAAAGCCCGCTTATATTGCTTACTCTGTTAGCCACGATTTTTACTTTCATTCTGCGAACTGGCTATTTTCCTGTCACCTGGAAAACTTCTAAGACGTTAATGTTTCCAAAACCAAAGAAACCTCCTGCCAACTTATCATCCTACCGCCCAATTCAATTAACGTCTACTTTTAGTAAAATCCTAGAACGTATTCTAGTAAGACGTCTGCATGCATACATAGAAAGACGCCAGTTACTTCCCATACACCAAGCAGGATTTCGCCCAGGTTATTCGATCAACGATCAACTACTTCGTTTAACCACCATGGTTACACAACACTATAACTCGGTCAAACCATCATGTCTTGTATTATTTGACCTCGAGAAAGCATTTGACAGGGTATGGCACATCGCACTTATATACAAATTAACTCATCTTCGATTTCCTGTCCCTTATATCAGACTGATATACAACTTTTTAATCATCCGTCTATCATATGTTTCAATAAATAACTGCCTCTCACATCCTATTTTCCTTCACTGTGGGGTACCTCAAGGATCGGCTCTGTCGCCACTTCTATATCTTCTCTATGTTGCTGATATGTCTCCACTTCCTGATAAAATTCACCTATTTCAATATGCCGACGACACTGCCTTTCTTGCCTTAGGATCTACTATCCAATCCATCAACACTGCTCTACAGTTAGCTATTAACAATTTTCTCCGCTGGTGCGATAAATGGCAGCTAACGATCAACGCCACAAAAACGCAGGCCATTGTCTTCATTCCTCCGAAACGAACATCAAGAGTCAGAAGAAATCCTAACTGCCTTTCACTACAAGTAGACCAAACTCCCATTCAGGCACGATCAACTGTAACTTACTTAGGGCTCACATTCGATAAACATCTCACTTGGAAACAACATCTTCAAACAGTCACAACTAAGGCATACAATAGACTTAACTTATTAAAAAGGCTCACCGGAACGTCCTGGGGACTAAAAGCGAACACAATTCTGAACACATACAAGGCCTTTTTACGGCCTTTGCTGACTTACGGAAACGTTGCATGGATTGCAACTACCCGCAAAATTTATGAAAAGTTATTAGTGCTAGAACGACATGCTTTCCGCATTGCATATCGAATCAAACTGCCTAGTCCCACAGCAGACTTGTACGACCGCATTCAGTTTCCTACACTTCAGTTTCATCTTGAAACTTTACGTCTGACATACATATGCTCTCGTTATAACACCCAACACCCTTTACTTCTGAATACTATGCACCACTTAGCTCTCCATCCTTCTCCATCTCGATATTGCCATACACCGCTATCGTTACTCTATACTCTCTACTGCTACACTCTACCTCCTGATGCCTTAGACCAGGAGCTCCTCACAGATTATCAAGTTCATGACCATCTTCCACTCATATTTCCATCATTTTCACGTTGAATCCATCTGCTGCTAACAGGACTCCCAATGTCTACTTTGAAGCCTAGAGCAGCCCCTAGGCGAGAATATGACTTCATCCGTCGGACTAACACTTTTAGTGTAGTGATGTGATAGCACGCCTCGCCTCATCATACACAATCTATCTATGTATGATATGCCTTCTCACTAGGTACCCATTATTACTTTCATATATCTGTTGTTCCAGTTCTATACAATATTAAATTAGCATTATTATATTAAAGATCTTCTCTGAGACCGTCAAAATATTCCTTAAATCTTCATTTCAGCAACACTCTTCCCTAAGAGAGGGCGTAACCCTCTAAAAGGGTGCTAGTCATTATGACTAGCTATAAACGAACAAACAAAAACAGCCTTGCTTGTGTGGCGTCATCTTCTGGGTCGATAGCAATATCGACCGTATCAACTGTGACGTACCAAACGTCAGAACAGTTGTCTTTTGAGAATCCTTTCCAAATTCCTGGTCGAAGAAACTTCATACTGTGTGTAACTGCTGAGAGACTCATCAAGCCCACCTCAGCTGATACCTACGCAGTTGCCAAGCGTCTTCAGGCCCACCTAGATCACTATCCGAACGGGTGGTCTTCATATACACTTACCTTACCTACTTCATCTGGCGGCTTTTAAGCTTGCGTAATGGATCCCGGACCAGGTCCAGGGCATCCCGGATTACCACACCAAGTTGTTCAGGGCCCCTCTATTCCATCAGCGAAAGGGGATAAGCGGAAGGATCGGCAAGAAGTCCATTCAAATACTACAGGAACTTCACATTTGCCATCCAATGCATCCGCTCCTATTAATACGAACCACGTCACGCAGGCTTCAAAACGACCTCATACATTGAGTGAATCATCATGTTCTTCTAATGAACTCATGGACGCAGACTTTCCGCCGCTCAAGGCATCTTCTAAACCGCCTATTTATGACTTCCTTCTAACAAACTATGCCGCTACATACCAGGATCTTCGTCAACTTTATCTACGAATTTTGAAATATGTACCTCGAACTAACATCAAACAACTCATCCATACCAAGAATGGTATCATTATCCGCTCACCAGATCCGAACTTAGCTTCTACCATACGTAATACCTACTCGTATGAAATTTTCGGACCAACAGCTGATCTCAAGAAACTAACTCCTAAACAAGTAAAGCAGCCTCCGCCTCCTCGTAAACCGCTGGCACTTTCTGTTGTTATACGAGGCGTGGACCCACAATTCAGCGATGAGGAAATCGCCAAAGAATTACAGCTGGAAGGACATTCAATCATAAAGTGCATTCGTATCAAGAACGCAAATGGTTCTACCTATATGGTACGGGTTCTTACGAATTTTCAAGACACGATAGACAATCTTCTTAGCGACGGTGCTTATATCTATTTAAAACGACATAGAGTTGAACCCTCTCGCTCCTCGCCACTTCTGCCTGTTCGATGCGAGCGCTGTCAGTCGTATAATTCACATTCTACGTCTGAGTGTAAAAATCAATTGAAGTGCGGCTTCTGTTCAGGACCTCACGCAACAAAGGCCTGTACGAATCTTCAAAGCCCTCCTAAATGCTCGACTTGTAACGCGCAGCATCCCACCTACAGCTATAAGTGTAAGGCGAAACCGGGAGCAGAACCTCTTAAACCCGAACTCATTGTACCTATTCGTCCGCATGAATCACCAGACAATACCCCTGCTCCAGCTTCAGCTTCTCAACCTCTCACGATCAATCAATTCCTCACATTCCTCACAGTATCTTTACAAAACATCCATCCGTTTCTCAGACAACATATCCTTCAACAAATTCATCTCGCTGCCAAAAGCATCTTCCACATTAACTTCACTGGCACATACTCTGGCAACTATGTTCATTTTCATTCAACTCCTTATGAGACTGCCGTTTAACATCTTGCTACTCCCACTGCTTATCACTTTGATTATGGCCATTAATTTCTTATTTCTAAATATTCGCTCATTATCTAAACATAAACCCTTGTTTGAACAATTACTTTTGGAGGAACACATTCACTGCTTCTTACTAAATGAAACCTATCTTACTACTGCCTCACTTTGCAAAATTTCCTCATACCATCTACTCCGTCACGATTGCCTCCTGCCCTCACGTCGCGCCAACGGTGGTGTAGCTATCGGATTTCCTCCTTCAATTCCCCATAGACTCCATAGCTCTGGGATACAATCTTTGCCTGAACATCTGATCACTACTTTATATTTTCCACAATGTTATGTAACAGTGGCCACCATATACATCCGACCTGGACGTCCCATTCCTTTGCAGTTCTTCCAGTTTATTTCCGACTCCTTTCGCAACTATGTTATCATGGCTGACATCAACTTCCACAGTCGCTCTGACAGACAAAAATCTGACTTTCGCACATATATCCAAACCCATACTACTGGCTTTATCCATCACCTTCCAAAACCTACCCGACCTACCAGTAACACTACACCCGATATCGTTATTACTTCATCCAGCTTACTCTCCCAGATACAAGTGGCTGTCCTTGATCCCATGGGCAGCGACCACGTGCCCGTAACACTTACCATAACTCCACACGGCCAGCATCATCTAGTTCCTTCCGCCATACCTCCCAGACTCATACCTCGTTACGACAGGGCGGATTGGCCGAACTATCGATCTTATGTCACCACTCACTTAGAAAACATCCCTACTCCCACCACTGAAAAAGATCTATACGACACTCTTCACACGATCACCCAAAGCATCCATCAAGCCTCCTCTAAATATATACCGCAGACGTCTCTTCATCCATACAAACCGACATTACCGCCTCAATATTTGCCTCTGGTTCGTCGCTCGCGACAATTCTATAGGGACTACAAACGTATCGGTAATCTGGAATCGCTTCGATTATCTCGTCAATACCAACGAACTGTTCATAATTACATTGTCGCATACAAGAAACGAACCTGGATCAAAACCTGTAATAACTTAGCAGAAAACACGCATCCCACAAAATTCTGGAAGAGATTTAACCGACTAACTGGTAAATCTTTTAGCACTACTTATCCGTTACTTGAGAATAACACTCCTATCCATACTGATACCGAGAAAGCCGATGCTTTTGCTTTTGCACATTATCTTCAGGATGTTTTCACCCCACTCCCATCTGCCGCACCGAATCGTCTCCATCCTGCTCATCATCTTAATCTTCATGCCCCTGCCTTACAACCAAATCTCAATCACACTCTCCCACCCAATTCACCTCTCACCGTTCCCATCACAGTTGACGAAATTCATAACACCATTGCTCGTAAAGGCAATACAGCTCCTGGAATTGATACTATCACCTATCGACATATTAAAGAGGGTCCTTATGTCCTGCTTTATTTACTCTCCCTAATTTTCACTTTTGTTCTCCGCACAGGATTTATTCCTGCCGACTGGAAGACTTCTAAAACCTTAATGTTTCTGAAACCCGGTAAGACAGAATCATCTGTTTCATCCTACCGCCCTATACAACTCACTTTAGTCTTCAGCAAAATCCTTGAACGGATACTAGTCTCCCGCCTTCATGTTCATCTCACTACTCATGACTCCATCCCCATTCATCAAGCAGGCTTTAGACCATCCTTCAGTATTAATGATCAACTTCTTCGTCTCACTACACATATCACTAATCATTACAATCTCTCGAAACCTTCTTGTCTTGTGCTCTTTGATTTAGAAAAAGCATTCGACAAAGTTTGGCACATAGGCCTCTTATATAAACTTTCTTTCTTTCGCCTTCCCTATTGCTATATTCGCTTCATCTTTCATTTCCTTTTTTGCCGCTTAACATATGTCTCCATTAACAATCATCTCTCGCATCCTGTCTTCATTAATTCAGGTGTTCCACAAGGTTCCGTCCTTTCACCTTTACTTTATCTCTTATACGTAGCGGACTTTCCTCGCCTTCCCTTAAATGTTAGTATCTTCCAATACGCTGATGACACAGCATTCCTAGCTACTGGTAACACCATTCATCAGATCAACCATATTCTCCAACAGGCCATAAATTCTTTCTACTCCTGGTGTGAACACTGGCGTCTCAAAATCAATGCAGATAAGACTCAGGCACTTGTTTTTCTTCCTCCACGTACTCGCAGTCGTATTCATCGTAGCCCCACCAGGTTCCACATCCAAGTCGATAATTCACCATATCCGTAAGTAAAACAGTTACATATCTCGGCATAACCTTCGATTCACATCTCAAATGGAATGCTCATCTTAAACGTATTACAACCAAAGCCACAAACCGCCTTAACCTCCTCCGCCGCCTCATAGGTACCACTTGGGGTCTCCAAGCAACTACCGTCTTAAATACCTACAAAGTCTTCATGCGTCCCGTCTTGACGTATGGATATACAGCTTGGGTCGATGCACCAACTTCCTTTTACAAACGCTTACTCATTTTAGAACGCCATGGCCTACGTCTTGCTTACCGCATCAGGCTTCCTAGTCCTACACGAGACCTATATGCTCGGACCCCCTTCGCCAACCTTCTGTACCACCTTGAAGACTTGCGACTTCGCTATATAACGAAGCAATTCCAGACACACCATCCTATGCTATTCGACACCATGCATCGTGATGCTACTTTCCGCAAGACCTCTGCTCTCTTACGCCATACACCGTTATCTATATTATACACTCTTTACCATTACACTCTCCCGCCCAATAGTCCATTTCTACCCCTCATCGAAGATTACATCACTGACTTGCACTCACCTTACATCCTTCCATCATATGTCGCACAGTAATCCTTCCGTATTAACAGGGCTCCCCATGTCTCCATTATATCCAGAGCAGCCCCTGGATAAGAAGATAACCTGCATTCGTCAGACTAACCTTTCCCACGTGTTGTGACGTCAATAGCACCTCACTCTCATCTCATCACAAGATCGTCATTTTTTTATAATATCGCTGTTACTTTGTATTGTATATATTAATTTGTATTGTATATCTGTGTATTGTAATAGTTGTACTCAAATCCTAATGTACTAGTCTCACTTTCCACTCCTAATGATTATGGCCAAAAGGCTATAATGACCATAATTTGGATTTATTGAAATAAAGATAAACAAATAAATAAAACCCTCTATTAACCAACTCTATGTTCTGTAACATCCCCAACTTCCTTCACTCCCTCATCCCGAATAAAGGGCGTAACCCTTTGGGTGGGTGCTAGCCTCGGCTAGCAAAAAAAAAGCCTTGCTTGTCATACTTTCCCAGAGCTCCGCTCTCAAGCGTCGCTACTTGTATGATGACGATTTTTGGAGAAACCTTCCTGTTCCTTATCCTGGGACTCACCTACTGTCTCTTTCTCACGAACCGTCTGTCAGACTTATCTAGCCAAGGGCAGCCGGATCCACAGATCGAGCCAGGGGAGTTGCCCCACCTGGACAACTATCCAAACGGGTTGTCCCACCTTGCATATCTCACTTCATACATCACAGCTTCATTGTTTAGGCTGAAGGCTCTCCATTATGGCTGATTCTCCTGGTACCGCTGGATCTTCAGTGGATGGTCGCCATCCTGGCCTTCCTCCTGTGTTTGCCATTCCCTCTGCTTCGGCTACGAAGGTGGTCAAGCGGAAGGATTTGGGCAACAGACAGCGTACGCAATCAGGCAGTTCTACTGCCTCCACAAGTTCAAATGTATCCACGAGATCCAGATCTCCACGCGGTCAAACACTCTATGCTGACTCTGTTAAGCAGCCTCGCCAGCCGGCGAAGAAACAACATCGTGAAAATGCTTCAGATACCTCAGACATGGAAGCTCAGCCAACAGTCAAGGACTCATCTCATCTTTCATCTTCCTCATCAACTGTTCATTCTTTTCATTCTTTTCTCCTTCAAAATTTTGATACAAAGTATAGTAACGAGAAATTCATAACTATTCAGCTCCGAAAGTATCTGCCAAATGCCCCTTTGTCTCAAGTCATCAAAACACGCAACGGCATGATACTTAAATCGCCGGATCCTAACTTCGCGATCTTAGTTCGAAATAAAGCATCCTTTGAAATCTTTGGGAAACAAGCCACCCTTACATCCCTTAATTCTCTCAAACGGAAACAAGCGCCTCCACCGAAGCGGCCTCCACTACTTTCTGTTGTAATTAGTGGGGTTGACCCGACGTATACCGACGAGGAGGTTCAAGAAGAGCTCCAGTTAGAAGGGCATACTATTCATAAAGCTGTTCGCATAAAAAGCAATGCCGGTACCACCTATATGGTGCGAATACTCACGCCCTCTCAAGACACGATCAACAATTTGTTATCTCATGGAGCATATATTTATAAACGTAGACACCGTGTTGAGCCTTCCCGGTCATCCGCACCTTTACCACTACGCTGTGAAAAATGTCAACAATACAATTCGCATCCCACAACAGCCTGTAAAAATCCTACCGTTTGCGGCTTTTGTTCCGGATCTCATCAAACTCGTGCTTGCACAAACATGACTCAGCCCCCGAAATGCCCTACTTGCACCGAACCCCATCCAGCTTATAGTTATAAATGTAAAGGTAAACCTTCTGCTCAAGAATCACACCCCGAATTTGTTGTTCCTCTGCGAACCGCCGAATCATCCACTTCCACTGATCACTCCGTTGACGATCCCGTTACAGTTAGTAAGTTACTAGAATTTCTTTCTCTTACTTTGCAAAATATTCACCCTTTCCACCGCCAGCATATATTACAACAAATTATTGCCGCAGCGAAATCTACGTTTCATGTATCATTATACGCAACCTACTCTAATCACTATGTTCATTTTCACACCACTCGTCTCGAAACATCAGTATAATTGCACTAAATATGGACATAGTTTTCTTGTTTCTCAACATCCGATCCCTTCCTAAGCATAAAGTAGTTTTCGAAACACTCTTACTAGAAGAACAAGTAACAGCTTTTCTCCTGAATGAAACCTTTCTCAAACCCACTTTATCTTGCTCCATATCACGTTACACATTACTTCGCCACGATAGCCCTTTGCCAGCCCTCAGAGCCAATGGTGGAGCTGCAATAGGTTTCTGTCACACCATTCCGTTCCGCTCTCACAAATGCCCCATCTTACATCTCCCTGAATGTCTTATCACCACATTGTATTTCCATAATATCGCCATCACTCTTGCCACTATCTATGTGCGCCCCGGCCTTCCTATACCTCATGCGTTCTTCTCTCACATCTCAAATACGTATAAACACTTCATTATTTTGGCGGATGTCAACTTTCATAGCCGTTCACATGCTGATAAATCCTCTTTTACTGACTACATCACAGTTCATAAAACAGGTAGTCTTCTCAATCTTCCTCGCTGTACTCGCCCTATAAGTAATACCACTCCTGACATAGCTATAGTCTCAAATACCATCATTAATCGCTGCACTATTGATGTTTTAGACTTAATGGGCAGTGATCATGCACCCATCAAGCTAATCTATTATTCAGGTATGGCTTCTGTCAAATCCTCACTTTCACCACGTATATCACTCCGTTACGATAAAGCCAACTGGCCAGAATATCGTACGTATCTCGAAAACACTTTGGCTGATTCCGAAGCTCCTACTACACCAGACGAACTTTCACAACAGGTCAATATCATAACCACTTCCATTCAAAAGGCATCTGCACTTTATATCCCTCAATCCGAATCAATCCCATACCGTCCAAAACTACCACCACAGTATCTAGCATTAGTCCGTCGATCACGCCAATCTTACCGAGAATATCTTCGCACCAGAAATCCAGAAGCTCTAAGACTTCATCATCAACTTCAACGCACAGTCCGAAACTATATTTCCGCTTACAAATTACGCCAATGGGTTAAAACTTGTAATCAACTCTCTGATACAACTCATCCTACTCGCTACTGGAAACGTTTCAATGCTCTTTGTGGTAAACATTCCAAGACTCCATATCCGATTCTCTTACACGATACACCATTACATTCCGACAGCGAGAAAGCAAATGCATTTGCTGACTACCTCCAAACTATCTTCACACCCTCAGAGTCTGACGACATTCCTCATCCAGTCAATCAAGTCGATCTTAACCGTCCTTCACTTCAACCTCATATCTCTCATACAGTCCCCGACCATGCTCTTACCAATCCCATCACAGTCTCAGAAATCACCAGTGTCATTCAGCGCAAACGCAACACCTCATCAGGTTTCGATTCGATCACCTATCGGCATTTTAAAGAAAGCCCCGCTATACTTCTCACTCTTCTGGCACTCATTTATACTTTTATCTTACGCACAGGATTTTTTCCCAAGGACTGGAAAGTATCTAAGACCCTCATGTTTCCTAAACCTGGTAAACCGCAGTCCGATGTTTCTTCATATCGACCTATCCAGTTGACATCCACACTGAGCAAAATATTCGAGCGCATTCTTGTGAAACGTCTTCATCCATATTTACAAGACCGCCAACTTCTTCCGACTCATCAAGCAGGTTTCCGTCCCTCATTCTCCATCAATGATCAGCTTCTTCGACTCACCACTCTCATAACCAACCATTACAACTCCATTCAACCCTCGTGTCTTGTCCTATTCGACCTTGAGAAAGCCTTTGACAAGGTTTGGCATCTGGCGCTAATCTATAAGCTTATCAAATTTCAGTTTCCGCTGGCATACATTCGCCTCATTTATCATTTTCTTGTCTGTCGTATATCTTATATTTCCATTAACGAACAGCTCTCACATCCTATTTTTCCCATGTGCGCTGTTCCTCAAGGTTCCGCCCTTTCCCCACTATTATATATTCTTTTCGTTCCAGACCTTCCACATCTTCCTCCTGACGTCCATCTGTTTCAGTACGCTGATGATACAGCTTTCCTCGCACTTGGCAAAACTATTCACAACATCAATCATTCGTTACAAATAGCCATCAATCGCTTCACGCACTGGTGTTCTCAATGGAAACTAAACATTAATGGCACCAAAACCCAAGCCATTGTATTCATACCGCCCCGTAAGCGTACCAAGGTCCGCCGGAATCCATCTCTTTTGTCACTCCATGTTCATAATACAGCCATCGCTCCAACCCGAACCGTTACATACTTAGGCATACTATTCGATCATCATTTAACGTTGAAACCACATCTCAACCGTGTAAAAACTAAAGCTTACAACCGCCTCAATCTCCTGAAACGGCTAACAGGCACAACCTGGGGTCTCTCATCTCACATAGTTCTCAACACATACAAGGCCTTCCTCCGCCCAGTTCTTACTTACGGTTTTCCAGCCTGGATTTTCGCTCCTTACTCACACTATCAGAAATTAGCCATTTTTGAGAGACACGCTTTCCGCATCGCCTTCCACATTTCTCTCCCGAGTCCAACTCGAGATCTATATTCTTTAATATCATTTCCTACACTTACCTACCATCTCGAAACTCTCCGCCTCAAATTCATCACTCTACGTTACACACATCACCATCCTCTATTATTTGAAACTATGCATCATCTTGCACTCCAATCATCTCCTGCATGGTACTATTATACTCCACTTCACCTTCTCTTCACTTTATATTGTTACACAGTCCCTCCCGACCATCTCGATCTACAGATTCTCCAAGATTATCGTTTGCATATTCATCTACCGCATATCTTTCCATCATATGCACAGTGATTCCATTTTATTAACAGGGTTCACCATGTCTCCATTGGCCTAGAGCAGCCCCTAGGCAGAAGATAACCGCATTCGTACTTCTAACAACTCTTGTGTCGTGTTGTGGCGTCAAGTGCACCTCATCTCATCTTTCATTTTCATCATGATTTACGTATTGCCTACCTATACCTTCAGTTTCGATGGTTTCGTTTGATCTCTCACGCTTCCCATATTGTATATGTTCTTCACCTTTCATGCTATATTATATATTGTATGTAGTCTTATGTATCTTGTATCTCCTATATTATATTCTATGTAGTATTTTGTTCTTACGTATAATTGTGATTTATTTTCCAGTTTGCCTACAAGTATGTTTATGATCGCAAAGATCATAATGTCTTTCCACTAATAAGTTAAATGAGAAAGATAAATAAATAAATAAATAACAGCCCATAGCCCAACCACCCATACCTTCTTATCATAATGCTCCTCTCAACTCCCTTCCCTAAAAGAGGGTGTAGCCCTCTTAAAGGATGCTAGCCTCCGGCTAGCCTTAAAAAAAAAGCGTTGCTTGTCACAACTAAAATGTAATAATTATGCTCATTTTGATGTTTTGCAGAAACGGATCCGAGACTTGGGTGTTTTCACGGTTGTGCATTTGCTTCAATAATTGGGAAGGGGAGGGGAAAACATATTGTAACATAGATTTAGTCAGACAGTTAAATTATACTATTTATCTAAATTTGCTTACTGAAAGATTCCATATAACTTGTTTGGCGTGTTTTCTTGCAATAAGCTTAATAAAGCTTGCCATTGATGAGAATACGCTTATACTTGGATTGCGTTTGAGATAATTTGACTTGTGTTTAACTTGTGAAGACAAGCTTGCGCAAGCCTTGCCCAGATGTAACTAACTAGCTTGCCACAAGCTTGCAGCAAGCTAATTGGCTTGCATAGTATAGCTTGCGGCAAGCTAATTGACCTTGCCACAGCAAGCTTGTGGCAACTTGCAGCAAGCTTAAATTGCTGCCTGGGTAATAATAAGAGTGAATTTAGTCTTCTTACCCTTCGATTTAGAAATAAGGTCCGCTAGAATTGTATATTTAAAAAATAATAATATGTACTCAGAATTTTATAGAGTAGTTTGTTTTATTCGAAATGACATTCTTCCTGCAACTGTTTGGGTTGGAATTATTTGAGATCAAATCTTTAAATTTTACGACCCATGGTTATACCGACTAGGCTAAAGGACACGGTGATGATGAGAAATGAATGAAATGGTGGAATGAAGAAAGTGGGAAAAAACGGGAGAACCCCGAGAAAACCCAAGCACATGGTGTTTGTCCACCACAAAATTCACTTGGTGCGAGCTGGGGTCGAACCAAGGATCCCATGCACCAAAGGTGAACGCTTTATCACTGAGCCACCGCGGCCCCTCTGAAATTATTTATAGGAGAGAGTGACTACTTTATGAAAACTTGATATCGAACACATTTGTTTAAAAATACCAGCTTTTTGTGAAATATTGCTTAATATTCAGGAAAACCTAAGTCAATAAAATAATAATAATAATAATAATCTTAAATTAAAAACTCTCTGGACCTAGTGCATTGGCACAATTCCACGAATTAAAAAGAGTTTGTTTACTTCTCATGTAAGTGTAGAAGGACTTAATCCCTGTTGCTTTCAATATATGAAGAAAGTGTCCAACTGTCAAATGATATGCTACATAAAATGCCCTATGCAACATAATGTAATATAGAGTCATCATTTCAGGTTGTCTAAAGAACTCTTTCGTTTTAGCAAGAAAGGAAGAAAATAGAAAATACTCAGTTTTAACCTAGTAGAAAGTTTGCAGATTTAAGAGAAAATGCACAGAGTTGTTGGATATTAAATGTAGTTCGGATTAATGGAGTAAGACACCGTAGTTCATTGTATGAAATATACTGGGAGTGACCAAGCCATTGCCTATGGAAATATCGAAAGAGATACGTTAATGGTGTTAGTTACCAACTGTTGTAGAAATGAAAAATTTAAGGAAATCTCTAAAACTCGAAAATCACAGATCCAAATCGACTAACTGCTAAGTAAAACTGCTAAATTTGACTAAAGCAAAAAAAAAAGTCTTAATGACCTGTGTTACAGTTTCAGACACATCATTCTCATATCAAAACTACGATAGAAGTAAATTATGAATACAGGTGAATTTGCAGTTCTGGAATACCAACAAATGATTTTGATAGATGTAAATTTTGGGAAAACATTTTTATAAGGTTTTAGATTTATTTATTGGTTTGTTTGTTTATTAGCTTCTCCATGCCGTAAACGTCGCCAACACATAGTGGCCCACTTGCTGGTAAATGGCGATCGTCAATATAGCGACGCGTCGAAGGATTGCCGGTAGTGTGCCACTAGTGGCAGGGATTCGTCGAGTAGAAGCAGATATCTAGAATTGGGGATATTGAAGTTACCACCACGTAACAGCGAGGACTTCATTTTGATCCCCGCTCCTTTGATTTGTCACGGAGAATCGCAAAGGGACCAACACGAACTATCCCAATCATGTGCATGCGGTTATTATTATATATTACTTTTCCCTGACGAATTGTTATTATAAGGACAATACTTGAGCTCCGGGGGTCAAGAGTAACTCCTGCCTTTACGTCATGAAGTGAAAAATCTTGAGATGGGTGCGTATAATTGTATAAATTTAGTTGGCAACTGTCGCCGATCACTAGCAAGTGAATATGGGAGAACTATGAAAAAAGTAAATAGACGCTTGCCATTTTGTTATAAAATTACATGACGAGTGCATTTGATCTGATTCCAAACAGTTATCGTCAAATATACACGGTTAATGGAGCACTCTGATTAGAAATATTAAAAGTACTTCAACGATTTATCACTCTACAAGCTGTGTCTTCACAAGCGCCTCCGTGGCGAATTCGGAAGAACACGCACCTAATAACCCTAAGGTTGGTGGTTCACGCCCAGCTCAGGGCACTTTATTTTTACTTTTTTTAAAAATGTTTGTAGACTCACCTTAATGCAAAGGCGATTTAACGTATTTTAGGGGAACAATTTTGTGGTTCGTTGGCGTTCCGTCGCTTCTCTGCCAGTGGTGGTATAGTTTTCAAAACGGAAGTGGGACCAATTTTTGGCTGCGGGACCACCAATTTTTGGGGACATGTCGCTAGTTGCCTATCGGTAGTCCACCGACGCTTACGGCATGGGGTTGTCCCCTCACAAGTGAGGCAGATTGTAATCGACCAAGAGTGTTTGGGAAAAATGGGAAACATCTTCCGACTTCGACTTCTGAATAATCCGTTTAGGATCAAGTCGAATCAAGGCTGAGTCACGGGAAGGTAGAACAAGTGAGGCAATCTTTCCAAGCACTAAGCTGAAGAGCCTCTGTCTCATTCAAGACTTAGACTCTTCAGGAAAAGTAACAAGGTTATTACTTGTAATTTATTCTTTGAGTCAAAGTATTTTGCAATAAACCATCGTTTTGTAAGATATTTTTACGATTGTATACTATTAATTTCGACAATTGTACACATAATATAATTTCCCATCATGGATTTGAAAAAATCAAAGTTCGAACAAAGAAAGATCTTCGATCCACATGTCTCTTTCATTATTGACCCTTAATTTATTTTAGTCCTAGGCAAAGCGAATCGACGGGATGGCTCTAAGTGAAAACATTCATTTAGATGGTTAAGTAATCTGGAAATTCCTGCTGTTATTTCACGAAACACAACAAATCTTGACAAACAAAAACAATTTTGCTTACCAGGGGAAGGGAATAAATCATCTGCTTGCGTTTGCTTAACTAGGAAGAAGGCAAGGGCGCCGATCCTAGGGGGCTGGGCCCCCCAAAGCTCATGTAGGCCCCCTTTGTATTTATGAATATACAATATTTGGCATAATTTGAATGCAATTTGCCTTAAAATCCTAATATATATCGTCTGCATTTGAATGCCCTCCCAGAAAAAAAATTTACAGAGAAATCGGCGCCCTTGGAAGAAGGTCTAGTGAAAGGAATAAAAATGTGATAACGTAATGCTTGAACAACTCTATCTAATGGAGAAAAGTAAATTAGTATTCAACACTTCTTTCAATTTTAAGCATTTCAAAGATTCTCGTAATTTAGTAGCGTCCCGGATTTGCATTTTGAAGTATGGGTACTCTATCTATACCTTAACGTTTCAGACCACGCACTTAAGCCGCTTTGCCACAAGAGGCACATAGGAGTTTTTCTTTCGATTTCCTTAGGAATATTGAGAATGGTATGACTTTTAAAACTATGTTTAAAAAAAGAATACATATCGACACAATAAGATGATACCTAGGAAATATATTGAATTGTTTTTAATTTGTTCTCACGCTACCAAAACAGTATTTATTTTTTTTTTATTCCAGCCTTTTAATATAAGCATTTCACACTATTGTCTGTTCTAGGACAATACAATTCTAGTTCATGTATATGCTAGCTTTGGAAATACAGTAGAATTTCGCTTATCCGACATAAACAGGCAGTCAGAACGCTGGATAATATGGATGTGTTAAGAAAAGACCTGTTAAAAGTAAAACTTATGATATAATTTTACATATTACACATCTAATAATAATGTTTTATAACAAATAACTGCACTGCACTGAATCAGGGACGTATCCAGCGTGAGGGCCTGAGGGCTGTCCCCCTCCGAAACTCAAGCACTTTTTAATAAACATGCTTTTACCTTTTTGAGATTCTTTTATATCAGTTTACTAATAGTCAGTGTCCAAACTTTGGGCAATGTGCTGTTGTCTTGTTATAATTCTAAGAACATACATTAATGCCATTATACCATTTGGAATTAAAGAACAGGAATTAAATAGGATTAACATTTTGTTTCCGTTCTGTTTTTAACTTTAATATATTAGAACGATACACTCAATGTCTTCTTGCTATTTTTGTTATGTGATATACGTAGCAGACAGTTTTCTTTAGTTACATTTCTCTCGAAAATATGTTTCATTTTGTTTGTGCTATAATGCAGTTTCCAAAGTAAACCGGTTTATAAATGAAAAGTAGGAAAAAGTTTAAGAGAAATACAGAACTGTTGCATTATTATTATTATTATTATTATTATTATTATTATTATTATTATTATTATTATTATTATTATTATTATTATTGATATTGATATTTTTAAAACATTAGAATTACGTGCTTACGAGGATTCGTGTTGGGCCCCCTCCGAATAGAAAACCTCGATACGTGTCTACACTGAATGATAGATGTATGAGTCAACGTGTAGACGGGCGCGCTAGGCGAAATACTCCAGAGCTTGAAAAATAGATTAAGACCACAACTTGCAGTTCTTCTTGCCGATTGGTGCTTTCTGCAATGATATATCGGATCATACGGTATGTGTAACAAAGGATGGTCGGATAAGCGAGACAATGGTGTATTGGTGTTTCACGCACCTAAACCTGTAAAATGTTTGTATAAACGATTATCTTTCACTCCCTAGCTAAATTTGTGGGTATGATCACACACCTTGCCTCATAAAATATAGTCTTATAAAGAAAAAATATTTTTTTAGCTAAAAGCTAAAGGGAAGTCAACTCCAGTAATTTACTTTAGTTTTTTTTTTTAATAATGGCAAACTAGTCCATTTCATCACGATAAATCACGTTTGATATTAAAATGTCTTTTTCTGTCCGTATATATCCTTTACATTTTGTTGGAGACAAAATTGTTATTTTCCCAAGGAAACAGGGTGAGAGAAGCTATACAACAACATGAACTGAAAACAATAGCTATTACCAATAATACTGTAGTCCTGGATATCAATAAGTTGTCCTTAGTATATTGCTTCGGTTCTTATTAACATGAAAATTATAATGTTTTGTAAAAAAAAAAAAAAAAAAAAAAAAAAAAAAAAAGAATGGGATAGGATAGGATGGGATCCGATGTGGTGTCAAAGTAATAAAATAACTACGAGTCGCCACTCTATCCACCTAACCACAGAGGCTACGTTGTGTTTGTTCTTTTTTCTTAAGAAATAATCTTCATAACCATGGTGCGTATCGCTTCGAACCTTAACATAAGAGGTTTTCTGTTTAATTCTATATTTTCGTACGACATCTTAGTTACAGAAGCTAATTTATATTTGGCAGGCAATCTACACACTAGGTTTTAACCAATAAATGCAACATTTTAGTTCAGTATCCAGTTCCTTGATCCATCTCCTCGACTTCCCTACTGAATTCCCTCCGCAATCGTGCTGTACTACTGAAAAAATCCCTAGAAATCATCGTTGCCAGTATACACAAAACCGAGCATAATTTTGTTTTTTGTTTATATTTTTATATAAGGTATATGAAAGGCACATACAACAAACCGTCTGTTTAGATTTTATTTTTATTTTTATGTTCATTGAAATTTACACATGTGGTTTAATAAAAAGTGTCATATTTTATGCAAAAGATGTTATACTCCGCTGTTAGTTTGAATCCAGTCTCTGTGATATGATACCCTTGTGTATGCAGAAGGTGCACCACTTGCACATCCTGCATCACTGCCGAAAGAAGTTATACCAACTTGAACGCCATCAACCACTAATGGACCACCACTGTCACCCTAAAATGAAAATAACGAAAATAAATTATTATATAACAATACATATTCAACTACCAAATCAGTATTGATATTATCATAGTATAATGTTAGACTTATGAAACGCACTTATTGAAATATCAAAATATATCTCTTCAGCTTACTAGCTAGAAACGATATCATAGTTAGATAGGTATTTTATCTAGCAGTGTTAGAGGGGAGAAAGGTGTAGTTTGGAACGATATACACTGCGAGAATGGAACTTGCATAACGGGCTATGCATCCACTAATTGGACTGAATTTGGAACCAACGCTATTAGTAATTCTCGTAGTTTGTAACCTTGGTGGTGCATAAAGACCTGAAACCAAATCACAAACTCATTGCACGCTCATTCTATGGAATATAGTTATTTATTTGGTCTTCTTTTTATTAAAAATGTCAGAAACAACAAAAGAAAATAATAGTGGTATTGAGAGCTGGCAAGTTATCGTTTGGTCGGCGGAAGCTCCCAGGTGATAACTTGAGCGTCGACGTTATTGAGAAAGGCATGGCTTTCGCCTTGAGTCCTGGTTCTGGTTGCCCGTAGCTTCCACCTTCCTGTGGTTCCAGTGTAGCGTGGTTCGAAAACAGTTCGGTTATTAAATGCAAAAATAATAAAATTTTATACTTTTAATAATAATCTGTCCAAAGAGTGTTAATAGTTATTAAATAAGTTTTGTTCTTCTTTTCGAGTTTAATGAAATGGGTCGCTTGGATGATCTTAGTGGGCTGCGAGGTCTTGATTTCTTGTTGCAAGTTGTGTTACAAGCTTCTGTTACTGAGTTGTTTTGCCTTATTTTGTGTTTTCTTGCTTAAAATTAACTTCACTTCTGGCTTTTGATATAATTTTTGGTTATTTTGACCTTTGTTGAAAGTTTTTGTTTCTGCAAAGCTGCCCACTTAGACCAATCAACTTTACTTGTTAATTGGTATGTAGTTCAGGGAGCAAAAGGCCAAAGAAGAGATGTGGAGGAACAAAGTTTTTAAAAAATTGGAAAGGTAAAACTACGGAATAAAATTCGGAATTAAAAATCATTTTAAGTGACCTACTTTGACTGAAAATGTGGTTGTGCTCGTTTTTGCTATGTGACTTTTTTTTAAGAAACAGGAGTGCGTTTGTGAAGTAGTTGTTCTAGTCGATTATCTGCTTGTTTTTGGAAATTCTTGTCTCGTTGTTTGCTGGTTTGGTCTGTGTTTTTTTATCTTGGATTTGATTCCTTCTTACAATTATTCTTCACAATTTGAGAACGTGTAGTATGATCCAATATTCTATTTTTTCCTTCCCTTTAGATTTAAAAAAGTATTTTGCTATTTTTTGGTCATCGGTTTAATTTTTGCCAGAAAACGCGAGTAAGAGCTGTCAATACAGCATTCAACGACAGTGTCGCTAAAGTGAATAGTTTAAATAATTAATCTAATATACAAGATAAAGCAGATTAGAAATATTATGAAAATTGTGTTTACACTCGAGTCAATTATTTTAGGGTAACAATTTGCCGTTACTTAAGTGTATGATCCAAGTTTTATTATTTCTATGAATTGGATGGTAATACTACTTTTAGTTGTAAATATGTATATAGCTGAAAGAGGAAAGTAATATAACTAGACAATGTATATGATGATGATGGTGACTTAGAATTCCAATTTTAATCAAATTGTTAATTAGGATATTTGTATTGTATTTTACCATATTTTAACGAAACACAAACATAAATCAATAACACAATATACATAAGTATAACAATGAGAAGTTATGTTAGCCATGTACTTTATTCCATTACATATTCAGTTAAAGTAGGCTACTTACCGTTGTTTTTAATTCCGAATTTTATACTCATTCCCTGTTTTTACCTTTCCAATATTAAATCTGTTCCTCCAGATCTGTTTTCGGCCTTGTAATTTACTCTGTACTTTATTCCTAGAAAGTTCTTTATTGTTTCCGCTAGACACTTACAGTATGTAATATTTAAAAAAAATACGCGTATTGTGATGAGAATTTAAATATGTTACATATGTTTGAACTGTTTAATTTTCTTGGTAAAAATATCAAGCATGCCATTTCCATAACATGTTTTCTGCACACCTGATTATAGCCTTATTAACACTTAGAACAGAATGGAATGTTAGAAACTAATAATTAGTGATGGAAAGATTTTGAATTCACTAGTATGACTCCT
Source organism: Thermobia domestica (assembly GCF_964235325.1). NCBI lineage: Eukaryota > Metazoa > Arthropoda > Insecta > Zygentoma > Lepismatidae > Thermobia > Thermobia domestica. Next base: position 172,552,502 of record NC_137458.1, read on the forward strand.
TTCACAAAGGAGAAAACACACTGTGTCTAACCTTCAGCATTATTTGTGACTAACATACAACTTCACTTACAGCTTAACATAAAGGTACAGACAGAAACACAAGTATCCACCTAAGTGCCGTTCATTCTAGCTTAGGAATGCATTATCATAATGATAACTAAAATCTGAGAAAAGTAAATCACTTGTAATAAATAATAGTGTTACAGTTTCTGCAATGTATCTGTGTCTTTACCAGACCCGCTATCTGAATATGTACCAATTATTATTTACTAAAACTGATTTGCTTTGGTCAGATTTTATTTACAAAATCCAATGGATTGTTAATGTCCTTACATTCTGAAAACGAAGAATACCGAAGAACAAGATTTGTTTGATATTCTTTGCATCGATGGTGGAGTGACTCAATTTGAACATGTCTCTGTTTATTTTTTGAAATTATTAACTACATAATAATGCTATCCTTCAAGAATATTCTTACTGTATACCGTATAACAGACTGTTGTTCATTAAGAGATCTTTACGTTCCGGAAGATTCATATAAATGCTAAAAATATTTTAATGATCATTGTAATAACTTGGTATCATTTCATTAAGATCTTGCTGTATTACAGATCAAAACTGAGGGATCCTCACGTTTCGGAAATACGTAAAGTATCCTCAGCTGTCTTTGATTGTAATAGTCATAATAACTTACGAACCCTATTGTAAATTATAGTGAAAGTAAATTCCTTTGTTGTTCATGACTATCTATGAGGGTTGGGTTCCAACTCATTAAATTGTGGGTTTATTACTTACCAAATCACATTCAGTGACTGAATGTTCATTTATCTTATTCATTTGTGACTTAAGGGTTATTTTATCAGTCTTCCAAATTATGGTGAAAGTTTAAAACGACGTGATACAGCCTTCTAAGTTACTATTTCTAACCTTAAATAAAAGTTATTGAAATGTGTTAAAGTGCTGTTCCAGATGCTTATACATTTTCTAACTCCGTACATGCACTTAAAAGAATTACTGTTATTGGAATCCGCAAATGACGGAGATTTGTGCTCTTTAATCTGCATTTTCTGAAAGTTAGTTCATATATAATGTGATAAATAGTACCAATTTCTAAATATTTCAATTTGTATAGGTTATAAGAAATATATACCATTCTAGTACAATTCGTTTGAATCATCCTTGGTTTACTAGTTATCATATGATATGTGCTTATAAGCTACTTTGTTTTTGTTTAGTTTAAGTATATCCTAAATGTTATTAAGCGGAAATTGGAAAGCTTTCTCTTTGAGAATATAGCATTTATAATACAAAAAATGTTAGTCTGTACGTGAGGTTAATTACTAATAATATATGGCCAAGCTAATAGGTGTCACTACCCAAGTTATATTCCTAGCTGATACTAATAGACGACGCTAGCATCTAGCCAATTTGCATATTATAACCATTGTTACACTTATAAGCTACTTTGTTTTAGTTTAATTATTTCATAATAGGACAAAAGCCTAAACCATACTCAGATTTGATCATTAACATTTGTGTATTTCTACAGCAATTCTGTATGAAAATTTCATTGCTTTCTTAACTATAACATTTCAATATATATATATATATATATATATATATATATATATATATATATATATATATATATATATATATATATATATATATTGGTAACTGTATAATACTGGTCCTGAACTTGAATGTTCTTTGCTATGTATTACAAGATAAAGAATGAATTAGATTTTTAACTAATCAAGATTTATCCTCTAGTTTACGGAGGGTAGAAGTCTCGGGCACAAGTCCTAGCAATAAAATTAATGTTACATTGCGAAGTTACAGTTTAACTACTTACATTGCAGGGGCTCTTTCCATCTGGAGCTCCAGCGCAAATCTTGCTTTCATCGATGATGTCTCCATAGGACTCAGCACATTCATCGTTGGTAATAATGGGTAACTCTACGTATCTCAACTGTGGACTAATGCTGAGAGCATCTACAAAATACGCATAGTTGATCTCGTGAATTGGAAGAACAAATGCATAAACAAAGTTACTATCAACGATCTATGGGAAAATTTAGAGTATTCCCAAAACTTTCGAAGTTAACGTTAGTTCAAAATTTACAAATCACAGAAATTTTATATATTATATTGGGTTAATATTGTGTCATTGTTTCTCATAACGTATTAATATATGAGATTCCGGCATCAAAAGTTAAATATTGTAAGAAAGTGACGCAACTTCACATAGCTTAGTTTAACTAAATGGCACTCAAATCAAGTAAAACCTTTATATATTTGTTTTTAATTTCCAAAAATAATAGTTGTTATGTTAACCCGAGAAAGCCCATGCTAATTTTACCCTTAAAAAGCAGACGGGGTGCCTCTGAGACTCCCTGCTGCATATACAAGCTACCTGAACCCAGCGCGACCATTTGTATTTTCCATCATTAATAGGAAAGGCTAGTCACTACTTTGCTATGAAATCATTTGTCAATGGTAATAAAAATAAACAGTATTAAACAATTAGAAAAGTACATACTTCAATAGGAGTCTCAGAGGCACCCCTTGGGCCTTTATGTTAGTATAAAAAACTAATTTTGTCTGAGGTAAAGTAAAAAAAAGTGCTTAGGAAACGCAATCAGAGGGTGTATTTCAAAGATATAGAAGAATTCTAGAGCGCAGGAAAAAGAACGAAATACCTATTAATAATAATGGCAGTAAAAGTAGACCAGTGTGCCTCTGAGGCACCTTTTGGGCCTTTACGTTAGTATAAAAAGTAACCCTATTTTTTCTGAGCTTAGGAAACGCAATCAGAGGGTGTATTTCAAAGAGATAAAAGAATTCTAGAGCGCAGGATACGGCACGAAATACCTATTAAGAAAAATGGCATTAAAATTTGACCAGGGTGCCTCCGAGGCACCCCTTGGACTGTCTCGGGTTAAAGACACACATATTCAATTTGTGTATTAAACATGAAATTGTTGTATCCAGACTAATTATTTTCTTCTGAAAAATATTAAATTTCCATTACAAACTACTAAAACCGTATGTGAACATTAAAAGATGAAAATTGTATCTGTGGATCAACTATGTCATCTAAGACACATTTGATTATGAGTTTTCTTCATGATTATCAATAAAAGTAAAATTCTGCAATCAAAATTTGATATAGATTAACTGCAAAACTCTCTCAAACTTCTTCTTGTTTCTTGAAACACGTAATTGCAAATTTTTAAAGAGAAATGTCTTTTGACGATAAATTTTAAATAAAGCAGTTTCAAATTTAGAGTTCAATCCTATTCGAGTTTTGAGTTTTTTACAAGAGAGAGAATAACCAGTATGTTTACTAGTTTGCAAAACTATAATCATAAAAGTCGTAAATGAGATTAGAAAAGTCACTTTGATTTTTTGGAATTGAAATAAAGAGGAAAATTACAAGCAAACTGTGAATCCCATTTTTTTAAAAATCTAAAATAAGATTTAAAATGATTTTACCATAAAATATTATGATTATACGAGGTTAATAATGAACATAATATTCTTAATGGATATAATTACTGTATATATGTAATTCCAAAAGTGTTCTACTTTCTTAGAATCCTATTTATATTGTCATGTAGGATAAGGTTTAATAACTCTAATAATAGCAGTAATTAAACAAGGAAGAAAACTAATTTTACATCTAGATTCTTAAATTTTACTTGAAATGTACCATACACCATTGTTATGGGTATACCTAGCTTTTGCGAAGTAGGTATTCATCTGATAATTATTTGATTTTTTTAGTTAAAAACACACAATTCAATTTCTTGCACCGTGATTCAACTCTTTTTTATATGATTCTGTTGTTTGAATTGAAATGCAAACAATTGTCAGTTCATTAGGATTATCTTTATCAGGGATCACTCATTCCCATTTTCATGTTCTTACCGACTTCTAATTCTTATACTGCTTTTAATTTTGCTCTTTTCAGTTCAATTATGATCATGTAGCTTATGTCGTTAATCAGAAACTAAACTAAAAATCTCCTAGATAGGAAGGAAACTAAAATCGAGAGATAATACACGTGAGTAAAAGTATTCAACTTTCTATAAAATACTTAAGTGACACGAGGTTTAAAAACTTTTTCTTGTTAGTGCGCACAACATCTCAACTATTTTTGCATTAATTTTCACATGCTACATAATAGTTGTACTTACCGTCAGAAGGTTTACCCCATCCACTTTCAATAGCTGTGGAGCCTACATAGTCGTTTGATCCGCTTGCGAGGTCAACAGTAGCGATGTAATCTATGTAAAATATGTATTTAAAATTACAATACGAATATATATTGTTCAAAGCATATATATAGAACATGTTGTCGAGCTTAATAGTATCATTAAAATTTAAAAAAACAACGGAAAAGTGCAGTTTCATTGCAGTTAAAAAGTAAAATTATGGATACAGCTTCACATTCAGATGTTCTTAGCAAACATTATTTCCATTTGTGATAATATTGTGAAGAAATAATTGAAAGACAAAATCATCTGATAAATACTAATGTTGTGTACATCGTTATTAGATCCACATCAACTGATTGCTCACGTATCGATTGATAACACCGATCAACGATAATCGATGATCAGTCAACGGTTATGTAGGAACTGGTTATATTTCTATTTTTATTTCTGCTGTAAGTGCCTCTGTCCAAATATATGGACAATGACGAAACTTCCATTATTGAACCATTATTGACTGAACTTTATGGGATCATGGTCCAATTTATTCAGTTTCCACACACACACACACACACACACACACACACACACACATATATATATATATATATATATATATATATATATATATATATATATATATATATATATATATATATATATATATATATATAGATTGATAGATAGATAGACAGAGAGAGAGAGAGAGAGACAATAAGATCATGGAGAGTTGCTGCATTGGCACATTACATTCTTATTATAACATTCAATTTTTTTTACGCTCATCTTCTGAATTTGAACACTAGGTTATAAATAGGCCACTGACAAAAGTTGTTGAATATCTATTGCACGCTTTCCATACTATAATGTTCTGCAACTACGAATTACTATATATTCATCTATATCTAAAAATTCTGATTGTGAAACTCCATGCATCTTAGGAATATATAATATAAGTAGATTATTTTCAATTTTATTCGATTGTATACTGTGTTTCCAAGAGAGCTATAATCGTGTAATTTAAATATTTGTGACTAATGCTTATCCTTGTAATTTATGTGAAATGTTTCGCATTCTACTATTCTACACTGTCTTTCTGCACCTCTTGTCATATTCTTTAGTATCATAGCGCAGTCCATTTTTGCTTGGTGTAGCCTATAGTGGACTCTAATATATATATTGTATTAAAGAAGAAGGTACTTGAACTTTTGAGTAGAATCATAATAAAATGTGTATATTACATATAGATAAAATATTTATGATGTCTGAAACTATACAGTGTGACATACTACGTTTCGCAATTGACAGACATAGACGTCTGTTAGAATTGGTTCCTGACACATATAAAATGGAGTAATGTTCACAAGTAAGCGAGCTTAATGCTGCAGATTGGCCTTAAAGGTGATGATGATAACATATTCTTACAATACAATTATACTAATTTACAATGCCTCTAAACGAAAGGCTTTAAAATCATTCTGGATATGCACTAATTATGTGTCTCCATAAAATATTTATTTGATTACCATTTATAACGAAACTTCAAAGAAATGGTAGTTCAATAATCATCAGCATACAAATATAATTCAAAATACAGTGTTGAACACACGTTAGTTTCACGCCTACAGCCCACGGTTAATGATGCACTATTTTTGCACTTGTGTTTTTAACACTGTATTATGATTTATCATTAGCATGCTATGTACTTGAAATGATTTACCATTTGCATTTGTTAACTTTTTTATGTTTTCTGTACCATGTATAGTTTCTAATTTTATTTATAATTAAATTACATTCTTTCAATGTCATGCTGAGTATGGAAAGAATTACTATTTCTTTTTACTTTTGTTATGACTTTTGATTTTCTTTTGTGTATCATCAAGAGGACAATCAACGTTAACTATATTCATTTAGGCATTTATAAACATTATTGCATTATGTTAATGTAGCACTGCCGCGCTTATGTGTGCCCATTACTCACAGTGCGTCATTGAAAATTAAAGGAACTGTAGAGAAGGGATTGGAGAGCCTGCGACTAAAATTCTGTTTAGAAAGTGTGTAATTCCTACCAAAATACTCGCTTTAATCAAGGTTATATACGCTCTTAAGAGATGGACTGGAGGTCATAAGCGTGTTATAAGTTTGAGCTAATTATCGCTCTTAGTGTAGGAAAATATTAAAGGAAATATTTAAGACAAATTTTTCACTACAATAGAGTTTAGTTGTCAATGTAAAAGAAACATAGGTCATTATTGGTAGTTGGTTTGATCCTGTTCATATGTGACATTCTGTACATCAGCTATTATAAAACATATGCTGGGTTCGGACACCAGAATCTGTGATATTAAAATTGGAAATAACTTGAAAAACATCCAACTAAAAGTTTAATCCCAATTAATCATTGTAACCTATAGTGCCTATGACCAAACACACTGCTTTCAGGTGTAATTTAGTTATCACATGGCCTTCTATATCCATTATTCCTGACACAACAAAATTGAAATTGATATATCATAATTCAAACAATTTCACAATAGTCTTAACAGGTAGAATCAAAAAACAGAACCCCCACTGGGACTCGAGTTCTATGTTTGAGTTTTTATATACTTTTATCCTTGATACAACGAATAAATGCCGAAATTTTTGGTTGGTGTTTGTTCATTTTGAGTCTTATACACAGATGTTTGCCCTTTCAACATAAGTAATAGAAACTTCGTGAGTTGCAATTTAACTTTTGTGAACAGAAATTGTGCTTGCTAGTGAGAACTAAGAAAGCCTAAGGAAAGTCGTGCACTATTAGAGAAACAGTGTACGAGCAAGTTGTAGTAATAATATACAGTAAATACTAACCGAAGAACTTCTGTTTATCTCTTGTACTTTAAAGAAAACAAAACCACATATCACATGTACGATCTGTATTTAAATGCAGTTTCTTTTCTTGTAGGTTGTGTGTATTATTCAAAGTTGTCTGAGAATTTATTTATTTTTATTTTTTTGTTTGACACTTACAGGCGAGACAAAACGGTATGAATATTTTCTTTTATCATTACGAAGTGAAACAATGAAATCATTTATAGTAAATTCAATATTATGATTAATTGATCAATTGAAAATAAGATAACTTACTGCTGAGAGTTGCTGGTCTTCTGAGCTTGATAAGAGCTATGTCATTGCTAACGGTGTTACGATCCCATCCTTCATGAACAACTACTTGAGTTGAAAGTATTATCTCTCTTCCTTCCTCTATCAAGGATTCCACATTCTGAGCTCCTATGTAAACCTCAGCTAGAAAAACTCTGAAGAAGAAAATAACATTTTTATTTATTCGATCCCATATTTACGATTGTGTTTAAACAAAAATCAAACTAATACTTCAGTTAGAATAATATTTATTTTATTGTGAGATTCAAAAACTGCCCTTATATTTTTTATATTATATTCTCTTTGTATTTTTGTTTTCGTACGCACAAAGCGTTTTGGTATACAACCTTTACTCTCATACCTATTCCATCTATCAAAACAAAATTTGGTACAGTCATTTCTCATCCCATATTTTTCGAGATACATTTAAATTATGTGCTCTTATCCGGGGCCATTCCAGAAGGTCTAAGGGGCCGCGGTGTCTCAGTGGTAGAGCGCTCACCTCTGGTGCTTGGTGTCCTGAGTTCGATCCCAGCCCCCGCCAAGTGAACTTTGTGGTAGACAAACATCGAGTTCGTGGGTTTTCTCAGGGTTCTCCCGTTTCCTCCCACTTTCTTCATTCCACCATTTCATTCATTGTTCATCATCACCGTCTCCTTTAGCTCCAGTTTATTATTTTATTTTCGAATCCTTGCAAATATCTTCGTGTTTGTAATAATAGTTTCAAGCCAACAACACCACATTGTCCCTTACCACATGTTGCTGGCACCAAGTTCTCATAGCCTTAAAAATTCTGTCCTCTTACAGAAGAGACGAAAATTTCGAACAGTTCGATAGCCACCTTTGATTTCAAAAAAATTTGATATGGTGGAGAACAATCTGTTTGATACCAATGAATATTCATTGACTTACGACGAAAGGTTCGACATAAACAGTAATTGTTCTAACTATCATCGCTTCTAAGGTAGAATTATAACGGGTTCAGTAGTCGTCTTCAGGAATTAAAATAACTGTTATTTGTCACAGCCCAGCTGTTATTTGCTTGAAGGAAGATAATATTTAGATACTTGTAACTTAGCTATCTGCTTTACCTGCTACATAATATACAGGTCATGATGCTGTCGATGTAATAATTCCTCTAGTCTGTGACCTCCATTCGCGGCCTACTAACGTTGTAAACAGTTGCAATGCAAGCTTTCTTTCCTCGCCCGATCCCTTTTTGTTGTATATTACCCTTGTTGAGGACAATTTGATTCAGCTTTAAAATTAACCTCAGTCATTGCTGTTAATTTAGGAGTACTCAATGCATAGCACAACCTATGAAACTCTTATGTGCACTGATTAATTTGACCTGTCAGAGGACTTAATTCCTTCATGCGAGTGGTATGATGGTCGTTCTACTAATTTTCCTACTGGATCCACTATATGCATTGACGTTTTTCTGTGCATTACTTTTCTTCGAGCTTCCTCACTTGGAGAGTAAATCCAGGTCTCTGTGGCAGCCACCATATTGCAGTGATCACTGAAGATCTGCCTATTAATTATGCATACTGACTTCCATGATTCAACTTGAAGAGTGCTGATTGATCAACATTCCAGCAGCTCAGTGAATTTCATCCTGCTAATGATAACAATGTACTTGCTGCCGTAGATCTATTTCAGCAAATGACCATCAAGTTTGCCTTCGGTTCCTATGGTTTCGTTCCAGATATAATTTTAGTCCAAAAATTGTTTGAGATTAATTTCTTTTTAAATGATAATGAAAATACAGTATATATATATATATAAATCACATTTTTAAAGATTTTGAACAAAGCTTAAACTTAACGCTTGTTTAATTGTTCAAAGTATAAACTCTTTGCAACTGTAATTTCAGTTTCGTAGTTATAGTTCGACATATTAATTCCGTGTTAAATTGAATTCACATTTAATGGCAGTAACATCTCGTCACTTCTCTTTCAAATGTTAAAGCTGGTTCATTCAGGGTTTCCTAAGAGATTGAAAACGTCGCGTCTGATGAAGTAAGTAAGAAATTCAGATACCACCATTTGCTTTTCCTCTGGATTTTTTTTGCAAGACTTGCTCGTTGTACATGTTGAACTCCTTTATCGTTGTTTCCTGGGCTTCTTTGATGATTTCCATACTGCAACCAGCACATATGTAATTACAGTGCGATAATTTTCTACATATATTTCGTGATCAGTATATATAGCTTGTAGTACAATTTTCAATCTTTTAGTTACATCAACATCGATACCATAAGTTTCTCTTGACATTTGGCGAAATGTAATCAAGTCCAGAGTACATTGTAATTAAGTTCAACTATCAAAGTTATGAAAAATGATTCAATGTTCATACAGTACTCTCAGTGCATGGTTAAATTAACACTTTTGAAGCATCATAAGAACTGTTGATAATATCTAAGATATGAATCGTTTAAGCACTGAAAGGGACTTCAAAGACTACTTTTAAATATGAAATAATATATGCCAAGATGACCAAAAACTGGACTTTATTCCCTTTTGCAGTGGGTTTACTATTTTTTTATTTGCATAGAGGCGTCATAAAATGTTGCTACCTTTGGTGCATCCAATCCTGGCTTCGTGATATCAAAATGAACATTTTTGTCTTGAATTTGCCTTGAATGAGAAGGTATTGAAAGAATACAAATATGCGTAGTTTCTGTTAGCTTTTTCTTGAACAAACATATATTATACAAAATGGCTACACTTTTCTTTCTAGCATGAAATGCACAGCTATAAAAGAAATCTCAAACAAAGAAAAATGTGTATGAAAATTTTCTTCTTTTAACGTTCTGTTTTAAATTACTAGAGGAAAATACGTGGAATTACATTACACGATAATTAAAGTCAAAAAACGATAATTTAAGTTAGTATGAAGACGACTTTAAGCGGAAATATCACTAAAAAGATGTAATGGAATATGTGCACTGGAAGCTTGTTTCGGAGGACGCACTTAAAAACAGTGAAGAGCAATAACAATAAAAACTACAACATTTAGACATGCTATGCAAGTCATGCACATGCTTCTTATATTCAACCATGCAGAGCTATATACTACGGACAATCATTAATATCTGTCATGCTTTCCTTCGATGAGTTTTGGAATTTATTGTCTGGGTTTTGTCAGAAATCTAAACGTTTGGTTCCACTGTGCGTAATCGTATTTGATGTTGATCTGCAGAAATCTGTGAAGGTATTCTGGCTTCTCAAAGTGTTCTTGTACTTTAATCACATTTAATAGTATCTTTATGAATTTCGCATTTTTTGTGCCTATGCTAGATATTTCATTAAGTTTTCGAAGTGTCAAAAGTTGGAAAAAATACACAACGTCTCTCAGTAGTCATATCTTTCTCACTGCTATCTTGTGTTGGATTCGAGCCCTTAGTGCCCAACGTTCCAGTACTAGTATCGCTATTCTAACAGGGAACAGAGTTCCGAAGAATAATCCGGCAGATGTAGGCAACATACTAGACCGATACTTGTCATCTTTTCTCTAAATCTGCGTACGATTTGGCCAAAATTTAATTAACCGTCTCCCGAAAATTCGGCTAGCTTGTGATGCTTCTAGCACTAGTCCATTTCCTAGTCTTCTTGCACAAGCAAAAGAACCATCGTTATTCTATCGTTGTGAGAGATTTACCACAAACTATACAGTTAATGTGCGATGTATTTCTTACCATCCCTGTAACTTCTTCTTCCATGGTAATAAGATTTACTACCTATATATAGCACCTCCTTGAGCTTCGTGTGCATCGTATTTCGAGCCATGCGAAAGCCTCAGTACTGACGAATTTCAGACACCGTCTCTTTGCTTGCTATATGTTTTCTTTTCTAGAATGGATATTTACTCAGTCTTGACCTTTGTCTAACGCCACACCTTTAACAGTATTCAAGCAATCAGAAATTTCAGCTTAAGTTCGGAACGTCAACAAAACAGTACTCCGACTTCAGTGTGCTGTATACGGTTAGTTCCATAGAAGATAATTCCGTTGCTGTGCCTTTGTCTCGAAAAGAATAGTTCAGGATTTAGTTTGTATCGGCTGTGTTCAGTATTAACTGCTGAAGTAACAGGAATTAGGCTTGTTCTTAGACTGGTCTTCAGGTTTTGCTACTTCGTACACTTAGATCTAAGCCAAGGGTACTTACTTTTTAACATTATTAATAATTTACAACAACAGCAATATACCTAGGTATTAAATATGAGTATAAAACTGTTATTGATCTTCTAAAATGAAATACTGTAATATTAGCCTATACACAGTGATTTGGTATCACCATAACGATCCAAAATGTGAATAAAAGATGAATCTTTATCATGAAAACTACATGATCACGTAAGATGGCAATAAATGTTATGTTGAGTCCGATAAAACTACTTGGTATTATTCCTTTAGAATTATGACATTATGAGTTTAACTCTATTTTCCTTTGATTTCTTACTGATTTCTTGTTGTTTTAATCGTAGGGTTTTGTTTATTAATATGTTAAACATGAAAATCAGGGAACGGCGCTAGTGCTAGCAAAGATACAAGTGCTTCTTGATGGATGCAATTTATTGAAGATAAAGAAGAACATAAATATGTAGTATTGTTTATCACCCTTTTTACGCAAATAAAGAAATAGCATGTCGATGTGTTTGTAGTATATCATGCAAAGACTTAAGTTCGTCAGACAAGAGCAGCAGAAACCAAGACGTTGTTAAAAGATACAGGCTGCCGCATTAAACTGCCTCGACCTAATTTCTTAAACTAAATCACTTTATACTGTAGTTGCTACTAAGACATTATTTGTGAAATGCAGATGAAATTGGGAAGCGTTTTCTACAATCTTCATCCTCAAAAAACCTCCCCAAATGTAAACTAGCCTTTCAGGATAATTCCATAAGAAATAATTTACGCAACATTATAGGTTATATGAAATATTTATATGTGAAATGTGAACAATATTGGCTAATGCGTTTTTTGAGAAAATCAGCTTATAGAACTAGTAAAAACCCAAAGAGGGAGAAACACTTGTGGATCGTCGCACTTTTTGACAAAATCAATCGCAAGTCTCTCCCCTAAGAATAAACTATTTCTTTTGAAATTTTCAGGACGAATGAGTTATGGAAGATTGTTAGGTTATTATGAAATATGAACAAAATCACCTGAGTCATTTTTCAGAAAATTGACCAAAAAACTCAACCCAGAAATAAATTATCCCTTCTGGATTATTTCAGAACGAACAAGTTGTGTTATATAGCCAGGTTAATAACGAAATATATTTGTGAAATTTATACAAAATCGTCTAAGTCATTTCTGAAAAAACTTCAAAACAACTCATCACCAACAGTAAACTATTCTCTTTGGATTTTTTTTCCCAGAGAAATGACTTACAGTACAGTATAACTTTATTAATTAAATATGAAGCATTGTATACAAATGAAGTTGCTACTGCAGTTTTCGAGAAGATAGCCATCTTTCATTTACACTCTTCAGTAATCTAGCCTTATTTCTGGGGGTAGTAAGAAAAAGTACAAAAAAACTCCTAGAGAATTCTATTAGAGCCTTAATTTTAAAATTTAATGCGGAAAGTTGGACGGTATAGCCATTCGGCAAGTAAACCTATTTAGATTGGGACGAAAGGCGGATAGATTTTCAACAATCATTTTATAGGTAGTAGGAGCTATGAAACGTGTAAACCCATTAAAATCTTCTATTGGATTGTTTTCATCATGTTCTCTCCTATCGTAGCTCGATAATCAAAAAAATGGAAAAGAAAAAGTTATAGATGTCAAGACATATTATCAGAGAGTACGAGAATGTCCTAGTGCAAGGGCGCCGATTCCAGGGGTGTCGTTTCCCCCCCAAAGCTCATGTGGGCCCCCGCATTGTATTTATGATATATAATATTTGACATAATTTGAATGCATAATTTGTCTTAACCCACTAATCCCGAGTGTGTCACATTGATTCTTGTTGGCCTTATAAAGTTAGTTTGAAACGTTTTACACAAATACCATAATTGTACTTTATAAGCCACACATAAAACCTTGTAGCAAGCTTTGTTTCGTTCCTTTTGTTTAGGTTTTAGCAATTTTATTCAACTTTTCTTGTCAGTAGCTGCATGCGGCTCATGGAGTTCTCGAGCGCCTTTCAGTTTCCGGATATATTTTATTTATTCCTATGAAAAGTAAGTACTTAACTCCCTAATAATTTATTTTTCCTGTATCTAAAAGGGGCAATAATTACTCTTTTAAAATAGTAATTGTTTATGTACTAAATTAAAGTTGTAAACTACGTCTGTTCCTCGCTGAGTCACAGGTGTCACATTGGTTTTCCAATTCATTCAAAAACACTTTTTTTTTGGACATTTCTGTTATCTAAGACCCTCATTTAGTGAACCATGAAAGTTTTGTTCAAAAATTCTTACTTGAACAATGTTCGGGTTTTGTGGGTAAAAATTCTCGTATATACCTTCTGCATCTCAATGAGCCTACCCAAATTTACAGAGAAATCGGCGCACTTGCTCTACTGTGAAATGTTTTGCCAACAAATGTCTTTCACTTTATAAATAAATGAAGATGAATTGATATATGTTGTTATACTTACTTTGTTCTTTATAGTTCTTTTCAACTAGTAAATTTTCAAAATTATCGATAAGTAAATAAAGTGAACTTACTGGTCTGTGTACTTACCCGTCCGCGCAATGAGCAGCTGTCAGCACCCACTCAGTTGAAATAAGAGAACCTCCGCAAAAACCGACCAAATCGAGAATAAGAGCTACTTGATAAGGGAACTGTCCATGAGTTGCAACTTCTCCATTAACAATTCTACTGCCAGGAGCTAAAGAAAATGAGGAATATTAGCATCACATACTATTTGTATTGTGCTATAAAATCGTTTATTCTATTATATTTCAAAGTAAATAAAAAGTTGTTACTGATAAAGTATTCTGGAAGCTTATATTTCTCTATTTCAAGAGATTAATTTTCAACATACCGAATTAGGATATAACGTTAAAAATTTTATCGTGCTCTTTGCACTTCGGATTCTTCGTTGGAATTTAGGTCGATGCCTTGTGTAGTTTAAGTCATTAAAGTCCACATAACAATTTTATTTTCTACATTTTCAACTTTTTAAAATTGGGATTAATAAATCACTTCCGTCTGAATATGTACAAAACTTGAAACATATGGTAATTAACCCTATGTTACGGGACTGCAAGAGACAGTTGTTGGCAATCCACTATATATAGAACCTAAGTTACTTTATTTTAAAGTCGAAATAAGGCATGTCTGTTTTTTTAATTGAAAGTAATATATGACAGTAAAACATAACATAAACACACACACACACACACACACACACACACGCATATATATATATATATATATTGATAGATAGATAGATCTACGTTTCCGATTTTGGTTTTGCGTCGCAAATTGCGAAGCAAATTTAAATTTGAGTAGCAATTTGTAAGTTTTGTATCACATTTTCAGCAGATAATAAAATATTATTATTCTTTGACTGTTTAATGTGGATAGAAAATAATAACAAGTGAGTTTCGTATCACGTAGTCAAAATAGGGCAAACATTCAAACAACACGGATTGAATTCTCACAGTAAAAGTAGTACATCTTTAACTACTAGTTGGAATAGATTAATAAGGTCAAAGATAGAACCTTTTCTTTGTGCGCTGAATCCGTATCAAAAAGCCATTACTAGCTTTACTGATTTTGTGTGCATGGCGATAAAGGTTGAAACCGAGAATCGTTAATTTCTACCAGTTTTGGTTTGAATAAACGCTTAAGGCGGAGATTAGAACCTATTTTTTACGAGCTGAATTGATCGCAAGAAAAAGCGCATCTCGATATCTCTTACCATTTTTGTTCTATGAAACCCAGTATTGAAAACAACAGTGCCCGTAAATTTCATACACTTTAAGTTCTGATAAAGTTTCGCTGGTTCTGATTACACTCTGTAAAGAAAAAATAGCGACACTTGCTCTAATATGGTTTTCTCAACATACTTTAATCAATATGAATTTTTACATGAATTCCTGATAATATTACAAGGCATATTCCTAATGAGCAGTTCATTCTTAATACTTGCGCCAGAGTTTCAGGCTTTTGACATGAATTTGGTGAATTTATATGCATATATAAGTAGCTATGTGTGTTTTGAGCAAAATCGTTTGTAGGAAGAGTAATTCATAAAACTGAAAAAGATCAACAACAATAGCAGAAAACAAGAAATGGAATTTCTTTAGGGTAAGACATATTGTGTGCAAACATCGAGAAGTACGATACACCAAACTAGTATTTTGTATGTGCACCATGGGCTTCCCGCATTGGTAACAAAGCTATTGCAAAATGCAACCTCGATATCACGGAATAACACCCGGATTATCTGTTCCTTGAATTCCATTCTATTTGAGATAGTTGTCTATTGAAATTTCTACTCATATTGATCCACAAATTTTCAACTGGATTCATGTCGGGTGAGTTTGTAGGCCACACGAGTCTCTAAATAGTCATATTCTTGTACCACGTATTAACAATTTTGGCTCGGTGACATGAAGCATTATCGTCCTGGGAAAGGAAGTAGTCCATATCTTCTCCAGAAAAGTCATCTTTAGCTGTTGTAAGAACTTTACGTGCCAGAATTTGATGATATTTTCGTGCATCAAACGATCCTTCACATATATCCGTCGTTCTGACGTCTTTAACGGTAAACCATGCCCATATCATCACTCAGTAACTGAATATTTGAATCTCTTAAACAAAATCCTTGTCAAGTTCCTTGCTTGTTCGTATCCACAACTTCACACCACTATCGTTTCCCACTATTCTAAACTTCTTTTCAATGAAGAAAACGACATGCTTTCAGTTGTCATAAGTCCAAGTTGTATATCGACTCACAAAACTACATGTTGAAGTCCTCTGTGTTTTGTCAGTTTCGACTTTCTACGCGGTTTTTTCTTTGTAATATCCTCTTCATACAGTCAAGACAATACAGTTGTACAAGTAACTGCAGTTCCAAGATCATGTCAAACTACAAAAGCGATTTTTTGGGAAATCACTCATTAAATCTGCGGTGCTATTGATTTCATTTAGCAATCTGCTCTGGGTGATGCTTTCTTTTTTCTTTCACACTGTTGACGAAGGGACGATTTGTTATGCTGTTTGCACTTGTGAATTACTCTTCCTGCCGTAGAATGATGGATTTTCAGAATTCCATCTATTCTTTTAGAGATTTGCCACAACTCACATTTCTTACCCATCTTATTTGTTTACAGTCCACATGTAGCAACAATATCACACACAAACAACACTGCACAACAAAAATTTTGCCACTTGACACACTGTCCAAACAATGAGAAAGCAAAGAACAATCATAAAATGATATTTACCTCAGCCTACACATTACAAATGCAATGCAGAATTCTTACTACAATAATTTACGAGACGCACTCAGTGCCATCTATCAAAAATACTAGTGATACACAAACAATTGACAAGCGATGTCCTACACCACAGGTGTCACAGATAACGCAAATGAACTATCCCACTCTTCATTTCCTTCTATTCCTCTTCTAACGGGCTGCAACTGTGGTTTTCTGTGTAAGTTAGTTTAAGAATTGAGGTGTCGCTATTTTTTCTTTACAGAGTGTATATGTTCTCTTTACACCTCAAATCTATTGCAGGGGGCGCGGTGGCTCAGTGGTAGAGCGTTCACCTCCGGTGCTATGGGTCATTGGTTCAATCCCAGCTCTAAGGACGTAAAACTTAAAGATTATAAAAATATATTGCAGAAAACAGTTTTCGGTTCTGATTTCTGGAATTACTCCATGATTTATGCCAACACAGTATGTTGATTCCTGTTGATACCAATGCTTGGATCTGATTGATTGCAGATTTGTTGTCGTGTCAAGTACATTATTTCTTGACCCGGGAGCTTGACATACGTCCCTAGATTTCGTTCGGTGGCAAATATTAATATCTTATTTCTATCTTGACAGAAAAGCACTCCTGAATATCGTGCTTCTTATTCTTTTTCAGGCTGCAAACAGCTTCCATGTAGGAATCTGAAGAATGTCATCAATTCAGAAACACAACAATATCCGAAAGTACCATAATGACACCAGCACTTATGAATGAAAGAACAAGAGACTAATGATAACGATGACTTTATCTTCCGTGTACTAAATTGCCTCAAAAATATGTTATAATGGTGAAAGGCAAACAAAGATTATAAGCATGAAGTTCAATACCCTACTCTGCAAAACTTGATATTTATCTTAACTACATACAAATAACTTTAACAGAATGCAGATTTCAGAGTTTATTTTTTATAAATACCTATTTTTTTTATCATATTCCGGCTTTATCTTTTATATAAAAATTGTGACTCTTTCTGACTCCTAATCTCTTGAACCACCAGACCGATCTCGATCAAATTTCAACATTGATATAGTTCGGGCACGGGAGTGTGTCTATCTATTCATTTTGTTGGTGTAACTTATGGGTGGGGTAGGAAGGGGAGATATAAAAAATTAATAAAACTTAATAACTTGAAACCAACGAGCAATCTCGAACAAATTTACAGCATAGATGAGGTCCGTGCCTGGGATGTTTTCTGTCATTTCACTTTGTTGGAGCAACTTAGGTGCGGAGGGGAAGATATCCAGAAACCAATGTAAATAAAAAGTACAAGTGACTATGCTCGTAAGTTAATAACTCTTGAACCACCAGACTGATCTGAATCAAATTTTCAACATGGATGAGGTTTGAGCCTGGCAAGTGCATTTGTCATTTCACTTTGAGGTAGAACTTCGGGGAGGAGGCAGTTTTATATATAGAAAACTTAATCATTCTTGAACCACCCGACCAATCTCGACCAAATTTTCTACATGAATGAGGTTTGGGCCTGGAATGATTTTTATTATATCATTTGGACGGTGCAATTTAGGAGAGGAGGCGGAGAGGGGAGAGACATTTAAAAATGATCGAAAATGTCCAGTATTAGAGTCGAATCTATAATTGTCGCGGTCATTGAGATGAATAGTGACACATCCGATCCTGTTTAAATCCAAATTCAGCACCGTAACTTGGGGGAAGGGGAGGAAAAAGATACATATAGAAATGATCAAAAATGAGCAATATTAGTGTTGAGTCCATGGGTTTAGATGTTCATGATAGGAATAATGACACTTCCGACGCCGTGCTCTAAAACATGAGGGAGGAGAGTGTGGAGATGCATAAAACTCATCGAAAATGATCGATATTACTGCCGAATCTATAGTTTTCGACATTGCTATGATAAACAGTGACACTTCCGGTGCCGTTTAAATCTAAATTCAGTATGGCTACATGTGGGAGGAGGAGGGGAGAGAAATATAAAAATCATCGAAAATGACCGATATCAGAGAGCGCTTTAGTACTAGTAAAAAGTGACTGAATAACGGAACATATTACAATTTTTTGTTAATTTAACGCAGCGATGATGCTAGTTGTTAATAAATAAAAAGTTTTGTAATGTTAGTTGTAGTGAACTTAAGTTCTAAGTCTCGTGCCATCTAGCGACTTTCATATAAGTCAATGTAGTGTCAATGCCGGTGCACAAAAGATTGCGTAGTGTCTACATTTTTCTAGTGAATCAAGGGAGACCTAAATTCGGAGGCATACGGTAGTTCTGTATTATGTAGATATTAAACTTTTCGAAAATGCTGTATGTCAACTCATGTCGAAAATGCCCACTAGGTTAGACGTCCTTTACTTTTGTGCCCAGATTATGAGAAAAGTTTCCCTCGCTGTTAAGATCATTGACTTGTTTCCTCCTTTTGAAATACCGTAGAGATGGAGAAAGGGGGGTTCATTTTGATTACTTATACGCTTATCTAAAATGAGCCATAGTAGATTATCTAGGATGTAATTTGTTTTGGAAGCGTCCATGTGAACTTGCCTGTATTTATAACGATATCACCTAAATGAAACAGTAAATTAATTTAAGGCAATTGTTCATTTCCTAAGTGATGTTGTAACAAAATGTTGCTTGGATCCAGTTAATTTCTCACTTTTCTGAAACTTCTAAACCAAAACCAACCACTACATTTCTTTCTGATTTTCAATGAATGCAAGAGGCGACAGTAGCTGTAAGTTTTACGTTCCACGCTTTATGTCGGCTAGGCTAAAAGAGAATGTAAAAATCAGAAAGGAATGAAATAGTGGAAGGTAGAAAGTAGGAGGAAACGGGAGAACTCCAAGAAAATTCACGCACAAGGTGTTGTTCCACGGCAGAGCTCACTTGGCGCGAGCTGGGATCGAACCAAAGACTCTATGCACCAAAGGTGAACGCTCTATCACCAAGCCAGTACGGCCCTTAATCATAAGCAAAGAAGAAGGGCAAAAAAGAAGGTATTATTAAAGTCCCGTATATTAGGTAGTGATCTTGATTCCGAGGGATGTTTCATCTGGAAATCCCATTGTTAACTTCATTTCCAAATGCTGTATAAGGTCAAAGTACAAAAGGTATAATTTTGTCATCAATTATATGACCGGTCTCCAGCAATGTTAGTAGTACGAGTATGTAATTAGGTTGGTACGTAGTTTTTATATATAAGCTACAAGCAAACTCTTTCTTCCGATGAGAAAAGAGAAAAAATATAGATAAGGATAATATAGCCGTACTTATGCGTTTTTAAGTAAAATATTTGAGGACTCTTGTCATATTAATTTATTTCCTTAAATTATCAGATAGGAAATATGTAATGGAAAAGTATTAGTAAATATCGATTCATAGTTAATATCAAATTAACTAAATGTCATTCAAAACAAAATTAACGTTTCCGAACCAATACTTCTCTTGGTATTTACATAGCTGGCTAGAAGCAAGCCCTACCACCTTATTGGTAATAATATTTATTTTTTCCAAGTATTCAAAAGATCTAAATACAGTGAAACCTGTCAACTTGGCCACCTCTCTAAGTTGGCCACCTGCTTATCTTGGCCTAGTTCGTCTTGAACCTGTATTTTCCCATAAGACATTCGTTACTTACTACTCTATGAGTTGGCCACCTGTCTATCTTGGAAGTTGGCCACATTGAAGCAATGTTTACCCTATGATGATAATGATAAATTTACCTGCGTATCTTGGCCACGAAAAATACAGTTTTGTTCTTCATAACTCTTTCGAATTTCTATATGAGAGGCAGATGTTCTGTATTTGTGACTGGACACAAAGAAGCATAGTTTCGCACGATTTGTTCTTGGAGATCAATGGCCAGAACACTACCCTCATAAAACGGTGGTGAAGGAAGATGTGAATAAGAGAAAGCACGTACAGGAATTCAGGAAATGATTGTACATATTTGTTTACCCCGTCTGTTTTGTTAAAACCATTAGCTATGTCGGCTCCTTTCATCAGTGGGAAGCTTTAGTAATTCCGGAAAATTCTCAAGGTTAAAGGTCAATCGTCATTTATTGGCACCCGACTACATGTCAAAAGGTAGCTGAGGTTTTGAGATATGAATTCCCTCAAGATTTTCTCAAAACATCTTTTGCTAAGAGGGAAATACTTCTAGCTCATTAACAACATGTAGTTAACTACAATATTAGAATGTGCATAAAGCAAATATGTCTAGAATGAACTACCATTCAGTAATAACTGAAAAGAAGTCATATAAACTGCATATGAATTTCTCAATTTATAACTTAGCTTTTCTTGATTTCAATCTGAATAACTCAGTGTGCTATAATATCAATTTCAATAAACTGCGTACATACACTTCTATTTCATGGTTGTTTGTGTTATTGTGTTTTCAATCCGAATAATCCAATGTACCAGACTAGTTTTCAGGAAGAGAAAGGTATGCACATATACTATCAAGAGCGCCGATCCTGGGGGGACCGAGGGGGCCCGGGCCCCCCAAAGCTCATGTGGCCCCTATTTTATTTATGAGTATACAATATTTGGTATAATTTGAGTGCAATTTGTCTTAAAATCTTCATATATATACCTTCTCCATCTGAATGGGCCACCCAAATGTACAGACAAATCGGCGCTCTTGCATACTGTATTTTCTAGTACTGTATATTTTTATGATTACTCTATATACATTATTTATAAGTAGCTGTCGTGCCACTGATTATTAAAATTTTACAATCAAGTAATACTAGAAATCCTATTCTAAAAATACACAAATCACACTTATTTTCTGTAAGTTGGCCACCTGTCTAAGTTGGCCACTTTTCGATGGAACCGATGGTGGCTAACATAGACAGGTTTCACTGTATTCACTTACCTCTCCTAGGTGCAGTGTCCAACAGTGGAAGTTTGGGCATCTTAGTTTCAAAACGCCTGTGTCTTTCAGGGGCAGCCTAGAAAGAATTAGAAATATAAAGGTTACCCATTCTTGTAAAATATTTAAAGATCTCATGTTTGGAATAGTTTTACTGAAGAGTTTGTTAAAAGATTAGAGTACAATTATTAGTATTTATTTATTTAATTAATTATTTATTCACTAAGTTTTATACAGCACAAGACCGTTTGACTGAAACTGAACATCAACAGCATTGAAAACAGAAATATAAATATATAAAAAAACATAAATAAAGGGAAGTTCACCTCTAAATTACAACATTCTCTTCAGCTGACTTCTAAAGTTTCATTCAATAGTGAAAATGTTGTAATATGTTGAAACTGTATTATAATATTGTGCTCGTCTGTAAAACAGGGAATGCTTAATAATTGATAACCTAGGAGTCTTGAAGGTTAGTAAATTTAGAGCGAGTTCGGCGCGGAGGAATACAAAGGTTAATGTGCGATAATAACAATTCAGAATATACTTTACCATTGATGATCTTGTATAAGTAAATTAGCTGCGTCGTTACTCAGGGGTGCGTAAATTTATCAAAGACATTAATTGCTCTCTCAAGTGATCACGTAACTCAGGAATTATAAACCTAACTATGGCAAAAAATAACTTTCAAACCAAATTAATGCGAGATAGATTAGTAAGTACAGCCATATGCTACACAGGTGAAGAATATTCAATGATCGATGGGAAAGCGTTGTAAAACATCGTAAGAGCAGAGATACTTTGTATTTCAGGAAATCTAAAAAGTCGACCAGGTAGATTCATGGCTCTGGATGAGGCCGATATGACGTGATCTGCAAAGGGGAGATTTTCGCGAATGACAACACCTAGATCTTTTTGACATTAAACCCTTTAATAGGTACATTATTGGCCTTATATATCATGACAAAGTACACTTTTTAAGGATATAGAAAGGGTAGAACATTTGTTGGGGTTTAAGGTCCGATTCGAGTTGGAGCACCAATTATTTAACATGTATATGTCAGCTTGCAGTGAAGAAGCATCATCTATGATGTTAGTAACTCTAAAGAGTTGACAATCATCGGCGAAGAGCAAAATGTTAAAAGAGGAGGTTGAAAAGATGCTAGGTCTCATCTATATACAGCAAGAACAGGAATGGGAAAAGCACACTCCGGATAAGACAGATCTGTACGTAGACAGGAATCCAGGAAAATATCATGCAGTTCTTTCCCTGAGAGATAACTATCTAGAGAAGAGAGGATCTTGCCACGAATGTTATAACTATCTTAGAAATTATAAAGAAGCGACTTTGTGTTTATGAAATCAACACAGAGAATAAACACAGAAGAGAGAAGAGAAATTGATCTGTAAGACGAAACTTGATTTCTATCTCTACACTTGGAAATAGGTATAATATTGGGAGTCTTCCAGAAATTTGGAAAGGTATCTTCCGAGAAACATCTTCTGAATAATAATGACAAAGAGAGAGCGAGTGAGTGTGCTGTGTTAAAAGGAAAACCGCATATATATTGTCAGGGCCAAAGGAATGACCAGGAGATTGTGAGGAAAGAGTTGATTCCACTTCATCGGGGAGGTAGTAATAACAGACAGGGAGTACGAACTCACAGGCTGGATCTTAGGTAAAAAAAGGAGGAGTCCCAAGCTTAAAAAGCTATTGCAGAAAGGCACATTGAAAGCAATAACTTAGCTCTATCTTTTCCCACAAAGGTATCAAAATTATAGTCAACTTCCAGCGGGATTCGAGGTTATTGCTTCCTAGAATTTATGTGCGTTCAGAAGTAATTGGGTTCGGAAATGAATTGGCGTGATAGGTTTTCTACATATTCCTTATATTTTAAATGAATCAAATATTTCGAATGCCCTCTAAGGTTAGAACTATAGGTTTGTTCATTCGGAAACTGCTTCCATAGCATCCAAGCTCGGTGTTCATTTCAAAGTACAAATCAAGCTTCTGCATAGATCCACGGAGGGAACTGACATGATCGTTTCAACTTCACGGTAAAAGTCTATAAAAACCAGAGAAATAGTATCCATAAATAGTGACACAGCGTCATTAATATTACTATCATTCAGTATACATCAGGGAATTAAGTCTAAGACACGATGTATATTGTTTCATGGTGCTTTCTTCCATAACTAAATATATTGTTTAGACTTAAAGTTGCTATTATTTGAAGACGGCCTTACTAAAGGAGTATCGACGCCTAAAGATTCATGATCAGATGAAAACAGATTTCTACGTGGCTTGAAGACAATATTATTTAAAGAGGATATTGCATAATCAAGAACACTTTCGCGATGTGTAGGAAATAGGTTAAATTGACTGACTCCTAATACCTGTAAAAACATATCTTAAAAAAAAAAAACAGTTGTCGCTAGGACATTTATCTACCCCGTCCTAGGGTTAAAGCAATCTATTGATAGATTAAAGTCACCGAAAAGAACAATATCACTTTTATTAAGCTCTGTGAGCATAGAGTCCTTACAATACTCAAGCACAGAAAGAGGGGAGTTTCTGTGTGGTCTACACCAATAAATATTTCGTTTTACCTTTTGTAAGTTTAACCTCAACCCATATTATTCTCAGTTAGTAGCAAGATCATTAAGTAGTTTACACTCCCATTAACTTCCAAATGTTAAAATGTGAGGCTATAAGGAGTTCACTGTTGTCCACTGTACTTATTATCCACTGGCTATAGGGAGTTCACATATTCAGTAAACCAGGTTTCAATAATAGTATTGTAACATTATTATTATTACTATTCTGTTTCATTATAAACTTTGTCGTAATTTTCAAACAACACTGGCTTGGAAAACTGAAGAACAATACGGGTAAAGTAACATAAAGTATTGGGTAGCCGATGAAAATAAATATCAGAACATGTTTTCAGATGACTCTCACACGTGCACAAGGTCAGGACGTTGCTTAACGTGAAATCAAGGCGACCACAGAACCTCATGATTCTGCTACTCGCTCATAAAGAATTTGAATGAAAGGAACGAGTCAGTGTGTGCCAATATTAGGTTATTGTTTAATTTTTTACAAGCACAAAATATTTACTTTCAGTTAATTTTCCAAATCTGCCAGTCTATATATGAATGACTATACCACTTGTTGTTCACAGTCTACCTTTAATTGACTTATACCACCGCATTTAATAAACAGGAAACTTTCTGTATCCCCAAAACAAGTCCAATAACATAAGCCACACCTGGCTCTATCATATGCCTAAAAATATTAGAAGCCACACTTGGCTCTTCAACCTAAAACATTAATAGACACTATTGTCTCTGCAACCTAAGATGTCCCAAATATCAATACCACATTTGGCTCTAGCTTCCCTTAAACATACGCATAACTTCATCCCTTATGGCTCACATTCCTATAGCAACTCAATTACACATTATTTATATTCATAGTAACTCCTTTCTTTTGTTAATACTATTTCCTAACACCTTGTCTGATTGTTCACAGTCAAGAGGAGGTCTCGTTTTCTTCTCTAAAGAGAGCAGATTCAGTCTAAATAGTGATTCTGGATCTACACTCATTTAAAAGGAGTTGGGAACACATAATAAAAAAATGGAACATTGTTAAACAAGATTCTGTTGATGGTTCGGTAGTCTTTTGTGGGAAGGCATAATGTGGCACAGGTATACCGACTTCTTAATTTTTGAATCCGGTACACTCACCGGTCAACATTATTGTTACCCTGTATTTATTTTCCACTTGTGTTTTTCCAATGAAATAGTCAGAGCCGATTTCATTTTTATGGATGATGATCCGCGACCACAACACACAGTACAGGAGGCGAAACTCCTAGAACAAGAGAATATTCGGCGAAAGGTTTGACCTGTCTGTTCCTCATGGGATGCTATGAAGAAACGTTTCGCAGTACGACCAGATGCACCAAGGACTATCCAGCAATTGAGACAAAGAAATTAGACTCCACATCAGAACAATTTATTACCATGTTTTTTGAGCAGAATGGGACAACATTGCAGAGTGTGCATCGCTGTCCTTGGTGATTACACGTTTCTTTAAGGATCAGCTTATTACTTCTGTAAGATCAGGGAGCATCATGAGTTGTTGTATTTCACTCTGTATAAAAGTGCATTTTTACTCTAATCACATATTTAATTCTTTAGTTTTTTTTCTATCATACTGCAAAAATACTTTCTGTGTATGGTTCAAGTTTCACCACTCTACGTACAAGGATTGGATAAAACATAACGACAACATTCTTGTAATTTTTACCTGACTTTATGCATAGAAGAATGCCTTTACATTTCTTCAATGTAATCCTCTTTCATACCAATCACTTTCTGACACACATATGAAAGGCATCGTATACCATCAGCACATCATTTTTTTTTCGGTGTACCTCAGCGATCACCATATGCCACGAATAATGGCTTCTCTTGTATCGTAGTGCTTCACGAGAAAGGGTTCGTTCATTTTGGCGAAACGATCATCACGAAGGTCCTAGTGTGCGTAACACTCACATACCACTTCAATTGTGGTCCACCCATGTCACCATCTTTCCGAAATATATTGTTATGACGTTTTCAATTTACTCCTCTCCTCTACGAAACTGTTCCTTTTGACTCAATAACACACAGTCGTTGCCACTGGCTATACTTCATCGCCTCACAATCTATTATCAGCTACGAAAATCTTACAATGTTGAAACACAACTATCTAATGTGACTCTTGTGTTTCAACTACTATTTATGCAATGCACGTATGCCACTTGGGAGTAACAAAGCATATGGGAGCTACTTTCGTTCCTAGTTTCTCAACACAAGTGTATTCGTTTTCAGAACTAACTTTAGTAAAAGTTTCGAATTAACATTTCCATATATTTGGTTAGTTTGGAAACGCAATGATCATTAAGCAATATAACTAAGACACGCTTAAAGTTCCTGCGGGAGATCCGGGTTCGATTCGCAGCAAGATCTTATGTTGCTCGGGGTCCTTCGTGAAACTGTATGTTCATATCTAATGCAGCCTCGCTGCTGAAAGCGATGCTAAACTCAAATTTAAAGAAAACATGCTAATAGTATCTAAGTTAAAGTACTACGCAACAGTAAGAACAACAGGATGAAGTATAGAAGTAAGAGAGGCAAAGTGAGATATTTAATTTTCAACGCCCTTTAATGAAATTCTGATACTAAAATACGATGATTGGAAGTTTGGTTTCACTAACAACTTCTAAATGGCAGCATTAAAATGACTAAGGTGTATTACTTAGTTCTTATTATTTGTTTCTTATGAAATGTAATTAGATCGTTTCGGTCCTTTAAGGAAAAGTGAATTCTGGTTTTCCTTGAAGTGAAGATAAATTCAATCCACAAAAGCACGCAAATTTAAGCTAATTCTTAAACATAAAAACTGATGAAAATGTACTTTCAAGCTAAATGCTCATTTATTTTCATTTCCATTTTCATTTTGTAATTAGAAAATGCCAACTATGTTTAATATTAAATTAAATCATCCATGAGAACATGGTGGTCCAGTCGTAGATCATTCCGTAGTTCGGTCAAAGGCCATGCGAATTAGTCATGTACAACATTATTCTCGTGTGCTTTCTCTGGGTATGTAGGGAGAAGTTTGGTTCCCTGATAATATAGATTTCTTCACAATTTCAAAATGACTTCATTCGCTAAAGGATACGAATGTATTCCACATTCTAGGACAAAAGTAAGGATAAATAAACATACAAATAAATAAAGGTTGAACTAAATTTCTCTCTTATTGATTAAAACTCGTTTCTGTGAAAGTAAACATTTTACACTCACGGTATTAGTAAGATTTGTTCGAATTCAGACGCAAAATACAGCAACTTCTAATTATTTAACATGCCCTGTTTACTTACTAGGCTCATAAGTGATACACACTTGAAACGAAATATTGGTTCTCATGATTGGAAACGTTCAGCTACTGAACCAAAATAAACAACATGCCAAAAAATATAGCATTATTTAGGGACTATATGATTCAGAAAATTTAAAGTGGAATTCATTACCAGACAACAATCAATACGCAAAATTATGCGTGCGACTAAAATTAAAACGAAACAAGCATACAAATCAAAAATGAAACAAAGGTGTTTAAATACATGCAACATCACCCTAACTACATAAAGCATTAAACTTAACGTATAAGTCATTTCTCCTTATATTTTGAGCACATTTTTAGCTGTATGAGAAAATAGTAAACACGCTCTCGTCGCATATAGATAACGGGGAGTCAACAAAACACACAGATCCACTGATTTCCATTTTGTTGTACACCCCTAAAGAAAAGAAACAAAAATGCTTTCATTCCGATTTTCAAAATATGCAGTTTGTAAACATTCTACATCAAGAAGAAATTACTGGAATGCGTACGTGCTCATATAATTTGTGTGATAATACATGATGTACGGACGATTACAATCCTTCGTATATCTTTCAATGACTATGTTTGAAAGAGCAGTGTAGTCAGTTTAAAAGAACATGACTTCTCGTAACGCAAAATTAGTGCGTGAACAGAATTAGACGCCACAATAGTGATCCTTTTATTGAAGTAGATGAGAGAAGAGAAAGGTAGGCCGCAACAACTAGTAATGGATCATTTCTTATATAGTTGAATACTTTTCAGTAAAAAATGAAAATATTACCTGAGCTGCCACCAAAAGCAGAGCAAAAACAACGAAAACCTTCATCGTGAATCTAAAGGAATGCAGACAGCCTTACTTGCTTATTTCCTTTTTATACTTTCTGGTATCATTGTAAAATGTAATTTCAAGATATCATATTGGTTGTTGCTAATATTTTGGATTTTCCATATCAGAATACTAAACAGCGAGCGCTATCATCAACGTCCTAGAAGAAAGAGATTACATTTAAATGCCATTGTTGATTATTATTTGTTATCTAATAATAGATTCAACATTGTCATTTCATTATCTGTTGAGTGCGTTTGGTATCCTTGTTATTAAGTACAATTCAGCGTTGCCAATGTGTGTGTAATTACATAAAATGTGTGCAATTTTTCCCTGTATGTGCATTTTGTGTGTAATCCTAATCTGTGTGCATTTTTTGCACCTTGGTCAATTCAAAATTATCATTGATGATTTTTGCGAAGTTCCTTTCATTCAAATATTTGCTATTTCTATTTTTTCTGGAAATTGCCTTTGAAAAACTACGATTGCCAACGCCTGACTCCAGGGCTTCGCAATAAAACAATCTTGCTTCCTTGGTACCTCACTTCCCGTTTTTCAGAAGCGGGTATCACAACCGTTAAAGGGGGTTGCCACGTTAGAACTTGTAGCTGTCATAAAAAAGAAAAATCTTGAAACCCTACAATATTTCACCATGTACACATAATCTTGAAAGGGTCATAAAACATTTTTTCCATCTTACAAGAAGTTCAACGGTGTGCAACTTTTTGGGACGTCTTGCTAGCTACCTTCTATCGCCCTTCTTCTGACATAAAGGAAAAACAAGTTTCGCCGCTTTCGAAACAAGGATTCTTTTGGACAAGGAGGGGGAGTGCGCCAAAATACATGTTTTTAATAGGGAGGTTCACTGTTTGTCCACTAGAGTGCAGTGCTGCATAGGTGGAAATACCTTTCTTGCTTTCAAGAAGTTCTAATATGTACACAGTAAAGAGAAAGATTGGCTTTCAAGATTTTTTTATGACAGCTACAAGTTTTTGTAAAATGACAAGGCCTCGTTATCCCACATCTCCAAGCAAAGCCTCTTTGTTCAAGCCAAGCAATATTAATGAATGTTGACCCTCGATGTTGACCAAAACATGAGGAGGACGGGGTAAGAAGTCTTTTTGGCTTCTCAGCACTAGTCAGGAAAATGTTATCTTTCAAGCACATAAACGACAGAGTGAATGAGAGGGATGGAAATTCTCTTATTGAACAAAGGATAAAAATAGAAAAAAAAAAGAGAGAAGTTAAATCAAAGATTCAATACTCTTTATGTGACTATGGGGGGAAGAAGGTTTCGGTTTTGCTATAATAATAATAATAATAATAATAATAATAATAATAATAATAATAATAATAATAATAATAATAATAATAATAATAACTAACCAACAAACTCTATGGCCTATGGAAACCGGAGGTTCAGTGCCGCGTTCACAAAAGCTCTCCACTGACTTCTATCCTTAGCTAATTGCATCCAGTTTCTACTTTGTATTCCTATCTCTGCGAGATCCATCTTAATATTATCCTCCCATCTGCGCCTAGGTCTTCCTAATGGTCGTTTTCCTATGGGTCTACCAGTCAAGACTTTGAAAGCGTTTCTACTTTCTTCCATTCTAGCTACATGACCTGCCCACCTAAGCCTCCTAGACTTCACGACACTAACAATGTTGGGTAAACCGTATAAACTATGTAGTTCCTCGTTATGAAGCTTCCGCCATTCCCCATTCTCGTTCCTCTTGGGTCCGAATATTCTTCTCAGGATCCTGTTCTCAAATACTTTCAGTCTATGTTCTTCCCTCAGAGTAAGCGACCATGTTTCGCAGCCATACATAACAACAGGCATGATTATCGTTTTATATATTTTAAGCTTCAAATTCCTCGACAGAATTCGCGACAACAAGAGATTTTGAACCGAATAGTAACACGAATTCCCTGCTTTTAGTCGACATTTAATTTCTTCGTGAATATGATTTTCGTCTGTTAATATTGATCCCAAATATTTGAAAGCATCCACTTTATCAAAAGTATTATTTAATATTTTAACGCATCCACAATTTGCCGTATCACGGTCCCGTCGCACTTCCATGTATTTTGTTTTCTCTGCATTTAATAATAATAATAATGATAATAATAATAATAAATCAAACTTTGAATTCTTGAACAATGGCTGGTCGATGTACGTATATGTAGGTACATCGTCAGACATAATGTACTTATATATAGGTTGTTATGTATTGTGCAATTTTGTGTGCTTTGTCTTCCAGTTTGTGTGTAAAATTGTGCAATTTGGACGGAAGGTGTGTGTAATTTCGCTTGCCGTATATGGCAACACTGGTACAATTGTAGTTCTGCTTTCTTCTTCAAGTTTACAATAAATTTACATTAAAAATCATTCTTCTTAGCTAAATATATTACCGACTTGGAGAGATAATTCTATCAAAACAATTATATAATCATATTAAAAGCTAAAAAAAATTAGGTATATTAAAAAGGTATAAATATTGATCGGTTAATTGAACTCGAAGCTGCTATAAATAACTCTTGTTTAGTACACTTTGCAATAATACTTTGCAAAAACGAAGGTTCTCGTAACTATGTAGTATTACTACCTTAAGTGTGACAAAACCAGCTTCTATACTGGGCTGGATGAGGTTACTGAGATTTAAATACCATGTAAAATCCTACGTTAAAGTATGATGCATTGTAGCTTCCTGTTGAGAACAGAAAGGTTATACAACAATTGAGGAAAAGCGATATAAGGAGAAAAGTAATTAATATTTTCTTGTAGCAGTTTTATAGAGAGAAGGTAGGGAGTAATTCCTATTTGAGTTTCATGATCTGAAAATTGAGTTTGAATCCTAAGGCCGACCATCCTAAATTACTTTCCTTATACGCTTAATGTAGGAATTTTAAAAAGTTTGGGTACAAAGCCTAACGGTTGAGACCTCGCATTAATAATCCCACGGGCCATAATATTGTCTATTAGAATGTATTATGTATAGGGCTATTATATTAAATTCCAACGACAGAAAACTTTTAATAAAAGGTGAAATAAAGTTATCACTAATTATTCTGATAATGTAGTAGACTTTATTATTTAGAATTTATGAATTAACAAAAACTTTATTATACCTATATATATATTACATTTATTGAGACGCTAGAATTCGAAGTTGAGAACATTTCAAAAGTTATCACGAATTTCTTATTTCAATAATTCTGGCGCAATATAACATATCATGTCCAACTTATCGTTGTTGGTTTTAATTTTGTAAACTGAACTCTGCAGCTCAGGATAAAATGATTTCGTATGGAATTCAGGTATAGTACTAGACTTCATAGCTAAACAAAAATGATTAGGTATCTCTTTCTTCGCTTATGGTACTTTTCTTGCCTACCAAATTGAATTTAGACAACCATTATAAAATACACATACCAAAATGTATAACCTCTAGGTGCTTGATAAGGTGCTTTGGCAACCAAATCGACATTTGGGACATAAGGGTTGCATAACTTACATTTCGTGGCAGTAACGGCAATGACAGTTTGAAAACGAATTAAGAAAACTTGTCCGGGACTGATCATAAAAGTCAGATGTCCTGGATGTTGTTAAGTTATTGCTTAATTGTGAAGTTCACTACAAAGAAAGAAAAATGGTATTGTAAAAAGAAAATCACAAAAGTAAAAGCGTTTCCTTTTTCTTTTCAATACAGTCGTCTTTTACTGAAAATTTCGCCGATAAAAAACCCATATTTCCCACCTCTTCTTAATATACATGCTCTAGAAGCAGGTTGTCGAATTCAAGTTGATGTTCAATCCGCTAGTCGTAATCGCGAAAATTGAATTGGACTCTGACCACGAGTAAATATGGTTTCAAAATGATGTGATATTTACAAAAAAAAAAAAAAAAAAAAAAAAAAAAAAAAAAAAAGAACGTAAAATATATTTCAAGTATTTAAAGAAGTCAGCCAGTCGAAGAGAGAAGCAAAAAAGAAGCCCGTCATAAAAAGTCGGAGAAGACATATCAGCTAATCTCAACCCAACAATTATTATGGAGAGCAGCGGAGAAAATTATTACGGAGGGCACCCTAAAAAAGAAAATCGGCGAAAATAGAAACTAGAAAAACAAAACTATGTGTGAGCAAGAGGAAGTTGTGCGAATTAGTATAAGGGGAAGTAACCCATTTGGCAGGATTTTTCAATTTTTTTCCTAAGTAATCATACGTTCTTAATAGCGTTTAACAAGACGTAAATTCACTTAATATGCCATCGTTCCCGTGCTTAATGTTAGCATATACCCTTCAAAATTCGAAAACACTTCCTTCTTTTCTAGAGCTCTAACTTTGTTTTATTCATAATGCGGTTCGAGTACATGCTTGCGAGTGAAAGCAACTGGTTCACTTCTGATTAAGCAAATTAATTTACTTCAATTTTTTGTTCATTCCCATTGAAGTATTTGCTTAATCATTTTGAAGCAAAAGCAGATAGTTCTTTTTATTTACCCGACCTTATACCGCTAGTGAAAAGTGCCCCTACTTGAGAAAGTTTATAATTGTATATTTTATACTAATTTAAGGATTCTGAATTCTATAGATATATATATATATATTTTTTTTTAATATATTTGACCATGGTTTCACGAGGAAAATTCCCTCAAAGTTGGAATATTTGAAGTACCCCCACGTGGCAATGGAAATCTGCCCCGCTTGAATATATTTGTAATTGTACTTTTTCTACTACTTTAAAAATGTTGAATCCAATGGCATTATATTTAAAGATATCTGTGCATGGATCCGCGAGAAAATTAATCTCGAAGTTGGGATCTTTGATGTACGTTAGTACTTATATCAATGGTAAAAGTGTCCAAACATGGATACAGTTCTAATTGCTTTCTTATACTAATTTGAGAATGATAAATCTTATTGAACTATTTTAAAGCATACCCATCCATGGCTTGTCCAGAAAAATGTTATAAATTTGCGATATAAATAAAAGCATCCAAACTTGTAGGTATTTTTCTTCCGTCATCTTCCGTCTGAAACTTCCGTCATCTACTCAAGGAATATCACAGTGTACCAAAGTGTACTGGCGTGTGAGGTATAATTTTGCGCGATGCATCAGGTATTGAATTGTACACAAGTTCGGATGTCGAAACTCGTATTCAATCCCTCCAGAAATAAATGTATGGAAAAGTATCCAAGCATTAATAATCATTTCAACGATTGCAACTCCTTACAGGACCCGAACCTCACCTGTGCAAATTGTTTCCTCAATGTGTATACTAAGTGAAAGGTTTGCATTATGTAGGCACAAAGATTCGATAATTGCTCTCGATGAAGGCAAATACAAGCACGAAGTAAAAGGTCGTGCTTATTTACAGAGATCGAGGCAAATGTTCACGCTGCGGCCTTTTGATTCGAATCACATGCTTTTGATTCATGCTAATGCTTTGAAGCATTTGATTCTGTTTCATTTTGACCCTAGAAATTGCCCCCTAAATTTTAAGCTTTACTAACGGAGTAAGAGATTATTCGTCACTAAAATCTCGGTTATCGCAAGGTATTCTTTGTTAAGCACAAAACTTCATCTTTGTGTATCTCATTTAATGTACTCTTCATTAATTAAAAAAATCATGGGCACTAGACTTTTTGCATGAATAATCTTCAACACTTTTTCTATGCCATTCTCTTAACTTTCTCAAATTTAGTTTAATATTTTCCTAAACATCTTTTCAACACTGAAAATTGATCATATAATAATTTATCATTAAAACCTAACTTAAAAATTACTTCTGATAAAAAGGAAAATCTGTATAGTGAATATTCAGAATATCATGTTTGGATTGTTCATCTCGCAAAAGTGTCTTTGCTATCAATATTGTACACTCTTATTTCTTGCCAAATTATTTAATATTGCTGCATTTTGAACTGTTTCTGTCACGACTTTTATCTACGTCACTTGTGTCTGAAATTTGTTAACATATCCTCTCTTACTCGAATGGAACCGGTAACTTAAACAAACATAGCTATTCGGACACGCCTGAAGTCCGAAAATAACCAAGATGTTTACTCTACAGCATTTTCTAGAATTAATAATCTTAACTGTTCTAGCACGAACACTCATATGATTGAATCTCTGTGTGACATTTCTTAATCTCTCAAGTCTTAATAATTTCAAACATAACTTTATGTTTATTAGCTTTCTATACTAAAACTAATATAGCGGTTTTGGATACACTTCGTAAAATGATTTTACAAAACACTGGTTGAGCTCTGCAGTATCTCCTCTTTCTACACGAGTAGTATTATGGCCCTGCTTGATTAAATTTTAACGATTATAAGGGAATCCTATAACTTACCTTTTCTGTACTCCTCACTTGTTTCTACTCTTATAGAGTTTGAATTATCTTAAACTGCTATACTTTGACACAAATACACACAAGAGAAAAAGAAAATTACTACTGGTTTAGCGAGAAGGGAGCGCAGAATCGTGTTTGATACAATTAAAAAATGAAATCTTTTAGTTTTACGTTCCACGTGAAACGCTGACTTTATCCTTTCTTTCTAAAATTTATGGAAAGAAAAAATAATTTGGCCTAAAAGCCGGCATGCAGTGATTGGCATCTGTCATTTTTGATCATTTTTATGTATTCTCCCCCAAGTTTCGAGGCTGAATTTAGATTTAAACGGCATCTGAATTGTCATTATTCAGATCAGAGATTCCGAAAACTATTGATTCGACACTAATATATTGGATTCTACAATGGGTTTTATGATAGATTAAAGTGAAAAAATTGTATTATTGTAATACCTACAGATATCACAAAATAATGCATATTTTAAGATTCTGCATGTCAGTTGCACATAGGTATAATGCCGAACGTCACCTCCAATTGACAGCCCCTTCCTCTATGTTTCTATATGTAATTAAAACATGCAAGTAAAGTATGTTTAATAATTATCCCTAGTTCCTTTCACAAAGTTAATTTAGGGCATAGACGGGATAGAAAGCTTTCCCTTCCACCAAACAAAAAAAGTGTACTTGATGAAGATTTGAACGTGAATAAATTGATTGGTAGGTACTAACGTTACCCACTCAGCTATATACTCAAGTGCTGTTTTTCTGCCATAATCTTTAAACATGCAAATGATTTTTATGTTTCTGTTGTGTAGAACTTACCCTGTTACAGTCTTTTTACCTTTTCTCTGCTTGTTTCAATATTTGTGTCATTTATTCTTTAAACTGCATTTGCAAATGTAATATAACATATTTTGTTATTTTACCAAGGTGCATAGCTGTTAAAGTTTTAATAAGGTCAATTACATTATTAAGATAACTGATATTCTCATATATTCCATTGCTTGAAGCGGTAAAAATACTATCCTGCGAGAAACATTATTTTCTTTTGTGACAATGACACAGAATTATGAATAGTAAATTCTGTAATATTTCTTTCAAAACATTATTTTTATATTTCTATAGCCTTGTTATATTGCGATAATCACGCAGTCTGTATTTCGTAACAATAATAATAATTTAAATACTGAGATGATAGTAACTAACATAGGGAACTTTTAACAGGAATTTGACATTTTAATATATTATATTAAAATTCAAACGGGTAATTCTACATAAGCACTTTAATTTACTTCTTAACAATAAAACACATAGGACAATTTGACCAACTTTCTGCATTCATAGTTGTTACATCCTACTGACTTCAATAGGCAACCGAAAGTTTGTGAACCAAATTCCAGTTGTCCCTTTTACATATAATTATGCTATTTTCAAGCTTATCTCCTGTGACAAGGATTAGGGCATGGTGAAACCGTATCTTCAAGTAATTCTCAATACTGATTTTTCTTTCAACTTTCTAAACTGTCTAGCTGATAGTACAAAACAGAATCGGTTAGAAAAATCTAAAGATGGTTTAATAGATTAATCTGAGTATTGCTTTTCAAATGGAATTATCATTATAATGCGTAGCACGCTGTTTTCAAAACATATTTCACTGCTCGCATGACTGTAACGTTGCCGTATGGCTAGGGGTACAAGACGTACCTATTTAGCTTAAACTTTTCCAAATTTACATTATTGTGTCCCTGTTCGAAGGAATTTTTAGAAACTCAAAACATCAAGTTTCCTTCTAAAATGTAGGTTCATAATATTTGTACAATAAAAGTTTTATTAGAGATTGATACTCAGTTGATAATATTAATTTATGATTTGTCACTCACTTTTAAAGAATGTTGATTTATTGTGTAACTTTGATACTTCAGCAAGGAGCAAGTACATGACTATGAATTAATTATAAAATTTTATAGAGTATCCCGGTGTTTAATTTGCAAATATGAAAGCCCACTGTATGACTAATTGATCGCAGTTTAACGGGTATGCAAGCAGTGAGGCTATATTGTTGCGTCAGAATGAGGACAATGGCCATCACATACAGTACATTAATAATTAATGATTAAACTCTTCTAAAACGTGAAGTCGTAATTAAAATTGGACAAAATAATAACAAAATTGAAGCAAAACAAAAAATGAAAAGAGAAGTTGCACAAAAAATGATAAATAGCAAAAACAAGAAAATAATAATAGGAAACACTAGAGACCGAATTATCAAATAAAATCTTACATATTGCATTGAAATTAACGTTCTTTTAGGTGCTAACGTACATGGGTATTCTGGACATTCTACACAAATGTGCCGAATACTTACTTTGACGATACAGTTTTCACAATATGAACAGTAAATGCCACGAAAGGTCAACCAATTCACCAAAATATGTTTTATTGTATACAGTTTATTTTCATTGTTGTGGTCCCAATCTACTTCTCAATTACAGAGCACATTTCGGTTGGAAAATCTACTGACTTCAGGACACAAAAGAGAGTGCTATATCACAATCTTTGATAAAGCGGCATGCTTGTTTGATACGTCGACATGCCTGTCTTTACAAATGATCAGAAGTCACCGCCCCTAATTGCAAACGATGATACAGGTCTGTTGCTAAAAATGATGGCATTTCTCAATGCCTTGTACTAGGGCGTTGTAACTAAAGACATTGTGTAAACTTACAACAATACTATGTGATTAGGTGACCACTACGCAGCAGAAGCTGAAATGAATGATCGATGGGAAGTTTACTGTGGTTTCGTTGTTTGTAAATAAATATTAAACATAGGTAACACATGTTAAATTCTAAATATTTCTTATGCGTGAGGAAGGTACAGCGAAAAGAATACAAATTTACCTAACTTTCCTAATAAAACAAATTAAAGTCATGCTACATTTCTTATTCCATATTAACGCCCGAAATTCTTGATGGAATTTCTGTGTACTTGTATGCTATTTGGTGTGTGATGGAAACGAAGGCTCATGCCTTAATGAAGTCAGCTGCAATGACGGAACAGCATAAACTTGCAGCAAACGAATAGTGTACTTTCAGAATTCGACTGTGGTTAGATTTTCGAATCTTCGAAGGTAGTATGGTCGTTTAGATAAGAGGAAGTGCTAAACACCGAGTGAAACTCTCACCGCCACGCACGGGAAAACTCCAGGATTGACCCAACATACAACTTAGTAAGCCAACTTACAGTTAATCATATCAGCTTACAGTTAAATCGATGATGAGTTCAGAACTTGTGGAAATTTAGGTTTTCTATGAGAGATGACAAATTAGTTAAGACGATGACTAACATCCTTACTTAGTTTCATGTGAGAAATGCATGTTGAGTAAATATTAGATTGTGTTAATTTTAGACTACCAAATAGTTTAGACACTACACGGATCCCTTGGTTATCTGTTGAATGAAACAGTGACTTGGGTTTTGGTTCTACGGTCTTTCATTCAGTAAACGGTATTTAAGTGGAGATGTCCTTAATCTACGTTGAAACAATCGTCTGTTAAATTGCGATTGCGGATGCTGACGGAAGGAGACTTAGGAATGGAGAAGTAGAGTTTATCTGATTTTAGTGGCATTGTGCTTGTGTTGCACCAAGGTCAAAAAACCAGCCTATTCTCGGAAATCAAAATCCGTGAAGAGACATTGATAAAAATAAATCTACGTTTGTGTTTTGTAATTGTACATAATGTGATAACCAATTTGAAATTTTTTCGTTCTAGGTTAGAAACTACGTGTGAATAAATAAAAATAAAAGCTGATGAAAACAAATTTACTGATAATATTTTATTGCTTTCGTCAGATTTTAGTCTTATTTAAACGACAATAATTCAATTTTACACCTTAATTTTCTTTAAAATTAATTCCAAATGAAGACTTATTACATATTTTCTTTAAGTTTTGCAATCATTCACATTCTTTAAAGTTGAAGTAGTCAAGATAAGAATATGATTCTAATCTCTAAGATTTTAATGAGAATTTGTTCGTTACACAAGATAACTAATCATACTTTTATGGAACATTTTGTTTAAGTGTGTTTTGTTTGTATTGTTCGCACGTGGTTTGTTTCAGATTGAGAACATTCAATTGTCTAGCATTTAACTATATATAGGTAAGTAGTTGAGTTCACCAATTTGATCTGATCATAGCTACTGATTATAGCCACTTCGATGGGATCTATTGTTTAGAACTAAAATAAAATAGAGAATAATATATAGATTTTCCCTATTTCAAGTAACATTTACTGTACTTTAATAGCAATTATGGTAAATTTATAGAGCATATCGTTTGCATTTTTAAATTTTTGAATGAACTCATTTAGTTATGATTGACATTATTCAAGGAACATAGATGAATTAGCATCGAATTTTGAGAACATGTTACTGAATAAAACTTGTCAACATCATTTTCAGGTAATATGGTGTCTGTTTTCTTACAGACTGAAAAATGTATTATTGATTTTGATTGTGAGGTATAAATAGTAGGAAAATAATTGGACAGTATAACAAAAATATGTTTACTCTGTTTAAGTAAACTTTATTCTTCTATCGCGTACAATGGGTATGAAGATATACGCAACTTTCCAGTTTATTTCATCTTGCCGTCCTGCTGAATAGTGTAAATCAATCTAAAATCTGATTGCCTAGACAGGGCTATATTTGGCTTTTTAGTAAAGTTTAGGTTAATGATTTATATCTCAAAGACAATTTACTTGATTGACATGGCTAATATCTTGCTTTCTAGATGAATGTGGTAATTTTATGGCGATTCGTTGTAGTGTAACAAACGGGAGGGGAATGCAGGAGTAAAAATTCATTTAAAAATCCTTAACAGAATTTTAAAATTTTTGGGGCTGGCACCGCTGTTACATGAATGCAAGTCATCTCAAAAAATCTTTTGTGTGTCAACAATGTACAGTAAACACATTAAGTCGTTGGCTTCCATCGAAAGACAGGGAGAAAAATTCCTTCTAACTGTACACATGAAATTTTAACACTTTTTTCGCCTCAGAAATAAAAATCAAGAGTTATGTAAGGGCTGCATCGTTTCTAATATTTTATTGAAACTTTCTATGGTGTGTAGTATTGACCAATGACGAGGCTTGCATATACTGATAAGGTTTCTCCAATGTAGCCAATGAAAGAGAAATTGTAAAGTAGAAGGGGGACATTTTCCGAATTTTTCACCTAAAATCGGCAATTGAAATTTTCTGGGACCAGAACATTGCTATCAGGCAGACGAAAACTATCTTAATATAAAAGTGAGCACGTCGTTAATATATCCTATAAGTGTAATGAGGAGATATAATTAACTAAGCACTTTATTTTTAAAAGTATCTCATTCTTCCTTAAAAAATCACAACTATCCAAGTGAATGTGATTTACATTGTGTAGGCCAAAGACAAAGGCTAATGGTTTGTGTTTTTTAATGTAGCCAATAAAATGGAAATAATATATCTTACAATTATCATGTCGATATCTAAAAAACGAAGCTTGTAATTTTAAAAATAGATTATGATAACGTAAAAACATCAAGATTTAGAACCTAAGTTCGAATTTGTCATATGCCACCTAATTACCCAATTGTAACAATCTGTACTTGATTTTGTTCAGTAAGGACTTATATTCGGCTGGCTTAAGTTGACATGCGTTCCTATGTATGGGCACGAATTTATAACAATAAAATTCGAAAATTTCGAATTTTTGACGGAAAATAGGAAACTTTTAATTTTCCCACTTGGCAACACTGATTGTGAGTTGTTCAAATTGGTCTAAAAGTTAGGTATTTACTTGACAAGTCCTAAGTAGATCTCTTTAAAACGAAGGAAGTCATAGTGAAGAAAAACTAATAAGAAAATTCGAAAATTCTCGAATGTTTAACTTTGAGCTCAAATTTGAGAGGGAAATTCTACACTCAGGAAAAAGCTTACCATCAGCTATGGTTCAGTCATACTTGGCATAGAAAATCTCATCTTGGTATATAATTCGTGTTCACATAGGAGGGTTTAAGTATGTGTCACTACATTTAGTGACACTTTGGCCACCCTGTCTCGAAAGGGTTAAGTAAGCTTTATTCTCCCATCGTGTACAATGGGTTACGTTATGAAGATTTATGCAGTTTTCCAGTTTAATTCATACAAACCTCGAAAGTTTTCGTCCGGCAGCATATTATAAATCAATCTAAAATTTGATTGCTATATATTACAAAATCATATTGTCTCAATATGACATCTTCCCATCCTTTGTAATATTATCCAGACTGGTTTTTCTGTTTGTGTGATACATTTCGAAGCTTTAAAGTGGTAAAGCACGAAGTCAAGGATGTCAATAATTTGAGTTCAGGCTGCAAGTCATATTTTAGTGTTCTTGTGGGTAACCGAAACAAGAAATGAAAGTCGCATATTGTCCATGAGTGTTATAGCTCTACTGCCCTGGAAAAGAGAAAGAACATATAAGAAAAAATTATTGTACTTCAGGCGTGCGTGAATCAACAGACCATATGCGCAACTTCGCCCTTGTTAACATGTCTCATCACACGAAAGGTAAGTAAAATGACCAATATGTTTGAATGTCCAAATCTGCATTAATTCTGTGGCATAATGCACAGAGTCAGGTTGATGTGTGTTCCATGACGATGGACAAAGTATATGAGTTTTAGTAGTGAACTGGATACCAAAAGCCAGAAAGAGAACACATCTCACTTTCCTACGCAAAATGAGTTAAATAACGCCAGTATGCACAACTTATGGGCAAAAGTAAGTATCGCATACTGTGTCAGAACCAAGTGATACAGATCGGTGAAACTTGAAAAATAATTAAAAACTAGTGCTAGCGTATGACACAGGAAGCAACCGAAAAAAAGGCATCATTAAAAGGATAAAAATTATTTTTCTACAGAAACAATAACTTAATCTGAAGTTCCTACTAATTTTATTAGAAGAGAGGACAAACAGAGAAACAAGAGTAGGTGGGAGATACTTGACACCCGGTAGCTACAAAATCGAATTTCTTTCAGAGCTTCCTGATGGCAAGGATATACTTTTTAAGTGTCGCACGATAGGTAATGCCCCCGTACCGTCCAGCTATGGAAAATTTAACATACCGAAAACACGTTTTTATTTACTACCTCTTTTTGGGATATATTCGTTCTCTTTTATGATCATTTTTCAACCCCTAGTATAGATCACAGAAGAAAGGCTACAAGCATCGTATTTTCCCAAACGCTATGTAACATAGCGGTGCTGATAGAAGAGTATGACAACTTTTTTAATCCTTATGTAACATAGCAGAGAATAAAAGGGGTGTACACGTTTCCTTATATGACCCCTATTTTAATATAGCAGAGCTAATAAAAGAGTACGGCTTCATTTTCAACAACTATTTCAGACAGCACAGAAAACATGAATATGAACCATTAGCAGGGTTACCTTTCATCAACCCCTATGTAACATACCACAGGATACTAAAGACTATGAACACATCTTTCAACCCCTATTTAACATACCAGAGATTACGCAGAGAATACGAACACCTATTTTCGTAGCACCCCTATTGCATAAGGTTATGGGATATAATAGAAATTCGAACCCGTATATAGCATAGCACAGTGTAAAGAGTACGAACACATATTCCAACACAGTAACTTTTAAACCACTATTTAGCATATAAGGCTGTACTCGTTAGCTTTTATGGTAAATATTTTCAACCTCTAATTAACATAGCAGAGATTATAAAAGACTATGGAGCTTTTTATCAACTATTATTACCAAAGGCTACAAGCACTGGTTTTCAACCTAGAAGCAGAAACCTCGAATTTTACAACCCATATTTCAAACATGCTATTTACAAATATATTAGTTTATGTGGGATTCGCCCTTGTATAACAATCTTAACCGACTTAGATGAAACTCAGTATCTAGAGGTTTTCGAACATACTGATTACGTATATAATATATATTTTACCTAGGCCTTACAGTTTATGCGGGATTCGCCCTTTTAATCAATTTGAACCATTTTGTATCAAATTTGGCACATAGGACTTTTTGAACATGCTGATTGTAAATATAATATTCATTTTTCCCTCAGCCTTGAAATTTATGTGCGATACGATCTTTTGTGTCAATTTTAGCCATTTAGGGTGACACTCAGCATATCGAATAGCTGGGGTTTTCGAATATGTTGATTATGAATACGATATTCATTTTTACCTAGATCTCACAGAATATGTAGAATGGGCTCTTTTATGTCAATTTTAGCTACAGGGAAGAAACTTAGTATGTAGGACCTTTTGTACATGGTGATTAGGAATATTATATTTATTTTTACCTATGTTTTATAGTTTATGTTGGATACACCCTATTTAAATTAGTGTGTACACCTTTTACTGACGGGGTCAATGATAAAATATTTTACCGTCTATAACTCGTAAACGGAATAAGATATTAAAATAGTGTTTTCACATTTGGTAATAAAGCATTGAATTCTACGAATTAAAGAAAGAGGTCAACTAACCATGCGTAGTTCGTAAAATGATACAACACATTGAAATTTTGTTTGCAGTTTTTGATATGAGAACACCAAATATTTTATGCAAAGAAAGTGCAACACTTATAAGAGAATGACATCTTTGTCCAATCCTATTTAACGTAGTTAAAAAGAAAGTGAGATCACATGAACGGATATAGTATTATTAAGGTATTTTTCTATTATAGTAAAAGTTACACAAGAAAGAATATGACCATTCAAACAACCCCTATGTAACATACCTCAAGATTATATAATCAATTATATATAAAGATAAAAAGAATATATAAAGATTATATAACCATATGTCCTCTTCTTCAAAAACAAAATCCTACATAATATATTCTCATAAACGGTACAATATATAAAGATTTTGTTTTTATATTTGGTATGAGGGTATTAGAAAGTGATGGCTTTCTTTATTTGATGCAACCCACACAGTAAGAAATTTTTATAAAAGGCTATTAAAAAGTAGTGACTACGAACCAAAATGCACTTGTGTTCGCTAA
This sequence comes from Thermobia domestica, assembly GCF_964235325.1. NCBI lineage: Eukaryota > Metazoa > Arthropoda > Insecta > Zygentoma > Lepismatidae > Thermobia > Thermobia domestica. The sequence continues at coordinate 172,596,372 of NC_137458.1, forward strand.
CATCTCCCAGTTGGAAGTTGCTTAAATATGAACCCAGTTAGTTATAGCGTAACAATTTCAAACTTAAATATTAACTAGCTTAGAACTTTGCTCTACTTTATACATTTTTGTACCAATGAGAACGAATTCAATTTTATGGTGCAAATTTAGCTAGTTCGGAATTTTGAATTATATGTCTACTTCTTTTGCAATATTTAAGAAAGAAAGGTGAGCCACTTTAAAAATTAAGCCACTTTAATTATTTGTAGTGCAACATTTTTAAAGTTAAATTTAACTAGGTAAGAATTTTGTACCTTTTTCTATAATTTAAACAAACTGAGGATAATTATTTTAAAAATTGGGTGACCTATTAATGTTTTGTACCACCCAGAAAAAATGTATTATTTAAATAAGAGAAGAAATGTCATTTTAACTAACTGAGAATTTTATACTTTTGTACTATTCATATAAACGAAGGAATAAATTTGAATGATTTATTCAATTCTGTACCAAGCATAAAAAGGTGAAGTTCCATTTTAAGTAGCTCAGCATTTTTATACCATTTATGGTATTAAAATAATCAAAGGAGTAAGTTTAGGCGGAATGTTTATTTAGTAATTCCCCCCAGAAAGTGCAGAATGAATAAATTTGTTTGTTCTATTTATTTCTGTATTTTCAGGAGAAAAGGCAAAGAAAAGCCATTTTAACTAACTTAGAATTTTATCCTTTTGTACTATTCAGATAAACGAAAGAATAAATTTGAATGACATATTCAATTTTGTACGAAGCAGAAGAAAACTGTAGAATGAATACATTTTGGTTATAAGGGCCTGGTTCGAATTTCAAGTAAATCTTCTAAATAACTCAACGCGTTTTATCACTTTCTTAATTGGCTTTTAATATTTGACCATGATAAGTATATATAATTAACTTTTCTGCACACATAATAAAATATATATAGACCTTCATACACACTTATCTACTCGTTAAGTTCATTTGATCTAACTGATGTTGCACATGCTTCCATCTATCTTCATTACGTTGATTCAACTTTACTATTTTTTCATCAAAGTCATTGGCTAGTTGCCTTAATTTCTGGTCCAATTTTTCATTCACTGTTGCATTTGCTGGTCCAACTTTTCATCCACATGTTGCATTTGCTGATACAATTTTTCATTCACATGTTGTATTTGCTGTTGCATTTGCTTCGATTGCTTTTTCATCTGCTCGGACTGATTTTTTATCTGTTGAGCCAAATCTTTTAGAATGTCTGCCAAATTGTCCCTCGGAGTCAATTCAAGATTCACACTTTTTCCGTCAACCAAATTATTACTTTCCGTGGCCATATTTCGTTTAATTACTTTTCCACTTCGCAAAATTGTGATATTAAGATCGCGTTGAAATGCCGTTTTTACTAGACCTTCGACACTTTATATAATTCCCGTGGTGAGGTACCAATTTTTTATAAGGGCCTGGTTCGTATTTTAAGTTAATCTTCTAAATAACTCAACGCGTTTTATCACTTTCTTAATTGGCTTTTCATATTTGACCATGATAAGTATATATAATTAACTTTTCTGCACATATAATAAAATATATATAGACCTTCATACACACTTATCTACTCGTTAAGATGTGTACGTATATGTACAATTATTTTTATCGTTGCTATAGTAACAACAACTCATATTTTAACTACCGATTACAAAATAATAATCTCGAAATCTCTACATGTCTTTCTTTTTCATTATACATTATATTGCTCACATAATTCGCCTCTGATCCCCTTTCTGTAAATAAGCACAGATTGCCAATGATACATACAACGTTATCGTTGTATGGTGTCATATTTACTTCTGTACCAAACAAGAAAAAGAAGAGATATCATTTCAACCAACTAAAGATTTTGTACCTTTTGTACTATTCAGATAAACGAAGGAATAAATGTGAGTCATCTATTCAATTTTATATCAAGCAGAAAAATAAACGAAGAAGCGATAATTTTAACTAGCTCAATATTTCTGTATCATTTTGTAGTATTCAAATGAGTGAAGGAATAAATTTGGGTGTCCTATTTACTCCTGTAGCAAAAGTATCGGGGGAAGTTGACTTCAGCGTCTCAGTATTTCGTCAAGTTATAACTAAACGTAAGAATTAATTCGCTAAACGCGCGTTCATTAACCAGCCTTACTTAGTGACTGGAGAGGCAATTAAAATTTAAAATGGCTGTCTTTTTAACTTGTTTAACATTTTTGCTCATAACGAACTTGGCCTATTACCAAAATGTTTTTTGCTACACACGAAGTATCACAACAATGTGTTTTTTATTTAAACGGAATATTTTTATTGTTGGTAAAAAATCGTATTTAAAAATGGCGCATCGTAACAAAATTGCCCTTCTTCATTAATTTGATGTCACATTTTTTTCGTTAGTAATACAAAATGTACAAACATACTATAAAATTTTGAATTACAAATTTGCATCACAAAAATTGATCCTTTAAGTTTAAAATGTTTCTTTCCTGGTTGACATAAAATAGTACAAAATCTTACACAAGAACTAAATAGCACTCAGAAATTTATTCCTTCATTTGAATAGAACAAAATGGTACACAACTATTGAGCTAATTAAAATGGTACTTCTTGGCTTATTTTTCTGCTTGGTACACAATTGAATAGGTCACTCAAAGTTATTCCGACGTTTATCTGAATAGCAGAAAAGGTATAAAATTTTCAGTTAGTTAAAGTGGCATTTCTTTGCTTTTATTTCCTGTTTGCGACAGAAGTAAATAGGGCACACAAATTTATTGCTTCGCTTATTTGAGTAGATCAAAAATGTATAAAATTCTCAGCTAGGTTAAATTGTCCTTCTTCCCTTATTTTTTTGGTACAAAATTAAATACTACAGCTAAATTTATTTCTTCGTTTATCTAAATAGTACAAAAGGTATTAACAGACATTCGGTGCCATTAAAGAAAGAGGCTTATTATTACTATGGAAAATTCAAGATTGCTAATAAAACTCCAACTGTCCAAAGCAGTGTATATATTTTAAGATTATATATTTGTGTTACAGTTTTGGGTATGTGACATAGCCTTCCTCAGACACATTATCTGAGTTAGGTAAAACTCTCAGTTAGATTTAACAAAATTCTCAGTTAGTTAAAACAGCATTTATTTGCTTTTTTTCCTTTTTGATACAGAAGTAAATAGGACACCCGAATTTATTACTTCCTTTATTTGAAAAGTACAAATAATACAGAAATATTGAGCTAGTTAAAATGATCCTTCTCTTATTTTTCTGCTTGATACAAAATTGAATAGATCACTCAAATGTATTTCGTCGTTATCTGAATAGTAAAGAGGGTATAAAATACTCAGAGAGTTAAAATGACATTTATTTGCTTTAATTTCCTGTTTGGTACAGAAGCAATTAGTATACCAAAATTTATTCATTGTACAAATTTTTCTGCTTGGTAAAAAAATTGAATAAATCATTCAAATTTATTCCTTCGTTTATCTGAATAGTACACAAGGTATAAAATTGTCAGATAGTTAAAGTGGGTTTTCTTTCCTTTTTTCCTGAATGGTAGAGAAGTAAATACGGCAACCATATTTATTCATTCTTCACTTCTTTGGGTGGACGGTACAAACATATATATTCCACCTAAATTTACTCCTAAATTTCCACCTAAATTTACTAAATTTATTTGAATACCAGAAAAAGGTATTAAAATGCTGGGCTAGTTAAAAAATGGAAGTTCACTTTTTTATGCTTGGTACAAAATTGAATAGGTATCTCAAATTTATTCCTTCGTTCATTTGAATAGTACAAAAGGTATAAAATTCTCAGTTAGTTAAAATGACATTTCTTCTCTTATTTAAATAATACATTTTTTCTGGGTGGTACAAAACATTAACAGGTCACCCAATTTTTAAAATAATTATCCTCAGTTAATTTAAATTATAGGAAAAGGTAGAACATTCTTACCTAGTTAAATTTAAATTTAAAAATATTGCACTACAAATAATTAAAGTGGCTTAATTTTTAAAGTGGCTCACCTTTCTTTCTTAAATATTGCAAAAGAAGTAGACATATAATGCAAAATTCCAAACTAGCTAATTTTGCACCATACAATTGAATTTGTTTTTATTCGTACAAAAATGTATAAAGTAGAGCAAAGTTCTAAGCTAGTTAATATTTAAGTTTGAAATTGTTACGCTATAACTTACTGGGTTCATATTTAAGCAACTTCCAACTAGGAGATGTTAGCGAACATAAGTGCATTTTGGTTCGTAGTCACTACTTTTTAATAGCCTTTTATAAAAATTTCTTACTGTGTTGGTTTCATGAAATACAGAAAATTATCATTTTCCCATACCCTCATATCAAATACAAAAACAAAATCTTTATATACTGCAAGATTTACGTACGTTTAAGAGAATATGTTATGTTGGAATTTCATTTTTAAAAGAGGACATATAGTCTTTTAAATTGATTATATAATCTTTAGGTATGTAGCATAAGGGTTGTTAGAATGGTGGTTGTCTTCCTTGCTTAACTTGTACTATAATAGAGAAAAAGGACCTAAGAAGACTAAAGCCGTTATTGTGACCTTACTCTCCCTTTCTGCTACGTTAAATAGGATTATACATAGGTGCCATACTCTTATAAGTGTTAAACATTGTTCGCATAAAATATTTGGTGTTCTTATACCAAAACTGTAAACAGAATATCAATATTTTGTATCATTTACGATGTACGCCTCGTTAAATATTTGACCGTTGACCTCGAGTTGAGCTCTTTTTAATTCGTAGTATTCAATGCCCTGTTGCTAAATGCGAAAATACTATTTTAATATCTTATTCCGTTCACGAGTTATACACGGTTAAATATTTTATCATTGACATCGTTATTAGAAGATGTAGTTACTAAAAAGGTCGTATCTCACGTAAACTATAAGACTTAGGTAAAAATGCGAATCATATTCGTAATCCACATGTTCAAAGATCTCTATATACCTAGTTTCATCCAAAGCGGCTAAAATTGATTTAGAAGTGCGTATCCCACATAAACTGTAAAGCCTTCGTAAAAATAAATAAATTTCCTAATCAGCATGTTCGAAAACCACTATATACTGAGTTTCACCCAAAAGAGTTGAAATTGACATAAAAGGGCGTATCCCACTAAACTGTAAGGCCTAGGTAAAAATAAATATTATATTTCTAATCAACATGATGGAAAACCTAACATACCGAGTTTCATGCAAATCGATTGAAAATGATAAAGAATGGGGTATATTCCATAAACTGTAATGCCTAGGCAAAAATGAATATTATATTCGTAATCAGTACGTTTGAAAACCTCTAGATGCCAAGTTTAATTTAAATCGACTAAAATTTTTATAAAAGGGCGTATCCCACATATACTAATATAATATTTGTAAACAGCATGTTCGAAATATGTTTTTGTTTTTAAAAAAACGAAGTTTCTGCTTGTGGGTTGATAACCACTACTAGTAGCCTTTGGTAATAATAGTTGAAAGAAGCTCCATTGTCTTTTGTAATCTCTGCTACGTTAATTAAGGGTTTAAAAATGTGACACAAAACTGAACGAGTACACCCTTATATGCTAAATAGAGGTTTAAAGGTTGCTCTGTTGTAATATGTTTTCGTATTCGTTACTCTCTGCTATGCTATATTGAAGTTGGAAATTATATTATATACCATAATCTTTTGTAATATTTGGAATGTTAAATAAGGGTTGAAAAATGTGTTCATAGTTTTTCATATTCTGTGTATGTTACATAGGGATTGATAAAAGGTACCCCCCTACTGGTTCATAGTCGTATGTTTTCTGTGCTGTGTTAAATAGGCTTTGAAAAATAAGCCGTGTTCTTTTATTAGCTCTGCTATGTTCAAATATGGATCGCAAAAGAGAATGAGTACACCCCTATTATTCTCTGCTATATTACATAAGAATTAAAAAAGGTGTCGTACTCTTTTATCGGCACTGCTATGTTACATAGGGTTTGGGAAAATACAATGCCTTTCTTCTGTGATCTCTACTAGGGGTTGAAGAAAGGGTCATAAAAGAGAACAAATACATCCCTAAAAATGAGTAGTAAAAGAGGCGTGTTCGACTTTGAATACCTGGACGGTACGGGGGCAATACGTATCATGCGACACTGGAAAATTGAGTCCTTGCTATCAGGAGACCCTGAAAGAAAGGCAACTGTGTAGCTACCGTGTGTCAAGTGCCTCCCACCTACTAATATACTATGCAAAGTTGTCGTATGCTGCTCACAAAGTTAGTAATGAGTTGTAGTATGGAGTTCTATGCCTTCGCCAGCACTGTTGATAGAAGGAAGGTCTTTTGTGCATTTGAAAGTATTAGAAAGGGTCTTTAGTATCCCACCCGCGTTAGCTTAGACTCAAGTTGAGCTAACGGGCAGGTGAGTTCTTTCGTCGAATATCCTCTTGTTCTGAGTCTTGACTACTTGCTCTTTCTGACGTGGTTGCTCATTATCATTCATGAAGATGTGGTCTGTGCCAACCTCGCCTCTGAAAGGAAGCACGCAGGTAATAGTACATTGCCACAGAAACGTTGAACAATAATGTAACAAATTCAAGCATTGTTACGTTGGTATGCCCATGAAAAGTTTGTCTTTCTACACAAGAACACAAACTACGAAAACGATCATATTCGATGTAATTTATGAGCACTTTGCGTGTTTACACTTCTCTCAAGTAAGTATACTTCCATACACACTACAAAGACTGAATCTTTATCTGAGAAGTGAAGGCGATCCCTTACTTCCTCGGTCCAATTCAATGTTCCTGGCATTATTGCAAGCGTAGCCACCAATGTACGGATGTCAACAAAGCACAACGAAATGGCTGTCGGGCAGTGAGACCAATTGCATATGGTCGATGTACTTCTGTAGAGTTTGAGATTACGACTTGCAGTCCTCTTAGCTTCGTTTGCAATTGCATCCGCCATATGCATCCTTCTTGACTGTTGCACAATGTAGCGGTCGTCCGCTGCCTTAATTTCCATGGTCGACCACCACTTCTTCTTCACACAGCATTGCCTGTGGTTCGTTCCATACTTTGAATAGTGCTATGAGCGATAAAAATTCCTAGGCCACATCGATAAACTCCAACCTTCTTGCAGTTTTCTACTGATTTTCCCCGTATAAAGTTATCCAAATGTTATATCTGGCATTTATTTTGAGTAAAATCACCACAGTGAACAATGAAAGCTCTTTAAGTGACAGATACTGTCTCGTCCTTTTCATTCAGTTTCTTTGTGTTGGGAAATCACATCTATCCGGCGTACGGTCAACCTGACGTCATATCATGATTGCCTTGATCTGTATATGCGCATGCTGCCAACATTTTATCCATTTCCACTGAGTACATATTATTTTATTTTACTTTATATATTCTTTCTTCCATAACACTTTAAAAAAAATCAGAGATCTAAGATTAACGAAATCAAATGCAAGAACTAGTATCTCACAATAATAATCGCTCATAATCGGAAATAAGTGATAGAATCAGACGTTCTTGGAGAAATGTGTGACCTTTAAGAACGGATGGTAAGAAAATGTAAAATTCGAATTACTCATGAATCCCTATACGAGACTTATGGCTCTATTGCACCTAAGTATTTAATTCATCAAGCAATTTGTAAAAGCATTGCATATAAATATAGACTTTCCAGTGTCTACAAATAATCTTAATCCAACTCTCAGAGGCTAAGACCACGGGTGGGATCTTTGTTAACTAACAAGAGAACAAATTACCTCATGTTTTTAAATTCATTATAAAGCTTGTACATGTTCAAAGTGAAACTTTGGTAAGTTTCTCTCATATATCGAATAGTTTCCTCGTTAGTCAGAGAAGAAGATTTCTGTGATGTAGTACTGGGACATCTGAAGAAATACAAGTTAATGAACAGCAAAGCATCACTAAAGTTACATGTTCTCTACTTGCATTTCTCTGCATGGCCGTCTTCAGGTCACACGTGGATACATATTTAGAAAAAAAAAAACTGTGAGATATTTAATCAATATCTACAATGACTCAAAGGTGATACTAGGAGCTGTATAGTAAACGGAAACTTGGAGATTACATCAGGAGACTAGTCCGAGATATTAATGTAACCTGCAAAAGAATTAATAGGGAAACATTATAAACTCACACACTTTCTCTAGGTATTTTCCCGATCTGCACCCTTTATCTTGATAAATGTTCTAAATTGCAATTCAAGATCCTGTTTATCACACAGAATTATAGAACTTATTTGTATTGTGGAAAATGAAATCATTTACTTCAAATTAATATATAGAGAGTATTTCGAAGGGAAATGACCGTAAGGTTGAAGTGAATAGAATTCAGTTTAATGATATGTGCAACAAAGCATAATCGACGCTGACCTTGCAAAGCCCCTGTGTGTGCAGTATTGAGTCTGGGGTTGACGAAAAGGTAGTTTACACAGGAAAGAAGCGAACTATTGAATGCAGCAAGCATGGACAGTAGGGAAAGTGAGTAGATTTGTACCCTTTTTATTGCTATTCTAATATGTTACAGTGAGAAACTACGGCAATTCTTTCCTGAAGTATCGTGTTGTAACCAATACTTCCACAGCAGCATGAGGCGATTATTAGGAACTCATGTATATACATATGACTCAATATATTGCAAACATAAAGATACAAAAAACGTTTTGAAAAAAGACGTCGATGTGGGATGAAGCGACTAACATATTTTGGGATGGTGTGAATAGTCCTGTTAATCGTTCTATATATTATTAATCATTAATCATTCCATGTATACAAGGACTAAAGAACATATTTATATTTATTTCTTGTCTGCCTTCAAATCACAGTGTCGTATAGGATAAATCTGGGTTAAAGACCTGTTGGGAACTCAAATATTATCCTCTTTCTTGTATGATCGAACAATTCAATGCTTCCGAGACGGTACGTTGGACACGATTTCGGATCTGTATGTCTATTTCCTTCTTAAGCATTTCTACAACAATAGCTTATGTTCCTTTACATCACGAAGCTGTTCTTCGTTAGCTGTATACTCATAATACAGCAGTTTGTATCTAATTATTTACATTATGTCACGGACACTTTTTCTCACAACTTCACCCCGTATGTATATTTATTTCACCCCCACGTGTGGGATGAAGTGAATAATTTACCTCGTATTATAAATTTCTTTTTGTATACTTTACTTGAGACACGATATTAACCATACTTGTATTTTCAGAATGTAGAAGTCTGTCCTATTCATATATAATTGTCAGTCTGTCGTACTACCGTTTCTGAGTAAGATATTTTCACTTCATGCTTACTATGTTCTCTCTCTCTCTCTCTCTCTCTCTCTCTCTCTCTCTCTCTCTATATATATATATATATATATATATATATATATATATAGCCAAAGCAATTTGCCACATAATGAGTTTTACTTCTCTGGTATTTAGCGGGATTGTGCTACAGACACACAGAAAAATCACTTAAAGAAATAATTTTGTTACACAGTGTTTGAAGCATACCAAAAGAACATAGAAATCAATTTCCATTTCTATAGAAAAATGTCCAGTTCTTAGTAGTATGTGTTCAAATAACACGTAAGCTTATATGTCTCTTGTTCTTGTTATAATTACAATAGAATACACAAATAATGTTGTACTGTGACATCGTAGACTTACGGTAACATTTTGGGGTAACAGAAAGGATAATCAGCAGAGATATATGTATTACAAAACTTGTTTTATATAGATATATTCCTTGCCAAAAAAAAAATCTACTTACATGTATGTGACAAATACGATTAATTTCGACGTTCGATCAACATCAAGAATATTTTGTAACTGTATTTATATCACTTGTATAAGGTCTAAATATAACACACTTTTTCGAATGAGTTTCAAAATACCCTTCATGCAAGAAACTTTGGCCACGAAAGTAAAAACCTGTAGGAAGTAGAATTGATATGGTGCACATTCCATGTTGGTAAACAAGCTTTATGAAATGATATTTGCATTTCTAATAAAAAGAAAACTATCCTTTTGTTATTGTCACTGATGGAACACGTCACATTTCAATTTGATAGTTATCCTTATGGGAAAACAGCATAATTAAAACAAAGCGCGACTACGAGGGATTACTCATCTGCCTTTCCAGAACTATATGTATGTTTCCTCATAACTATTATTAAACTAAGCAATAGCTGTTGATAACTTAGCCAAGTTAACGGATTCTGTTTGTTGAAGTTGATATGTTACTAAATGTACACTCCACGACATAGGTAAAAGCTGTACCTCCCCAATGAGGCGTTGCTATACAGCCTAAGATTTTTTTGGCAAGTAATATAGTAAATGTTGACAATTAAGGAGTAGGGGCGGTCTTGAGGTTTAAATTATAACGTAATTACGAAGCTACTTGCCAATCTATTTTAACTTGGCAGCAACATTGCGAAAACAACTAGAGACTGTTCCAAAAGAAATGCAACCACAACTTAGATCGAGTAGATTTTTTGAAGTAACAACGATAGAGACATTATTTATTTATTTATTTATTTATTTATTTATTTATTTTGACAAAAGTTAGCGTTGTCTATGGAATTATTTTGAGAATAAAACCACTGAGACAAATCGTAACGTTGCATTTTAGTAACAGTTTAAATGACCACATGCGTAATTCAGAAAATATAAATTGCTTATTTAATTGCAATAAACAGAAAAAGGAACTAATCGCAGTAATTCTTAATGTAAATGTGCAGCATGCATCCATATTTATCGGATGGGAAAACATTTCGTTTTGTTTTGTAGCATTGACAGTTGTAAAGCCTAGTTTTTATGTATTCAGAGAAAAACACATTTGCATTCTGGAAACGATTCTCCAGCAAAAATACTACAACAGGTGTAATTCGCACATGTTGGGCAATGTGATTTATTAATAAAATAATAAGTTGATGGTTTTGCAAGAAATGCTGTTAAAATAACCGCATACTTAGGGAATGGTGTATGGCATGTGTAGTCTTACAACAGATATGAATAGCATTGTTTGGAATTCTACAAAACACTATTGAAACGTAGTTTTCGTACTTCTATGAAACACATATTCATTAACGTTTAATAATGATAATAATTTGCGGCATGACTTTCACAATTTCAGGTTCAATGTTCTTTTTCACTTTAAATGAAGAATTGTAGTGTTAATTATAAGCGGTTGAAATTTGAACTTCGAGTATAAAATACGTATTTCATTTTCGTATAATTACGGTTAATTCTGCCAATTTCTAACTCTAAGACTAATTAAAATTACAGAGCAAATTGACTATTCGTTTGTGATTTCATTTGCACATTACATACTTTGAGCGCCGCAACTATTCAACACATTGCCGAACTTAATGCGTAATTAAACGTCTGTAACTTGACAACAGAGGTGCGTACCGACCGCGAGTTTCTTTTAAAAACAAAATTCAAAACTTTATTCACGTTTCATACACTGCATGTATAGATGTATCTTTTATAACCAAGAGAAGTTCCTCGCATATTTCCATGTTGACGAGATATGTTACAGATCATGTAACTTTTTATTTGTTGTATATAACCCTGCTTTTGTTTCTAAAAATATTCTACTCTATGTGTACAGCCATCAAGATAGTTATATATCATATAAGATACTGAAGAATCAAACATTCTGGTCCTATTCTGGATTTAAAATCAAAGTGCAACATGATTTTGTTTCTGAGAAAGGAGCTCTACACTTTCTTAAATGCACAGCAAAATTCCTTATGATTGTAATTGCAATTTTATGAAGCGAACCTGAAGGAACAGATTTGAAGTGGTAGGCCACTTCTACTGACACTCGCCCGTGTGTAGTTCGAGGAAACGTATTAAGTTGTCAACCTATATCATACTATTTTGCTAAACTTAGACATTCTAAAAATGTTTCCCAAATAAGTGTTGTATCTACGAAGAAACGAAAATTTTTTAAGTAAGTAATCAGAAATCGCTCCTGACTTTAGTAAGGATATTATCTAAACACTCTGCTACCCTCTTTCTTATCATCTGCCATACTTTACTATCACCTTAGTTTACTCTTTACTAAATCAAGAAGAAATTATTGGGTGAACTGCAGCCATAAATATGTTGCTATCAAAGATAGCTGCAATATTTAACAGGATTTTACTACCAAATATTAGGCAACAATATTCTGTTAAGATATTTAAGCTAAAATGTTAATATGTTATAATAATTAAAGTAATGCCTTGGTGTAGTTTCCCATGCGAGTGATTCTATGTTTAATTCCTAATAGTTTGGAGGTGTGTGTGTTTTTGTATGTGCGTGTGTGTGTGTATGAGTCCAGATACACCTTCTAATTGATGCCTGTAATAAATTTATCGACGAAGGTCATGATTATCAGATTTCAGAAGGCTTAGGTCAAATTTGGAAGTCAAAGGAGAGAAAAGTACGATAAATAAAAGTTTCCGGTAAACAAACTGAAGAGGTCGGACCCTCAAAATGCATTCAATAGTTCCATTCAATTGGTTTTCGGGGCCGCGCTTGCTCAGTGGTAGAGCTTTCTCCTCTGGTGTATGGGATTCGTAGTTCGATCCCAGCTCGCGCTAAGAACTTTGTGTTGGACAAACACCGTGTGTGGGGGGGAGTTTCTCGGGGTGCTCCCGTTTCCTCCCACTTTTTTCAATCCACCATTTCATTCATTTCTCATCATCACCGTCTCCTTTCGCCTAGCCGGCATAAACGTAGGACAAAAACCTCAAAGATTTTATTTCATTTCAATTGGTTTTCCTTGACCACTATTTGTTTCTGTTCACAAAGGATTTAAAGTGTTACTCACATGTACCTTTGCGATTGGTGGTTCAAAATTTGAGAAATGTCAAAGTATGAGAAGTTGACTATGGTGCCCATTTCACAGAGCCCTATGTACAATTCAGTGTCTTGTAAGCATGTGTCCAATGTACGCTTAGTGATTATAGAATTTAAAGCCCACTGTAGATTGAAAAATAATTTAATTCCAAACAAAAGTATTTTTGACTCTTATGAAAAATAAATTATTTGACATAACTTACTGTAAATGATATCACAGATGATGTTGAGTTTACCGACAACAAGATAGTTGATACTTTTGATAATAATTCAAAATATAAGTATCCTCTTTTCCATTTAAAATAGCATACAATTAATGAAAATTCTAATAAGAATAATAAAACATCCTTGTCTGTTGATGATGCATTTTTTGCCAATCTAATCACAGTACTGCCGTTATCAAGCATGTTAGTTCCCCATCTTTCATGAACTATAATCTCAGTTGCTTTCATGTGTATTCGTCCTTGCTCTGATTAGGACAGAACATTCTGAGCTCCAAGTAGACGTTTTGCACAGGATAGACTTGAATAAAAAATTTAGTAATGTTCAGCATTTCAGCAAGACAAAGTTATTGCTTATGTCTATCTTAAGTGTATTTATCAAATCATATATCTCGTCACTTAAAATTTACTCTCACTGCTACCCGTTTAACGCTATAACTGGCAACCATTGGTACTATTACCATTAAAGTGTTTGCTTTGCTTTTATGGTTGAACCATGTCTTCCTGATCATAATTTCGTAATTTTTATTTTTGCACTTTGGTTACAAACACAGGATGTTTATTTCAAGGCAACATTGCCATAAAATAGGTCATACATAATTGCCATATTATGTATAGCTACTGAGCAGCATTGTTCTATTATGGAAAAATATAATAAGAATACTCTCAGTATTTAGCAGCAGTTTCGTTGAAATATTTTCCTACAGAGCAAGAACGCACAAATAAAAAAAAGTAGAAAAGAACCTTCGCGGAACTAGGAGATAAAGCTTCTACAATACTAAATTTCACTGTCCCCTGTTAAAGAAAATAAGAAGTATCTAAAGAAGAGACACGAAAACATGTATACGGATATTGTATGAAAGCAATAATGCAAATTAAATTATCCCTGAAGTTATAATTCGTGCGGATAGCGCAATAAAATTCGATTTTGCTTGAGAGCAACAATGTCAAATAAAGGATTAAACGTATGCCTAATAAGCCTATATGTGAAACACAAATCACAAATTTACAAATCTCAAATCGAACTATCTCACTTATATCAGACGATAAATACTCAAATAATAACTTTAACCTCAATAATTATTATAAATCATTAACTCACTACATATCCTTTATTATACTGCATTTTTATTTCCATTAACGTCGATTTCAACATGAACTACTTCCAACGAAGGAAATAACTTCAACTGGTACAGCTTTGATATAAGATAACGCCTGAAGGACAATAGTGTTGTAACTAATTCATTCTTTGTTTATGAGATAGATTTGACGGAATGATCAAATATAATTATGGTGAAAGAGATTATGAGAATTAATTAGGCATAGTATTACTGTTTTCCCGTTAATAAATGTGTTTTTTTACTTTCAAACTTTGAAGCATCAGGGGAGATATTAAACGTTTAAATTTCGATTAGAGGTTGAAAAAGTTGTATAGTGATCAAAGGATTACTATGGCCAGGTTTAAGTCCCGATTAAAAAGTGAGGCATATAGAAACATGAATGCCATTTTGGTAATAGTATTGTAACAGATTGAAGCCATCAACTTAGCAATAAAGATGGCTTCTACATTTTTAAATTGAAAACTACCTAAGTATATACTTCAATGTATTTGAATATATATTTTATACCATTCAAATTCATTCCGTGCCTATACTTTCCCTAAAAGCAATTGTATAAAAGTAGTTCTTTCATCTAGTACTGTAAATTTAACTAAATTGACTTAAGTAGACTATGCATATTAATATTAGACTTAAAACAGTTCCAGGCGTATATATATATATATATATATATATATATATATATATATATATATATATATACGATATTTTTGTACAGTGCTACATTTAGGATGTTGAGAAAATCTATTTAAATAATTCCATTCAATTCCATGCTGCCTTATTGGCTTTCTTAGGAAAAAATGCTGCCGCAATTTATTTGCAACATAAATTAGTTTCGTTTCCTTTTGTGTCAAGATTGATATACATCCTACATTTGTACTTCTTATTTGGAGATTTGTATCCTGTTTTTCTAAGATTACATTATTATTTACTTTCTCTCCTCTGTTTCTTTCCTCTTTTTCTTTTGTCCCCTTCTTTTCTTTTTGTTCTCATTTGCCTGCAGGAAGATTGTAAATCGTTATCATATCAAAATTTTTTGATCATACATAATGGAGGTACTTTATTTGATTACTGCAAACACTCGACATCATAAGCATTCGTGTGTTATCAGTGTGCTGTTTGAAATTTACAGTAGACCAAAGAACATTTAATTTTTTAAAACAAATTAACTGTTCTTGAGTTTATAAATCTCAAAACAAACTGTTCTATTTACCATGTAGTATCTCATAAAGTGAAGTGTTATCTTAAGGCACGTGCAAAGTGATTACAAAATAGTCATGAAGCTGTTCCACACGCAACACCGTACGAAGTTTTTTTTGCCCCTATTCTCCTTTATGCATACATTCATGGACGCACCACCTCGCTATCGTGCCCTGACTCTGTTAGATAGCATTGATGCTTTCTAGGGGCCAACTAGCACAAGTTGATTTGTGGTATTAAGTTTGTTCATGTTTAACGTATTGTAGTATTATGCCATAGTAGACCTTGTATGTATAGTCAGCGCCCCTACAGTCAATCCGCACATATAAATGCAACTCATTCCTTAAGGAGAACTTTCTAAGGCAGTAAGAGTATATTTTCGGCTAAGAGAAATCCACGTTTTACGTAGTAATGTAATTATGGTCTCCGAAAATAAGATAGCACGTTGTAAAATGCAGGCATTGCATACTTTAGGACATATTTTATGTTCACATATATTTTTTCTTTGACAGAAGAAAACAATATTAAATAAATATAAAACTATTCTTATTTGTCAGGAGTTCTGTAGCTAATTCATTTAAATAATTGTTGAGTAACACATACACATAATATTAACAGGCCAGCAACCAGCCACAGAGGTTTGAATGGGCCATGAATATGTTAAGTGGGCCAAGTCATTAAACATTCTCTTACCAATAGCTAAATTGTGTGTTTTGCATTGATAATAACATTTTGTGTTAATGTTTGGAGGGGCCAGGCCCCTAGCCCCCCACTGTTTGCGGGCCTGGATATTAGTGAGTAATATATGCTGAAATAATTGCCACATATTCAGTTCAGCGGTATGTCTATCACTTTTATCAATACTGTGTTATTTAGTTGGACAAGCGAGATTAAAATACCTTTCAAATGAGTACTCGAGTTTAAAACTGTTATGTTTTAAATGAGTTTGCTTTCGTCTGAGAGACAAAAAATCTCGGGAACTACTTGATCAATCTTCACCAAATTTGGTTAGAATATAGAGGGTTAAAATATAGGAGTCGAATTTTTATCTAGACCCGACTTCAAGCCGAAACTGGTAGAAATAAAAGATATCTTGCATTGATTAACGTTGATGCCTGCAAAGCTAAAATGGTCATAGATAGAGAGATATTGTCTTCTTCAATAGACTAGAAATAAATTTGAACTTCATCTTTAACTCTTTACTAAAACTAGAAGGATTGAAACTCATTAAATCCTTCGTTTTCAATATTGATGATAAAATCCGCGGGGTTGAGTACAATTCAGTACATATTTACATTAATTATAAATGAGAGTTATGAAACATGTAAAACCTCGTAAATAAATTTATATTTTTGTAGTAATCCTTCTGCTCGAGTACAGTATATCTAAGAACTAATGTAAATATCCGTTCTTCGCACGGTTTATGGAAACGATTTGAATCCCCTTCCCCCTTTTGTTATGTATTTCATAAGATACTCCATTTTTGAACTAACCTTTAGGGTAATCATGTTAATGAATGTGTTATGAAACCTTAAGGCAAGGACCAACTTTGCTTTCAGATCTATTTCAAAGGGATAAGCCATTATTCGTGACGTTAACACAAACAACAGCCAAAAAATATAGAAAGTACACCTTTGCTGCAGCTTTAAAATGAAATTTTGGAAAACGCTATAACACATGTCCGCTTACTTATAATGAACAGTTTATGTACAGATTTTCATTTTTCTAACATAAGGGACTCATGAGATGCTTTATTTTCTGCATACATTTTGAACTCTCATACTCATTTAGGATACGGCCTTTAATCAAGTTAGTAGTTGAAACCTAGCTCCAGGTAGATACTAATAACAAAAGGACATGAACCTGTCAACGGGACTTCCTAATCAAACCTAGTCCATTCGATGAACATAACAATGATATGTACATGTACAAAAAAATTAGGTGCCATGGACAAAGGAGTAAGTCCTTGGAGCCCATTAATCCTGTTAGTATAAAGAAAATCGTAGACACGCAGTGAAAAAGCTATTGCATCAACAATGTCCATTGAAAAGTCGTTGTATATGATTCATTCTCTTCAGCATGAACCATGCTTTAGAGAGGTGCTATGTATTGAGACCTCTAACATACTTGAACATGGCAAACTGGGAGAGTGTTGGGAAAATTCCCTCCAAAATTCCCTTCCATCAACTTTGGACCCTCTGGAGTGGTCAAGGTTAAAAGCACACAATCCAAATGTACCTAAAAAATAGTATAGGAAACAAGAAACATGTATTGATAGACGTAATAGATATGAGGGAGAAGATTGTATACCAATACCAATACACAACATATACGGAATAGGTATGAGGGGAAATCGTGTATTGATTGTTAAAGTGAAGTATAATCCCACTGTCACCTTTACAAGGACAAAACAGGTTCACTTATTTTACGATAGTTATATATATATATATATATATATATATATATATATATATATATATATATATATATATATATATATATATATATATATATATATATATATATATATATATATATAAACTACTACTTATTATTATTTTTACGTTTACACTATAGGCTAGGAAAATTCGGTAACCCTTGTCATGTCTAGGTTTGCCCTCATTTTTTCCTTTCCTTTTTTGCAAACAGCTTTTACCCAAACAAAGATGCCCTAACCTAAATTAAATTAAATGAAATTTATGTTTATATCAAGCATGCAGTGAAGCTTGCTACCGTATATGGTAACAACCTTTATTGTTTTTTACATAGCTTCCTGGAATAATTGTTCGACTTATTAATGTTAAAATCTCCAGAATGAAAAAAAAAAAATTACTCGAGTCGCCATTTCTATATTTGCCGCTCGATGCGCTGCCTAGTTCGCCTACATGGAGGAGCCGCCCCTATTTATAACATCAAAGTGGCATGTAACTAACATATTTCACTACTTGGTTACAACAAATAGTGAATGCTCTTAATTTTTTGTAATAATATGATTGTTTAAGGTAATTCACGCGAAACCTGTTCGTGTAGGTATATTTTACAACAAAATGAACATCTGGTTGTCCAAACTTATACAGCTTCTAACAAGATAATTTAGGTGTGTACTGTGTAGTCGAAAAATAGATAATCCTCATTAGAATTTTGTATATACCTGATGCACTTATCAAAATTTTTTAACCATTGTAATAATATTATTACCAATTTAATCAAAAATGATTATTGAGTAAAGGTAAACTAGAAGGCTAAATTCGAGCACTAAGTTCGTATATAAAAGATTTTTCACCTAAGTTGGCACTTCAATTGTAACAATTTAATTTTTGAAGGTTATCAAGTTTTCAATCACATCCCTCAATTCATTGATCGAGTGTCCTTTGTGACTTTAAGACCATGGTACTGCGTTAAAATACGAAGTTTTCCTCTCATAACTACAATTCAGCTCTTGCATTATAGGAAGTACCAAGTAGGACATATAATGTGGTTGAACCCAAACGTCTTATAGCGGTGTTAAAAAGTCATTTTGCGTGGTAGACATGGGCAGGGCCGGCCTTAGGTAGTGCGGGGCCCGATTGGGGACATTTGCGGGCCCCCAGGTTTAAAACTATATATATATATATATATATATATATATATATATATATATATATATATATATATATATATATATATATATATATATATATATATATATACAGATGGTGATCAGAAAAATGGAAACACCTGAAAGAAATTGCAGCTTACCAGATTAATATGGTGTCGGGCCACCTTTCGCCTTCAGAACAGCCTTGATGCAACGTGGGATGGAGGCATAGAGGTCGTGAATGGTAGCAAGTGGAATTTTACACCATTCCTCGTGCAGGGCATCGACCAGTTCTGTGAGAGAGGATGGAGGTGGAAATCGTCGCCGGAGTCGTGTTTCCAAGACGGACCACAGATGTTCAATTATGTTTAGATCTGGGGATTGGGCAGGCCAGGGGTGGTGTTGAACTTCATCCCGATGTTCCTTAAACCACGCTGCAACAACGCCAGCTGTGTAAATGGGTGCATTATCATCCTGGAAAATGGCGTCATTGTCCGGGAACAACATCCGGACCATAGGATGCAAGTGGTCTCTTAAAATTGCAACATAATCGTTGGTAGTGATTTATCCGCTAAGTGTGACCACAGGACCCAATGAAAATCATGATATGGCGGCCCACAGCATCACCGAGCCGCCGCCATGTTTCACAGTTGGGCAGAGACACTGCAGATCATAAGATTCTTTGGGCGTTCTCCACACTTAAACACGGCCCGTGATTGGGAATAGGGTGAAGGATGACTCATCCAACCATATCACACGTTTCCAGTCCTCAACGGTCCAAGTTGCATGGTCGCGGCACCATTTGCGGCGTGCGAGAGCGTTATGGTCCCTGATGAGAGGTTTGGCCCGTGCAACACGATCCCGTAAGTTCATGTCATGTAATTCGCGGCGGACTGTGATTGTCGAAACAGGGCGGGGGAGATGCTGATTGAATTCCTCCGTCACTTGCTCCGCAGTGGAACGACGGTTCTGTGTGACAATGCGCTTTAATACCCAGCGTGACCTGTCACTCATGATTTCTTCCGCCCACTGTTCCGCTTCCCCGATGTGGTTTTCCCGTGTTTTGTGCAGGCCGTCATCACCTTCGACACTGTCCCACGCGACACACCTAACACAGTACCCACTGCCGTCACACTCACTCCACATAACCGCGCACCAACAATTTGCCCTCTTTGAAAATCTGAGAGGTCTCCCATTTTACACTACCTCCGTATGCTGCAGCCACTGGACACTGCTGTTTCACTGCGCCTGACGTAGTATGGAGACCGACCTAACACACCACCACCAGCGGTCCGGCGCTGCGGGCGCCACGACACCACTGCCAACCCATACATCTGACGTGTTGCCAACTACAGGTGTTTCTATTTTTCTGATCACCATCTGTATATATATATGAGGAATGACTGAAAAGTTTTGAGCCTTGAGGAAACTTTAAGAAGTACAGATACCTTTATTTTTCAACATAATCCCATTGGACAGCAACACACTTGCTCCAACCGTGCTGCAGTGCTCTTATCCCAGTAGAAAAAATTTCCTTAGGTTGTGACCACAGAAACCCCTCCACGGCTGTCATGACGTCATTATCACTTGCAAAACGTCGTCCTGCCAAAGCCTTTTTTTAGATTAGGGAACAAGTGGAAGTCTGAGGGGCTAGATCTGGAGAATAGAGTGGATGAGGAACGACTTCAAAGCCGCATTCATGAATAGTAGCCATGGCAAGTGCTGATGCGTGGCCGGGAGCATTGTCATGATGGTAGAGAACACCTCTGGAGATCATTTGCGTCCCTTTTTCTTGAATTTGGACTCGAAGTTTTTTTCGAGAGGTCACTATAGTATTGTCTGTGATGGTATTACCCCTTTGCAGGTAATCAATGCATATCACACCTTTGAAATCCCAAAAAACAGAGGAGATCACTTTGCCAGAGAAGGAAGTCACCTTTGCCTTCTTTGGGGAGGAAAGGAGGAGTGCTTCAATTGTTTGGATTGTTGTTTTGTTCCTGACTGTAATGGTGTACCTAACAATCATACATAGTGATAAATCAACAGAGATAGTCGTCCAAATCACGTTCTAACAGTCTCAAATTGTCCACGAATAGGAGGTACCAAGTGCGTTTTTGTTCTTGAGTCAGAAGACATTTGAAAATTTGAAAATTTTATTTCATTTGTAAAACGGGTAAAGGGATGAGAAACAAAAAAAACACGTTAACTGACACCGGGAGGAAGTACACATTTATTTGAGGGTATGCTTATCATGACCGCCGTCTTGAAGTAGGTCATCTTGTATTTCTCTCGACTTTTACAATAGCAAGAGGGTCACGTAATGCTTCAAATCTTTGAAGATCTTTTTGAAAAGAACTCAAATCAGGAAAACCTAATGTACGGTAGTGAGAATACCGTAGGTATCTACTTATGAAAGGTATAATCAGGTTGAAATCATTATCTGCAAACAAAATGAAATGGTGATGAGACGATCACAAACCTTAAGGAACTGCTGGAAGAAGAATAACATATTTTCCATTGGATTATTCGAGTTAGAAGACAAACCTTCATAAGCAGCCACCTATTCATTGTGCACTACTAAAAAAATAGTATACATTCAGATTTGCTGACGATTTTTTAAAAATAAAATCACGGGATTTTTCGCAGGAGAGGGCAAAGTTTTTCCTCTGGTTTTGTATTTTTAATAGCTATAATAAGCACTGGCTCAAATCCCGGGGAATGAGGAGGACATGTCCCCCAATCTGGGAACTTGGGGGACTGTCCCTCCCAATAATCCAGTTTGAAATGTGTTTTTTTTTTTTTGAGAGAAATGTGATAATTTGTGTCCCACTTCCATAAAGGAAAGTGAGATGAAATTGTTTTCCCTCAGAATAAGCCTCTGCCCACCTCCCAATGTTGAAGACAGCTCTGCTTTGCTAATCCCACACAGCATTGTTTTTCAACTTTATAAATATTTTGAACATCGCTCAAAAATAAATAAATAAATAAATAAATAAATAAATAAATAAAAGAAAAAAGTGGAACGGGCTTACCCGTCTCGCTCAATGTTGAAAACAGATTTGCGATGCTGAAATAAGAGAAAGGATATGCAAAGAAGTAGCACTGAGACTGATTTATTTGATACCATCTCGGTTTTTGCGTCAGTATCACATTACATAATCAGTAAGAACGCCAGGAACTTTTACTTACTGGGGTGTTCAAAATAAAAGAAGGTGTGCACCCAATATAATATGCATTTTTACACAAATTCAAAGAAAACAATATTTTTACGCCGAGGGTTGTATGTAAGAAAATTTGGGGTTTTGGGGGGTTTACACAATACTCCCTGGACGTAATATCTATTTTTAAAACAGAAGTTGTAAAAAAAATAATAAATAAACTACTGCGGCAATATGCTTATGCCTGGAACCTTAATACAAACTAGGCCTATTCATTTCCTTGTGAGGGAGAGGCCATACCCTCCCTTGTGGAATCTATGGGTGTACCTGTATTGTAATATGCTGTTGTGTGTACTTGACAATCGAAAGTAGCAGAGCCATCTTAACGGTATCATAGCTTTTGGCTGGGGGCCCCGCAAGCATTGGGGTCCCACGAGCATAATGGCATGTATTAATTACATGTATTAGGAGCAAAATTTAGTAATAGAGACCACAACACACTTGTTTACTCTGGAACCTAAGACTACACTGCCTGTTAAACCGGCACTGGAAAATAGATTAAACTGGACAGCAGAGTAGACGGCACTAGCGCGGGGTCCCCTTAGGCGCGGGGTCCGATTGGAAATAATCGGTCCAATCGGCTTAAGGCCGGCCCTGGACATGAATTATATTCTTATCAAGCGAACCTAATGGTATAGCCTGTAACATAAAAGGAAAATAACTATTAATTTTAATACGTTGTATTAAATCTAAGAGTCATTTTCACCTAATATATAAAAGTATATTACATAACTAGTTTCTAGTAACTTTTAGGTAGTGTATCAATATAATGAGCTCGGACAGTTTATATAACTGTTAAACTCAATCTAAACTGTTAATGGTGGTTTGAAACTATTTCATAAAAGTCTTGCCTGACCTGTTGTCATTCTCCCTCGCAATATCTTGGTATTTTTTGTAACGCAGACTACCAAAGGAAGGGGGGGGGGCGAATTTTGTGCCCAACTGTTAATATTAAATATATCTCCCAAAAGAAACAAATTAGAATCTCTTACAAAAGTCTACAGAGACTGAAGTGAACAGTACAAAGAATAAGACAAGCAGCTATTTATTATGCTGCCATCTAGAGTGACACTACTAAACGTCAGACACGTCTCCCACCAACTTTGTGCCCACCAACTTAAAATAAATTTTATGATGCACACTAACGTTAAATTTGAAATATATTAAGGTGTTCTCTTTAGCTAAACGTATAGAACAATAACACATTTTCTAAAAGAAACAATTAGAAGAATAAGTACAAAATATATACTGCGCTGGGCACAAAGAACTCATCCCCCTCCCCGTTGTCCGAGAGCTATGCAAAATGTTGTGTGAAAAATGCCCATTTTTAAAGTATTGACGGTACTACTTAGTGTATTGCACATTATGTTTAGAGAACCATTGTATTTATACTCCGGATACGTAAAAATGTATTCTTTTAGCTTTAGAATTCATGTTATCATGAATTTTTATATAATTTGAAGAGTCTTCTAGACTGACAAGAAAAGTTAGACAAGATTGGGTCTGTGTATATAAGATGACTTACTATCGTATTTTAGGACAATACTACACTTTTTTCTTCGAAAAAATGCCTCCAAAATTCAGGTGCGTCTTATACCCAAAATTAATATAAAAATGTCCAGTGTTTGATTTGCAATTCCCGCCACTCGTAAAGTGGTCATATATTCGATGCAACGGGAAACCTATCTCTATCTGGCAACATTGGATTCAATTGGCAGCAGCAATGCACCGACGCGACGAACATGATAGCGGGGAGGGAATTAAGCGGAATCGCGCACTTGCTGACAAGTTTTTGCAATTTTGCATGGTGTTAGGTATAGACATAAGGTTTTCAAAAAGCACCGCAAACAAGCTGAGGCTGACCTCTGTTGCCTGTTTGCTTAAAAACAAAATGGTCTCCGGCGGACTACGTCTCTCTAGATTTAAAGTACTATAACTTCTACAAATTTTTAATTGAGAACCTTGTGATTGAGTGCATATTTAGGTAACATATTGGACATTTCATTTTACTACAGTATATTGCCATAGCGACGCCATCTTTTGAATACCGCGTCCTTAAATCCCAAAATTACGTATTTTCAATCCATTTCCTTTCTATTTAAAGGCAAAGAACTTTTTTATTACCACATGTAGGCAAAACTACCCTGAACTGAACGTTGTTGGACAGTTCAAGAGCTTTCGAACGAGATATGTGCCATTTTTGTATCTTTAAAATTAGCGGAACCAGCCTATTTTTTGTGATCTTAAGTGTAGTACTTTATGACTTTAATAGAGCCAGAAAAATCTATCTGAACCCCGCCTTTATAAGTTCGTGGCTTTTTCCTTGAAGACATGTTTCGTGTAGAGAGAAAATATTTTCATTAGAAGCTATCTAATCATGTGGTATCAGGTGTCAAGTCGAAGAATGTGGTAGTGGCCCGGGTAGTTTGAAAATACTATCTCTAGTTTAAAGTGAAAGTTTTTTTTTTTTTTCAATCTGACATGATGTTAGGTATAGAGATCGTATTTTCAAAAAGCATCGCAAACAAGCTGAGTCTGGCCTCTTGTTTGGCCTGTTTGCCTAAATTCAAAATGGCTGCCGCGCGAAAACTTATCTTATGCTTCACATCCATTTTACCCTTGCCTTATAAAATATTAATTTTGCATTTCTTGCCATATTAAAATTGACTGTTAAGGTCATAATGACTTCATCTAAGTGAGTAGCTGCATATTGCTCACAATATTCATTAACATACCATTGACAATTATTATACCATTAATTAACTATGTTTTCACATATTTTACGTTATAGACATGTTATTCATACATTACATTTATAGTTTGTCCAAGTTCTCCACTATACATTCAGAAGATTTGATATTATGCGATCTGAAGGGTGCACACAAATATTATTCACGGACACATTTTGATGCATTAGTGAAACTGTTTATGTAATCTCTTTCGCATTTGCAGAACGGACCACAATTTCTTGCAGTTCGATGACATTTGCAATTACCCTTACAAGCAACGGAACACCTCTTGCTTGCGTCCGGTAGGTCAGTCCAATATGGAATCCACATTTCAGTTCGAGTATTCCATTCCCAGCCTCAGTTATCTGGGGCAGGGATGTCTTGTACTTTCGAAAGAGATTGTCCTTCAAATAAAGGCAGCAGTAAGTAAAGCACGCTGCGCATGTTGTAATAATGCATGCTGTGTCGGTGGAATAGAATTGAGCTTTTCCAGGCTGTGTATGAACATAACTTTCCTCGCCTCATTCACAGAATCTGCAATTTCTGCTGTACAAGGATACTAAAAATCACTCCAAACGTTGCATGTGACTAGATTCAAGTGTAAAGCTACTTGGTTTTTGGGTAATGGCAATGCAAGTGTCAATAATCTCAGGGGAATTAAACCAAACATTCCATGCTGTCTTCTTACCAATTCCAATCATTGCCGACGTTAAATCACATCCTGTGTAGGCGTGAAAGAAGGGTAATGCCTGACATCGTTGAAATCCCAACTGTTCACAAATATAATGGATTGGAATCTCTTTGAATGCCTTTCCTGGTCCAAAGCCGATCCACAACTGTTAGATTCATCTAGTTGAAATAGTAGATTCCTAGGATAACAACATCGGTGTCCACTGTCCGGATATGGGCTTTTCTATGCCCTTGCTCAGAAACATGATGTAAATGGATCATAAGCCGTGTATCCGCTTCTTCATGACGACATGCAGTCAGGGAAGTTACGTCTCTCGATCTGTTGCTAAGCACCTGGTCTTCTTTTGTTGTAAGCAACAAATACTTTGTAGCATTGGTGTGTTTCACAAGTTCTTCACTAAGGAACTGGTAGAGCTCGGCCTTATTCTGGGAATCTTTCAAAACGTTCTGCCATTCAGTTCCCTTAGGAATTGGTATATTTGGTGAGACTCTAATTCTACGTCCTCCAGTTTCACTACGTTTTATGCAAGTTTGAGACTTGAGACTTGGATTCAGATATCTATCCCACACTGCATCAACCCGAGTTGTATGTTCGGTTGTCTGTTTCTCCAAAAGTGGCAGTAAATGCATTTTAGTGTAGCCTTCAAACACAGTAGCACGCTGGGGTTTGACTACGTGAATTATTGCTGACATATCTAGCAAAATCACTGACTCCTGCTTGGCTGCCAAGGAGTGCCCAGGAGCAGGTAATTCTGGCAGACATCTAAGAAGAGTAGAGTTTTTGCCTGATATCAGTTTCCTGTTACTGCATAAAGATGTTAGTTCTCGCTGGTTCTCATGTCTAAAAAGTCATCTATGTCAGCATCAGATCGTGCGTAGAGGGGTAAAAAGAGTTTGGTAATAAGAGCTGAATTTGCCTTTGCCAATGCCAATTTCTTAGAACCCTTTTTGAGATCTGCAGGTGGACGGTTGCTACAAGTGTACAACTTAGGCTTAGGAATGATGCTTGAGTGGCGTTTTCAATTCTGTCACGCAAGAAATCTCGAAACATTGCTTCGCCAAATGTTTTCAGCTTCGTTTAAACTCTTGGTGATGTCAGGGTCCATTATTTTCCCAGAGTTCAATGTGACAAGTTCTGAACCAGATTCTTTCAAAGGATTTATAACAGTTCCTTCCTTCACTAGGTTAAGTAGAGCCTTGGAATGTGGGAGGATTTTTTTCTGTTCTGCATAGGATGACTCCGGATGCTCTATATTACTTTCTTTTGTTGATGCAGATAAACTTGGATTTTCAAATTCTTTTACAATTCGCAGAACTTCAAGTTTGGTATTTCAATGAATTTCTTCTCTTCTTTCTTGCCATACAGGCCCTTAGCTCCACTGTCCTCTTTAAGGAATCGGATCCTATGCTCTCGACATTCATCAAGAGCCATGAGAGAACTTTTTTTCACTGCGTTACACTATAAACTTTCCCTCAATGAAAGCTTCATGGATGCTTGGATGTTCTGTTGGTAAAAGTGTCATGTCTTTCAAGCCCTTGAAATGTTATTTGTTATTTGTAAATGACCTCAGAATATATAAAGATTCATTCTTCTCATCGAAAACAGTTATAAAAGTAATAATCGAACAAATGAAGGGCTAAAGTGGAACTAAAGCATAAGGTAAAGATATCGCGCGGCAGCCAATTTGAATTTAGGCAAACAGGCCAAAAGAAGCCAGACTCAGCTTGTTTGCGATGCTTTTTGAAAATACTATCTCTATACCTAACATCATGCCAGATTGCAAAAAAACTTTCACTTTGAACCTAGAGAAATGAATTCCGCCGGCGTCCATTTCGGTCCCCCTTCCCCTCCCGGGTCACTACCACATTCTTCGACTTGACACCTAATACCACACGATTAGATAGCTTCTAATTAAGATGTTTTCTCTCAACACCCAACATGTCATCAAGCAAAAGCCCACGAACTTTTAAAGGCAAGGTTCAGATAAATTTTTCTGGCTCTATTAAAGTCATAAAGTACTGCACTTAAGATCACATAAAATAGGCTGGTTCCGTTAATTTTAAAGATACAAACATTACACATATCTCGTTGGAAAGCTCTTGAACTGTCCAACAACGTCCATTTCAGGGTGGTTTTGCCTACACTTGGTAATAAAAAAAAGTTATTTGCCTTTAAATAGAAAGAAAATGGATTGAAAATAAGTAATTTTGCGATTTAAGGACGCGGTACTCAAAAGATGGCATCGCTATGGCAATACACTTTAGTAAAATGAAATGTCCAATATCTTACTTAAATATTCACTCAATCAGAAAGTTCTCGATTAAAAAAATTGTGGAAGTTATAGTACTTGAGCTCTAGAAAGACGTAGTCCGCCCGCGGTCATTTTGGTTTTACGCAAACAGACCAACATAGGTCAGCCTCAGCTTGTTTGCTTTGCTTTTTGAAAACCTTATGTCTTTATCTAACACCATGCAAAATTGCGAAAACTTGTCACCAAGTGCGCGATTTCACTCGATATAAATATATTCCCCCTCCGCTATGAGCTGCTGGGATTCACAAGCTTGCTAACGCTGTCTCTCTCCCGCTCTGCCATCACAAACCCAGAACCACAGACTAGAATACACAGACCGCAATCTCTGCCAAAAAAATTGGAATAAAGGCGAACTGTAGTGCCTCTAACATGCGACGACGAAACTAACCAGTCGATCTGTTATTCGACAGCCCATGACGTCAAGCTCGAAAATCGATGGCAGCGCTAACCCACTTACTAAGAAACATTGTTCCCCTTCAAACGTGCAATCTAATAATAAAAATGGTAAAAATGTAACGGTATTTAAAAAATGTTTCAAAATTTAGATGCGTCTTATAGTCCGTAAAATATGTTACTTCTATTTAATTGCATTTGCTATATATTCACAAATAGTGATAAGTAGCTTCATTTTAAGTACTATAGTATTTACTGGATACTATAGTGTTTACTTGTAATACTTTTATTTTAAATGTTTGCCAAAAGAGTTTTTTTACGTTTAAGATTTTCCAAAAAAAAATTGCTATTTCAACCTTGAAGTTTTATTGCAATTTATAAGAATGAAAAAAACCTCTCAATTTTATTGCAATTTATTACCTCTCAATTTTCCTTTTCAATTTTTAGAAAGAAATATAAGAACACATACAAGAAAAAAGCAATGGAAGAATATAAAAGCATACACTTCAAGGTTAGCACGTTATTGTAAGTCGAAATTTAAAATAACTATATGCTGCATGCTGCAGAGTATTCTAAAGTGATTCATGTGCAACAACTTTTTATATAATACATAAAGAAATTGTAGGGAGCTACCCAAGATAGAATAATAATATTTAGTATTATCATAACTAATAGTTTTTCAATTGGCAAATTAGTCGCACAGCTTATCACCTGAAAGCACAGATGGCGACTTATATTAGCATCAAGTAAGTAAACTGTAGCAGTAGGTAGCGCCGTGTATTAACATGAACGTTTGTTAGTCAAACTAACATAATAACGAGTTACAACTAAAAATCTGCACAAAATGTGAGGAGTCATAAAATAAAACCTATTGACACAGTCATCGCTATTCTTTGGTATGTTGATAGTACACTCTTTGGCTAATTCACAATATGTTTGCTTTCTTTCATATGCGAAGTAATTGGTAGAAAATGGCGTCAAAGGAAGAGGTCCTTCGTGCACGCATTGTAAATTTCCACGAAAAACATCACGAATTGAGGAAATCATATTGTGTAAAAAACTTTGCTGCTGAAGGTGTGCCAGAAAGAACAATTTATGCGATACTTAAATCCGGAGCAATAGAAAGAAAAGCAGGAAGTGGTCGAAAGGCAGCAATTATGACGAATAAAAATAAACAAAGACTAAATACGATGTTTGACAAGAAAGACAACATTTGTCAGAATGACGCAGCAAAAACATTAAAGTGTTCACAATAATACATATCTAAAACAATAAAATCAATGGGAATCAAGTCAAACTAACATAATAACGTTACACACAGTGTCATATTGGTCGTTCACTATCATAATAGTTTTAATTAAATACAATCTTTATCTGTGCGATAAAAAGATATAGGCCTACCGATATAACCAAAGAGCTGTGGACTATTAACAACTATTTGATTAAGATTGTGAAATTTTCAAAATCGTTTCGTGATAACAATATTCTACTAATCTCATTACATCTGTTTCAAGGCTAATTAGGTGCCTTTAATATGCCGTCTCGGAAAACAATACTACTTCTACACTATTAAAGCCAGTAAATTAAATTAACACACCACAAACAAATTAAAGGTAATAATCCCGATAGAAACAGTGTAAATACAAAAAAGTTTTATTTCAAGCATGAAAGAAATAATAACAAAAAATGGAAAAGGTAAGTGAAGAAATAAATATATTCTTGAAACAGTTGACATACTAGTCGCATGGTTTCTGCATTTCTTTCTTCATTGAGCTGATCATTGCTTGCCTAAGCCAGTAAAGGGGTGTAGCCATGAGTGGAACCAATTGTCGCCCGAGGATCTTGTGACCCATCGCTGAATATTTCACAGGACGTTTGCACCTCTGTATAGCCACCAAGGGCAGCCACTTCGAAACCTGCTGAACGTATTGTACCTAAATATTCATGATCTTGGTATTACGCGTTGTTTTAGCTAAACTTTTTCCGTTTAATAAATTTATGGTAAACGTTTATACAGGTTATTTCCTGTCGCCCTGTACCTTACCAATAGTAACCTACTGGTTGTTACAGCAACCACATACTTTCATCAAACATTACGATCAAATAATTTGTAAATTCAGAATTTTAAATATATGTGGTAATTCTTTACACATTCGCTTTACCAAAATGCACACATTTTGTTAAGGTGGATCACTAGGTGTTCTTGGTGCTATGCTAAACGCTGCCTGAATAGTGTAGCGTTGCCAGATAGTGTAGAGTGTTTACTGATGCCAGATAATAAAGGAAGTAATGATGGAATTCTGCTTGGATAATTACTGGAGAAATTAGTTTTCGAATTTTCCCGCAATTCACAGCTAAGTTCCGCTTCTCAAACTTCAACGCTAGAATCCAGGAATTTTCTTATCATGACTGCCACACTAAACGTTCAAATTTGGCAACAACGCATTAGGGCATTCTGCGCAAGTTTGTTATCAAAATCTATTTCCTTAAATGTAAATTAATATTTAAATAAAATATGAAACATAACATGAAAAACTGTCAAACAATATATCTGTTTCGTAATAAGATCGTTACTTTAAAATACTTTACACATGCAAATAAACGTTTTATAAAACTGAGCACTTCTAGTAAGATCTAACAACGAGTGCCATCTTGTGTGCTCATTGTAAAACTAATTAAATATTTTATTTTATTTGCTATCTTTTTCGATATCAGAAGACACAACAAAATGAATCAGTATTTTGTGGTGTAGCTGAAACATAACTATCTTACAGGACAATATTTATAATATGTAACGTTTCATTGCGCAGAAATTAAGGGAGTGAGCTAAAATATGTACTGATTTCCGGGTGGTGATCTCCTTAATAGCATAACTTACAAATTATGAGCAAAAAATAATCATTCTTCGTCTTGCAGGCACGTCCATTTTAGTAGGACTGCTGATTACTTGTCGATTGTGCTGACATTTGTGGTGGAATAAGAAATACAATTCTGCACTTTCAGTTACGTTTGTACAAGGTTGTTCGACCAACCATCAAGTTCAGCTCACGCTGAAACTTGAGACGACGCATGGACTCGCAAGAATCCGATGGTTGCTTGAGCAACCAAAAATTAGCCTCAGGTCTCACGAGATTCAACACGATCACAAGCAATGGCGGCTTGAGCTTTGAATTTTAGGTGGTGCACAATATATGCCCTCGTTTTTACATTATTACTAATATTATTACAAATATTAATAATTTTAATAATAATAAATAATAAATAATAATAATAATAATCATAACAATAATAACGATTTCTTCATGGTATACTACTAACATGCAATGGTGAAGCTCATTTTGTATGATTTCTGACGTACCATTAAAAATGATTGCGTTCTCTAAATGACTCCTGAGAGCTCTGTCAAGTTCAACACTGAAATTAATTAATCCACTAAATACGCCTGGACTTGAAGAAGAGTCTGTTTCATCATGTCCTCTTATAGATAGTTCAAGGCGGCACAAAAAAGACTGAAATTAATGATTATATTGAGTACATATCTGTTTTGCGTCACATTTTGATTGCGATTCTCAATGGACCGCCTATAACCAGCATCTAGTTGAGCAGCAATATTCACATTTCCCAACACAATGAGATTAACATGTTTTAAATAAGCTCACGAATTTTCGTGTTTTTTTTTCTTTTGATTTGATTTTATTGTGCAAATGCTGGATATCCACAACACCTTTTTTATTCCATGCATCTTCCTCCGCTCTGAACAACAAACAAGGAAAACAAAACAAAGCATTTTTTGTTTCATATCCACATAACCACTTATGCTGTTTGTATAGGATGAGATTAAACTTCCTTGTAAATGTTCGTTCCTGACTTCCAATTACTTGCATTATACTAAGAGTCGAAATCGGCCCTCTGATGTTTTTCACAAGTAGCTTTGCTTCTAAAGTTCCTTTTGATAACAGCTCATTTAATAGAAATATGACAGAGTTCATTGTTACTTCACGTATATCAGGGACAGACACGTAAATATGCAATTACAGCAACCATATTCCAATAAACAACAAAGACCGATACACACAT
This sequence comes from Thermobia domestica, assembly GCF_964235325.1. Taxonomy (NCBI): domain Eukaryota; kingdom Metazoa; phylum Arthropoda; class Insecta; order Zygentoma; family Lepismatidae; genus Thermobia; species Thermobia domestica. Next base: position 172,628,804 of record NC_137458.1, read on the forward strand.
ACAAACACACAACACTACAAAGTACAAACAAATTTGACAATTTGATCGTGAACATACTCCCCTTCGATTCAAAATACATGATTCTTTTCGGTGTTATTTATTTTACGCAGAAAGAAATCATCGAAACACTCCCGCTCAAAGGCCTATACTTAAGAGGGGTGTTAGCCCCTATTTAAGCAGTCAAAGGCGTAGGTGATAGTAGGCGCAAGGGGGAAGTGAAGAAAGAAAGGGTTTTGCCCCGTATATTCTCCTATATTGCCTTTGCGAGGACAGGGCTTGCAGTCCGCTTTAAAATTTCACCTCTCCCTAAATAACTCTCTTTTTCTGAAATACGCCTCCAACTCTCTCATTCACCCATACATATATGAAAAGGAAAACATTGTCTCTATGCTGCCAAATTTCTACTCATTCAAATACGAGTGTATTAAATATTGACATTGTTAATCTGTCTTCACTCTTTACGGAGTCGCCTTTACTGTCTCCCTAGCTGCCTTGACCTTACTTGGTTGACAGTACCAATAGTTATGAACAATAGTTATAGTTATAGTTGGCAATCTCGCATTTAGGCAAGGCATAAGGTTTTTTTCCCTCTGTGTGGAGGAGTGGACTAGGCCTTCAGGCGAGAACTGTGTCAACCAATATTGCAGGGAGAAAGACGGTGGAGAATTTCCAGTTCCAAAGGGTTTTATTTTGGGAAAGTTGTTTGTGTTGGTAGACTTTGTTGCAAAAGATCTGCAAACATATAGATCCCTATGAGACACTATAAGCATCCTCGCATCCCGCGCAGTGACCCAGCTGGGAAGTTTGACAAACTTCCAAGCAGAAAGCTAGCGGTATTAACCAGCCCTGTTTCAAGCGCACTAAAACGGAAATTAATTTAGCACAAATAAACATTGAAAATATTGGAAGAAGGTTTGTACAAACATACAAACATTAAGGAAAACCGCCACTGGTCACAAGAAAGATCAGACAGTTTGGCAGCGTTTCTTGTACTTACAATACCAGTTCCTTGCGGCATTTTCCTCATCTGATGTTGTCTGATTTCGGCTTGACCAAATTTGCTCTCTCTGCCCATTGTCTTGAAGGAACAGAGAAACGAGTTAAAGAAGAGGTTATTTTGGGATTCCTAACTGACAGTTGACCGTTGAACGACCGTAACCTCCGGCTTTTCAGTTGGCGACACAGGCGTCCTGTTGTCTTCGGACTCCAGATTTCATCAGTGTTTTCCATGCTACAACTTAGTGTAGATTTCCTCCCTTCTATGTGTAAATACTTGAATAGCAGATACACATAAGATCCATTTTCCTATCATCATTTAAATAAAACTCCAGTTTGCTCTGTCCTGTCTTATCTTGTAGGGGTAGTCCTGCTCAATGTAAATGCTTGTACCTTTAAGCCTGCTTTTATTTCGTAGCACATCTTATTTTTCTTGGTGCTTAAAAATTTACATATCATAGTACTCATATACGATAAGTCATTTTCTTTTTTTTTCATATGCACTATACAGTTAAATAATACATTATATACACATTAAATTATTATTTCATTAATGTGTGGTGTTCGTTGAATAATACTTAAAATAATATATATTCATTTCAAATGAAGACATTTTCTGTGCATCATTAACTCCACAACAAAAGAATGGTTCATTGTTGCTTTGAGTTACTAAATGTCTTTAGTTGTGAGAGTTGTTATATGTAAGTTGGGTTATATTTGTTCACAATTCGAGGCACCAGCAAAAGAACTGGACCCGACCTAATGGATTTATAGTCGTTTGAGAGGAGATACTTATCTGAAAAGCTGCACATAATGTATCATTTCTGTAGTAGTGTGTCCAAAGAAAACGAGACATAATGCAAAATTTCGACATTATCAATATAGCACTTCATTTTACAGTTGCAATAAATTAATTTCACTTCGCGGACGAAAACATTTGCATTTGTTCGATTCACATATGTATCTATCATCTGTACTGCGAACTATTGAAATACTTTAATTCTTGCTGTGAGAGTTTTATTCATTACGGGACCTCTTCGAGCTTTTTCCTATCATTTGACATAGGAAGTAACCTCCCAACGTTTAGCAATGTGTTACACATAAATTGATTTTTGTGTTGGTGGTGTATTAAACCGGGTATACACCTATCCTACACTTGATAGTCCGATTAAAAATCAAACGAATACTCTCTATACCATGGCCCTAAGCACTTAAAAGATTGTGATGCCCTCATATATATTTAATTAAAAATATAAACAATAACAAAGCATGAATAGAAGATTGTATAAAAAATAAACAAAATCTGCAGAAAAACGAAAAGCAATATTTATTTTTTAACACTTTCACTTTATGCATATTTCGAAAGTTTTGTCATATTATTTTAGAAATACAAAGTCTTTATCAGATCTTAATTCATTATTATTATCGATCACAATCATTACATTACTATTATCGATCATTATTTCTATCATTACATCTATTATTATTTTTATTCCTGGAAAGGATGATAAGGGTTTGACGAAATATGTGTATGGATATTATTTTTCGCTAATGTTGTACAGGATGTATAGAACTTTTAAAGACTGTATAGAAATTTCCTCTGCTTTAATTTAGGCTATGTGAGTCATTTGCTTCTCTTGAGTTTCGTCAACCTTGGTAGAGGGTTGTACAGTCTACTTCTCTTGTCATTAATGCATATATCGACTAGCTGGAGGCTCCGACACCAGACTCCCACATTTGCTCGTACCTCTTCTGTATCACCATTTGCATCAACAGTGAATTCCGTGCATTTGGTTCTAATATTTTCTAAATCTGGCCAGCTGGAGGCTTCACCTCCGGACTCCGCCTTTGCTTGGCCGGCGGTCTTGTACTTCTTAAACCTATAATTTTGCTGAATTTCAAATTTCTTTTCTTACTTCAACTAACTAAAAGATTCGATTTTGTGCCCGAAGAAAACGCTTTTTAAATAGCATAGGAATTTCTTCATAAGCTCTTTAGATCCCATAAAAGTTAAAAACATGCACTTTTGGCCATTTTTCTGTGAGTTAGTTACGAAGGCTACAATCATGCCAAATTCCATTATTCTAATCCTGCAGGAAGTGCCTAAACATTTTGGGAAGTTGGAGATGTCTCATATAAATAACATGGAAAAGATTTTACAATTGCCCATAAAGACGCTCTAAATTTGGAAATTTTTACTATTGGTGATTTACTTCGGTAACGATAACGAAAACGTACAAGCATATCGAATTTCAATTGTTTATTCAAATTTCAAGTACCTAAAATATGATATTATATGTCAAAAAACACCCATTTAAATAACATGGGAATTTCTTCATCATCCTTTATACCTCCTGCAACTTAAAAATATTCACTTTTGGGAATTTTTCTGTTCGTTAGTCCCAAAAAGCTAACCAACTTTCATGCCAAATTTAAACTTTCCATGCCAAACGGAAGTACTCTTTATTTTATGAAGTCTGATCATGTAATTTTATATACAGGGTGTTTCAAAACACCGACAACGTTTGGGAGGTGATTCCTGACACCAAGATAAGACAAAAATTATTGACCAACCTGGATGCACAAATACTTCCTTTCGGAGTTATAGGCTGCCGAAAACATGAAAAAAAAAATAACTTTAAAGGTCTGTAGTTCTAAAACCGTACCTACTCGAACCTACCGTAGTCGAGTCAAGACTTCACTTAGAAACTAGTATGTGTCCTATCCAAACATACATTTCAGAATCCTGCGATACTTCCGCAACAATTTTTATAGAGGTAGTTGATGAGTACTTCAAGTTATATGACCGTAGAAAAACACCCTCTATAAAAATTGTTGCGTGAGTACTTTTGCATTCTGAAACATGGAGTTTTGGATACCGCACGTATTAGTTCCTAAACGAAGTCTTGACCCGACTACGGTAGGTCCAATAGTATTGGAGCTATGGATCTTTAAAGTTCATTTTTCTCATGTTTTCGGCAGCCTATAACTCCGAAAGGAAGCATGTGTTCACCCAGGTTGGTCTATACTTTTCGTCTTATCTTGGTGTCAGGAATCACCTCCCAAACGTTGTCGGTGTTGTTTTGAAACACCCTGTATAGTTAGTCTTAGAATATGGAATATTTTCATTTAACGTTAGGGCCCCATTTATTGATACTGATTCAAGTAAGCCTTTTGTAGTGTTGCATCGTATTTCCCATGGACCACGGTAAACTCGGGTATGAAAAATTTCTGTGATATCCCTTTCCTTGATGTCGTAAGCACGTCATTATTTTGCTTATTGGTTAATCCATCTCTGCTCTACACATCTATCTTGAAAATGCCCGATAGGCAATATTGTCTGACAATGTTGCTGGTTCTATGCCACCTTTTTGTTAATGTAATCACTGCATAATAACCTACTTATCTTGATTGGCCCGGTCATAATGGACAGACGATAAAAAATATTTTGTTCTCGTTGTTGAGAAATCGAAGGAAGAATGTGGTAGTCAAATTTGGAGATAGGAATCAAGTACTCTGTACTGTTGACATAGAATATATAAATAAATATTGTATTCCAGCATATTAAAAACCATCAAATTCATCAGTTTGGTGAACAACAGCCTGCATAAAACATCGCTTCTTGCAAGTGACCAGACGTCCCGTTTTCGCCGGGACAGTCCCTTTTTTCCAACCGTTGTCCCGTTTTTTTCTGATTCTCGAACGGGACGCCTAAATGTACCGTTTTTAAGTAAAAATGTCCTAGGTGTCCCGTAATTATTATTCAAAATATAAATCGTCAATGGAAATTCTACTCTCTTCCGTACCAACACTCGTTGTCAAGGTTCAGCCGTGTCTAGAACTTCTGAATTTTCAAATGGGAATTGAGTGTTCGTGGTTCAAGTGGGAATTGAGTGGGAATTCTGATTGTTCAACTAGTTAAAAGAATTGTTGGGTAGAACTTGCAATCGGAAGCCATTATTTGTTGTGTGGTACACGTAAAGTTAGAAACGGTGTGTTATCACTCTTACTTGTGTATTTTGTAAATTGAGAACACTTCTGAGTCCCAAAATGCAATCTGGAAGTCAGATACCCCCCCCCGCGTAGCCGATTCGTATTCGTCCCGTTTTCGCAAGTGAAAATTCTGGTCACCTTGCTTCTTGTGAAAACTTCGCTCGAATATTACTATACACTATATACCTGCTAGCCTCATAACAAAGAGTTTCATGAGGTTATATTTCAATAATAATTCACCTAAATAAATAGTGTATCTCTACAGTCTCTCCTTCAGTCGTAATTCACTTTGACTGCTATAACTTCTGGTATCAGAAACGTGTTGACAGATGTCACCCAACACATATCTAACATTTCAAGTAGTTGATGACAGTTGCCTAGGCTGTGAAACTGTGGTTTAGCTCTACAGTTATATATAAAAATTTCTCCTTTCAAGATTATTCAGTATGGTTTAGAGCAGGGGGGCGCCGCAAACTGATATTACGAACTATGCCGAATACCATGTGACGTCATGAGGTAAGCACAGCCAAGCCAGTAATGCCAGATTGTGGGAAATTTCCCGTAAAATGCGAAATTCTGAGCACTGGCGGGAATGCGGGAATTTTTCTTTAAAATAGGCTGGAAACGGGAAATGGAGACATTAAGACCCTTAACACTGAGCTCTTTTGTGATACAAATGAACCTCAAAAATACAAAAATACTTGAAAAATCAAGTTAATGTAAAGCAATTCTAAAATACCCTGCTTTTCGCTGCTTTTTTGGTGACGGAACGGGCAATGTACTGCAACACAAAAATCGTTAGGCCAAAACAACGGAATTAATTCTGGCTTTCCTGAACATAGCATTCTCTTCCAAACCATAAAGAACGACATAGTGTTCGTTACAAAAAAGTGTACACATTATTTTTTAAAAATTTGCTTTTTACCTTATCATGCATAACTATAAATAATACCTTTTTATACTACGAGAATGAATTCCATTGTACATCATAGTCAGTCTAAAACGGTATTTTTTAAAATTGTTTACTAGATGAAAACTATATCCATTTAGGTTAGCGGGAAATTTGGCATCACATCGGGAAATTTTGTGGCTTTGGACGGGAATTTTGCTGTTAAAAGACTGGCTTCACTGAGCCAAGAAAATACTCGCGTCTGCTTACCCGGTGACGTCACACATCCAACGATTGGGCTGGCGCAACCTGTAGTGTATATACGAACCTTGGTTTAGAGCATGTTGTCCAAAGAATACTAAAGAGATTATAACTCGTTGTATGTGTAATGTATTTGCATAATCTGCAAACTGCATATGAGAAGAAAGATTAAACACTGTTCATACATGAATTAGACAATGATTGAAATAAACTGGAAATATAAACTTTGGCACAATTGAAGGAAACAAGTTTGTAAATCTTTGTTTTTATTCTTGTCCTACTGAATTCCAAGTCATTTCAACGTTTCTCTCCTCTACAAGAGAAGATCGTGCGTATTACAGTAAGTTTTAATTGAAATTGAAGCATATTAAAAATTTCAGACCTGCTTTATCATAAACCTAGGTCCTTTATGTAAAAGCCTGATACAATAACAACTTAGACGTGTTAATCAATAAAGTGTTGTTCCACAGAAGCTGTTAACTTGTTAAATTATTTCATGCAAATTTTGATTAGCTACTTATGAAGAGACGATCGTTAGTTGAGATAATTAATTTTACTCATTAAATATTATTATTAAGTTAATTATCATTACAATTCTGTTAATGCTATGTTATTATTAACAATTGTTCCAATCTTTCATTCCACAGTTTTAATCCATTTTACATTAGTTATAGTGACTGTAAGATGTGACTTATTCCAAGAAAACATGTATACATTGCAATTCATGTAGACTAGAATCATTTCCCACTAACTTTTTTGTTTCTGACTGGAAACTAATCCTATTGTGGAACTGGAAATCACTTTAGAAAAAATCAGATTTGAGGTAGCGTATGAAATTGTTGAGCAGTTTGGGTGTATAGTTTATTAATCATGTATTCGTACTTACAAATATTGGAGAAAACAAAGTGTTCATATAATGTTGTTTATTAATGCGTGCTGCTAACGTAACCCACAGTCCAAGAACATTTCTTTGACTAAGTCTGTTTCAACTCTATTCATTCTAAATTCTAGTGGGAAACAATATTATATGAATTTAAAATTTAAAATTCTATAACTGAGAAAATGGTATCTTCAATATTGATTTATTATACTGTCAAGTGCGAGAGCCCAGGAATCGATTCAATGTAGGAACTTATGGGATTTGGATCTGTGATGAGATCACCCTCAACATAGTCAAACTTAATCGAAAACTTGTATACTGGAAACGATTATTGAGAAATTGATGAAGAGTAATATAAAGAATGAAATGAAATGAGTTTTACGTCCCGCGGTTATGCCGTTTAGGCTAAAGGAGACGGTGATGATGAGTAATGAGTAAAATGGTGGAATGAATAAAGTGAGAGGAAACGGGAGAACCCCGAGAAAACCCACGCACACGGCTTTTGCCCACCACAAAGTTCACTTGGCGTGGGCTGGGATCGAACCCGGGACCCCAAGCACCAGAGGTGAACGCTCTACCACTGAGCCGAAGAATAATATAAAACTAGCATAATATGGTTCAAAGCATAAGTTAAAATAAACTATAAACAATCCACAAACAATATGATGAGAACAAACTTGTCTTAAATACCGTGAAAATTTACCTTCTTCATTAATAAGTACGTATGCTATCTTTAGCTAAAATGGGCAAAGTCTCTGAATTTTGATTCCTTTCTAGACCATCGTGGTGTTACTTTCCGTGGAATGGAATGCTGTAGTGTTACTTGTGATGGAATGTTTTACACTGTTTTTTTTTTCATCTTTTATTATAGTGAATGTATGATAGAAGTCTCATGGCATTATATGTGTTTGTAACTATGATACCAAAAGTAGTCATTTGTTGTTTACTATCCAAGATATTTTTGTGTAACATTACAGACAGTTGGAGATGTCTGTGTCTTATTTGAAGATGCACTGTGAACATTTCAAAGTAAGGAATACGTTTACATTCAATTCCCCATTTTCTTATCGTATTAATGGGAGATTTTGCAATTGGAAATCTGTTTATGCTTTCCACGGAAAAGAATACTAAGGTCTTATGTTTAAGTGCTTTAGCTTCCATACAAAATGGTTTGAGCCATTATATAAAAATGTTCAATATGACATAGAGAAATATTTAAAAAATAGAACGTACGCTTACCCAGTATTAATTGCAGATTTCATACTAAATAAAACGTAAACATTAACTTCCACTCCAATGATTACATTATTCAATTATTAGCATATCCAAATACTGATAAAATTTCATTTTATGGAAGACGAAAACTTCAACTGGCTATTAATATTTTACAAGGAAATCATATGGAAATCTAAACTTGAGCGAAGCTTTCATATTGGTTCTTGTAATCATAATTTTCAATATACTGCCTTGAAACTGCGAGTTAAGTAGTAGCACATTAGGGATGAACTTCTCATGTTCAGGAGGTGAAAACGAACGCAATAGTTACAGGTAAAGGGATGACAATCAGATAACCATGTAAAGCAAGCACGATTATGAGAGCAACTGTATTTGGTATCTTGATTTACACCATCATCTTAGAAAGTAACCATCCTTCGGTATACAGCACATCAAGCTGTTACACAATGACGTTATTTGTAATCCATTCTCTGAAATATGATACTCGCGCATATCCAGAAGGATAACCTTCATCACATCCTTCGTTAGCAATGAACGATGTCACACCAACTTGCACGCCATCAACCACCAATGGGCCACCGCTTTCACTCTAAAATAAAATTATATTCTTCAGTTATATCTATTTATCTGAATAATTTGTGTGAGGTCAAGCAGCAAATTAAAATTAATTAGTAAATCACTTATTCAAAGATGTGAATGGATTTGTAAGTATTGTTCTCTTATAACTAGTAATGCATTTAGCAGAATACTTAAACTCATCAGAAAAGAGCGAAAAATGTGGCAAATTACTTGGAAATACTGTATATTACAAACGCCGCATTAGTGTAGTGTTATCAGAAAAACAGTGCTGCTTTTTGTTTTAAATATTTTATTTTGTATGAAAGTGAAACCCATTAAATTAAATCATAAATTCATTTAATGTTTAACCACATATGATTACAATGCTATACACAAGGTAATTTGAGGATTATACTAACGAATTTAACACAATCATCAGCTTAAGAATTATTACGGTGCTATCAGCAGCTGTCTTCGATGTGAAATGCGTGTCTGTTAGCTTTCGCCATGATCTTATTTCTACCAAAGGGGACTCCATTAAAGCGTTGTTTGATAAACTCTGTTAAATTCTTCCTGACTAACTTTCCAAGGATCATCGAGTGTGCGTGAAGTTGACAGTTCAGCTCTCCCATCAACAGCGGGAACCGAGAAAAATCCATCAGAAGTGTGTCAGGGAATGTCGCGGGAAAGAATGAAAATGTATGATATATATTTCTTTTGCACGTGCCTTCCTCTCCATATACATTCTCACTGACTTGACCGAATGACTACATGCATTGTACTGGGTGAATGACAATGCCAGATGTGTCCCTGCCATATATTGTTGAAATATCATGACGGTGTTACATCTCCATATTGTTCACCTGGTAATAAGCTTTATTAATTTTAGTCTTTTCTTTTACTTCACTTAGCATAAGATTGGCACTATGATAGGAACAATCAACAACTATAAAGTTGCATAGAAATCTTTTCACGCATTTACGTACCTAGCCTGAACGACCTACTAGTTCTGTTCGGTATGGCGTATTTTATGCAATATAAATTAACCAACTCAAGAAATTAATGTGGTACAAATCTAATCAGTTCTACATATAAGCTTATGCTTATGTATTTCTTAATATTGCATCTGTGTTATTTTGGGATGTAGTCTAATAATATAGATTTAGGAGCGCCCTCTGAAACATAAGCTATTGAATTAGTTAATAATCAGGACATGAAATTTGCTTTTAGCTTTCAATTGCAACTAGTAGATCATAGAATTGGAAATCCCATTTTAGGCTCAAAACTATGATATTGAGACTCAGAATTAGGTATCTATTTTGATTCTAGATTTGAAAAATAAATTGAATTATTGTTTTGAATTTTTTCGAAACAAAATCTTGAAAATTCATAAATAGTTACAATGCTGTTTGTGACAATTAGAACACCAACGAAGACATATTTTATAAAGCGGATACACTTTATATCATAATGAGTAGCAGTAGAGATTGCGTTTTGCACACAGTTGTATTTGCAGCTTTATAGTAATAACATTATTTAATGTAACACTACTGCAAACACTTCATTTATTTTCACGCCGTAACCCCTTACACCTGATTACAAGAATTCCAACATTCGAACCACCTTCAACTACAAGTTGTCAAATGACGTAAGGCATGAGCAATTCCGACTAAAATTTTGGACTTTAACGTCATATCCAGTACAAAAGGCTGAATACGTTTTAAACGACGCGATATTAAATATTTGAAAATGCATATTGTTTCAGAATATGTTTACTTACCATGCAGGGACCCTCTCCACCTGGTCCTGCAGCACAAATATCAGCTTCATCAACCGTACTTCCATAATATGCAGCACATAAGTCATTTGTAATAATGGGTAGCACTACGTACCTCAACTCTGAACTGCTTGATGCATCTAAAAGTCAAAACATTTATTAAATTTCTAGTTTCAATTCCAGTTTCAATATACAATATTATGATATTATTATATGTCCACTGAATTATTTAAATAACAGGTTAATAATAACGTAAATATACTGTACTGCTTTGTTTTAAACTAAAATGCTATTAAAGTAACATTATTGTTTTCTTAATAAAGTATAACACAGTGAGGTATTTTAAATGAAAACATATAAGATTCTCTCTATTAGGTATTAGTAAATGCTATTCATACAATAATGAAGGGTTGGATGCAAGAACCAGGTATGTCCACTTTTCGAAATTTTTCCGGGGATGACTACTTCCCGCTTTAACTTCCCGATGATCACTTTTTGTAGGTGCATCCTTTGCATTAAAACACTGAATATAATCATCAGATCCACATGATTCTTGCCTTTTCCATTCCTTTTCCTACCGGAACACGTGAAAATCTCAAATTGTTAAAAATTGTCCTACCTGGTTCTTGCATCCAACCCTTCATATTCTTTTATTACTTATTTTATAATATGTAGTCAGTTCCTGTAACTGCAAATTTAATAACGTTGGACTTTGTTTGATGTTGAATTTTGAGTTAACCCTTGTATATTACCGAAAAAAAATATAGCATAAGAGATACCGTTAGGTTCCTTAGAGATCCCAACTAAAAATTAATAATTATATTTGTTTCGGTCAAAATTTTATATATACACATTTTAAAACAATACTTTATTTGATTGCACTCTAACTCAGACTGTCATCTTCGACATCATTGGCATAATACTCCTCCAAAATATAAAATTAATATTTGATGATTATAATCGTCTAAAGGTAACAGCGAAACTATAACCCAAAGTATCATCTTGTTAGAATTGTTGCCTTAAGCTTAGGCGCCGACTTGAAGAAAATATTGGGGGGGCAAGCAATGAATAATTATATCATCGTATTCAGCCGTTTTTCATCAACTGCTTGAACGCCCCCCCCCCCCATAGGTTTCGTTCCGCTGCGAAATTCACCACCTAAGTCAAATTTGCCCAAAGAGATTCAAACAAATTCAAGTTGAAAATTTGGGAATTCCATTGCAAGTTTGCGCACCACATTGATCGTCACTTGTCATATCAAAGCTGCTAGAGTGTTGGTTGAAGCTTAAGTGCTCTACTAAACAGTTTCGAAAATAGCGTTTTCTATCGAATAAGAAAGCTGTTCCTAATATTGAATTAAAGGCACGACGAAGTTTAAGACAGACATGCTCTTTGTTAATTTTTCATCTGACTGGATTATATTGCGGGGGTGAGGCCCCTACTTTCAAATATTGGGGGGACCAAAAGTGTCAGCCCCCTCTTCCCCGAAGTCGGCGCCTATGGCCTTAAGTAACAAGCTTTACTCATTTGAAACTAGAGGCTTTGTTATTCACAAGCTATTCAAAAATATAAATAAGTTTCAAGTTATCTATCGCTTCAAATAGTAACTTTAGGAAGAAAAAGAGGTCACAAACGATGTAGCGTAATGTAAGAAACCTTTCTCTTTGGTACACAGCCAACTTACTTTATTATGTCAACAATGAAGTAATTTTAATGAACAATATGTTAGGAGTTTCTGCCATCAATTCAGCACTATATAAACCATTAACTTTGCTCGTTTGGTAAGAAGAAACAAGAAAGTGAAATAATTGATTACTTACATGGGTATTACCTTTGGGTCCTATTACGAAACCAGTGGTAAACAATCATATTATACATAAAAGCAAAACAACAGGAAACAATAATTTTGTTCAATATATTAAACATACAAGAACGGGCTTTTAGATACCCACTTTCACTTAAGAGCTAACTGCATATAATATTGCTGGGGTCCCACAGTAGTACACAAGGGTAAAAATTACGTCATGATTGAAAGAGACAATTAATTTTCAGATTAAAGGAAGTAGTTGACTTTCTCCCCAACTGAAAGAATGAGGAAACAATAATGATAATTTTGGTTCATTATCTAGTAGTAGTTCTTTCTATTTTTTTGATACAAATAGTTGTACTTACTATCGGAAAGCTGGCCCCATCCACTTGCGATTGTTGCAGACCCAACGTAATCATTTGACCCACTTGCAAGTTGAATAGTACTGACGTAATCTATTAGTGATAATTAGAAATCATTTTACTAAATGAAGAATTTGGTAATGTTATTAGTTACCAAATAATAACGAAAGACAACTTTAATTATGCATTACTTTATAAAGATAAATGACAACATGTAGACTTCCGCTTTAAGAAGTAAAGTGATTGTGGCTTATGTGTGTGTGTTTAATACTCTCGGACTATATATCATCCATGTTGACAATTGAGATTAGATTATAGAAAACGAAATACAATATATTCCTGAAATAGTTTTGTTTGATTAAACTGTCTGATATTTTCAGTTTCCTTCCGTAATGTCCACTCTGTGTGCTCAGTCTGTATACATTCTGCTGTGTGCAGTTTCCTTTCTGCACGAACATTAGTTTCTGTATGCGTATTAAGTAAACCGTCAAAGAAACCATTCTATCTATTAAAAAAGCTATCTGCATCAAGGTGGATTATTCCGCAGGCTTTCTTTAATATATAAGTGAAAGGTTGATATCCTTTCTTCAAATAGTTGATGGGTTTATACATGTCCCGTTGTATGATATGAAATTTAACATATGTCCCGATGTATTTATGTCCGCAAGTCCACTGATTAAAAGAATATTTTAATCACTGGAAACTTTTCAAGAATATTGGTTTGCAGGGCTTATTGTCGAATCATAACTCATCATACCTTGTTTGAAAGTTTATAACCCACATAATATATGCAATAAATATATGGTACATTTCAAGTATAGAGAATAAAGACGACCAAAACTAAACACTTCAATTATTAGGGTATAAATTCATTTTTTTAACAAATGATATTTGACAAACTTATACTTACGTCTACGAACTTATATAATGACTGAATACATATTCCATTATACTTTTCATTAAAGTATAAACGAAACTGATATTTTCCTAAATATATCAAACTGAAAAAAGATACATAAAATTTGTGCCTTTATTTAAAAACAAAAACCTCTTGATTTGCAAAATATGCAAATCAGTTACTACTTCGGAATTGGCGTGATGTTTGTAATGTTGAGATGAGTTGATTTTGTTCGCCGTGTAGGCAACAATTACAGCAATACATTATCACAAAGATGTGTAAATTCCGATTTAGTCACTGACTTGAATATTTTACAAATCAAAAATTTTGTTTTTATATAATGGGACCAAATTGAGGTACATAATTAATTTTCTTTAAGTTTTATGCTTTATGAGATTAGAAGAGTGAATATGGATGAGTGCCATGCAGGTTTTACTTATTTCACTTTCTGGAGTTGCACTTTAAATAATCATAAAACAAATGTGGTAACTAGCGGATAGGTGCTCGAAGAGTTTTAAGTGCTGAAAGTAATGTTTTCTAAGACATGTAATGTATAGGCACGTGCTTGAAGACCAGATTAGATCATACTGTATGTGAAGGCCTTTACCAAAACACGCTACGTTCAGAGTTCTTTTTAGCGAAAATTGATATAGCGCTTGTTTCAAGTTCTTCCTACTTCTTGCTACTTGAAACAAAATAAAAAGTGTGGAAACACCTAATAGAATCCTATGTGAATAGCAGAGTTAATTATATTTTTTTCCAGAACCTACCATGTCCATAACTGGTTGTTCCTAAAACCTATTTGCTCATTTCAGTCAATAGTCTTGCAGGGAATGATCACATGGTGTTCACAGTAAAAACCGCATCTTTTAATTTGTATAACAGTTCTTGAAAAAACAAATGATATCTTATATTCTTCTAAACTTTACCGACCTACTTTAATATCGCGGACTGATATAAGTGTTTCTTCGTTTGCCAAAAACATTCAAAAACACTATTGTCTTTAAACACTTAGAACATGGAGTTTTCTGCAAACGATCACATAAACAAACTTGAAGAATACTTGGGAAGGGAGCGGAGAAAGCCCAAGGGCCCTATTACTGTAACCACAGTAGCGATAAGTACATATTTGAGAATGCGCAGCTGTCCAAACAACTTTTAGCTTTCCATGTTGCTTACTGGAGGAAGCAATACAAGAACGTAACAGTCATCCTAAAGGAATATTATCCATCAGTTTTGACCTGATTGAGAATTAGACTCTACCTAAGACGTAGATTTTTCGAGACATTCTGCAGATGCGCACACATCCTCAGCATCTTCACCAACAAAGAATAAGGAGCTCAGCGGAGACAAATTGTTCTTTTATCAAAAGTTGTAAAATGAGGTTCTTAGCGGTTGCAAGAAAATCACTTTGAGTCTGTGTCACTTTCCGAATACCACCATTTTACCCTGATTTCACAAAAATGTATCAACAATATCATGTTCTCACAAAATAGACTAATAACTATGTTGTACTCTACATATGTGCCTTCTACGAGAAAAACAAAATCTTCTTTGAGTGAATCTTTCCCATTCCTGCCCATTCTTTTATGTGTTCAGATAGAACTTTTAGAGTTCTCTAGGGGAAGTATGTAAATTGAAAACTATCCTGTATTCCTCTGTATATGACAAATGCTTCGAAATTTTTTGCCTGGTACGTTGTTGAAACTGGCCCATATCATTGTTTTTGACGTCAGGTACTGTTCCGAGGAACCTCGAGGCCATGAAGAGCTTCAACATTATGGAAGCAAGGTATCTTTTCAAACTTCCAAACAAGCAGCAAGTAGGGCTTTCGTGCTGCATATTCTATAACGCATGATTCACAAACAGACTGAGAAAACATGTATAGGAAACACCAGAGTACGAAGCTGGTGCGTCTTAAGCATCCCAATCATGTCAACCAGCAGAAATAGGTGGACATTCCTTGTCTGGAACCTGACAACCTGGGGTACTACACACACTTCGGATATATCTCTGAGACTACCGGCAAATCCAAATGTGACGTACATAAAGATATTTATGAGTAATGATCTTAACAGACATTTTTCAATCACGCGTATTTGTTTACATTATTTTGTTGCGTTCTTCGTGGCAGAAAAATATACTACACTATTTTACTCCTTCAAATATTTCAGGTACACAATATCATTATTTGAGAATTGAAAGACAAAAATATTAGAAAACCAAAGAAACTATAATAAAAGCATAAGTTACAAGAATTACTTCGTAAATATAATAAAAACAATTCTGTTAAAATACAAATAAGATGTTATATCAAAAGAACATAAAAAATTAGGGATGGGTTAATCCACCTCCTTCCGCTTAATGGGTTAAAATTTACCAAAAATAGTAGGTTATTGACCTTTTTCGTGATGGTTTCTTACGTTTTATAGACCCCTCTTAATTGTCAAATAAAAAGCTAGTGTGTGATGTTTCTCCCTGAAAGGATATATTCATTCTTTGAGTAGAATAAAAAGGAAAGGGTAGAGTGGAGCGTCCAGAATCCGGTTAGTAATTCTTTAGATATTCACTACAGTTCATATCGTTTCCGTTCGTAGATTAAATTTAAAATATTGAAAACTATTTACAAGACTTCTTCCTGTGTTGGTTGATAATCATATCTTTTAAATCAAATGTCAACTTCTTTTTTTCTAGGAGTCAACTGCAATCGTGTTACATATGTTTACTACAGATGTATACATTTTTTGTCAGCTTCATTCAGGAAAGCAAACGTCGACATTCTTTGCTTATTGCTTATTGAACATGTGGTAATTGAAAATACGAAGTCAATGAATTTGCATCATTGTTTTGTAATTTATGACATTTTTTGTAAAGCTACTTATGATCATTACTTCTTTCCTTGTGACGTCACAGTTTCTTAAAGTTAGAATGGCAAGTAGGGTGACATGATGCTCAGAAAAAGAATTCGTGATAATATCATGATCAGAATTGATGGGTAAGCTACATTGTTAGGAGTGTCATATATCAAATCATATATTAAAAAATAGTGTCATGCCATAACTATTAATGTGTCAGCAACTTTCGAGACACGTACTTGAATATCAGCAGATAATCAACCTGGCATTCAGTGACGACATGACAACGCTTAGTCAATCAAATTGCTTGTTGTACGTCGTTTAGGTTTATAGTTAATAATGCTGCATTGAACATTTTTCATTTTTGTGTAACATTTATAAATTTTGTTCCGATTGGTTTTCAGTTACATCATCCATTAGCTTATTCTTTCTCAAATTGGTAGTGTCTCCATGTTTTGATTGGTTTTCAATGGCATTACTTATTAGCATTCTCTTATATGATTGGTCGTTGACCAATATAAAAATCAACTTTTGATTTTCAATTTGTATACCGGTGTAGATTATTGATCTGATTGTGTATGTATTTTTTAATCAACGACTATTCTTTGTTTTATTACTGTGGCTTTTAACAATTTAACAGAACAAGTTTTCGTTTGAAAATCAACGGAACGAATTTGAGGCAATTTCAGTATTATTTTCGGTTTTATTTGCTGTAATCTCGAATATTAAAATTTTACCCAAATACAAGTTTTATCTCAAAAGCTACGCATTTCGCTTGTTATTCAGTGTGAGTTTGATTTTCATCAGTGGTGTGATTCTTCAAGCGCCTTAATTCCGAGTTTCCAAAATATCTGATTTCTCAAAAACTACATGTGAGGATCATATTGTTTGTTCTCGAAAACTGTGCACGAGAATTTGTTAAAAGTATTCACTAATGCGTGGTTATTGTACATTACCAATTTTAGAATTATAAAATGATTATTTTTGGAAAATTGCGCATGAGAATTAAATTATTTTTTCTTGGAAACTATGTCTAAGAATTTGTCAGAACTTTGAGGAACGTGATATTTTACTCTATCAGTTTTTAAAATTATAATCCTTTTTCGAAATTACGCACGAGAATGATATTTTGTTCTCGGAAACTGTACTTGAAAAATTGTTATAAGTTTTCATTAACGTGCGATTGTTGTAGACATCAATTTTTAGATTAGTAAAATTTTATTTTTCGAAAATCGCGCATTAGAATTAAATTGTTTTGTTCTTGAAAACTACGCCAGGGAATTTGATAAAAGTTTCAGTAACGTGATTTTGGTACACTATCGATTTTTACTGCAATTCCTGCGGTATATGTAAACGGTCCCCAATTTAATAAGTTCATTATTATCTAATGAACAGAGGTTCGAGTTCGCATTTTGAAATGCAATGCAGGAATTGAAGACTAACTTGAAGGTACTGGACTTAACTTCTATGCTGAATACATTTACTTTCATTTGTAGCAAGTGAAGATATGGGAAAATAAAATTTTGGGGTTTACTCTGAGTTTGCCTGAAGTAAAATTTACCCTATATTGTAATAGAAAGCGATTATGAGCAGGATTGTCAGTTAAATTTTTTAAATTAATCTAAATTTACGAGATTGTTGGAGTATTTTGAAGCCTGTGTCTTTTCAAGGAAGTTCCTAAAACAAGATCTCATGGAGTTAAAGTGCAGTACAAATAATTAAAAGAAGATGTGGCACAGAATCATATGATGTCATTAATTCAAAATATCGATAGATTGATAATTAATATTGTAAAACTTTGTCCCATATAGGTTATAGGTAGTGCGTTAATAAAAAGTGTGTCCGGAATCGACTCCCACTTCCGTTTTTATTATGAAAGTTCCACTATAAAAAGTATTTTTACAAAATACTATACAAATAATCTCTCCAAATTTACAAGGTTAGTTATAGGTAGTTCTTGACCGTAAGGTCACAGACAGGATTTCTGCAAAGCCCCGAAGCAGGCTAGGTAGAGTGGAGTTAGGGGTCCAAAGCTCCGAAGCAAGCAGTGGGTTGGTTAAGTGACCACAGAACCCCGAAGCAGGCTAAGCGGCTGAGGTTGGGATTCCCGATAAAGCCACGAAACAGGCTAAGCCAGGAGAAAGGAAATGCATAGTCCTGACGCAGACTAGGGCCTGGAGTTAGGTTATTCCTAATATTCCGAAGCAAACAATAGGAGGGTGTAGAAGGCCCATGCCCTTCTCCATCATCTGCATATCGAAATGCAGATGAGGGGCACATTTACATATTGATATGTAAATATATATATATATTGTGGTAAAATTAATTGCTTAAATTCTAGCATATTCATTGCATATTAATTAGTTATTATGATTAAAGATATGTAAAACACTGAACATAGTACGTAAATATTAATACAATATTGTATTATATTGTATTTGTTCAATTGTGTTTATTCCTTTTATAGGCTTGTTATAGTGGTTTTTCGAGTTGCATCTAATTACCGAGTCGTTGTATAATGTATGTTTTAAAAGGGGATGAAGGAAGAATTATATTAATATTCATATACAATGGATAAATTAAAGAAGAAATAGGCAGATTCTATAGGAATCATGCATGGATTTCAGAATGATGGAAGACAGAGCTAGCGCTGAGAGAAGTTTTTTTTTTTCTCCCGACTTCTTGTCGCCAATACTTCGAGATGTGAGGTCTTCACAACTCATCATATATAGAAATCACCAGAAGAAGGAAAAATAAGACTCCTTATACACAGGAAGTAGCCTACAAACTTCCTTAGTGGAACCACACTGAAGTGGATACAGTGGGTAGAAACACAGCAGTTGTATTGTTTCAAAAGTCATAAAATTTTTCTCTTCTACATGCGAAATTTTAGTTTTCTATAGGTGTGATTTTCTATGTAGCGCGCTCTAGCGTCACTTCCACCCCCTCTTCACCCAGGACCGGTAATCGTCAGCCAGCGAACCTTTAGTCTGTTCCCAAGATGCAACACCATTTTAAAATGTTTACTTTGTGTTGACTTATTTTCTATGTGTAATATTAATATTTACGTACTAAGTTCAAAAACGTTCTTGGAAATACCGTCAAAATTCAATATTTATTTTATCATCGTGATCCCTACTCGTACAAGACGTTTGGATCTTGTAATTATCAAAAAGTAAGAATAAATAAATAGGTTTCCTCTATCTCTCTCCATGTAAACATGGTTGCCATTGCAGCAGACAGCTTGAAGGGCGGCCGCAGGAAATTGGGCTAATTTCTGCTTCTGGGAGAGATGACAGTGTATGAATAACATATCAATGTACTGTATAAATATTGTTCTTTATTTCTGTGTATTTTAATATGTAATTTTCTTTTCCAATAGTGTGAAATAAGTATGATAAACAGTTTGTTTATATAAACTCTCATAGATTTCTGCTAGGTGCAGAAAGTTTCAAACTTTTCCGTCAGGTGCATAGAGCAGCACCTGTCAAAGAGGTGAAGGGTTGGTTTTGCCACCAGGAGCAGCTGAACTGGTGTTCTGCAGAAAAGACCACCCGGAAGATAGCCTGAAGGGACAAAAACCTTTGTCAGAGACTCTTGACGAAGCGAGTTTCTGCGTTTCCTGGTTTTTGTCGAATAGATATACTTGTTTTCGGTTGCAAACAAGGGGAGTTCGTTCTTGCTTCAGTAGTGTGAACATGTAAACTATCATCTCTAACTTTATCAGTGGTGGCTAACCCAGGGTGTGTGGAAACATTAGTTTCCCCGTGGATTCCTGTGAGCCATATAAAAAAAACTCGTGTGGGTAGTGAACTTATTTTCTACATAACATTTCGAGTGGTTATAAGAATGTGTTAACCAGAGCACATATCTGAAACGTTTGTGAATGGATTTACAACTTACTGAAGTTGATCATGGCACTTAACCATAGAGGCCATTTACTATAACTTGATTTTTTTTTATTGTCCTAACCGTCACGTACTGACAAGTGGATATCTTATCAAACCCCACTCTAAAATATGGGGAAGAATTTTCATTTAAGTATTGTAGGAAAACAAGTAAAGTAACACATCTCTAGTAGAGATTGTTAACAAGGCCTGTATCGCCTATTACACAGAGCCTTCCTTGGACTTATGTACAAGGCTATAAGCATCATTTTGAATGGCTTCATGGACATTCTAGATGCCTACATCAGGATACATCATTATCCAGTCGTTTAACAGAGTGAAGAACATTTTCCCTCCATGGTGGAATAAGAATGTGGAAGGACTTGTGACGTGGATATAGAACTGTGCGTGTTTCAATCGTCTATTTTAACTCTGGAACAGTGCTACAAGATAGACATGCTATTTACACATTTTCGATTTGTGTTTCTTCATTAGATTGGTGCTAACATATAATAATTTGTGTGAAATTGGTTACTCCTCTGAGACTGTTCAGAGACTATATACACTTCGAGAAATGAGGAGTTAAGATATCTGTATATATCATTTTTTTTAATTTTATTTTCAGAAGGTTAAACAGACCTTACATTTATCTATATTTCATCCTTCCCACTTTGGTTATTTTTAAATCTAAAAAGGAAGTGTTTTCTATAAAGAAAAATATAACATAAATATTTGTGTAAGTGTTAATAGTGCTGCACTACTACAGGAAAATAATGTGTGTGTATATGTGAGTGAGTATTACTCAACATCATCCATCTTCATGTGGGTTTATATGGAAATAAAACCTACATCTCTATCCAGAATCTGTGTTCAACTCATTTGCTGCAGGGTGAGTACCTACTGCTAATGATTATGTTTGCTTTTCAGGAGAGTGATATAAGGAACCATTTTCCCTTATTGTATGTATGTCTGACCGGCTCTCTGAACGGGGCCCAGAGAGAACATTAATGCCCAAGGAACCATAATAACAGTCATGAGTATAGTGAGCTCAATAACAGGCTGCTACCTGTAAAGTTTAAAAGCATATATTTTTTTCTTTTTAACCTATTTTGGTAATTTTGAAAATGACTCACTATAGTAGCGTCTTGACCATGGCTGTTATGCAGATAACCCTGAGATCTGCTGTTCTAGTTTCATAACTACCTTTTATGCTCTACCGACTTACTTGAGGGAGTGGCGGCTCTTGCAGGAGAGAACCATTATCTCCAAGAGGGAAACATCATTTTCAGATGTCATGAAATTTACATTTTTGCAAATATCTTAGTAAATTTGAATATCCCCAGCCACTCCACTTTGTTTATTTTAATTGTATTTGTGTTGGTGTTCTTAGGTAACAGTAGTTTCGGCTCAGCTTACCTGCACCTCACAATAAAGTGGCGCCCAGCTTCAGGGCACAATATCTCACGCTCTTGCGCCAAATTACTTGGCGCCAGCAGCGTAAAGGGCATAGAGTATACTCAATATACTCCCTGGTCAGCATACGGTTTATATAAAGATTTTCGGTATATGGTTTTTATTTCTCTTCCCGAAAAAAAATTTCTAAGAACGGAGGTGTCTTGTGTTTGAAATTTATTTGTGTTCTGAATTTATTTGTGTTTATTTGTGCTTGAAATTTTGAATTATGTTAGAGAATTCAGTTTATTTAGAACTTTGGGGGGAAGAAACCTTGTAATTCGTGTTGTAATTGTAAATGGTTTTAACGCGAGCACAGACTCGAAAAGTTGAAAGTATGGAAAAACAGGTCGTGAATGGAGAGTTCGGTCAGAGAGCTGACGAGCTCTCAGATGAAGTACTTGTAGAAATACATAGCGGAAATGAGCACACCATCAGCGTAGTGGGAGACGCTGAAGTGGTGGAAACGGTCCCGCCAGTCTCTGGTAGGGAACCGGAAGTACCATTGCGGGAGGAAAGGGAAGAAATCAGAGAAAATCACCGAGAAGTTAGCCCAGCCGGTCACATACAAGTAGTGCTATTTGAAACATGGGTAATTTGAATATTGCGGCCATGCTTAGTGAGCTTTTGGAGGGTCAAAGGAAATTTGATAAGAAACTTGAAGAAAATAATAGAAGCTTAAGGGAAGATTTAGACGTAAAGCTAAGAGAAAATACAACCCAGTTAGAGAAAAGGTTAGAATCAAAGATAGTAGAAAATGCGACCCAGTTGGAAAATAGATTAGCAGAAAGTTCAAAGGGGTTGAAGAAGCTAGAAAGGAAAATAGACGAAAGTAATGGTACGTTAGAATCAAGTTGTCATAGGCTAGAGCAAGCCATTGAGGCTAGCAACGCTCGTCTTGAACTCCAGCTGGAGTCCATGAGTTCAAGACTTGAGCAAAGTGAGCGTCAGCTGACGGAGCGTCTGGAGCTCACTACTGCAGAGCTCAGGGGGGAGATTAACCATACCCGAGAAGAACTGTCTACCCGTGTAGCTGAAACTTCTAGTAGGCTAGACGAACTACAGGAGAATGCCACAAGCGTAGCCAGACAACTAGAGGAAAATTACTCAGAGCTTTCTGAAAGCGTAAAACAGGTCTCGTCTCGGGTCGAACAGACCACACTCCAACTGAATAAACAGGTCAGGCAAGTGGAAGTGAGTTTCGCTTCCCAACTAGCAAGGCTCAGGGGGGAACTAGAACAGGAAACGCCACTCGAGGAGATCAGATCTGAATGTAACGGTAGCATCCAACAGATGCAAGATACCGTTCAAGATGTGTGTGCACAACTTGAGAAGAAAATGGAGGAGTGGAAAAACTCCATCCAGAAGGAGACAAGTGATGTGATTGAGGGGAGACTTGCCAACATCTCTGTCTCCGCCTCCCAAGAATGTCCTCCATCTCCACCAAACACCTCGAGTCGCGACCTTTCCGGTTCTCAACCTGGGAACCTCGCTACTTCCCACGAGACAGACCCTGTTCCGTCGACGTCTCGCTCATGCAATCATGAGACGAGACAAAGCATTGCGACTGCGTTAGGACTGATACACAGAGATGTCACCCTGCCTGTGTATACTGGAAACGAATCAGAGACTGAAACTTTTAATTTTCTCCAAGATCTCGACCGGTATTTCGAGGTTACCGGAGTACCGAACGAGATGAGACTTAGCTTTATCCCGCGTGCCGTCCGGAACACCTGCTACCAATGGTTCCAGGTGAACCGAAGCAAAATGAACTGCTATGATGATTTTGTAAATGAATTTAGAAATTGCTATCTTAGCGAAGAGCGGCTGGCTACTCTAAGAGCGAATATTCTCACGTCCCACTTTGATAGCAGAGTACACAAATCACCGGCAGAATATCTATTAGATTTACTGCATAAAAATAGCATATTGGAACCCCGCATGTCAGATGCGACACTACTTAAGGTACTTCCTAGACATTTTCCCAACTGGCTATTTAGGGCAATAGTCTCTTCTCGCCCTAAATCCATTGCCGAGTTGTTAAATTTGGTCCAAGAGCTGCAGTCGTCGATGACCAATCGCGACCAGTTCTATCCCACAAACCAGAGGAAAGGGGTCAACATGCTCCAAGTAATCATGGAAAATGAGGACAATAACCCCTCTGGCCATAGTGGTAAGCACGCTGTTCGAAAGAAAAACAGAACGAGAGAGAACCAGCGTCCTTATCAGAGACAGAGACAATCCAACACGAACCAAAACAACCACCAGCGCTCCCCGCCTCGCAACCAGAGCAGCGGAAGTGGGTCGTCTGGCTGGTCACGTGGGGGGAACTCCCACTCCACCCACAACAACGGTCGTGTAGCCCGCGGTAGGAGGGGTGGAATGCGCAGCACGGATAGACAACGAGGAAATTCCTTCCGTCAAGAGAACGAGGAAATTCAATTACTCGAACGTTATGACCGGGCGCCCCCTTCTACCAACCAAAACATAAACAATACCAGGACTAACCAATCCTCTTCTTCTTCATCACGAGAATGAGGATTGTCCGCATATGCTTGGAACAACGGTAGGATGGAACTGGAGAAAGTGAGTACACCCGAGTTGTCAAATTTAAATTCCAAGTATGTGCGACATTTAGAAGATAATGTAGAAATTAGACATTTTGAGGAAAACTCTTGTGAAACCGCAGTAAAGGAAATTTTAGTAACTCAAGAAGAAAAAGAAGAAGAAAACTGTAATTTTTGTTTAGCAATAAAGGCGAAGAAGCATTTTAGTGAAGGAATGTTAGAGAACAAATTAACATTATTGTGTAGGAATGGAGAAAACATTGATTTAGATAGGGCGATCTATGAAGAGGCGAACGGAATTTTTAAGAATTTATTTGATTCTAGTAATGATGAACTACCTACGAATAACGTCATCTCACTGCCAGAGATAAAAGTAGTTTTGTTTGGTAAGGAAGTCAATTCTCTATTGGATACCGGGGCAACTTGCTCTGCAATTTCGAAAGAAATTTGGGACACTGTCTCAAATAGCCACCCCACACCCGCATTTTTGAGTGCGAAGAATATACGGGTTACGTCTGCTTTTGGGAGTAAATCAGCGACGATCATAGGCCAAACGCTGTTAGTCATTCAGATACATGGGAAGGAATTTCATACCCTAGGCATTATAATTTCAGGTCTTAACAGATCTTTGATTTTAGGGTCCAACTTCTTTACCGAATCTCGCGCCGTGTTAGACTATGACACCGGCCTTCTACATCTCAAACATCCTTATGATGTAGAAGTGAATTTTAGATCAGTAGATTGCGAGACTGAGGATCTAGTAGCTCGTTGTTTGGAGTTGAGTGGAGAGTGCGAAAAACCTTTCAGTTTTATAGATGAAGTTGATAATTTTGAGTATAATTTTTCCCCGTCAGACGAAAGACGGAAGGCCATACGGGTTAGCGCACAGGATGAGCCTAAGACCTGCAGAGAAAAGGCAGCTCGTGCCCCAAACTTGGATGACGGTAGATTCCCAAGTGCCCAAGAAATGGCAGTTCATGTATTCCCACCAGAAGAGTGGATGAAAGTGAACACACGTGCCTCCCACTCAGAGATAGAGGAGTTTGTATCGAACTACTCAGATCTCTCAGCCTCCCAACGAGAAAGTTTAAAAGCTGTGCTTCTTAAGCATCAAGCGCTTTTTGATGTCAAGCCAGGTTGCATAGCTAACTACGAGCATGAGATCGGAGTAACGGACGAACGTCCAATAAAAACAAAATTATATCCTTACCCAAAGAAATTCAGGAATTTGGTATCGAATGAAATTTCGCGTTGGTTGGCCTGGGGTGTGATCAAGAAGATGCCTACAGCATATATAAACCCTCTGGTAGTGACACCGAAGAGTGACGGACGTATTCGGGTCTGTATAGATGGCCGAGCTCTGGCCAAAATTTCAGGTGATCTTTCCGACAGACCAATGCCACCCCTATCTGTTCTCCAAGACATCTGTGACAATTCTTGGTTTAGCTGCGTCGATGCAACGGAGATGTTTGTGCAGATTAAAGTAAAAGAAAGCGACCAGAAATATTTGGGATTCCTACACGAAGGCATTTCGTATGTTTTCCAGAAACTTCCATTTGGTACGAAACAAAGCCTTGCTTCTTGCGTCAGAGCATTAGATATGCTGATTCGATCAGAAGCTAGAGAGTACTGCGGCGCATACGTGGATGACCTGATTCTAGCCGACAGGAGCTTTGATGATCACATAGTACACCTCGACAGAGTGTTGGGTTTACTTACTGCGGGCGGCCTAACTCTCAGGCTGAAAAGTGCAATTTTGCCAGAAAAAGCTTGAACATACTTGGATTCCATCTTTCGCAATCCGGTATCGGCAAAGATCCGGCGAAAGTGAGGCAGGTGTTGGACTTTAGAACACCACGGAACGTAAAGTAACTGCGTTCCTTCATTGGCTACTGCCAGTATTAAAGATGCTCCAGCAGGACAACTCAGAAGTTCTCCATCCGTTGTTCCACCTACTGAAGAAGAAGAAGAAAAGATGAAACAGGTCACACATTGTTGCATCAATTTCCCGGATTTGACAACATATGTATATAGTGTTAGTGTTAGTGTATATTCAGTGAACTAGTGTATCAGTGTATTAGTGTATGTATGGGAACTTATGTCATTTATGTTATGTAATTATTAGGGAATACTGAATTCTCGATATTTAGTTTTTGAGCGTTGATATTTCATTTATTATGTTTATTGTATATATTACTTTGTAATTTTTTTTTTAACCTTTGATGTTTGTGTACTTATAAATTTCAGGAACGGAAATGTGCCCTCTTTATGATCTACGTCCTGTACTAGAGAGTACAGCACCTAGAATCATAGGGGGGAAAACTGTAGAAGGCCCATGCCCTTCTCCATCATCTGCATATCGAAATGCAGATGAGGGGCACATTTACATATTGATATGTAAATATATATATATTGTGGTAAAATTAATTGCTTAAATTCTAGCATATTCATTGCATATTAATTAGTTATTATGATTAAAGATATGTAAAACACTGAACATAGTACGTAAATATTAATACAATATTGTATTATATTGTATTTGTTCAATTGTGTTTATTCCTTTTATAGGCTTGTTATAGTGGTTTTTCGAGTTGCATCTAATTACCGAGTCGTTGTATAATGTATGTTTTAAAAGGGGATGAAGGAAGAATTATATTAATATTCATATACAATGGATAAATTAAAGAAGAAATAGGCAGATTCTATAGGAATCATGCATGGATTTCAGAATGATGGAAGACAGAGCTAGCGCTGAGAGAAGTTTTTTTTTCTCCCGACTTCTTGTCGCCAATACTTCGAGATGTGAGGTCTTCACAACTCATCATATATAGAAATCACCAGAAGAAGGAAAAATAAGACTCCTTATACACAGGAAGTAGCCTACAAACTTCCTTAGTGGAACCACACTGAAGTGGATACAGTGGGTAGAAACACAGCAGTTGTATTGTTTCAAAAGTCATAAAATTTTTCTCTTCTACATGCGAAATTTTAGTTTTCTATAGGTGTGATTTTCTATGTAGCGCGCTCTAGCGTCACTTCCACCCCCTCTTCACCCAGGACCGGTAATCGTCAGCCAGCGAACCTTTAGTCTGTTCCCAAGATGCAACACCATTTTAAAATGTTTACTTTGTGTTGACTTATTTTCTAGTGTAATATTAATATTTACGTACTAAGTTCAAAAACGTTCTTGGAAATACCGTCAAAATTCAATATTTATTTTATCATCGTGATCCCTACTCGTACAAGACGTTTGGATCTTGTAATTATCAAAAAGTAAGAATAAATAAATAGGTTTCCTCTATCTCTCTCCATGTAAACATGGTTGCCATTGCAGCAGACAGCTTGAAGGGCGGCCGCAGGAAATTGGGCTGATTTCTGCTTCTGGGAGAGATGACAGTGTATGAATAACATATCAATGTACTGTATAAATATTGTTCTTTATTTCTGTGTATTTTAATATGTAATTTTCTTTTCCAATAGTGTGAAATAAGTATGATAAACAGTTTGTTTATATAAACTCTCATAGATTTCTGCTAGGTGCAGAAAGTTTCAAACTTTTCCGTCAGGTGCATAGAGCAGCACCTGTCAAAGAGGTGAAGGGTTGGTTTTGCCACCAGGAGCAGCTGAACTGGTGTTCTGCAGAAAAGACCACCCGGAAGATAGCCTGAAGGGACAAAAACCTTTGTCAGAGACTCTTGACGAAGCGAGTTTCTGCGTTTCCTGGTTTTTGTCGAATAGATATACTTGTTTTCGGTTGCAAACAAGGGGAGTTCGTTCTTAGCTTCAGTAGTGTGAACATGTAAACTATCATCTCTAACTTTATCAGTGGTGGCTAACCTAGGGTGTGTGGAAACATTAGTTTCCCCGTGGATTCCTGTGAGCCATATAAAAAAAACTCGTGTGGGTAGTGAACTTATTTTCTACATAACATTTCGAGTGGTTATAAGAATGTGTTAACCAGAGCACATATCTGAAACGTTTGTGAATGGATTTACAACTTACTGAAGTTGATCATGGCACTTAACCATAGAGGCCATTTACTATAACTTGATTTTTTTTTATTGTCCTAACCGTCACGTACTGACAAGTGGATATCTTATCAAACCCCACTCTAAAATATGGGGAAGAATTTTCATTTAAGTATTGTAGGAAAACAAGTAAAGTAACACATCTCTAGTAGAGATTGTTAACAAGGCCTGTATCGCCTATTACACAGAGCCTTCCTTGGACTTATGTACAAGGCTATAAGCATCATTTTGAATGGCTTCATGGACATTCTAGATGCCTACATCAGGATACATCATTATCCAGTCGTTTAACAGAGTGAAGAACATTTTCCCTCCATGGTGGAATAAGAATGTGGAAGGACTTGTGACGTGGATATAGAACTGTGCGTGTTTCAATCGTCTATTTTAACTCTGGAACAGTGCTACAAGATAGACATGCTATTTACACATTTTCGATTTGTGTTTCTTCATTAGATTGGTGCTAACATATAATAATTTGTGTGAAATTGGTTACTCCTCTGAGACTGTTCAGAGACTATATACACTTCGAGAAATGAGGAGTTAAGATATCTGTATATATCATTTTTTTTAATTTTATTTTCAGAAGGTTAAACAGACCTTACATTTATCTATATTTCATCCTTCCCACTTTGGTTATTTTTAAATCTAAAAAGGAAGTGTTTTCTATAAAGAAAAATATAACATAAATATTTGTGTAAGTGTTAATAGTGCTGCACTACTACAGGAAAATAATGTGTGTGTATATGTGAGTGAGTATTACTCAACATCATCCATCTTCATGTGGGTTTATATGGAAATAAAACCTACATCTCTATCCAGAATCTGTGTTCAACTCATTTGCTGCAGGGTGAGTACCTACTGCTAATGATTATGTTTGCTTTTCAGGAGAGTGATATAAGGAACCATTTTCCCTTATTGTATGTATGTCTGACCGGCTCTCTGAACGGGGCCCAGAGAGAACATTAATGCCCAAGGAACCATAATAACAGTCATGAGTATAGTGAGCTCAATAACAGGCTGCTACCTGTAAAGTTTAAAAGCATATATTTTTTTCTTTTTAACCTATTTTGGTAATTTTGAAAATGACTCACTATAGTAGCGTCTTGACCATGGCTGTTATGCAGATAACCCTGAGATCTGCTGTTCTAGTTTCATAACTACCTTTTATGCTCTACCGACTTACTTGAGGGAGTGGCGGCTCTTGCAGGAGAGAACCATTATCTCCAAGAGGGAAACATCATTTTCAGATGTCATGAAATTTACATTTTTGCAAATATCTTAGTAAATTTGAATATCCCCAGCCACTCCACTTTGTTTATTTTAATTGTATTTGTGTTGGTGTTCTTAGGTAACAGTAGTTTCGGCTCAGCTTACCTGCACCTCACAAGGGGCACCAGTAAACTGTTACAGAATTGCCGTCGTCCAGCCAATTTATAGAGGTCCTCGCGTGGCGATGACGCTGCTGATCCGTTGTTACCGTCTGCTCATGTGAGGGTCCAAAAACTCGTCGTCTGCAAGTGATAGTAGATCCATCTGATGTGTGGAATCCCCTTGCTAAACCACGTAGCGGCGTTTTTTACTTCAGGCAAACCATAATTGTTCATACACAACACCATGTAGGACATTTCACACCCCTGGCTTGTTTTAAAAATTAGCCGAAGCGTTATTTTTCTTGTAGGGGTGGCAACACTGAGGAATCACACACAAAAATCACTAAAAACACTAACAACACTGGTAACACTGATAAAATTTCACTTTTCGGATTACTATTAAGGTAGTGGAAGAAAGCACTAACATTAATTCACTAATCACAGGCAGGACCGGTGTATTTTATATGCCACTTCCTTTCCCTCGAAGTAGGGCTGTTTTAAGCTTTGGTGTTAATATGTTAATATACATATATTAGCTTACTTATGGCAATATTTCTTCGACAACATCCCTTGAAACAATGTGATTGAGGCTTTCTCTCGAAAAGCACATAGGAATCCCTCCCTTCGAGTCCCTAGGAGGAAAGAGACACTCACAATAAAAATGTTATTACATTTCGGATAAATACAAACTTTTAAAGGTGTACTGTCAGTGAGGCAAACGTACGTTATACCATATGGGCAGGGGTAACGTGATTTGGTATGTTGCCATATCTCTCGAGGACATAAGTCCGCACAATAGACACATATAAAATAATTAAAATTATATTATGTCGCTCCATATTCGTATACAACCATAAATCTCCACAAACATGTTTTTTAAAGTATTTTTATTAAAAAGACACATTTCTTTAACTACATTACAAAATTGTATTTAGCTCATTAAACATTATATAAAATATAGACAATTACATATTATCGATGGAGTTTAGTTTCTTGTTTAGCATCAAAGGTGTATGAGACGTGAACCTTTAGCTTAATAAGGGTCCGAATCACGTAAGTTCTCACAGGGAATTGAACTGTGTTTACAAACTAGGGAGTCCATATTCTTAATGGAAATATGACAATATTCATCATAAAAATAAAACACGAGGAACAAGAAGAGCCAGTGGACACTGCCAATTTGGTAAACATGTACTTTAAGACCCTAAAGAGACATTTTATTTTTCCCCATCCTTCTTCTCACCAACTGCACTGGGTTCAACATGAACGATCGATTCAGTGTTATAGATTATTCAAGTCTGATCATCTGTAACGGTCATTAATAACTGCTGAAGACAGTGATGATTAATAACGAAGACACTTTGAATATTGTCCCGTGATATTACAAGCAATTTTTGTGAGGAAATATCACTAAGACACATGTTAACTGCTGGTGTTCTAATATTCAAGATGCTGTATGATTATTAACTATATTCGCTCAGTAAGCAAGATACTAGATGAATTTCTAAGTTCTAAGAAAGTAGTCCATCGACAATTTGTGGGCGTTGCGTGCAACACGTTTGTCGCTCATTCCCGTGAAACTATGGATGTGAAACTATCCAGGAGTTTATGAAATCGCAACACAACTGCCTCCAGTGCCTGAGAGATGTAAGAGAGCTGGCAAACGTCTTCCTACTGTACTGTATACCGGATGCTACAATGAACACAGTAAAGTGTTCGCAGATAACGTTACGCTTTATGCCGCACAAGTATAGTGTTTTAAATATAATGCTCCCTGTGTCCACGGAACTACACGATACAAATGGGATTACCATATTCGTTCAAGAATAGGAATTATATATACACCAGAAATTACAATATTTTCAGTATCGTTATAGATGGATACGCCAATGTGTACAGTCTAAGGGAACAGCAGCGTGAACACATGAGGGGTGTCAAGACATGCCAGAGGTTGGCGAACCATACTGTGCTATTATTGGTCCTTTTAAACACTACCGTAACTCTATGGATTCATGTTTCTGGTTTTCGCGCCATCCGCAGAAGACGATGTCAGCGACATTAATATTTTCGATTCCTGGTTCTTGGATTCTAGACTGCAGTCCGCTTCTCCTTCGTGAAACCAAAGATTTAGTATCCGAATAATTGTGTCTGCACGTATTCTGTCAAACATATTTGAACATTTCGTCGAGGTATATTTGAACCATCCGACTTTACAAATATCAAAATAATAATCTTGTATTACTAACATCATACCCATGTCATCCCATTGGTTATTTTTTTCGAAGAGCCTGACCCGTTCAGCTAACTAGTATTAGAGCGGTGGTGAAGTATGATGACTGAGCCGTGACTCTATTATAATATTCGACTCCAAAGTTGTCCATACTGCCGAAACGTTCAATGGATTAAGTGATTATAACTTAGTTTTATTATTTTACTGACTAGCAGAATAATACAAATAGCTTTAGACGAAATCGGTGTAGTTAGTTTTTAAAGTAAATTATATTTACCAAAGAAAAGTCTGACGTTTAAGATTAAATGTAAACATTAAAAGTATCTTACTTATAGAGAAAAAGCAAAAGTAATAACTTACTGGTAAGAGACGCTGCTCTGCTTAACTTCACAAGAGCTATATTATGTTGACATTAACAGGATCCCATCCTTCATAAACAATGAACTGACTGGCAAGAATTGTTACGTCCATTTAGACAGCCCCCCCACCTTTTCAGATTTAATCGGAAATGGTCTCAATCGTTTGTACATCATTTGTACAGAAATGTGCAGGCGAAATTTTCGTTTGTACACAATTAGGGGCGCCGCCAGAACGAAAACAAAGTGGGGGGCTGTCTAAATGGTAGCCCCCCCACCTTTTCAGATTCAATCGGAAATGGTCTCAATCGTTTGTACATCGTTTGTACAGAAATGTGCAGGCAAAATTTTCGTTTGTACACAATTAGGGGCGCCGCTAGAACGAAAACAAAGTGGGGGGGCTGTCTAAATGGTAGCCCCCCCACCTTTTAAGATTCAATCGGAAATTGTCTCAATCGTTTGTACATCGTTTGTACAGAAACGTGCAGGCGAAATTTTCGTTTGTACACAATTAGGGGCGCCGCCAGAACGAAAACAAAGTGGGGGCGCTGTCTAAATGGTAGCCCCCCCCAACCTTTCCAGATTCAATCGGAAATGGTCTCAATCGTTTGTACATCGTTTGTACAGAAATGTGCAGGCAAAATTTTCGTTTGTACACAATTAGGGGCGCCGCCAGAACGAAAACAAAGTGGGGGACTGTCTAAATGGTAGCCCCCACCTTTTCAGGTTCAATCGGAAATGGTCCCAATCGTTTGTACATCGTTGGTACAGAAACGTGCAGGCGAAATTTTCGTTTGTACACAATTAGCGGCGCCGCCAGAACGAAAACAAAGTGGGGGGCTGTCTAAATGCTAGCCCCCACCTTTTCAGATTCAATCGGAAATGGTCTCAATCGTTTGTACATCGTTTGTACAGAAATGTGCAGGCAAAAGTTTCGTTTTTCACAATTAGGGGCGCCGCCAGAACGAAAACAAACTGGGGGCGCTGTCTAAATGGTAGCCCCCCCACCTTTCCAGATTCAATCGGAAATGGTCTCAATCGTTTGTACATCGTTTGTACAGAAATGGGCAGGCGAAATTTTCGTTTGTACACAATTAGGGGCGCCGCCAGAACGAAAACAAAGTGGGGGACTGTCTAAATGGTAGCCCCCACCTTTTCAGATTCAATCGGATATGGTCCCAATCGTTTGTACATCGTTTGTACAAAAACGTGACACAATTAGCGGCGCCGCCAGAACGAAAACAAAGTAGGAAGCTACCATTTAGACAGCCCCCAGCTTTTTAGATTCAATCGGAAATGGTCTCAGTCGTTTGTATATCGTTTGTATAAAAATGTACAGGCGAAAATTTCGTTTGCACACGATTAGGGCCGCCGCCAGAACGAAACCAAACTGGGGGCTACTATTTAGACAGCCCCCACCTTTTCAGATTGAATCGGAAATGGTCTCAATCGTTTGTACATCGTTTGTACAGAAATGTGCAGGCGAAATTTTTGTTTGTAAACAATTAGAGGCGCCGCCAGAACGAAAACAAAGTTGGGGGCTGTCTAAATGGTAGCCCCCACCTTTTCAGATTCAATCGGAAATGGTCTCAATCGTTTGTACATCGTTTGTACAGAAATGTGCAGGCAAAAGTTTCGTTTTTCACAATTAGGGGCGCCGCCAGAACGAAAACAAACTGGGGCTGCCTAAATGGTAGACCTCCCACCATGTCGAATTCAATGACAAACTGTCGCACTTGTTTGTACGTCTTTGTACAGAAATGTGCAGGCGTAATTTTCTTTTGCACACATTTAGGCGTGCCGCCAAAACGATAACAAAGTATATGCTGCCTAATTGGTAGGGATGGTATCGAGACGAGACGAGACGAGACTTTGTACAGTCTCGGTCTCGTCTCGGTTTAGAAATAGCTGTGTCGGTCTCGGTCTCGTCTCGAGTCAAAAATCGCCGTCTCGATCTCGGTCTCGTCTCGGTCAACAAATGCTTGTCTCGATCTCGGTCTCGGTCTCGAGGGCTAAATCTCGGTCTCGTCTCGAAAGTCTCGAAATAAATAGGTGAAATAAAAATTGTAAAAGTATTATTATTGTAAAGTCTGTCGTTTCTGCTTCTTATTTTTGGCCTTATTCTTGACTTAGAATTACAGTATGGTGTACTTCTTCAGAGCTAATTTGCTAGCGCTGATGCCTTCCATGTTTGTGTTCCAGTTTCAATCATCAGTGGGTATATCATATCTGGGATAAAATTCTAATAGTAACTCATATTTCACTTTCAGCAAAAGACTTTCTCATATGGCCTCAGTACTGCCTATACAATTAAACTCTATTAAATTAACTTCAGTATTATACAGTAGTTTATTTCCTTCCTTAGAATAAGAATTGTTCAATACATTCTAACGGATAACGCAACACATAGCAGTATGAATGTATTTAATCGTACCGAAATTGAAATTTTACAGTTTCTCATTTATTATCCAATACATTCTGTTTTGACTGTCATTTTAACAACATAATAACGTTCATTATCTGAACAAATAGGGTAAATTATTACTACAATATATTTTGTTTAAAATTGATCAAATACTTTATTACCGTTTCACATCTACGTGTTTAATTTACACCTCATAACACGAAATTCCTGAACTTTGTTGTGGGAGCTATGGCACTCATCTTTGCTATGTGTGGCCTCGGGTTGCATCACGAAACAAGTTAGGTTCAGTCAGATGTTTCGCATAGTTCGCGTCTAAATTTAAGTACATTCTGTTTCTTATACAAGTTCCTAAAGTTGTAATGCATTACATATGCATACGTATATCCACTTCCGTAACATAGATTAAGCTTATTCCTGAGCTCTTAGCGGTGCATGTGATCTTTATTCGAAAAAAAACAATCGTGCGTTCATTACGTTGAAATTTTATATTGATTGAAAATTACTTGCGAAACATGAACATACATATTATATAAGTATATAGGTAATTCGAGCTAGCTGTATCTATTTTCTCTCTCTCGCCAAAACAAGTTGGCTCGCCAAAACAAGGATCATATATATTCGCTGTATGACTTTCGTTAAATTTTGGATCCAATTTTACCCTACCTTACCTAGTAAATTTATACAGTATATATATATCTGAACATTAGTGGTAGACTATGTTAAGTCACTTTTTGGTCAAATTGAGTTAGAATACTTTTTTTTAATAGACTATGTTCTTTCTAGTAGTATAATAATGTAAGTCTAAAGCCATCTTATTACTTTGTAACTACTTAGTATTGTGTGAAAAACAGTATTATAGATCTTAGTTAAGGAACCGGTTTTTCGCTTCTCCTGTAAAATTACAAAATTATGACTTGGTTTAGTTTACCTCTGAGGTCTCGATATAAAATCATCACCATCATCATAATCAAGCATTATCAAACCATGCTGGATGAAGTCTTCCCAAGTTTTCTCTACAACTATCTATCTTGGGTAATTCTTTTCCAGGTTACTCCCCAGTGGTTCCTGATTTTGTCACAATTTCTTGTATGCGGACATTTCCTAGGTTGTTTTTGTCACGTGGTATCCAATCTAAAATTGTTTTCGTCTATCGATCATAATTTCGTCTTGCAATATGTCCATCACATTTTCCGGTCTATTTTAAACATTATTTCATTAGTACCAGTCATTAGTTGCCAAATAATTCATTTCTATATATTTGGGCTACAAATAGTTCATATCCTCTACTTTTGGAGCACAGACACGCTACTTTTTATCTTCGAATCTGGCAACACTGACTCAATTATTTAAATCAACACAATGTAAGAACCCCCTTTTGCTGTAATGGCTAGTACCTTGATTTTGGTTCGCATGGTCCCGAGTTCGATTCCCGGTAGCGGTAATGTTCAACGATCAAAGTTTTTCGGATTCCACTATGATCAGTAACTCCACGTCTCCTTTAGCCGCCCTAGCATAATCGTGAGACGTTAAACTAAAACAAAACAAACCAAAAATCAACACAATATGTATTACTAACTGTAAGTCTTTGAATAATTGCATATAACTATATGGTATGGATCGAGTTTGAGGTGGTCGGTGGTCAAACTATAACAAATGAAATGCAGTTAGGGTGTAATTAAAATTTTAATAAAGCAGTGTTTTAATCTAAAAAATACACCAGGCCTAAGGCTTTGGGAGAACAACTAGTGCTATTGAAAAGTTGTCAGTTACGTTTAATTTCAGTTACAATTTGCTTTTAAATGTATTGCTGGAACGAAAACTTTGACATTAACATTATAAGTAGCCCAAAGACTATGAAAAGCATCGTGTTCTGAAAACATTCTTACACCATAAAACAAATTACGAGTAATTTTAAAATATTTTGCACTTTAGCTACGTTATTTGCACTATATTTATAATAATATTTAGCAATTTATTTAAGTTCGCAACACTGCTTAAAATAATGTAACTGCGACTTCTTGTAATTAAAACTACTGAACACTAATGTTATAATGTTCCTGCCATTTGAGTTATTAGAGATCTCCAAAATGTTGATGTTAGTGATATGTATTGTCCTTTGTTACACTGAATAATGAACGTGCTTTTGTGATTTAATTTAATATCTAAATTAGAAATATATAGAGCTCTTTCGTGGCTAAGCAGTTAGCCTATGGCGTGAGAGACCCGGGTTAGATTCCCGGCGGGAGCTCATGTGGTTTAGATTCAATCTTAATCAGTAGGTTCAGTCTCATATAACCTCGCTGCTGAAAGAGGCGTTAAACTCAATTAAAAAATGAAATGAAATTTTTGAGTTTTACGTCCCATGGTTATGCCGGTTAGGCTAAAGGAGACTGTGATGATGAGAGATGAATGAAATGGTGGAATGAAGAAAGTGGGAGGAAACGGGAGAACCCCGAGAAAACCAAAGCTCTAAACTAAATTAACTGAACAGAAATATGTAATATCAAACGTAGTGCAATTTGAGAAATTACAACTTTATGTTGCGTTGGCAACATTGCTTGTTTATCTAGTGGTATTGCAGAGTATCTAGAAGCATTTCCCTTCCATATTTCATACAGCATGTTAAAAAATTCAGCATTTTTAATATATATGACTATTATATATAACTAGATGAAATACCCATTTTTCGCATGGGACCAGTATTTGGAAGTCAAGGCCTGTGGGAGTATCACTATCTCAGCAACCGCGAAAACTATGTCTTTGACACTAATATCGGTCATTTTGTATTATTTTTACATGTCTCGGTACCGCCTCCCCAGCAGGTGAACCCCGGCCCGCATGCACTGGTAGCTGAATTTGAAAGTCATCGCTAATGGAAGTGACACCATTGATCTCAGCGACCGCAAAAACTATACATTTGACACTAATATCGGCAATTTTGGATTACTTTTACGTGTCTCGGTATCCCTCCTGTGAATTCCGGCCCGCAGCTGAATGGGGTGAATTTGGATATTAATGCGATCGGAGTTTCACCATTGATTTCAGAAAACGCGAAAACTATTTGACACTAATATCGGTCATTTTGTATTATTTTTACGTCTCGGTTCTCCCCTCCCCCGCAAGTGAACCTCGGCTCGCATGCACTGGTAGCTGACTTTGAAAGTCATTGCTAATGGAAGTATCACCATTGATCTCAGCGACTGCGAAAACTATGTATTCGACACTAATATCGGTCATTTTCTACTACTTTTACATGTCCCGGTAAACGCCCGTCCTGATTTAAAATTAAAAAAAAAAAAAGTTTCTTCTTGGTCTGAGGCCTGGGACATGATACTTGTCACTTAAATTTCGTAACTCTTGGACCCTCTCTGGTCCCCAGGCTGCACACAGGCAATCAGAAAGACAGGCACGCAGACACACAGACAAACTCTTCCTTTTACTTAGATATGATATACAGGCGAGAATCCAAGGTGAGTGTTAAAGGGATTATACCTCCCCTTGACGCTCAGCTATACACTGTATAAAATGGACTTCAATCCTACTTCTTTCTTTACACTGGATAAAATATCAAACTATGGTTTAGCCCCTCCCTCGATCATATCCTGGATCCGCTGGTGTATATATATATATATATATATATATATATATATATATATATATATATATATATATGTTGAGAGAGGGAGAGATGACTATACACATCAGCAGTGGATTTTGTTTCGGGAGAGGCTTGAGAACGAGTAAGAAATATTTGTGTCGTACGTGCAATGCGAAAAAATGATCACAAATCTATTTTGGGACTGGCTTCAGTCCGATAGCCATCTCCTAAGTACGCCACTGAACATTAGTCAACTGTTCCCATATTACCTAATACAGCAGCGAAAGAAATTTTGAGTAAAGGTCAATCTTAATAGTTGTCTATATCAATATTCGAGACGAGACCGAGACTTTCGAGACTGAACTAAGTCTCGTCTCGGTCTCGTCTCGATTTATAGAGCTCCGTCTCGGTCTCGTCTCGGTAGATAAAAGGCCGTCTCGGTCTCGGTCTCGTCTCGGTATATAAAAGACTGTCTTGGTCTCGGTCTCGTCTCGATAATTCGAGACGATACCGAGACTCGGTACCATCCCTACTAATTGGTTACCCCTCCCCACGTCCGATTCAAAAGAAAATTATCTCAATTTTTTGTTCATCCTTTGTACAGTAATGCAAAGTCGAAAGTTTTGTTTCTACGCTATCAGGGGCGTCGACAGAACGAACACACATGGGAGCTGTCTAAGTGGTAGCCCCACCATGTTCGATTGAACCACAAATTGTCGCGATCGTTTATACATCGTTTGTGCAAAAATGTGCAGGTAAAATTTTCGATTGTACTAAATAATATACGGATGTGAGTATTTTTAATGTTTGACCTAGAGTGGAAGGAAAGGAATGGGGATTGCAATTATTATAATTATGTATATATTTCAGGATTTGCTCAAATTTAGAGATATGAAAGTTGTTATTTCGACTTCTCATTTCAAATCTTAAACCAGTGTATCCTGTTTTAACGTTTTTTGATATTTAGCCTAGAAAGTAAGAAAGGGGATTGGGCTACAGCTGTGTATTACTGTTTTTGCAGTTTAGCGATCAACGTTAACCGGTTGAATAACGATTGCTGAGATTGAAAATGGTACCTATTATTAGAACGCTAGATTGCAAAACACCAGTTCTCGCTAACTCCTATTCCGATAATCGTCAATATACTGTAAATGTATTAAGTGGAGTGGGTGAAACACGTACGGACTTTAAAAATACCGTAGTTGGAAAGAGTAGAAGCTGAGGGACAGTCTGTGAACCGAACTCAGAAGCTCTCGACTTGTGTTGGTCCTTATTATTCCCATTTAAACATTAATTTGATTATTTCTATATGCCACTCTATGTCGATAACGGCTGAACTTGAACTTAAAACGGCATTGAATCTGTCACTATTCATCTCAGTCATCCTGGAAACTGTTCCTTCGACACTAATATCGTCTGTTTTCGATTATTCCTCCCTCTGAACCCCCATGACGGTGGGGGCTAAAATGGTATTTAAATGACATTAGAAGTATCACTATTCTTTTCAGACCCTCTGAACTATGGATCCGACACATTACTTTTACATGTAACCCCCATTACTCCTCGGAGGTCAGAGAGGGTTCGCAGAATATAGCGATCTTTATTAATTAGACGATAGGTTACCTAATCACCAAATTTGATTTAGATCTGAAATTACCAAGAAATAGAGTATCGCATACACACATATCAGCACCCATAGAAGGGTCAGAGGAAGTACCAAATATAGCTATATTCTATTGACTTGCTCACGAAATTTAGTTCAGATCCGATCAGTATTTACGGAGAAATAAAACATCACATTCACACAGAGAGAAAGAGAGAGATAGACAAACCTACAAAACATCTGGTAGGAATCTATAAGCTCCCATATTCATACGGCGGGAGCTAAAAATTATTCTTAATATTTACGTCATTGCTTATCCATATCAATTTCTATCTATTTATTAAATTGTGTTCATATTATACATCTATGAATGTAGTACATTCATTTAACCGAACATGGAGCAAAAATTCACTAAGACATTCTTTTAAGTTACAATAAATTTGAAGCAACAATTATTCAATTGAATATGATTTCCATATATTTTCCTACAGTTCCGTATATTTTCCTTCACATTATACCTTGTTATCATTTTTACTAAATTTCAAATTCAAGAATAAAAGTTACAGGGGATAAACAAAAATATGGATTCACTTCATGCACATTACCTTCACTAAGAGAAAGTAGGACCGTGTGCAGAACGCCCTGTAGTCGATGGGGAATGGAGAAATACAGGTGTCGCGTATGGTTGTCAAAGAGACGTTATACCATTCTTCCGCCAAAGTAGCGGAACGTTGTTATAGAGAGGACGGTGGTGGGTAGCGGGTATCAAGAACTGACCACAAGGACCCGATGATATTGAGGTGTGGCGATTCTGGGGGCCATGGAAGTTGCGACACTTCATATTTGTGCTCATCGAACCAGTTCTGGACGATGTGAGCTGTATGAGCAGGGACTCTATCATCTTGGAACATGGCATTACCATCTGGAAATAAGATTTGCATCGTGGAATGCAGCTGGTTACTCAAAATGGTTACTTGGTCCTTGGCAGTGACATGTTCATGTAAGGTGATAATGAGTCTGGCAGAATACCAGCATATGGCTGCCCAAATCATCACTGGACCACCAAAA
This sequence comes from Thermobia domestica, assembly GCF_964235325.1. Lineage (NCBI taxonomy): Eukaryota > Metazoa > Arthropoda > Insecta > Zygentoma > Lepismatidae > Thermobia > Thermobia domestica. Next base: position 172,669,900 of record NC_137458.1, read on the forward strand.
CTGCCGAAATCATCACTATTGGTAACAGAAGTCTGTATTGTACGCTTGTGCCGGCGTTTTCCACACGTAAACTCGACCAGCACTTGGAAACAATGTAAAGGAAGACTCATCCGACCAGATGCCAGTCTTCCACCTCTCCATTGTCCAGTTTTTATGGGCGTTGCACCACTGTCTCTGTATAGCAGCATAGTCAATAGTAACGAGTGGATTGGAAATGCAAAATCTGCCATAAATTCCTTACTTGTGGAGTTCTCTTCTGACTGTTTTAACACTAACAGGCTTTGTAAGCACAGTATTCAGCTCAGCATTGACTTTTCGCGCCATGGTGACCTGCTTCGTCACAATCCTACCCAATGTGCGTGTCTCTGTCACGCAACGCACACTTGCGCCCACGCTGGTGCTTCGCTGAAACGGTTTTTCCGAAACATTCGTAGGCAAACATGATCTTCGAGACTGTACCTCTTGATACACTAAAAATTTCCGCTACTTTCGTTACGGAAACTCCCACAATACGTACACAAATAATTTCCCCTCTTTGAAACTCTATCAGTTCAGACATGATTCACGATAACCTGCACAGACTGGTCGTTGAACTGTAATTGGCCCTTCTGTTCGATTGGCCAGCCTGTTTACCTCAAGGGATGTGCCGGTGACCACAGCGACACCATCATGTTCAGACTCAAATCGTGTTTGAAATGGCTCAATCTTTTATACCAGGTGTTTCCACTCTTTTTGTATATCCCCTGTATTTGCATCCCATGTCTTGTTAGTAAATACTCCATAGTATATGACACATTTTTTAATGTTCCACTAACCAGTACTTTCAAAGTTAATTGCCTCTACTATATTATTATTATTATTATTATTATTATTATTATTATTATCATCTTAGGACAAGCAGATGGTCCAACGTGCAACTGTGCGCAATATTTTGTCTTCATCCTGAGTCTTTAATATAGAATTAATCCAAAATCCAAAATCGCGAATTTCGTGAGCATTTTAGTGAACCCCCTTTCTTACATTTTAGGTTAAGTATCAGAAAACGTTAAACCATGATACACTGGTTTAACATTTGAAATGTGAAGTCGAAATAACAACTTTCATATCTCTAAATTTGAGCAATCCCGAGATATATACATAATTATAGCAATTGCAATCCCCAACCCTTTTCTTCAATTCTAGGTCAAATATTAAAAATACTCACATCCGTATATTATTTAGTACAAACGAAAATTTTACCTGCACATTTTTGCACAAACGATGTATAAACTATCGCGACAATTTGTGGTTCAATCGAACATGGTGGGGCTACCACTTAGACAGCTCCCATGTGTGTTCGTTCTGTCGACGCCCCTGATAGCGTAGAAACAAAACTTTCGCCTGCGCATTACTGTACAAATGATGTACAAAAAATTAAGATAATTTTCTTTTGAATCGGACGTGGGGAGGGGCTACCAATTAGGCAGCATATACTTTATTATCGTTTTGGCGGCGCCCCATTTATGTGCAAACGAAAATTTCACCTTCACATTTCTGTACAAACGATTGAGACCATTTCAGATTGAATCTGAAAAGGTGGGGGGACTGTCTAAATAGTAGCCCCCAGTTTGGTTTCGTTCTGGCGGCGCCCCTAATTGTGTACAAACGAAAATTTCGTCCGCACATTTCTTTACAAACGATGTACAAACGATTGAGACCATTTCCGATTGAATCTGAAAAGGTGGGGGGGCTACCATTTAGTCAGCCCCCACTTTGTTTTCGTTCTGGCGGCGCCCCTAATTGTGTACAAACGAAAATTTCGCCTGCACATTTCTGTACAAAGGATGTTCAAACGATTGAGACAATCTCCGATTGAGTCTGAAAAGGTGGGGAGGCTACCATTTAGACAGCCACCTACTTTTTTTTCGTTCTGGCGGCGCCCCTAATTGTGTACAAACGAAAATTTCGCCTGCACATTTCTGTACAAACGATATACAAACGATTGAGACCATTTCCGATTGAATCTAAAAAGGTGGGGGGCTACCATTTAGAAAGCCCCCCCCTTTGTTTTCGTTCTGGCGGCGCCCCTAATTGTGTACAAACGAAAATTTCGTCTGCACATTTCTGTACAAACGATGTACAAACGATTGAGACCATTTCCGATTGAATCTGAAAAGGTGGGGGGGCTACCATTTAGACAGCCCCCCACTTTGTTGTCGTTCTGGCGGCGCCCCTAATTGTGTACAAACGAAAATTTCGCCTGCACATTTCTGTACAAACGATGTACAAACGATTGAGACCATTTCTAATTGAATCTGCAAAGGTGGGGGGGCTACCATTTAGACAGCCCCCCACTTTGTTTTCGTGCTAGCGGCGCCCCTAATTGTGTACAAACGAAAATTTTGCCTGCACATTTCTGTACAAACGATGTACAAACGATTGAGACCATTTCTAATTGAATCTGCAAAGATGGGGGGCTACCATTTAGACAGCCCCCCCACTTTGTTTTCGTTCTGGCGGCGCCCCTAATTGTGTACAAACGAAAATTTCGCCTGCACATTTCTGTACAAACGATGTACAAACGATTGAGACCATTTCTAATTGAATCTGAAAAGGTGGGGGGGCTGTCTAAATGGACGTAGAATTGTTTGTCTTCCTTCCTCGGACTCAGCCGCTATATTTTGTGATCCTAAGCGCACTTCGGCTTCCCTTTTTCTATGATAAAAGTGATAATTTTATATTTTAAGATTATCGATATATGACGTTTGATATTTAATGATAAATAAAACAGCGCCACAACATTGATTTGCATATAATATACAAAACATATATAAATAAAGGCACTTGTTTGTAACTGAAATTTTTAACAAAGCGTGTTTTTTCTACATATTTATCATTAGCGAAGGTTTTAAGAACTAAAAATTTATTACAATAACAATAAAAGTTTTGTGTGGTTGAATATTTACGCAAACTACTGAATGCATAATTAAAACAGTAAATACGAAGGAGATTATTTTAGTTACTAGAAAGAGAAGTTGAGGATTAATTTGGAAAAGCTACAGAAATTATGCACTTGTTAGGATAATTATACGAATATGTACCTAAGAGGCAAGTAATACAATCATACTACTCGTACACACGATTAGTACAGATATATAGTCTCTTTCGATGTACACCATACATAACTCTGGTTTGTTATTGGAAGCAGGGAATAAGATATGTAATTGGACCAGACTAATGTATTGCATGCGTCAGTTCACCATGATTTACGTTCTCGAAAACATCAACTTGACGCTTCCCGTTCATAACTGTAATAAGACACAGTGTCATATGTTGAATCTTTGTCATCTATAACAGAGATAATTAATAAATATATACCCAATTCCTTGTTGTTACTACGCTTCTCAATATTGAAGTTATGCTACCCCCATCGGATTTTAATTATAGAAATACAGGTCGTTCCAAGTGCTGTTAAAGTTAGAGATATAAGTCGTTCCAGGTGTTGATTAAATTCTAGAACAGATGTGCCACACTAGCTGCACGATTCTTTGTGACAATCGTATTGAATATGTTACAATTGTTCTCAAATAGGCTTGGTCACCATTCTTCTTCTTCTCCTTTGATATCTTACCACAAGTTTTCTTTATGTCGTCGTAACGGTTTAGCTTTCAATACATTGTAGTAGCCTTAAATGCATATATCTACTAAACCACAAATTCACACTTTGTCGCGTCTGAAAATATACGCAAACGAATTAGTACCACAACATCTCAGATACTACTTACTACCACCACCTGAACATTAATACGACATAGTCGAAGTCCTGCCAGAATCTTCGATCTTACTAACTGACAAAGACTATGTAAAGTTTTGGACATTAGGAAAAAGTGTCAAATTTAAACGAATTTTTACCAGTTGTTAACATAATTGTCAAATTGTTGAATTAAAAATCTTGAGCTTAAGACAGCTAAATAAGTAACATTTCAAGGAATAAATAAAATGTTTTAATATGTATATATATTTCCAGGAAAGGAATCATTACGGAAGTAAACCAATAAAATCACTCCAACTATCATAATTGAATAATTTTTGCCAGTCATCACAATGATATGTAATTATTAAAGTTCAGGTTATAATATTATTATTATTATTATTATTATTATTATTATTATTATTATTATTATTATTATTATTATTATTATTATTATTATTATTATTAGGTCTATTATTATTATATCGGCAGCTTTATCACACTTCTGGAATGATAATATTATTGTGTTCAAGGTTATAGCTGGTCGTAAAGTTACATCCGAGACACTGGCGAACAAATGTTTAATTGTTGCACACCAAGTGATATCTCCATGAACACTTTGAATTAGATTAGTGGTTTTCATCATAGTTTAGTGGTGAAAACCATTATGGTTCCATTTGACTTCATAGAATACGCATGTTTGTCTGTAGTGATGATGTACACATAGCTCTTCAGACCAATTCCGCTATTGTCTGAAGCATCATAATTCTTTCATCAATGTCTACTTGTACATAACCACAGGACGAAGAACGTCTACATTCTACATTGCCACAACAGCCTGGCACCTTTCATTGTGGTATGGGGTTCCTTTGATATCCGTCCTTGTTCATATTTACTACGCAATGACGGGTCTGCCGTCAGTCAAAGGTGTATTAATATCTCGTTGCTCATTGCTGTACATTTATTGCAGGACATGCACAAAGAAACTTGCACAAAGAAACTTTCCAATAGGCAATGTATTATTGTTGCCATATGTATTGTCTTAATCTTCATGGAAAGATATAGTATTCCACTGAAGTCAACATCATGACTCATGTTTTCTTAAGCTATTGTTTCTGTAGCGGCTTCAGTTCTTTAGTGTATGTGGGCCCGGTTTCAGTTCTCGGTAGGATAATATCGAACGCAATATAACAGTGTAGATCCTCCTCTATACTGTTATATTGAGTTCTCCTCTTCATGTAGCTTTAAAGTTAATTTATTTTTCTAGTACTGTCCTTCATTTCACAGTACTCAACTCTAACTACAGTTAGAGATATACTAGATAGTTTCACATTTGGTCTGCAGCACAAATAAATTTATATTTTTTTCCTGATTTTATGTACCATCCAAAATATAAAGATTATAATTTAATATATTAATAGAATTAATACTGTGTTAGTAGTGTATTTACACTGCTGATATTTGTTCAAGGTTGTAGGCCTTCACTATGGATTGAAGCCCGATATTGCACAAAAATTAGTAAGTTTCAAAATGTCTGATGTCTAAACAATTATATGTCATCATGTTAATATAACATATTTAATGTATAACATATTATTAGCATACAATGCTGAACCCATGTAAACCACCTAACATACTTAATCGTAGAAGGCATATTTACTTCAGTAAACAATATATAATTCTTGAATTTTATTCAATGCAATATTGAGGCTGTAAGAAAGAGTTTTGCTCAAGAAAAGGATTGAATACAGGACTAGTCGAGTGTTAATTTTAGCTCAGAAAGGAGCGGAGTGTTATTCGTAATTGTAGCGATGGGAAGAATCATTCCACTATTACATAATTAATTACAACTTAGTACACTTATATACATAATATTAGAATATTTCCTTAGAAATAATGAGTCAAATTCCTTAGGCTCTGCATCAAACTTTCGCAATTATAAAATTTGTAACGACGCTGTAGATTTCTTTGCATTAAAATTGAAGTTGTTGAGCAATCCGCTCATTCAAGCGAATTTCACCTCAAACCGTTTCAGCTGTAAAATTTGAAATGAGTACTACTTTGAAATCAATTCTCAGTATTATAAATGTCAAACCCACAAAATGTCTATATGGTGAACAATATACTTTAAAAAATATGAGTACTATTAGAGCACTTACTACATTTAAATATGTATTTCGTTACTAAAGTCACAATTTCTTATCGATACTATACTTCTCTGTGCTAGGTCAATCAGAGTTAAAATAACGATATAAAGTCTATAGAAAAGTGTTTTAACATTTAAGTATGTAACTGAAGATGTTTTTCGATAGAAAAAAGCTTTAAGATGAGAAAATTTGTAGTGGACCTGAAACAGCGAAATTCTTGTTGAAGGCTTCTGAAAAGAAAATCCTACAGCAAATAGCACACCAGTTGATTCAATACCATGGTCTCTTATGCAACTCATGAGAGGAATGTTGGTGTCAAGAATGTGAATGCTATAACCTCACACCATTTAAGTGAGACAGTCTTCTCTGAGCAGATACTCTCATACTACCTCAGAAATGGAAGCTGATCTCGCGTGAGACGTTTTATCTCTATCACAATGTACACTATAAATTCTTTAAGCAATATTGTAGGTCTAATTTAAGGAGAATTTTAACTTGGGAATTGTGAAGGACCATTATATTGTTCACTATTAAGCTACGGGCATTAATAGTTTCCAATCAACACGAGTTCGAAAGCGACTAAGATAGACTGAATAATACAAAGGCAGAGACAGAACTAATATATCGACTTCCGATATTGATTATCTCTGTGAGATTATTCTTCAAATTCCATCTACTGTTAAAACAGACATCGTAAAAGCGATATTATAAATATTAACTGAACGAACGCGACTCCTCACAGTAGATAATAAATATCTGACTACTGAGGAACGATACAAAATCTTTGTTGGTACAATGAATCCCTTTCTAAGATAATGGATACGATACATAGACTCTGTTGGATATTCTTAGCAATGAAATGTTAATTAAAGTGACAAGAACACGGTAACAAGTTAGACGGACTCACGAATGGCCTCGGACAACCATGAGACTCGCCGTCGTACAATGTTATTTCTGCATATTGTATGGACCTATAGGTAACATCTATAACATTCTGCTTGCTTTTGATTAAATTCTCCTCAAAATAATTGTACTATCTAGCTTTCAGCTGTACCCATCATATCTTATTCATCGTAAACAAAAATAGCTGAAAAACGAGAAAACGTGACTGAGGAAGCGAAGAACGCAACAGAATACGTAACGCTAAAAGTATTAAAATATACAGAAAATCACTTCAGTAAATTACGGAAATTATACAAATGTCAGTTTACGCGTAATCTTCAGCAGCTATGTAATATATTCATACTAATCTTCACCCTTGTGTTTTCCTTTGTTAACCTTTGATGACTATGTGGCAACTTTTATATTTTAAACAGTGAGAAACGATCTACTGGAAAGCCCAAAGGAGGAAGAAATCTGTATACTTAAATTACATTTAAAGTGGAAATATGACTAGTTCAATGACAGGAAACATTTCTACTTCCTTGCGCATGTTTCTGTGATGCAAATGTATGCTTGCATTATGGGTTATGTTGTTTACCCGATAACTAAGATAAATTTTTAATCATTTGTCTACTGATATGTGCTACTTCTAGTAATAACTGATTTGGTAAATGAAGAGGATCATAATCCAGGTTCTTGTCTCCATAATCTCCATGACATCTTGTAACATCCAAACTAATCTTAACATCATAATAGGTATACAGATGGTGATCAGAAAAATGGAAACACCTAAACGAAATTGCAACTTACCAGATTAATATGGTGTCGGGCCACCTTTCGCCTTCAGAACAGCCTTGATGCGACGTGGGATGGAGGCATAGAGGTCGTGAATGGTAGCAAGTGGAATTTTACACCATTCCTCGTGCAGGGCATCGGCCAGTTCTGTGAGAGAGGATGATGGTGGAAATCGTCGCCGGAGTCGTGTTTCCAATTATGTTGAGATCTGGGGATTGGGCGGGCCAGGGAAGGTGTTGAACTTCATCCCGATGTTCCTCAAACCACACTGCAACAACGTCAGCTGTGTGAATGGGTGCATTATCATCCTGGAAGATGGCGTCATTGTCCGGGAACAACATCCGGACCATAGGATGCAAGTGGTCTCCTAAAATTGCGACATAATCGTTGGTAGTGATTCGTCCGCTAAGTGTGACCACAGGACCCAATGAAAACCATGATATGGCGGCCCACAGCATCACCGAGCCGCCGCCATGTTTCACAGTTGGGCGGAGACACTGCAGATCATAAGCTTCTTTGTGCGTTCTCCACACATAAACACGGCCCGTGGTTGGGAATAGGGTGAAGGATGACACATCCCCAACGGTCCAAATTGCATGGTCGTGGCACCATTTGCGGCGTGCGAAAGCGTTATGGTCCCTGATGAGCGGTTTGGCCCGTGCAACACGATCCCGTAAGTTCATGTCATGTAATTCGCGGCGGACTGTGATTGTCGAAAAAGGGTGGGGGAGGTGTTGATTGAGTTTCTCCGTCACTTGCTCCGCAGTGACAGGACGGTTCTGCGTGACAATGCGCTTTAATACTCGGCGTGACCTGTCACTCATGATTTTCTTCAGCCCACTGTTCCGCTTCCCCGATATGGTTTTCCCGTGTGTTGTGTAGGACGTCATCACCTTCGACACTGTCCCACGCGACTCACCTAACACAGTAGCCACTGCCGTCACACTCACTCCACATAACCGCGCACCAACAATTTGCCCTCTTTGAAAATCTGAGAGGCCTCCCATTTTACACTACCTCCGTTTGCTGCAGCCACCGGACACTGCTGTTCCACTGCGCCTGACGCAGTATGGAGACCGACCTAACACACCACCACCAGCGGTCCGGTGCTGACGGGCGCCACGACACCACTGCCAACCCATACATCTGACGTGTTGCCAACTACAGGTGTTTCCAGTTTTCTGATCACCATCTGCATTGATACGTTTAACACTAAGTCTGGCTTCCTGATTTCTATCGATAGATACATTCTATATTTTTCAAATATTCAACTTTTTTTCTATATTCTGATTAAGGTTTATGATTGTAAGATATGCCATACTAGGTAGTATTTACTTAAAGTGTTGCCAGTTACTCCTGATGTACATTAGAAATTTCATAGAAATAAAGAAAAAATGCATATTTGATGATTTCACCCTTAATATTATCTTTTTACAAGAAAGTGCTTTATTTTTTGTATACACGACTCCAAAAGTGCATTACCACCTGCAATTCTCCTTTTCCTGCAATAGCAGGCAACCCTAAAAGCTCGGCGCTTCGGTTGGTTGCGAATTCGAAAGGCGTTGGACCAAACCTCAAATTTGTAACAAATATATCAGTGTGGCAACCTGCAAATAAGAGAATAAAACAAATTGTTAAGAATGATAATTTTACTATCGTGACGGAGTTGGATGATATCAAAAGTTACAAAGTGTTCTTACTTAAGCAGTTCAAACAAGATGAATGGCAAGAAACAGATATCAGAGGAAACCATTTCTCTCCTTCGCCCCCAAAAGAGAATCTCATAAAAAAAGTTATATAAAGTTAAGTAAAGCATATGAAGACTTGCAACGAAACTTTGTGTATGGACAATACGCAAAAAATAAACATATACTGTGTTTTATTTTCTGACAAAAGATGGGTTTTGGGGGGAAAAGACCCTACAAAATATTTTGAGTTTTGACGCCCGAAAGGCAGGAAGAAATGAACCAAAGTGAAGAAGTTGTGCTCAGATATTTTAGACATAAAATGAGGGAATACGGGTTTAGTATATTCCTGGAAAAAGGGTTGTTTGGTGCACCGACCCCTCCAAACCTTTGATCACGAAATATCGAAAGTACTAGTAACAGCATGTCAGATGTGTGTGTAAAGGACATGAAGAATTGCAGCATAACTTTGTGTATGGACAAAACGCCAAATATAAACGCATAGTTATTTTATTTTCTACGGAGAAACGGTTTTTAGGTTGCAAAAAACTCACCAGAAAATTTTGAAAGTTGATGCTGAATGCTAAGAGGAAGTGAACCAAAGTGAATGTAATTTTGCACAGACATTGTAGAAGTGAAATGATTATACGAGCTTCGTATTTTCCTTCAGAAAACTGTTGAGTGGGGCACCGAATCACCCAAACCTTTGATCACGAAAAATCGAAAGTGCCAGTAACAGTATTTCAGATGTGTGTTAAGGACACGAAGAATTCAATATAACTTTGTCTATGGACAATACGCAAAAAATAAACATATACTGTTTATTATTTTCTGCGAAAATCGGTTTTAGGGGGCAAAGTGCCCCACCAAAAATTTTGAAAGTTGACACCCGAAAGGCAAAAAGAATGAACCAAAGTGAATGAAGTTGTGCACAGATTTTGTAGACATAAAATGAGGGAATACGGGTTAAGTATATTCCTAGAAAAAGGGTTGTTTGGGGCACCGAACCTTTGAACACGAAATATCGAATGTGCTAGTAACAGTATGTCAGATGTGTGTAAAGGACATGAAGAACTGCAACATAACTTTGTGTATGGACAATACGCTAAAACTAAACGAATACTGTTGTTTTTATTTTCTGCGGAAAAAACGGTTTTAGGGAGCTAAAGAGCCCACCCCATAATTTTTAAAGTTGACTCCCGAAAGGTAAGAAGAAGTGAACCAAAGTGAATGAAATTTTGCACAGATATTGCAGATATAAACTGAGGGAATACGAGTTTCGTATCTTCCTGTAAGAAACTGTTAGGTGGGGCACGGACCCCTCCAAACCTTTGATCACGACATATCAAAAGTGCTAGTTACAGTATGTCAGACGTTTGTAAAGGACATGAAAAATTTGAACGAAACTTTTTGTATGAACAATAGGCAAAAAATAAACTAATACGCGTTTTTTATTTTTTGTGGATAAATGGTTTTAGGGCGCTAAAGCTCCCACTCAAGAATTTGAAACTTGACGCAAGAAAGACAAGAAGAAATGGACCGAAATGAATGAAATGTGCGCAAGTATTGCAGAGGTAAGATGATGGAATATGTGTTTCGTATTCTTCCTGAAACAAAAAACTGTTGAATGGACTGAGGCTTTGAGGGGCGAGAGGGGTGGACCAAAGCGAATGAAATTGTATTTAGATATTGGGTGTGTAAACTATGGCCCTTCGTGTTTTACATGTGTCGTGTCTCCTTCCGATTTCTTTAAATTTTTTAGATCAACTACAAGCACAATCAATATAGCGTTTTTTATAGTATTTCAGGAGACACTTTTAACCCTTATAATGTTTTTGCGCATAAACAAAAATACGTGTCGATTTATTTGCAGTTTGCTCTTGATCTGCCAAATTTGGAGCAAAACGGATAAAGAAACTCGAGAAACATGAAAGGGTTTATTTCACATAGGGTGTATATAAAATCTACACACAATTTCATCTGCTTCGGTCCACTCCTTCCTGCGCTATTAATGAAATATTTACTTTTTTTCGGATGGGGCCTAGGCCCCAACAGTGTTTTTCCGCAAAAAATAAAACACGGTTCATTTATTGTTTTGCAATATAAGAAGTTTTGTTGCAATTCGAAATATTCTTTAGGAACGTCCGACATACGCTTATTTGCAATTTTGATATTTAGTAATCAACGGTTTGTAAGGTCCGTGACTCACTCAACCGCTTTTTTCCAGGATAATACCAAACCCAATTATCTCATCTTACGTCTACAATATCTGTGCACAATGTAATTCAATTCGGTGCAGTTCTTCTTGCCTTTTGGGCCTCAAATTTAAAAATTTTGGGTGTGGCTTTTGCCCCCTGTAAACCATTTTACCGAAGAATAAGAAACCGTATTCCATTTTTTTTTGCGTATTGTCCCTACTCAATGTGTTGTTCCAATAATTCATGTCCTTCAAGCACTTGTGACATACTGTTATTAGCAGTTTTGATATTTTACGATCAAAGTTTTGGAGGGGTCTGTGTATCATCTAAACTGGTTTCTTTTCTTTTTCCAGGACAATAAGAAACATGCATCCCCTAATTTTATGACTACAATATCTATGCAGAATTTCATTCACTTCAGCTCACATCCTCTGGCCATTCGGCCTCAATTTTCAAAATTTTGGGTGGGAGCTTTTGCCCCTAAAATCTTTTTTCCGCAGAAGATAGAAAACAAGTATTCGTATACTTTTTCCATACTGTCACTACACAATGTGTTGTTCCAATTTTTCATGCCCTTCAAGCACTTCTGACACTGTTATTAGCACTTTTGATATTTCACGATCAAAGTTTTTAGGGGTCTGTGTCCCACCTAAACGGTTTTCTTTTTTTTTTTTCAAGAAAATAAAGAACCCGTATTCCCTCATTTTATATCTACAATATCTGTGCACAATTTCATTGACTTCGGTTAACTTCCTCTGGCCTTTCGGGCCTCAATTTAAAAAAAAAATTCAAAATTTTGGGTGGGAGCTTTTGCCCCCTAAAACTGTTTTTCCGCAGAAAATAGGAGACACGTATTCGTTTATTTCATGTGTAATATCTACCTGCCAAATTTTATCAAAATAGAAGTGTTACACATCGGAAGTGTTACTTGTTAGTAACTAATATTTCTTTAAAATTTTGGAGGCGCGGTGGCTGAGTGGTAGAGCGTTCACCTACGGTGCTTGGGGTTCCATGTTCGATCCCAGCTCGCGCTGTGTGGACTTTGTGGTGGATAAACACCGTGCTCGTAGATTTTCTCGGGGTTCTCCCGTTTCTCCCACATTTTTCATTCCACTATTTGACTCATCTTTCATCACCGTCTCCTTTAGCCTAACCGCCGTAAATGTGGGAAGTAAAACTTAAAGATTTCATTTGATTTTTTTCTTTAAAATTTTATGAACAAATAGTGGGAATTAAAGATTATATAAGCGAAAAATTGAGATCTATTGCAAGTTTTGGCTCCTTTCAACGTTGAAAGAAATGGCGGCACAGGTGTTTAGATTCAAGGAAGACATGAAATTTGAAACTGAGATTTCAATATATTTGTCATCATTTTAATGCACACTGTAAAGTTCCTAAATTCTAATTAAGTCAGGATTTTGCATCCAAATTAAGTTGTAACAGATTAATTGTTAGAAAATCAGAATTGACAATGCGAATTTAAGATTAGTCGATACTTTAGATAACATGGAAAAAAGTTGAAGAGTGTAACCTAAGTGTGTGGCCAAGTAGGTTGCGAGGCGATTTAATAAATTGCATGTCTTCTACTCGCCAGAGTCCACCTCAACCGTTTCATTTTGTTTTAAAACAAAACACTTTTATCATGAGTTACATTAGCATACAGTACATGAGTGACAATTTATATTATGATAGAATATACTATGAATTTTAATTGAAAAAGTGCAGACACTCGATAATTATTACGTAGTAAGATTTCAATAGATTCAGTGCTTGATCGTGCCGTGTGAGAACTTATGAAATAATTATCGCCCTTCCCTTGACGCTCTGGTATACACAGGATAAAATGGGTTTCAATCCTACTTTATTTACACTGGATAAAGTTGGCAACTATGCTTTAGTCTCTACCTTGATCATATCCTGGTTCGGCGGCTAGGTTTCCGAGACGAGACGAGACGTCTCTTGAAATGCCTCGTCTCGTCTCATGTCTAAAAAATGTAAACACAGTTTTTGAAAGTGTTTAAGAATGTATTGACTCGGAATAAATTATTACCTTCGAAAGTATACCAGCGTTTATTATTTCAAATGAGGACTATCCTAAAAACAAGTAATACCTAAATTTTCTTTAATGATTCTTACAAACAGCTTTCATTTCCATTTTCCAATCGATTCAAATTTAAATATTTTGTGATAGTGTTCCAGATTCAAGTAAAATGTTAAACTATGCATCGCAATCAGTGTTTCAGAAGATTTCATTCCGAGGGCTGGTTGTTATATGTATGTATAAAAATCCTTTATAGAAATACAAGTTCTCTTAATGCCAGTTTCATCAGTGACTAACCATTGTTTCATGAGTTTTCTCGTTCCGAACAAAAACAAAAACGTGTCAGCCTTTTTCTGTCTGAGTTTGAAAGGATGCTGTTTGGATAATAAAATTTAATTTCTTTTTATTGTTTTATGATGTTATTCGAACCAAAGCCATTTTTGGAATCGAAAAGCCACATAGGTTGCATTTTTTAATAATTTATTTCATACACACTACAGATAGAACTACTCATAGCATTTTAATTACACAGCACATACTCTTTGGCATAGAGGGAAATCTTTGATTATAGCAACATCCAGTATTGCCAATGGAGATTTCCCTCATCCCCCTTGTAATTCGCACACCGTCAACAGATATAGAACATTGTTGAACATAACTCGAACCACTTCATCACACTCCTGGCCTTGTGACATGGTGCATTTTCTTGTCGAAAAATGCAACTTCCGTTGGGAAACATGGTTGTCATGAAGGGGTGTACGTAGTCTGCAAGCAGTGTGCGATACGCCTCGGCCGTCATTGTGCCTTGCTCGAGCTCCACTAGACAAATGGATGCTCACGTGAATGTTCCTCAGAGCATTATTATTATTATTATTATTATTATTATTATTATTATTATTATTATTATTATTATTATTATTATTATTATTAAAATCAAATATCACGACATTAATTATTAGTTTTAATTAACTGAATTGAGCTGAAAATTAAATCTTGATTTCGAAAGATTAACTATTAAGTTTATCCGTTCTGTACCTTTCTAAAGTAATAAATGCTGGAATTGGTTTTAAGGCTGTTTCTGAGTGAATACTTTCTTCAAAATAATATTAAAAATTATAGAAAGATTTTCGAGACATTCGAGTCGAGTTGAGATTTTTACGAACAGTCGAGAAATACGTTTGTCTCGACACGTCTCGAATTTTACAAAGTGTGTCTCTACTGGAATTCCAGTCGAGATTCGAGACATGTCGACTCGTGCGCATCCCTAAATATTCATATTTTAAATGTGCAATACTACCGACCTCACGAGAAAATGACACCGAAGTTAATTTACCAAAGTCTACTTTCTTCTTGTTAGATTAGTGATTGTTGTTTAGGATAGATTATGCAAAGTCAGATAGGGTTATGTATGTTTGCAATTTCGTTTCTTTCTTTCAAAATGTATTCCTATCTATTTCCATTTATTATTAATAATTTATTTCTTGCGTTTATTAATAACTATCTGAAAAACCCATTATTCGCATGGTAGCTGTATTTGGAAGCCAACGCCTGTAGTAGTATCACCGTTGATTTCAGCGAGTGCGAAAACTATGGATTTGACATTAATATCGGTCATTTTGGATTATTTTTACATGTGAGGATATCCCCTCCGGTATCCCGACCCGCAACCAAATGGGGTGAATTTGGAAGTTAATGCAATCGGAGTTTCACCATTGATCTCAGAGACCGCCAAAACTCGACATTAATATCGGTCATTTTCTACTACTTTTACATGTCCCTGTAAATGTCTCCTGAAACCCCCTGGTTCGATTTCTTTTTTAAAAAAACAACGCTTCATCTTGATCTGGGGCCTGGACCAAGGTAAGCAAGACCAAAATCTGGTAACTCTCGGTCCTCTCGTCTGGTCTCCAGGCAGCACACAGATACATATAGGGATGCGCACGAGACGAGTGGAGACAGGATTTTCCTGACAAAATTCGAGTCGAGACACGGCTCTTCCAATAGCGAAATATACATTTTTCGAGTCGAGACTTCACTTTTACAGCACATTTTCGAGACCAGACAGCCACAAATCTTTTCTCGTGCACATTCCTAGATACATACAAACACAGACAGACACATAAAACAAACTTTTTATTTTATTTATATTAGATTAGGTATATTTCAAACAGTGTTTCTTCCTGAAGTGCTTTTAGGGGGCTCTGCTCGCCAGGAGCTGTGAGAGACCAAAATAATACGTGTATAATATAATAATAAATAGAATAATATCAACAGTGTCCCCCGGAATACGAAATGTGAACCCCGGGAACATAGTTTCTGAAAGAAACACTGATTTCAAACACAACAGATAGAACCAACGGCACCGACTTTCAAAAATGTATGTGGGTGCGTATCAATGGCGGAGCATGTTATATGTTTTCAGGGGAGTCTCGATATATTTTTTTTTGATTGATTTCTTTTCAGTTAAGATCTTTTATGAACGTTGTCATAAAGGGCTGTGCTGTGATAAAGTAAAATATACCGGTAGTATAAGGATAAGTCGGAGCTGTCCTAGCTCAGTCGGTAACACGGCTGACTTAAACGTAAAGAAACAGGTTTAAACCCGTGATCAAGTTTAATTACTGTAACGCATATTCCCAACATATACAATCGTGATATTTAGTTTATATTTTCAACAACTTACATGATGCACAATGAGTGCAAGAAGCAGTGATATTATCAATACGTTACTAAAAGAAAATACTACATTCATACAAATTAAAATGAAAAAAAATCATCATAAAAGAAAATACTTTTAATGTTATTGCAGAAAGAAATTGCAAGGATTTTGGACATAAAGTATAAAGTGACTAACTTAGTGTGTTCCTTGGTTGCCTTTGCACAAACAAACTTGAAACAAACAATTATGCTTTAGAGGTTAGAAATTTTAACTTCTATCTCGATGTTTTAATTGTTTATTTTTTGATAGTGGCAAGTGAGAAATATTTATTTTATTATATTTCTATGAACCTAAAAACCTTGCCTGCAGCGCCCTGACAAGATTATTTGTGTGAGTGCTGGAACCAAGGAATACCAAGGAGGCGGCGCACATGGACAGAACAACCCCTAGCATTTCTTACACAGTACAACGTTGTGTGGCATAGAACGTTGCTACTGTCCTAGCGAGTTCTAGCTAGTTAAGCCTTTTATTAACAGCCGGAGGCAGCATTCTGTTATATCGTTGTAGTGAATCGCGTGTTAAAATACTCCTAGTATCAGCGTTTTCGTTCTTCTATTGACCTTGAAAGACAAAACAAATGCCTTTCGGGGAATACAAGTTCCCTTTAATTCATGAAGTTGATATAGAAATGACCTTCCAAACTATGCTGTGTATAAATGCTGGAAGTCTTTCTAAAACGAGCAGAACGAGCGAGCCATTTATCAAACGGCTCGACTCGAAACTCGACGTCAAAAACTGACTCGTCTCGGAACTCGATTCTAGAAAATTACCTTTGATTCGACTCGAAACTCGACTTGAATTCGAGTCGTGTTTTAGCTCGACTCGTGCCCATCCCAAGGCATTAGAAAAAATGGCAGTTTATTATTATTCTGCTAAACTAATTATATAATAATAACAATGTTGTTATGTAAAATTAAAAAAACAGAATATAGAGAAGCGTAGGATATGCAAACTGATCTGAAAGAACTCCAATATTACATACCACCAACAAAATATTTTCTATTAGTAGAGTAGACCTGCTCATCAGAACACAGTTTATTCATATTAACCCCTTACTGTATATCGTTAATTATGGTACCCTTGTTTTCAGGGTGCGAATTACCGGGGGGATAAGGGGGATTTGTCCCCCTCAATCACATTTTGTTCCCCCCAAGATATCAACTGAAGTTTTCCCACCGGAAATCCTTGCTTTTCCCCCAAAAACCACTCTTAGTATAACGCCAAATTTCACTGATTTCTGTCATTTCTTGTAAATTTAATCTGCTAGCCGTATTTCAAAATGAGCGATGTAAACTGTTCAGTATTGGTCATTCTAATTTCCCCACTATTTTCACCGTTGCTTAGTTTAACTATAATATTATGAGTACAGTTGTTACTTGCAACGGTATCCTCATACCCTTCAGTTCGTCGTCGTTCGTGAATATTGAATGTACTCATTGCGCATAACAAAGTAGGATATGGATTTATAAATGCTCTTAGTGGTTGGCCAAGAAGTAAACAAATAGTTTTCTCCATCATACTCGGGCATGTCATATCCATCCTCTACATTTGTATCGATTACCATCTTGTTTTAATTTTTGTTATATTTCATTTTAGTTTGCAAGTTTGCATAATATTTGTAATATCCAATAAATAGAACAAGTGGATTTAATAGAACATAAGTGGACTATTATTGCTTGAGCATCACTGCCTTTTACAGTTTACGGAAATAAACTTTTGACACTGTACTCAAAATCTGAGTTCGGCCTATATATTCTCTTGTGGCTATATGTTAGTGTATATACTTACGGTGCGTCCGTAGTAAGCAAACACGTTAGTGAAAGTGAGTAAGAGCATAAGATTTGTTTTAGCATTTGTTAATACGACTGATTCTCCGTGTCATTCATTGTCTGTTTGTGTCTGTATAAGCACTTCAACTGGAGCGGGCCGTTTAAAGTTAACCCTTCACTTTCTATTTTTCTTTTCGCTATACAGTTTGCTGTCCACGCCAATAATCTTGTCTGGAAAACTTCAATGTAATATTTATACTTCATTTGATAGCATAGAACATAGTGAATCAACACAGCTGTATCCTAACAGTAAAGTAATTATAAGTGCTGATTTCCTGAGCTCCATCATAGACTTGACTTAGGGATGCGCACGAGACAAGATTTGAGGCTGTCTCGTCTCGAAAATGTGCTGTAAAAGGAATATCTCAACTCGAAAAATGTATATTTCTCTATTGGAAAAGCTGTGTCTCGACTAGAATTTTGTCAGGAAAATTGTCTCGACTCGTCTCTTGCGCATCTCCAACTTGACTTGATTTTGAGTTCAATTACAATTGTAATCATATTTTTCTTTTAACACAAGCAAAGCACGAAGTTTCGAACACGGGTCATCTGGGTGGTAGTTCTGTACGGATCCAATGAACTACGTAATAACGTAGTAGAACCTCCCTACTCTGTAAATATATATTGCTAATATTCGTAAGTTTCAAGCTTGTAAAAGAACGTAGCTGTTTTGTCTTTCTATTAAGGTTTACGATATTTCTATCGTATCTTGTCTGAGCTGCAAAACGAAAGATAATACATTTATCGATTTATGGTTAGGGATTGGTCCTTTAAAACATTTAATTAAATCGAGAGGTGATAGAAAGATACAATCCCGCGAAAAACGTGCATTTTCTTTTGTGACAGATGATAACACTACTTCAAGTTTGACTATTGAATTCATATAGTTTGGAAATCTTCGTTTCACACTGTGAAACGATACTCACTTCTTTTATTTTGGTATTGGTAGTGGTAACTCGTCTAACATATGCAACAAGTTGACTCTCTTAGTCATAGATTAGAAACTTGTAGCAATACACGTTGAAACCGAACTTGGCTAACTTAAGCTACTTCTGGTTTGAATAGGGATTGGTGGAAAATATTCTTGGGATGCTGAATTCTTGGAGGAACATTTCCTTACGACCCTGAGTTGATTTGAAAAAGTCGCATCTTGATATCTCCTATTGTTTTGATTCCTGGAAACAAGAATTGAAATAGGAAATAATAGTAATTTGAACCAATTCCTGTTGATCGTAAAAAAAAGTATCCTGATATCTTCTATTGTTTTGATCTATGGAGAAAAGAATTGAAGTAGGAAGTAATAGTTAATTTGAACCACTTCCTGTTCCGGTAGGGTGTTGACAATAATTATGGTATGTTGCCTAGAGACGGTAAATCGATTGGACAAAAATGCTCTCGCTTTCTGTTCTATGACGAGGAACGTTCAAACAGAATATGGCTAATTTTAACAAATTCTGCTTTGATCAAAGCTTCCACGGAGATGGAGGAGGCTATTCTTGAGGCGATGAATCGATTGCAAAAAGCCACTTTTTAATATCTTTTACCATTTTTGCTCTACGGAAATCAGTATTGGAAAAGCAAGTACTAGTAAATTTGAACAATTTCCAGTTTTAGTAGAGTTATATGGATAGTAACGATATATTTGTTGAGAGGCTGAATCGTTTGCTCAAAACTGTTTCTAGCTATCTGCTGCCGTTTTCGTTCTATAGCGATAAACCTTGAAACCGTTATTTAAACCAGAAGTTATAATAAATTCTAACTACAGCCGAATTTAGTATTGTAGATATTTGTCTTTAGACTCTAAATCGTTTGCAGAAACCACCTCTCACTATCCGTTATCATTTGTTTTTTATATATCGACAAACGTTGAAATCGAAAATGGCTAATTTGAAGCAATTCCGGTTTGAGTAGAAGGTTAACGGAGGAAATAAAATATATTCTTTGGATACTGAATTAATTGCAAAAGACCACATCTTGAAGCATTTATTATTTCTATTGGAAATTGAAACCGGAAGTAATAGTAAATTTCAACCGTTTATAATTTCGGTAGAATATTTTGTGTACCCATGATGTTGTCTCTAGATGGTAACTCGTTTTCAAAAATCAGTTCTCGCTATGTTACCGTTTTATGCTATGACGACAAAAGTTGAAACTGTTGTTGAAACCGGAAGTAATAATAAATTTAAACCATTTTCAATTTTAGTAGAGATCGTGAATGACCATAATATGTTGCCTATACACACGCAATCGTTTGAAAAAAAAAAGTCTGTATGTTGCCGTTTTCATCTATGGGTTAAATGTCAGAACCGCAAATTGCTAATTTGAACCACTTCTGGCTTCAATATAGAGTTAACGGATGAGATGGAACCTATTCTATTCATTGGATGAAGAATCAATAGCAGAAAACCATTTCTCTATATCACTTTCTGTTTTGGCTCTGGTATCTATCAACAGACACACGGATGAAACCACTATAAGATTTCCGACTTTTATGCACAGGATAGTTTGGAAGTTTAAAACCTGTCTTTGGTTCCATAAATATTATTAACACTAACATATCAATGATACTCTTGTGTACGATTCAAAAAGTTAGCCGTGAACTTTAATCCAGATTGGAAGTAGTTGTGGAGAGGCCTATTGCTATAACAGATTTGTGGGTGTTCAGATAAAATCAACATAATCTTTCTATTTCACAACAGGTGAGTAATGCATAGGTCATTTCTACTGTATATCAACTTCACGGACCAAGCGACTTATGACTTCATGAGAAACCATTTGTTAGTTCTTCAAGGTCAATAACAACAAAATAGCTAATACTGTACTAGGAGTACACGCGACCCATTACTTCGATAGAAGAGGCAGGTTCAACAGACGTGTTTAAGTATAAAAGAAGCCCTCCGGCACTTAGTCTGGGTGGAAGCAACAACATTCTATGCGAAAGAACGCTGTTTGTTCTATCTGTTCTGAGGAATGAAGCACGAGTTGCTTGTGTGTCTGTCTGTGTGCGACCTGGGGATCAGACGAGTTAACAAAAAGTTACTAAATTTTAATAACGGAAAATTTTTCCAGGCCCCAGACCAGGACCAAGCGTTTTTTTTTTCAAAATTCGAACCAGGGGTCTCACGGGAGGGGGACGTTCACCGAGACATGTAATAATATTAGAAAATGGCCGATATTTGTGTCGAATTCATAGTTTTCACGGTCACTGAGATCAATGGTGACACTTCCATTAGTGATGAGTTTCAAAACCAGCTACCATTGCGTGCGAGCCGGTGTAACGGGCAATTTTTACCCTAGCAAATTATTACCCTAGAGGGTAAAATTTGCCCGGGAAAATTTGACGTCAACAATAGGGGTACAAATATTATCGTGAAAATATTACCCTACATGTCAATCAAATATATTGTTGAAAGGAGGGTAAAAATTGACCGGGAAAAAATGACTTCTCACGAAAGAGGGTAATAATATCCCGGGCAAATTGTATCCTATAGCTAAACTCGCTTAAACTACACAGTAAATTTCTCCTAAAGAGGGTAATAATTGACCAGGAAAAAATGACTTCTCACGAAAGAGGGTAATAATTTCCCGGGCAAATAGTACCCTCTTGCTAAACTTTATAGAATTACAGTATACATTTCTCTTAAGAAGGGTAATAATTGACCAGGAAAAAATGACTTCTCACGAAAGAGGGTAATAATTTCCCGGGCAAATTGTACCCTATAGCTAAACTCGCTTGAACTACACAGTAAATTTCTCCTAAAGAGGGTAATAATTGACCAGGAAAAAATGACTTCTCACGAAAGAGGGTAATAATTTCCCGGGCAAATAGTACCCTCTTGCTAAACTTTATAGAATTACAGTATACATTTCTCTTAAGAAGGGTAATAATTGACCAGGAAAAAATGACTTCTCACGAAAGAGGGTAATAATATCCCGGGCAAATTGTACCCTATAGCTAAACTCGCTTGAACTACACAGTAAATTTCTCCTAAAGAGGGTAATAATTGACCAGGAAAAAATGACTTCTCACGAAAGAGGGTAATAATTTCCCGGGCAAATAGTACCCTCTTGCTAAACTTTATAGAATTACAGTATACATTTCTCCTAAAAAGGGTAATAATTGACCAGGAAAAAATGACTTCTCACGAAAGAGGGTAATAATTTCCCGGGCAAATTGTACCCTATAGCTAAACTCGCTTGAACTACACAGTAAATTTCTCCTAAAGAGGGTAATAATTGACCAGGAAAAAAAGACTTCTCACGAAAGAGGGTAATAATTTCCCGGGCAAATAGTACCCTCTTGCTAAACTCTACAGAATTATAGTATACATTTCTCCTAAAAAGGGTAATAATTGACCAGGAAAAAATGACTTCTCACGAAAGAGGGTAATAATATCCCGGGCAAATTGTACCCTATAGCTAAACTCGCTTGAAATACACAGTAAATTTCTCCTAAAGAGGGTAATAATTGACCAGGAAAAAATGACTTCTCACGAAAGAGGGTAATAATATCCCGGGCAAATAGTACCCTCTTGCTAAACTCTGCAGAATTACAGTATACATTTCTCCTAAAAAGGGTAATAATTGACCAGGAAAAAATGACCTCACGAAAGAGGGTAATAATTTCCCGGGCAAATTGTACCCTATAGCTAAACTCGCTTGAACTACACAGTAAATTTCTCCTAAAGAGGGTAATAATTGACTAGGAAAAAATGACTTCTCACGAAAGAGGGTAATAATATCCCGGGCAAATAGTACTCTCTTGCTAAACTCTACACAATTACAATATACATTCTCCTAAAAAGGGTAATAATTGACCA
Organism: Thermobia domestica; assembly: GCF_964235325.1. Classification (NCBI taxonomy): domain Eukaryota; kingdom Metazoa; phylum Arthropoda; class Insecta; order Zygentoma; family Lepismatidae; genus Thermobia; species Thermobia domestica. Next base: position 172,692,746 of record NC_137458.1, read on the forward strand.
GGAAAAAATGACTTCTCACGAAAGAGGGTAATAATTTCCCGGGCAAATTGTACCCTATAGCTAAACTCGCTTGAACTACACAGTAAATTTCTCCTAAAGAGGGTAATAATTGACCAGGAAAAAATGACTTCTCACGAAAGAGGGTAATAATTTCCCGGGCAGATTGTACCCTGTAGCTAAACTCGCTTGAACTACACAGTAAATTTCTCCTAAAGAGGGTAATAATTGACCAGGAAAAAATGACTTCTCACGAAAGAGGGTAATAATATCCCGAGCAAATAGTACCTTTTGCTAAACTCTATAGAATTACAGTATACATATCTCCTAAGAAGGGTAATAATTGACCAGGAAAAAATGACTTCTCACGAAAGAGGGTAATAATTTCCCGGGCAAATTGTACCCTATAGCTAAACTCGCTTAAACTACACAGTAAATTTCTCCTAAAGAGGGTAATAATTGACCAGGAAAAAATGACTTCTCACGAAAGAGGGTAATAATTTCCCGGGCAAATTGTACCCTATAGCAAAACTCGCTTGAACTACACAGTAAATTTCTCCTAAAGGGGGTAATAATTGACCAGGAAAAAATGACTTCTCACGAAAGAGGGTAATAATATCCCGGGCAAATAGTACCCTCTTGCTAAACTCTACAGAATTACAGTATACATTTCTCCTAAAAAGGGTAATAATTGACCAGGAAAAAATGACTTCTCACGAAAGAGGGTAATAATATCCCGGGCAAATAGTACCCTCTTGCTAAACTCTACAGAATTACACTATACATTTCTCCTAAAAAGGGTAATAATTGACCAGGAAAAAATGACTTCTCACGAAAGAGGGTAATAATATCCCGGGCAAATAGTACCCTCTTGCTAAACTCTACAGAATTACACTATACATTTCTCCTAAAGAGAGTAATAATTGACCAGGAAGAAATGACTTCTCACGAAAGAGGGTAATAATATCCCGGGCAAATAGTACCCTCTTGCTAAACTCTACAGAATTACACTATACATTTCTCCTAAAATGGGTAATAATTGACCAGGAAAAAATGACTTCTCACGAAAGAGGGTAATAATATCCCGGGCAAATAGTACCCTCTTGCTAAACTCTACAGAATTACACTATACATTTCTCCTAAAGAGGGTAATAATTGACCAGGAAAAAATGACTTCTCACGAAAGAGGGTAATAATATCCCGGGCAAATAGTACCCTCTTGCTAAACTCTACAGAATTACACTATACATTTCTCCTAAAAAGGGTAATAATTGACCAGGAAAAAATGACTTCTCACGAAAGAGAGTAATAATATCCCGGGCAAATAGTACCCTCTTGCTAAACTCTGCAGAATTATAGTATACATTTCTCCTAAAAAGGGTAATAATTGACAAGGAAAAAATGACTTCTCACGAAAGAGGGTAATTATTTCCCGTGCAAATTGTACCCTATAGCTAAACTCGCTTGAACTACACAGTAAATTTCTCCTAAAAAGGGTAATAATTGACCAGGAAAAAATGACTTCTCACGAAAGAGGGTAATAATATCCCGGGCAAATAGTACCCTCTTGCTGAACTCTACAGAATTACAGTATACATTTCTCCTAAAAAGGGTAATAATTGACCAGGAAAAAATGACCTCTCACGAAAGAGGGTAATAATATCCCGGGCAAATAGTACCCTCTTGCTAAACTCTGCAGAATTACAGCATACATTTCTCCTAAAGAGGGTAATAATTGACCAGGAAAAAACGACTTCTCACGAAAGAGGGTAATAATATCCCGGGCAAATTGTACGCTATTGCTAAACTCCATTAAACTACACAGTAAATGTCCGCTAAAGTTGGTAATAATTGACCAGGAAAAAATGATTTCGCACTAAATGGGATAATAAAATCTGATTCAAATTATACTTTATAGCTAAACTCCATTGAACTAAACAGTAAATTTCACCTAAGGAGGGTAATAATTGACTAGTTAAAAATTACTTCTGACGAAAGGTTGTAATAATATCCCGTGCAAGTTGCGGCATGTGATTTTACTGCATTTGGAAACTCCAAGGACGATTTTTTGAATCAGCTTGTGACCCAGGATGAAATGTGGTTTCATCACTTTGATACGAAAGCCGAAGAGGAGTCATGCGAGTTGCACCACTCAGGATCTCGAAGGCCGAATATATTCAAAAGCACAAAAGTCCGCAGGAAACGTGCTTGCCTCAATATTCTGAAATAAGGATGATGCTTTGCTCTCAGACTACCTTCCAATGGGCCAAATCATAACTGCAGATTATTACTGCAGTCTGCTGGCTAAGGTAAAGGACGCTATTAATGAAAAGACCCCTGAAAGTTGACACGAGGTGTTTTGTTTTTTCAGGACAATGCTTCCTTCCACAAGGCTAGCTGAACAATGGATATTCTGAGGGACCTAGGGGTACAGTGCATTGACCACCCACCTTACTCGCCAGATCTGGCTTCTTCTGATTATTATCTTTTTCCGAAACTCAAAAGAACAGTGAAAGGACAGAAATTTCACAGTGATGAAGGGGTGATTACAGCTGTGGAACAGTTTTTTGCAGAACTTGAGAAATCTTGTTTTATTTTTATTTTATTTTATTTTTTTTGAGGGGTTGGAAAAGTTGCAGAATCGAAGTGTCAAGTGTTTTTACCTTCGAGGGGGACTATGTTGAATAGCCTCAAACTTTCATGCCTGCAGTTCAAGTCCTTCTGGGTCGGGCCGAGAACTTATCAGCCCAGCCTCGTAGTTATGTGGTACAGACAACAACATAAATTAATACACAATCAACTTTCACACACACATTTAGAAATGCATTAACTTCTTACAATGGCACGTTGAGATGGTATACTTTTTGCATTGCTAACACACCTCGTGGGAAGAAATTATAAGAAAAAAACTATACGAATTCAAAACAATGTACTTTATAGATATCTTAATCAAATTAAGATCTACAGTACAATTTTCATGGGAAAGGAAAAACTTTTTAATGTTAAGTATAATCTTTTGTTATATACCGCACCTTCACAAAAATTTACAAACTACTTATTTAGAATCTATTTGATGTACAATTTGTACCAGGTATAGTAACCTCTTATATTGTGAAGTCATTTCCCTTTGTCAATATTTACTCTCACTTCGAAAAATATACTAAACTTTTAGTGAAATTTTTACAGCTATTTCCTGAGATTCCATTTTTTGGTCAAAATCTACCTAATTCTAGAGTCATTTACTACACAGTTTGATTAAATTTACCAAGGTGTAAAATTTTCAAGGAATATTATTACAACTTATTTTGTGAAGCCTTTTCAAAATTTACACACATATATATAGAACTAATATAAACAGTTTAATGAAATTCAGCTAGTCGGTACAATTTATCAGGGATATTGTTACCCCAAAGAATGCTTGATGTAAAGAAAGAAGTTTGTTTGTGATTCTTCGACTGCCTGAAAGCTTCTGAAAATACTTAAAGAAAGCGCAGTCAACTGGAGAAATCGACGACTCATTCAAAACCTGTACACACGACAACGAATGAAGCTGCGCTTGAATGAAAGAGAAAGAAACAGTATGAAGATTGAAAGAGGGGTCACACAAGGATGTAGTTTGTCACCCCAATTATTGAATATTTACATAGAGTTTAAAGAAAGAAGCATTAATGGGAATTGGAGATTTCAAGATTGGAGGACGATCATTCACAAGATCAGGTATGCAGATGATACGGTGATAATAGCTAACACCAAAGGAGGAATACAGGAGAAGATTGACAAAATAGTTGACTCTGGAAAATTGTATGGAATGGAAATTAACATCGAAAAGTCGAAAGTCATGAGAAAATCCCGTGGAAACACGGCTTACGGATCAGTGTACAACAAGGAGAACTTGAGGAGGTAGACAATTTCAAGCATCTGGGAAGTATTTTGACGAGAGACACTTACTACACCAAAGAACTCAGGTCAAGAATTGCCATAGCCAAAGAAGCATTCAAAAAGAAAAGATCAATCTTAACTAGCAGGCTCAATATTGGATTTAAAAAGAAGTTGGTCAAGTGCTATATATATGGAGCATTGGACTGTATGGCTCAGAGACTTGGACATTACGGAAGTTAGAGAAGAAATATTTAAAGAGCTTCGAAAAGTGGTGTTGGAGGAAGATTGAGCAGATAAAATGGACGAGAGGACAACAAATGACCAAGTTTTGAAAGGGATAGAAGAAGACACATCTAGGCACCTTCCTTCCTAAAAATGCGAACTGGATTGGACACACCTTGCGAAGAAACTGCCTTCTTCACACTGATAGGAAGGAAAGATAGAGAGGAAGTGAGGAATAGGAAGAAAAAGGACATGACTGACCCATGATTTGAAGGAAAGGAAAAATTATCGGAAGTTAAAATAATAAGATTAACATCGAAAAAACTGGAAGAACCACATCTAAGCCTAAATAAAAAATTGAAAAAAAAAACCTCATTAGTCCCAGCATATGCCTAAAATAAAGAATACATAAAAATAACAATTATCATTAACACCTTCTTGCTAAATAATTTTTTTGCTTAATTATTACCAACCTTTGGAAAAATGTAGAATGCTATGTAGTTGAACAGAGTTTAGATAGCAGGAACAATTTGCCCGGGATATTATTACCCTCTTTCGTGAGAAGTCATTTTTTCCTGGTCAATTATTACCGTTCTTAGGAGAAATGTATACTGTAATTCTATAGAGTTTAGCAAGAGGGTACTATTTGCCCGGGATATTATTACCCTCTTTCGTCAGAAGTCATTTTTTCCTGGTCAATTATTACCCTTTTTAGGAGAAATGTATACTGTAATTCTGTAGAGTTTAATAAGAGGGTACTATTTGCCCGGGATATTATTACCCTCTTTCGTGAGAAGTCATTTTTTCCTGGTCAATTATTACCCTTTTTAGGAGAAATGTATACTGTTATTCTGTAGAGTTTAGCAAGAGGGTACTATTTGCCCGGGATATTATTACCCTCTTTCGTGAGAAGTCATTTTTTCCTGGTCAATTATTACCCTCTTTAGGAGAAATTTAATGTGTAGTTCAAGCGAGTTTAGCTATAGGGTACAATTTGCCCGGGAAATTATTACCCTCTTTCGTGAGAAGTCATTCTTTCCTGGTCAATTATTACCCTTTTTAGGAGAAATGTATACTGTAATTCTATAGAGTTTAGCAAAAGGGTACTATTTGCCCGGGATATTATTACCCTCTTTCGCGAGAAGTCATTTTTTCCTGGTCAATTATTACCCTCTTTAGGAGAAATTTACTGTGTATTTCAAGCGAGTTTAGCAAGAGGGTACTATTTGCCCGGGATATTATTACCCTCTTTCGTGAGAAGTCATTTTTTCTTGGTCAATTATTACCCTTTTTAGGAGAAATATATACTGTAATTCTGCAGAGTTTAGCAAGAGGGTACTATTTGCCCGAGATATTATTACCCTCTTTCGTGAGAAGTCATTTTTTCCTGGTCAATTATTACCCTCTTTAGGAGAAATTTACTGTGTAGTTCAAGCGAGTTTAGCTATAGGGTACAATTTGCCCGGGAAATTATTACCCTCTTTCGTGAGAAGTCATTTTTCTTGGTCAATTATTACCCTTCTTAGGAGAAATGTATACTGTAATTCTATAGAGTTTAGCAAGAGGGTACTATTTGCCCGGGATATTATTACCCTCTTTCGTGAGAAGTCATTTTTTCCTGGTCAATTATTACCCTCTTTATTAGAAATTTACTGTGTAGTTCAAGCGAGTTTAGCTATAGGGTACAATTTGCCCGGGAAATTATTACCCTCTTTCGTGAGAAGTCATTTTTTCCTGGTCAATTATTACCCTTTTTAGGAGAAATGTATACTGTAATTCTGTAGAGTTTAGCAAGAGGGTACTATTTGCCCGGGAAATTATTACCCTCTTTCGTGAGAAGTCATTCTTTCCTGGTCAATTATTACCCTTTTTAGGAGAAATGTATACTGTAATTCTGTAGAGTTTAGCAAGAGGGTACTATTTGCCCGCGATATTATTACCCTCTTCCGTGAGAAGTCATTTTTTCCTGCTCAATTATTACCCTCTTTAGGAGAAATTTACTGTGTAGTTCAAGCGAGTTTAGCTATAGGGTACAATATGCCCGGGAAATTATTACCCTCTTTCGTGAGAAGTCATTTTTTCCTGGTCAATTATTACCCTTCTTAAGAGAAATGTATAGTGTAATTCTATAAAGTTTAGCAAGAGGGTACAATTTGCCCGGGAAATTATTACCCTCTTTCGTGAGAAGTCATTTTTTCCTGGTCAATTATTACCCTTTTTAGGAGAAATGTATACTGTAATTCTGTAGAGTTTAGCAAGAGGGTACTATTTGCCCGGGATATTATTACCCTCTTTCGTGAGAAGTCATTTTTTCCTGGTCAATTATTACCCTCTCTAGGAGAAATTTACTGTGTAGTTCAAGCGAGTTTAGCTATAGGGTACAATTTGCCCGGGAAATTATTACCCTCTTTCGTGAGAAGTCATTTTTTCCTGGTCAATTATTACCGTTCTTAAGAAAAATGTATAGTGTATTTCTATAAAGTTTAGCAAGAGGGTACTATTTGCCCGGGAAATCATTACCCTCTTTCGTGAGAAGTCATTTTTTCCTGGTCAATTATTACCCCCTTTAGGAGAAATTTACTGTGTAGTTCAAGCGAGTTTTGCTATAGGGTACAATTTGCCCGGGAAATTATTACCCTCTTTCGTGAGAAGTCATTTTTCTTGGTCAATTATTACCCTTCTTAGGAGAAATGTATACTGTAATTCTATAGAGTTTAGCAAGAGGGTACTATTTGCCCGGGATATTATTACCCTCTTTCGTGAGAAGTCATTTTTTCCTGGTCAATTATTACCCTCTTTAGGAGAAATTTACTGTGTAGTTCCAGCGAGTTTAGCTATAGGGTACAATTTGCCCGGGATATTATTACCCTCTTTCGTGAGAAGTCATTTTTTCTGGTCAATTATTACCCTTCTTAAGAGAAATGTATAGTGTAATTCTATAAAGTTTAGCAAGAGGGTACTATTTGCCCGGGAAATTATTACCCTCTTTCGTGAGAAGTCATTTTTTCCTGGTCAATTATTACCCTTCTTAAGAAAAATGTATAGTGTATTTCTATAAACTTTAGCAAGAGGGTACTATTTGCCCGGGAAATTATTACCCTCTTTCGTGAGAAGTCATTTTTTCCTGGTCAATTATTACCCTTTTTAGGAGAAATGTATACTGTAATTCTGTAGAGTTTAGCAAGAGGGTACTATTTGCCCGGGATATTATTACCCTCTTTCCTGAGAAGTCATTTTTTCCTGGTCAATTATTACCCCCTTTAGGAGAAATTTACTGTGTAGTTCAAGCGAGTTTTTCTATAGGGTACAATTTGCCCGGGAAATTATTACCCTCTTTCGTGAGAAGTCATTTTTTCCTGGTCAATTATTACCCTCTTTAGGAGAAATTTACTGTGTAGTTCAAGCGAGTTTAGCTATAGGGTACAATTTGCCCAGGAAATTATTACCCTCTATCGTGAGAAGTCATTTTTTCCTGGTCAATTATTACCCTTTTTAGGAGATATGTATATTGTAATTCTATAGAGTTTAGCAAGAGGGTACTATTTGCCCGGAATATTATTACCCTCTTTCGTGAGAAGTCATTTTTTCCTGGTCAATTATTACCCTCTTTAGGAGAAATTTACTGTGTAGTTCAAGCGAGTTTAGCTATAGGGTACAGTTTGCCCGGGAAATTATTACCCTCTTTCGTGAGAAGTCATTTTTTCCTGGTCAATTATTAACCTTCTTAAGAGAAATGTATACTGTAATTCTATAAAGTTTAGCAAGAGGGTACTATTTGCCCGGGAAATTATTACCCTCTTTCGTGAGATGTCATTTTTTCCTGGTCAGGTATTACCCTCTTTAGGAGAAATTTACTGTGTATTTCAAGCGAGTTTAGCTATAGGGTACAATTTGCCCGGGGTATTATTACCCTCTTTCGTGAGAAGTCATTTTTTCCTGGTCAATTATTACCCTTTTCAGGAGAAATGTATACTATAATTCTGTAGAGTTTAGCAAGAGGGTACTATTTGCCCGGGATATTATTACCCTCTTTCGTGAGAAGTCATTTTTTCCTGGTCAATTATTACCCTCTTTAGGAGAAATTTACTGTGTAGTTCAAGCGAGTTTAGCTATAGGGTACAATTTGCCCGGGAAATTATTACCCTCTTTCGTGAGAAGTCATTTTTTCCTGGTCAATTATTACCCTTCTTAAGAGAAATGTATAGTGTAATTCTATAAAGTTTAGCAAGAGGGTACTATTTGCCCGGGAAATTCTTACCCTCTTTCGTGAGAAGTCATTTTTTCCTGGTCAATTATTACCCTTTTTAGGAGAAATGTATACTGTAATTCTGTAGAGTTTAGCAAGAGGGTACTATTTGCCCGGGATATTATTACCCTCTTTCGTGAGAAGTCATTTTTTCCTGGTTAATTATTACCCTCTCTAGGAGAAATTTACTGTGTAGTTCAAGCGAGTTTAGCTATAGGGTACAATTTGCCCGGGAAATTATTACCCTCTTTCGTGAGAAGTCATTTTTTCCTGGTCAATTATTACCCTTCTTAAGAGAAATGTATAGTGTAATTCTATAAAGTTTAGCAAGAGGGTACTATTTGCCCGGGAAATTATTACCCCCTTTCGTGAGAAGTCATTTTTTCCTGGTCAATTATTACCCTTTTTAGGAGAAATGTATACTGTAATTCTGTAGAGTTTAGCAAGAGGGTACTATTTGCCCGGGATATTATTACCCTCTTTCGTGAGAAGTCATTTTTTCCTGGTCAATTATTACCCTCTTTAGGAGAAATTTACTGTGTAGTTCAAGCGAGTTTAGCTATAGGGTACAATTTGCCCGGGAAATTATTACCCTCTTTCGTGAGAAGTCATTTTTTCCTGGTCAATTATTACCCTTCTTAGGAGATATGTATACTGTAATTCTATAGAGTTTAGCAAGAGGGTACTATTTGCCCGGGATATTATTACCCTCTTTCGTGAGAAGTCATTTTTTCCTGGTCAATTATTACCCTCTTTAGGAGAAATTTACTGTGTAGTTCAAGCGAGTTTAGCTACAGGGTACAATCTGCCCGGGAAATTATTACCCTCTTTCGTGAGAAGTCATTTTTTCCTGGTCAATTATTACCCTCTTTAGGAGAAATTTACTGTGTAGTTCAAGCGAGTTTTGCTATAGGGTACAATTTGCCCGGGAAATTATTACCCTCTTTCGTGAGAAGTCATTTTTTCCTGGTCAATTATTACCCTCTTTAGGAGAAATTTACTGTGTAGTTCAAGCGAGTTTAGCTATAGGGTACAATTTGCCCGGGAAATTATTACCCTCTTTCGTGAGAAGTCATTTTTTCCTGGTCAATTATTACCCTTCTTAGGAGATATGTATACTGTAATTCTATAGAGTTTAGCAAGAGGGTACTATTTGCCCGGGATATTATTACCCTCTTTCGTGAGAAGTCATTTTTTCCTGGTCAATTATTACCCTCTTTAGGAGAAATTTACTGTGTAGTTCAAGCGAGTTTAGCTACAGGGTACAATCTGCCCGGGAAATTATTACCCTCTTTCGTGAGAAGTCATTTTTTCCTGGTCAATTATTACCCTCTCTAGGAGAAATTTACTGTGTAGTTCAAGCGAGTTTAGCTATAGGGTACAATTTGCCCGGGAAATTATTACCCTCTTTCGTGAGAAGTCATTTTTTCCTGGTCAATTATTACCGTTCTTAAGAAAAATGTATAGTGTATTTCTATAAAGTTTAGCAAGAGGGTACTATTTGCCCGGGAAATTATTACCCTCTTTCGTGAGAAGTCATTTTTTCCTGGTCAATTATTACCCCCTTTAGGAGAAATTTACTGTGTAGTTCAAGCGAGTTTTGCTATAGGGTACAATTTGCCCGGGAAATTATTACCCTCTTTCGTGAGAAGTCATTTTTCTTGGTCAATTATTACCCTTCTTAGGAGAAATGTATACTGTAATTCTATAGAGTTTAGCAAGAGGGTACTATTTGCCCGGGATATTATTACCCTCTTTCGTGAGAAGTCATTTTTTCCTGGTCAATTATTACCCTCTTTAGGAGAAATGTATACTGTAATTGTGTAGAGTTTAGCTATAGGGTACAATTTGCCCGGGAAATTATTACCCTCTTTCGTGAGAAGTCATTTTTTCCTGGTCAATTATTACCCTTCTTAAGAGAAATGTATACTGTAATTCTATAAAGTTTAGCAAGAGGGTACTATTTGCCCGGGAAATTATTACCCTCTTTCGTGAGATGTCATTTCTTCCTGGTCAGGTATTACCCACTTTAGGAGAAATTTACTGTGTATTTCAAGCGAGTTTAGTTATAGGGTACAATTTGCCCGGGATATTATTACCCTCTTTCGTGAGAAGTCATTTTTTCCTGGTCAATTATTACCCTTTTTAGGAGAAATGTATACTGTAATTCTGTAGAGTTTAGCAAGAGGGTACTATTTGCCCGGGATATTATTACCCTCTTTCGTGAGAAGTCATTTTTTCCTGGTCAATTATTACCCTTTTTAGGAGAAATATATACTGTAATTCTGTAGAGTTTAGCAAGAGGGTACTATTTGCCCGGGATATTATTACCCTCTTTCGTGAAAAGTCATTTTTTCCTGGTCAATTATTACCCTTTTTATTAGAAATGTATACTGTTATTCTGTAGAGTTTAGCAAGAGGGTACTATTTGCCCGGGATATTATTACCCTCTTTCGTGAGAAGTCATTTTTTCCTGGTCAATTATTACCCTCTTTATTAGAAATTTACTGTGTAGTTCAAGCGAGTTTAGCTATAGGGTACAATTTGCCCGGGAAATTATTACCCTCTTTCGTGAGAAGTCATTTTTTCCTGGTCAATTATTACCCTTTTTAGGAGAAATGTATACTGTAATTCTATAAAGTTTAGCAAGAGGGTACAATTTGCCCGGGAAATTATTACCCTCTTTCGTGATAAGTCATTTTTTCCTGGTCAATTATTACCCTCTTTAGGAGAAATTTACTGTATAGTTCAAGCGAGTTTAGCTATAGGGTACAATTTGCCCGGGAAATTATTACCCTCTTTCGTGAGAAGTCATTTTTTCCTGGTCAATTTTTACCCTCTTTAGGAGAAATTTACTGTGTAGTTCAAGCGAGTTTAGCTATAGGGTACAATTTGCCCGGGATATTATTACCCTCTTTCGTGAGAAGTCATTTTTTCCTGGTTAATTATTACCCTTTTTAGGAGAAATGTATACTGTAATTGTGTAGAGTTTAGCTATAGGGTACAATTTGCCCGGGAAATTATTACCCTCTTTCGTGAGAAGTCATTTTTTCCTGGTCAATTATTACCCTTCTTAAGAGAAATGTATACTGTAATTCTATAAAGTTTAGCAAGAGGGTACTATTTGCCCGGGGAATTATTACCCTCTTTCGTGAGAAGTCATTTTTTCCTGGTCAGTTATTACCCTCTTTAGGAGAAATTTACTGTGTATTTCAAGCGAGTTTAGCTATAGGGTACAATTTGCCCGGGAAATTATTACCCTCTTTCGTGAGAAGTCATTTTTTCCTGGTCAATTATTACCCTTTTTAGGAGAAATGTATACTATAATTCTGTAGAGTTTAGCAAGGGGGTACTATTTGCCCGGGATATTATTACCCTCTTTCGTGAGAAGCCATTTTTTCCTGGTCAATTATTACCCTCTTTAGGAGAAATTTACTGTGTAGTTCAAGCGAGTTTAGCTTTAGGGTACAATTTGCCCGGGAAATTATTACCCTCTTTCTTGAGAAGTCATTTTTTCCTGGTCAATTATTACCCTCTTTAGGAGAAATTTACTGTGTAGTTCAAGCGAGTTTAGCTATAGGGTACAATTTGCCCGGGATATTATTACCCTCTTACGCGAGAAGTCATTTTTTCCCGGTCAATTTTTACCCTCCTTTCAACAATATATTTGATTGACATGTAGGGTAATATTTTCACGATAATATTTGTACCCCTATTGTTGACGTCTAATTTTCCCGGGCAAATTTTACCCTCTAGGGTAATAATTTGCTAGGGTAAAAATTGCCCGTTACACCGGGATCACCACGAGGGGGAGGAGAGATGTACCGAAACATGTAAAAATAATCCAAAATGGCCTATATTAGTGTGAAATCCTTAGTTTTAACGGTTGCTGAGATGAATGGTGATTCTTCCAGAGGCGTTGACTTCTAAATACAGCTTCCAACGCTTGGGTGCCAGAGGCGTTCTTTTTAAATTTCGAACCAGGGGGTCTCAAGGGACGTTTCCCGCGATATGTAAAAGTAGTAGAAATTACCGATATATTTTCGTTTCGTTGTTCAGTTTATTTACATAGATATTTTATCTGACCCATGCGAAAAGTGGTTATTTTCAGCTAGTTATTATTAAATGCAAGAAATAAATTATTAATAATATACAAGGTGGCCCAAAAGTACGTATACAGTACCGTACTGTTCATTGCATTTTATATAATTTCTTATTTTTATCTATCAGGTAGACTTAGTTTCTTTATTATTTGTTCTTAATATGTTTTTACTTTTATATTAAGCTCAGAAGAGACAAAGCAAATGAACTCATAAACTAGAACGTTATAGTTGATCAATATAGAGGTGTATGCCTGTTTTTGGACTACGTGAACAGATAGGAATGTATTTTGAAAGAAAGCAACGAAAGTGTAAACATACATAACCGTATTTGACTTTATATAATCTATCCTAAACCGCGGTCACTAATCTAAGATAATGTAGGAAAAAATGCAAGAAAGTAATTAATAATAATAAATAAGAACATATAAAAATATATTTTGAAAGAAAAAAGTTCCCCTGGCAGAACTTGTTTACTCCAGACGCCGAAGCGTTAACCAGGGTTGGAGTGGGTCAGTAGGTCGGTGGGTCAAGTGGGTCGAGTTTTCTGAGTGGGACGTGGGTCAACAGCATGTGTCCCACTGTGAGCCACCACCCACCGTGACCCACTGCGACCCATCACCCACCATGACCCACTCTGCTCACTGCATTATAAACAGCATCTTCTGAACAGCATATTTTTTTCACCCTCGACTCTAGCCATTGAAACTAAAAAATAAAAAGAAGAGTATTGAAGAAGCAGTTGAAGTTAAATTTATATCATGGCAGACAAGGTGGTTCATATCAAGGACTGCCTAATATCAATATTAGGCAGTCAACTAATATCGATCGTTTTCAATTATTTTTAGAAATCAATCCTATATATAGAAATGCCCCCTCCCCCAACAAAAGGGAGTTTTAAAAAATGATATTGAGATCAGGGCCTAACTATGTATATGCCAAATGTCATTTCAGTTGACTTTGCAATTTGATCATGATGATCACGCATACATAGTTATGTTCAATTTTTCTATAATAATTCATACATTATAAGTGAATCAAAAATAATTCCAGTAGTTAGCTCCTCTAAAAACTCTCAGGCTGTGTCTGAAAAGTAAAGAAGTAAGTCCTATTGCTATTATTACAATTGCAAATATGATCAATTTCCTGAAGTCCTGCAAGAGTGCCTAAAGTTCTTTCTTCAATAGAAACAAATGAAAAAAGAAGAAAAAAGAAGGCATTGAAAGTAAAACTTAGAAAAATTCACCAGTGCTCAGAAGAAGCTGTCTACAAAAGTTTCAGTCATTTTTTCCGAAATACAGAACATCAACATTTTCGGTTACTTTCAAAAAAGTGGCCTCATAGTGGCCAAGCGCTCACTGATTATTGGCTGTGCCCATTAAGACTTTTCTCAGAGTCACAATATCTACAACATATCAAAGTTTGAGTCAGTTTTACCGAAATCCAGAACATCAATATTTTCGGTTCTTTCAAAAAAGTGGCTTCGTAATGTCCAAACGGCCAGTGATTAGTGCTTGTGCCTATTAAGACCTTTCCTCCGAAATCCAAAACATATGGCCATCTTCGGTTACTTCCAACAAAGTGGTCTCGTTGTGGCCAAACGGTCAGTGATTAGCGGGTGTGCCCTTTGAGACCTTTTCTCGGAATCACAAGATCTACAACATATCACAGTTTAAGCCATTTTTACCGAAATCCAAAACATCACCATGTTCCGTTACTTTCAACAGAGTGGCCCTGTAGTGTATTGGTTGTGCCCATTAGGACATTTTCTCAGAATTACAATATCTACAACATGTCACAGTTTCAGTTATTTTTACCGAAATCCAGAACATCACAATTTTCGGTTACTTTCAAAATAGTGGCCTGGTTGTGGCCAAACGGCCAGTGATTATTGGCTGTGACCATTAAGACTTTTTCTCAGCATCACAATGTCTACAACATATCACAGTTTCAGTCATTTTTACCGAAATCCAGAACATCAATATTTTCGGTTGCTTTCAAGAAAGTGGCCTCGTTTTGGAAAAACGGTCATTGATTAGTGGTTGTGCCCATTAAGATCTTTCCTCAGAATCACCATATCTACAACATATCACAGTTTAGGTCATTTTTATCGAAATCCAGGCCAGCAACATTTTCGGTTACTTTCAAAGAGTGGCCTCATAGTGGGCAAACGGTCAGTGATTATTGGTTGTGTTCATTAAAACCTTTTCTCAGAATCACAATATCTACAACATATCACGGTTTCGAGCAATTGCAATGAAATCCAAAATAACGTTAAGTTCTGCTGTTTGCAAAAATGTGCCTCCGTAGTTACCAAACGATCAGTAATTGGTAGTTGTGCTTATTGAGACTTTTTCTCAGGATCACAAGATCTACAACATATCACAGTTTCAGTCATTTTACCGATATCTAGAACATGGCCATCTTCGGTTACTTTCAACAATGTGGGCTGGTTGTGGCCAAACGGACAGTGATTAGTTGTTGTGCCCATTAAGACCTTTTCTCAGAATCACCATATCTACAACATATCAAAATTTCAATCATTTTACCAAAATCCAGGCCATCAACATTTTCGGTTACTTTCAAAGAGTGGCCTCATAGTGGCCAAACGGTCAGTGATTATGGGTTGTTCTCATTAAGACCTTTTCTCAGAATCACAATATCTACAACATATCACAGTTTTAGTTATTTTTACCCAAATCCAGAACATCGCCATCTTCGGTTACTTTCAAAACAGTGGCCTCGTAGTGGTCAAACGATCAGTGATTAGTGGTTGTGCTCATTAAGACCTTTTCTCAGAATCACAACATCTACAACATATCACCGTTTCAAGTAATTGCAATGAAATCCAAAATAACATTAAGTTCTGCTGTTTGCAAAAATGTGACTCTGTAGTTACCAAACGGTCAGTGATTGGGGGTTGTGCTTATTGAGACTTCTTCTCAGGATCACAATATCTACAACACATCACAGTTTCACTTATTTTCATTGAAATCCAGGATATCACTATGTTTGGATCTTTTAAAAAAAGTGGCCCTGTAGTGGCCAAATAAACAGTGATAGGTGGTTATGCCCATTAAGACTTTTTTCAGAATCACAATATCTACAACATCAGGGTTTTAGTCATTTTGTCCAAAATCATGAATGTCGTTTTCTTCGGCTTTTTTTAAGAAAGTGGCCTCGTGGTGGCCAAACGGCCAACGATTTATGGTTGTGCCCATTGTGACTTTTTCTCAGAATCACAATGTCTACAACATATCACAGTTTCAGTGATTTTTACCGAAATCCAGGCCATCACCATTTTTGCTTACTTTCAAAATAGTGGCTTCGTAGTGTCCAAACGGCCAGCGATTATTGGCTGTGCCCATTAAGACTTTTTCTCATCATCAAAATGTCTACAACATATCACAGTTTCAGTCATTTTTACCGAAATCCAGAACATCTCCATTTTCGCTTACTTTCAAGAAAGTGGCCTCGTTGTGGCCAAACGGTCATTGATTAGTAGTTGTGCCCATTAAGATATTTCCTCAGAATCACCATATCTACAACATACCATAGTGGTAATAGAACACAGAAGAAACGCAGATCAGGGTATATTCACACTTTATATTGAAGTGTGAATACAAGATGATCTGGGATTCCTATGTGTTCTGTTACCACTTGCACATGAAATAACATCATTTCCCTACGTAATGCAAGAGTAAGAAGTATCCTGGAGCACCGAAAACAAGGGTGGTCTCATGTATACTATTACCCTAAGTATTAACGTATAGATAGAGCAAATAGTGGAAATTACCTATGGAAAAAGACGAATTGTTAGCCCAATCGTAATGAAAAATCGTCTTTACTGTAGAACAGGTTCACTTTACGTGAGAAAATAAATAGCTCGGTTAGTTAAAGCAACGAGTCTGTATGCCGAAGGTAGTGGGTTCGAACCCCATGGAAGAGCTTTTGTGATTTTTATCAATAAGGTTATTTTATTTATTTTATTTGGAAAAGAATCAAATTGTAATATATGTGTAAAACTCATGACGATACCAAAAAAGAGAAAATGTCTTCGCATTTGCATTAGTGTCTCTAATTTTTGTTTGCAAACAGTTTCGTAATTATTTCCCCTGTGCTCACTGCTCACTCCATGCTCACTGATGCATAAGGAATGTTTTTTAGTAAATGTTAATTCTAATTTGGAGAATTTTATAAAGTTCACAATGTTTCTCACTACATAGTCTTCAATCTACGTGTTTGGGTATTCTGATAACAGATTTCCCTATTAAATGTTTAATTTTCCCTATAAATATTTGTCTTAAAATTAAATTGTTTTGAATTTACTACATAAGGAAAGTTTCCCGAAGGAGGAGAATTCAAGTAATTGATATTCTACGTAAAAGTAACCTATTGTAGAATGATGATGCTTCTTACCTTCAGCACATAACCTTAACGTTAGAGAGTCAGAGAGAGCGAAATCCTGTTTTTTCCTCCCCTATGACCACTCATCTTAAAGCTTTACATATAATGATTCGTGTCACATAATTTCGGCTCTCCAAAGACATTCATGTTATTATTATTATTATTATTATTATTATTATTATTATTATTATTATTATTATTATTATTATTATTATTATTCCTGAATATGTCACCCTTACATAATGTAGTAACTTTAGACATCTTTGTTTAAAGTGTTTTCTTTTGTAATAATTTGAGCAACCACGTCACAAAATTTAAGCTGTATGAAGGGGCACGTCGTTTTATTTCCCCCCTCTCTTTTCAGCACCCTCCAACAGAAAGTATTTCTGAGGAGCAGGGTAGTCAAAATGAATAAGAAATATATTTAGAGCATCCTTTCCTCCTTCGTGAATGGAATATCACGTAGCATTTTTTATTCTACTGAAGATGACCCTAGGTCGTTATGGTTAGGTAACAAAAGAAATACCTAATATATTTATAGCGCCCCTTGACTGTAATATTACCTCTTCTTTATTTGTTCGGGGCTACCGTACACCACCAAGGGTGACAAAAAGAATAGGAAAAGTGTCTAATGATTACAAAGCACTTTATATTTTGTCAGAAACAAGGCACTATATACACAGCATTGCTTTCGTTAACAAGTGTTTCATCCTTGAGTCGCTTATAAAATTAGGCAGAATAAACTTTTGCCGATCATTGTTCCAAAGGGATTTGTCCAGGATGGCTAATAACGATGAGTATGTTTATTTACATCACCGTTAAAGAAATAGCAAACTTTCTGAAAGGAACTTACTTAGGAAATATCAAATCCTCCTTATACTTAGCCAGAGCCCACTCTGAAAAATTGCATCTGGCGTTCTGAGTGAAAGTTCTATGGGACTATTAGAACAATATATATATTCCCGTTTCCACGCTGATGGTAGAATTTCTTAAGCAGTTATTGAATTACGTTCGAACCATTGGCGTAAATAGTGCCCCCGCAACCCAAAAAATTTACAACCCGCAACCCGTGTGGACCGCACAAGCTGCAAGGCCAAAAAATTTACAGAAAATACGCAGAGGCGGAGCAGGCCAAATTATCACACGGGCAAAGTGACTTTTTTGCGCCCTTCCCCTAGTACTAGCCTATATTTTACATTTTATCATAGTGTTTTTAATATTTTACACCCATTTTTCAAAAAGAAATCCATTACCTAGGGAAACTTCACAAAGAATATGGTCCAGTATAAACAATACGAACTCCGCCCCCCTGGTCTAGTAGCTAGTACGCCTGCCTTCCGTGGTACCGGGTCCAATTCCCGGTGGATTATTGTTGAACTATAAAAGTGGTTAGGATTCCACTATAAGTAGTATCCACATCTCCCTTGGCCATTAAGGCATAACCCTGGAACGCTAAACTCAAGTAATCAAACAAACAATACTTACTTCACGGCACTATATTCTACATGCCATCTCTCCATTTGTCGATACAGCCCCCTTAGTACTATGAAACTCTCTTCTTCCACAGTGAAATAAAAAAAGATCATGTAATTGCCACTATTTTACAAGAATATAAACCAAAAACGTCAGTAGAAAACACATTATAAACTTTACTTTTTGAGGCTCGTTTTGGCGCCCCTCTTTCTCTGGCGCCCCGGGCAGTCGCCCGGCCCTTGGTCCTCCCCTGAAAGTACGGACGCATAACTAAGGACTGCGGAGGAAAGGTTAACCTTCATGTTATGCCACTGGTTTGACGTGTGTGAAATGTTCAGTAAGTGATCGGTTAGTGAGATAATTTCAACGGTTACTGATGTTTAAAGTTTAGCTAAGACAAAGCTATCTAACCAATATATTTGATATCGCGATGTCACAATTTGATTTTTCCTCGCATAAAAAAGATAAAAACAATAGTAATAAAAACCCTTACTCGTACTGAACTCGAACTAACAACCTAATTCGTACAGACTAGTTGCTCTGACCAACTGAGTTTCGATTTCTTACGCGAAAGAAGTCTGTTATATTAAGAGGCATGCTTTTCATTATCAAAACTGTTCGAAGTAATATGAACATAGCTTAAGAGCAGAGACGGAACTGAATTACCACTCGATCGACCTTGAGGGCAAATCACCAAAGGGTAGCTATAAACGTAAGTTCAGCAGGCATTTTTGTGGAGTTCTGTTCAGTATTCCTATCTGCCAGTTATGCTTGTTCGTAGGAGTAATATTTCACAAACCTAATCTTTCGATAGAGCACATTGGCAGAGAACCAAAGGAAATGAACTCTTGCCATTGTGAACGTGGGATACCACCATGTGCAATAAAACTGTCGCGTCTCCTTGAAGTGATATTTCATCGAAAATAACTCGTTGTCCTTTATATGGTCTATCCGAAGTTTCTGAGGGTTTCAAAATGAGGAAACGTTACTGACCAACAAGAACGAATTTAGGGGTGGGTCCAGGGGGTCCGGACCCTCTCTGAAATCCCAACTTTTCTCTAAATTTAGCCTAACTTTGGGGATTATCTTTTAAAATTTTATTATAATTTATCCTAATATTGAAGTCGGATCCCTCGCGAAATAAATTACTGCATATGTGTCTGCTGACAATTTTCAATATATTCGTTAAACAATAAAGATAAATAACTAAATTAGGAGCAAAACGCTCGAACACGGGCTAACTTTTGTCCACTGCCAATATTGTTAGAAGGGATATTAATAGCTAAAACTGCTAGTCAATGCTGAACCTTGGAACGTCATCTTGAACAGCAAGCCTATTATTGAGAAGTACATATGAAACATGTTACCAAACTTATCCAGCTTTTATGTGGCATGAAATTATTATATACACCAAAATTCACTCTCCTAAAATGTGTATCTAAACATTGCTCTACGTATCTACGAAGCAATGAAATTTTTTTATGGAAATATGTGAGCAGGAAACTCTAACAGCCAGCCATTTCATTTAAATCGTAATAAACCCTCTAACCGTGCGTTAACGTGAAGACAAAACTTGGTCCATTGGTAAAGTGTTCGAAGAATGAAAATTCAATGTTCGTAGGTTCGAATCTATCCACTCACCAAAACACTTTATTCTAATGTGTAACGATGAAATAAGAAAGAAAAAATGTATAACCGTTAAGACAAAACTTCAACCAAGTCTCAAGAGAACAATATTAAAATAGTAACACAATGACGTCAACCAAGAATTATTTCATGTAGCGTTTGAACGAAATTACAGCTGTCAACAATTGCAGAAGTAAAAACAGGCTGATAGGTGTAATGCAGTATAGACTTCTGAATGCATTTACTTCCTGAAAACTTCCGTCTCGTCGTTGGTATGCCGTTAGTCATTGCAAAACTTTTAAATTGGAAGTGATATGACACAAACTAAAACAGTTTTAAATCAAATGGCTACGTATAAAAGTAGGTGTCTCTTATCTGTAGTTCTGAGTTCCTTTTACTTTGAAGTGACAAATGAGAGAAGAAAGTATGGTGTTCGAAAAAAATCAAATTTGAGATTTCAACGAATTTACACGTATTATAGCCCCTAACACCAAAAAAGTTATTTTTCGATACATGTCCATCTGTTCGTCCGTTCGTTCGCTACACTTTTCTGTGCACTCGCCTAAAGGCCATACCTTTCAACTTATCTGCACCAAATTTTAGTTTAAGATTTTGTTAGTATTTCCTAAATTTTATTTTATTTCCCTCCTACTCCCAAAACAAGGGTAGTTTCCTGTACGATGAAAACAGAAAAAAGATATTTTCTCATAACTGGCTCTAACGATCTTGTTTTCTTTCTTTTTTTATAAATCAATATTTAAGTAGCAACCCTATTTTGTGGTATAAGGCATTTATCTTAGAAAAATCTACAAGGGGTAGTTTATACTAAAGGGGTGAGTTTTTTCTCAGTGATTTTCTCAAAACGGACTCAAGTGTTTTCGTTCATATTTCATAAATGAAGATTTCATTAATAACTTAACAATATGGCATAACTCGTTTGTCCACAAAAATGCGAGGGGTAGTTTATTCTTGGTGGAGTGTGTTGTCTGGCCTATTTTCTCAAAAACGACTCAAAAGAGTTTATTCATATTTCAAAAATAAATATTTCGTTAATAACCGAACAATATGGCAAAACTCGTTTGTCCTGAAAAAATATGCGAGGGGTAGTTTCCTCTTGGTTTTTTTCCTCCATGGTTTTCTCAAAAATGAGTCAAGCAATTTTGTTCGTACTCAGAAATAGATATTTTATTAAAAAGCTAATGATATGGAATAACTCGCTTACCGTGAAAGAATCCTCAAGAGAGAGTTTATTCGGGGAGTTATTTTTCCCTCCCGATTTTCCCAAAAATTGCTCAGACAATTTTATTGATAATTTATAAATAAGTATTTCATTAATAACCCTATATTTTAGTATAAGTCATTTCTATGAAAAACAATTACAACGGATAGTTTATTTTGGGGGTCAAGGTTATTTCCCCGACAATTTTCTCGAACGACAGGCGATTTTGTTCAAATTTCGCAAATAAACATTTCATAAATAACCAAAAGTATATCTTAACTCATTGTTCGAAATAATTCACAAGAGGTAGGTTACTCCTGACGTGTTCTTTTTGAACGACTTTCTCAAAAATGACTCATTTGATTTTTTTCATATTTCATAAACAATGATTGCATTAATTGGTCTATTATATGTCTAATGAAAATGTGCTCAAAGTGTGAGTTAGTTTTGTAGTGTGGATTTTCTTCAATCGAAGTTTTTTTTATTCGATAATCTGACATTCGATGTATTCTAATAATACGATAATTTTATTCGTATTATCCAAATACACACTTCAGTAACAACTGCCGCTTAACACAGTTAAGAAATTGAATTGAAAAAGTTTAGTGCGGTGGCCCTGTAATTGAATATTTTTTGGTAACCTCCCTAGCTTTTTGTAGAAAACTCAGGGTTTTTTTCGAGTGACAAGAGAGAGAAGAAAATATAGTGATTGTGAAAATAATATATAAAATTCAGATTTCAATGGATTTACATGTTTCATGGCGTCTACATACCGAAAATGTGACTTTTCGACACCCGTCCTTCCGGTCCGTCCGTTTTATGCACTCGCCTAGAGGCCATACCGTTCAACTTATCTACACCAATTTTAAACTTAGGGTTTACGTAGTATTCCTACAGGAGATTTTCCAATTTTTTTCCTACCACCTAAAATAAGTGTGGTTTACCAACAGCCGAAAATCGAAAAAAGCTATTTTCTCAAAAATGGCTTTAACAATTTTGTTTATTTTTCATTAATCAATATTTAATTAACAACCAGATATTGCAGTATCAGATATTTCACTTAGAAAAATTTACGAGAGGTAACTTATCCTTGTAGGTGACTTTTTCTCGAAGATTTTCTCAGAAAAGACTTTTGTACACACTTCATAAATAAATATTTAACCTTACAACATGCTATAAATCAATTGACCTGAAAAATATATGAGTAGTAGTTTATACTTGGAGTTGAATTTATTCCCAGTGAGTTTCTTAAACACGACCAGTTGGCAACCCTGTATCTTAACAACCAAGCTGAATTCGTAAACTGCAAGAGGACCATTTGTCTCCTTTTGATGACACGAATCATCTCCCGAAGTTTGTGGACATCTTTCAGGTTCACCCTTAATGAAGCTTCTTTTCGAAAAGTTAGCTATTAACTTTAGGCATTGTTTATCTTTTTTAAATCACAAATGCCGTTATTAATTTTAAGGCAGAGAACTACTTCTGGGAGAATAGATTTTGAAAGTTAATTTTAAAACTTAGACTTTTGTTTTCCAGACATTCCAGACAAGACGAGACATTTTACAAGCTATCTCTGTCCAAAACATTTGCCTCGTCTTATCTTGGATGTCACAAAGCGCGTCTCGTCTCTTTCTCGAGACATGTCTTATCTCGTGTGCATTCCTTAACACTTGGAAAGGAATATCTTTCTACTCAAAGCATTGTTTTTATAATGGTTGCATATTTATGATAATTGCTGTCAACATAAATTACAGTCCTTTCAGTTGAATTAATTTTTATTATTACTATTAAAATTAAAAATAAAATGCAATATCTAGTTTAACGTTGCACAATTATGCACCTACGCTAAGAGAGAATGATGATGAATGAAATGGTGAAATGAAGAAAGTGTGAGGAAAATGGAAAATCTCAAGAAAACACATACCCATGCACACGGTATTTGTCCACCTCAAATTTCACTTGGCGCGAAGTGGAATCGAGCCACGGACCCTCTGCATCAAAGGTGAATGCTTTATTATTATTATTATTATTATTATTATTTATATTATTATTATTATTATTATTAATAATAATAATAATAATAATAATAATAATAATAATAATAATAATAATAATAATAATAATAATAATAATTGAAGCGAGCTTAACGAGTTTCAACCGTCCGACTCAACCAACGTTTGGGTGCCTGTTCGTTCGTCTGCTCCATGACAACTTCTCGTAAAAGACATTTTATTTTAATGAAACTAGTAAGTGCCTTCTTTTAGCTTTGCAAAGTAACTATTGCTTGGAATTTGAATCTCCAAAATATAAGAGGTAAAATTAACCAAATGGTGCAAGTTTCCACTCATGTATACAAAACAATTTGCAATATCAACTACGTGAATCTTGTCCCATAAAGGAGCCGAAACCCCTACGAAGAGCCCTCAGAGATTTGATCATTGTCCACACGGACTGAAATTGTCATTTGAAGCCAAGACTTTGATATGCAGCCAATAATTTCTTTAAAATAGACGAAAAATTGGAAAGTTACAACCCTTTTCATATTTTTGCCATTTCCCATAAGGGAGCCGTAGCCCCCTATAGTGAAGATCTCACCCCACGAGATTTGATCATTGTCCACTCGGACTGAAATTGTCATTTGGAACCAACACTTTAATACTATGCAAAATATTTATTTAAAATAGACGAAAAATTCGAAAGTTATAAACATGTTAATATTTTTGCCTTTTCTCATAAAAGTGTCGTATTAGCCCTCACTGAAGAGCCCCACGAGATTTGATCATTGACCACTTGGACTGAAATTCTCATTTGAAACCAAAACTTTAATATGAAGCCAAAAATTAAACTTTTACATCAATTTAAACTGATTGGGTTCCGGTTCACCCCACTATTGTTTTGTTTAGTTAAGTGTAATTTGTGACATCTTCACATCATCAAAAGAATGTTTCACTTCCCCGCCCCTCCCAAAGGAGTTCGTGCTGGATCCGCCACTGGAATCAATAGACAGTTTTCCTATTCTTTTTTCACCCTTGATTCTGTAGGGGCTCCCTCGTACAAATAAAGAAGCGGTAATATTACAATCAAGGGGCGCTATATATATTAGGTATTTCCTTAGTTCCCTACCCCTAACCGCACAGGGCCATCTTTGGTAGAATAAAAAATGTTACGTGATATTCCAATCATGAAAGGGGAGAGGATGCTGTAAATATATTTCTTATTCATTTTGTCTGCTCTGCTTATCAGAAATTACTTTCTGTTGCAAGGGTACTGAAATGAGAGGGGCAAAATAAAACGTCGTACCCCCTCCTACATGGTTGCTCAAATAATTCCTAAAGAAAGTATTTTAAACTAAGATATTTAAGATTTAAACTAGGAAACTAAGATATCCTTACATTATGTGAGGATGGCATATTCAGGATTATTATTATTATTATTATTATTGTTTGAATGTTTTGGAGCATCGAAATTTTGTGAGACAAACAATGGTATGTAGAGGTTTAAGATGGGTGGTCATAGAGGAGGAAAAACCAGGATTTTTCTCTGTCTGACTCTCTAACTTAAAGATTATGTGCGGAAGGTAAGAAGCATCATGATTCTACAATAGGTTGCTTTTACGTAGAATATCAATTACTTGAGTTCTCCTCCTTCGGGCTACTTACCTTACGTAGTAAATTCAAAACAATTTCAATTCAATACAAATACATTGTAAAACTTTTCCGTAATTAAACATCTAGGGAAAATTAAACATTTAATAGGGACATCTGTTATCAAAATATCCAAACACGTAGATAGAAGACTATCTAGTGAGAAATATTGTGAAACTTTATAAAATTGTCCAAATTAGAATTAACATTTACTGGGAAACATTCGTTATGCGTCAGCGAGCATATAGTGAGCAATGAACACAGGGGAAATAATTACGAAACTGTTTGCAAACAAAATTAGGGACGCTAATGCAAGTGCGACAACGACATTTTTTTCTTTTTTTTTGTATCGTCATGAGTTTTACACATATGTTACGATTTGATTCTTTCCCAAATAAAAAAAAATAAATAAAATAACCATAGTGATATAAATGACCACGGCACTTACATGGGGATCGAACCCACTACCTTCGGCACACAGACTCGTTGCTTTAACTAACTGAGCTATTTGATTTCTTACGTGAACTAAGCCTGTTCCGGTAAAGACTATATTTCATTACGATCGTGCTACCAATTTGTCCTTTTCCATAGATAATTTCCACTATTTGCTATATCTTTACGTTAATACTTAGCATATATTCATATATTTGGAGTTTGCAGATAATGCACGTAATAAAACATATTAGAAAGGTTTCGTTAAAAGTTTCGTTTGCAGATCCACATTTCCCACAATGACATAGATGCTGCTTCGTGTTGAACTGCAGAATTCCCTCGCGTTCTTGAAAATTTCCCAATTTAGCAGAGTTGGTAATTCTTGTGATTTCGGTCGATTTAATGTTTTTTGCTTCTAATTTATTTATTTTAAGCTAATATCTAACACAAATATTAAAAACGGGTTTGTTATTAACCTGTCCTGCTGGGGAAACCTTCCGAAATTTCGAACATATAAAGAAAACGGAGATATTATCAAAAAACTTCAAAATAAAGAGACGCGTCATTTATTTTGCTCATAGTAGTACATACATCTCGACTAGGGATGGCCATAATCGAACGAAAGTACTCCAATTGGTCGATTATTTTCGAATTGGTCAAAGTGTTCATGTTGTTCCATTCCAATTGCTCGAGCGACTCCTCACTAGCAGAACACATATTTTGAAATAAAGTTGTAAGCAAACTGATCAAGCTTCCAACTGTGTTTTCTTGCAATCTTGAAAGTCAATTTGTTTGATTTGTAGAAGGGAAACTTTTTATTTGTATTAAAGAAACAAGAAAACCATGCAATTATTCTTGACTCTATATCCCTCGATATGATTCACTCATAGTACCGAGCTCTTCCTAGCCCTACAATGGTGTGAATTCACTCGAGCAATATGTTTGGAGTTCTTCCCATGATACGAGAATTGCTAGAACAAAACAAGCATTAATCTCACTGCTGGGTTTCTGCTTTCGCTCAGTTCCTAATACTACTATCCAACAATTATTTGTGTATAGTTTCTAAACGGTGAATTTATGTCTTCCACTCTACAATGTAACTATTTACTGTATCCAAGAAATTTGTTACTTAAGATGCGTATATCTACTTAAAAGTATTAGATTACAAAGCACAAATAAGGAAAATACACCGCTAATCATTTCTTTACAATGCTTTTATTTTGTTACTTTGCTATTCGTTTCTTTGTTAGAATCAAATCTTGCAAGTCGATTTTCACGTGGACATGTAACCCGATCGTAATACAATATTTTTACATAATTTCCGTTCTAGTCAGTGACGACAGTAACATTTTCGAACCAGGGGAACACAAACTACTCTAAATTTTTTAATAGATACAAAGTCCCGAAGACAATAAAATATATTTTCAAAATTTTCCTCTTGCCATTGATACTAAAAGTAGTATTTTGGAGGTAGAAGTACAAGCAACTAGTTCATTCATACTGTATTAATTTCAACTTTCTTTTTCTTCTCCTTTCATTGTAATTTACAATATTTCCCAAGGCTTTAGCCACAAAATTAAAATAAATTAAAATATTTTTTTAAAAATTCCTTTAAAAAGAATGCTTTTATAAGTTACAGTGAAAAGGAGAAAATTTTCTGTGAAATAAAATGGAATAGAATTAAGGTCTAAATCACTGAGCGTTCTTAGTAATTTTAAAGTGAAGCAATTTGTATGAATATTAAATCGCGTCCAGTGATTTTAGCCCTAGTCGTACTTGTTCACTCAAAGTTACGAAAAGTTTTCTTTCAATGTAGTTTATAAATGTGTTTAACATTAATTTTACGGTTAATATTTTTTTTTTTTTAGTTTTTAGTCAAATCATTGTAAAATGATACAGAAATAAAAGAAAAAAGTAAGCGAAATTTAAATTAATATGAAGTCGTTGTTTCTGCTTTATGTTCCAAAATACTTGCAACTCCAGTGCCAAAGGCAAAACATATATAATAATATTTTATTATTATCAGGCTCACCTATTAGTAAGAAAGTTCAGAATTTCAGTTAGTGTGGAAGTGCGTGATATTTAAGTTACGAGATCTAGCCCTGACATGAGAAAAGCATTAAGAAGTCAACAACAGTAATAGAAACCGGGAAAGAAGATGGAGGGAAGAATGGTTGGGTATTGTATCTCGATTAAGCAGAACATGAAACTTCAAATATACTCAAATATCAACATGTATTTGTTTATTCAATAGAACTCAAGTTTACTCCTACTTGGAGTGTCCCGTTAGAACTAGATTTTACAAAGCGAACAGTATTTACCAATGATCTTCCAGATCATATATCCAACAGTGAAAAATCATTGATTCCTGATGATCTCAAAATGTACGCCAAGATAAACTCTGCGAACGATTGTCTTGATTTACAACACAGCTTAAAGACTGTTGCAAACTGGTGTTCAGTCAACAAACTTATAGTAAACATAACAAATGTAACATATTGTCTTTCAGCAGAAACAAAAATAACCTTAAATACGAACTTAGTAATACTTCTATCCCTTTCCAGCCCGAATTATTTTGTGTGTTGGAAAAACATATGTTCACAGTATTTGCTGTTGCAATGATGACACGTCCTAGACGATCTGTTTTGCTTCACCGCGAGTAAGTAGAGATACCAAGTTATGAGATTGACCCGAAAGAAGAGTGCTATGATTACATGGGGAAACTGCATGAATTAATATTAGTTTTATGATTATAAAAAGTTAGTGATTCGAAATGTTATCATCGGGCTGGAAAGGGCTATAAGCAGACCTAATACGGTTAAAGATCCAGGTGTTCCATTTGACCCGAAATTAATGTTTATTAAACACATCGAAAATGTTACTAATGATTCTTTTAAATTATTAGGATTCATAATTAGAAGTGGTAAGAACTTCAGTAATATTAAACACTTTTCAAAATATATTACTCATATGTACAATCCAAGTTGGAATATGCTATTGTGATATGGAATCCCTTGTAACAAAAGTATCTTCAACAAATTGGAAAAGTTCAACCAAAATTTCTTAAGTATTTGATACACAAAGTAACTGGAATTTATGCCTCACTGGAAAATCATAATAAACTAATAGATAATTATAATATTTACTCATTAGAACAAAGGCGTAATATTACCTATCTGGTATTCCTCCAAAAAATAGTTCACAATGAATTCAATTCCTCAAACTTTATATCAACATCAAATTTTCATATTCTTTTAGTTGGAACTAGTACTAATAGTACAGGTCCCGTCTATTGCAAAACGTCTAGGACAAATATAATGCCGAAATCACAAATCTGCAGAATATGTTCTGTCTAGAACGAACTATGTCAAAAATATGATAAAATTGATACATGCATAATGTTCTGCAGACAAAAATCAGATACATACAGATCTTGTATATGTACAAAAAACTGTTGTAAAAATATATTGTAATATTACAACATTCCAATTGGGCATCTGCTTCTTGTGTTGATAAATAAATCAATAAATAAATGTGTTGTTTTCCCTTTTAAAAAAACTGCTCGGTTGAGCTTGTGAAATTTTAATCTAAACGTTATTACCGAATCACTATAAATGTTTATCGATATTTACATCTTAGACTTTGCACTCTAGGAGACACATTTTGGATTCCAATGGGTGTACTTCCCCTCCGTTCTCGTCGTCAATAATTGAACATCACGTGTTTATTAAAGGTAACTCAAGGGTGAAAATTTTCGTGAAATTTTCTCTGATCTTCTCACAAGTTTAATTGACTTAAATTAAATTTTCTAAAAAAAAAAAAAAAAAAAAACTATATTAGCTATTTGTAATAAATTAATATCTTTAACACCTGAAAATATATTGCATAAACTACCTGTGCTACCACTAAGAACAGGAAAACAACAACTAAACCTTCCATTATGGATTGGACAGAAACATATATAACGCTAACGTCCCTCTCTTTTTACACTCCGTAACATCACATAACGTAAGAATTGAATACCGTGTTAACATCACAAGAGAAAAAAAATGGTATTACGTATTTCATATTAAAGACAGTACATTTTTAAATATTTATTAATATTATTTGCTACATTATGTACTCATTTCGTTATCTATTAAAAATGGGAATTTGTATTTTCAAGTATGGAAGCGCCTTCCTGTTTAATGACCTGTACCTCATTTCTAATTTTCGTTTCTTTAAACTCTATTGCAACTTTAAATGATAATGCTATCTCTACTGCTTAAACAATCAATGTAGAGCTTTGTTCTTTTTCAAGACTATATTTCTGTATAGCATGTATCACTGTTGAGTTTATGCTATGGGTTTAGTGGCTTTGTATTATATTTGTTTTATTTTATGTTCGAAATAGAAAAAAATAAGAGAAAGCATAAGTTTAAAAGCAAGATATAGGATTAAAACATACATGTAGGACATTCTGGAACATCGCCTTTATTATCGCCTTTATTATTATCGATTACCTGACGTTTTCCTTCCGCTTAACTGGCAAAGCTTTCCTTGAATACTTTAATTGTAGAAAGAGGACTTAATGTCCTACTTAACAGAGAATGAATATTGAGATTTACTAGATGAAGAAATATCTGGAACTAGCATCGACCACCCGCTTTCCTGGGTTAAAATGAAAATTCAAATGCACAACTCCGCATTTCATGTGTTTGGTATCAGTGAAATATGCTGTTTTCGTTTTTATTGACATCGATTTAAACGACATCGGAAAGACCACTGTTCATCTCAGCCACCCAGAAAACTATGGATTCGACACTAATATCAGTCATTTTCGATCATTTTTATATATTTCCCCCTTCTCCTACTCCATGTTGCGGTGCATTGCATCGGAAATGTCACCATTCATTTCACCGACTCCGAAAACTATGGATTCGACAGTAAGATCGATAGTTTTCGATCATTTATGAATGTTCCTCCCCCTCTTTCCTTCCCAAAGTTGCACCGCCAAAGTGATACAACAAAACCATTACAGGTCTAAACCTCATCTATGATGAAAATGTCATCGAGATTGGTCTTGTTATTGAAAAGTGATGAAGCCACAAAGACAGTTACTTTCCCTTATATATATATATCCCCCCTGCCTTTCCCCTAAGTTGCACTGTCAAAGCAAAATAATAAAAATCATCAGAGGCCCGAACGTCACCTATGCTGAAAATTTGATTAAGATCGGTCGAGTGGTTCAAGAGTAATGAAGTCACAGAAACAATCACTTTCATTTTTATTTTTTTACATATATCTCCCCATCCCTCCCCTAAGTTGCACTGCCAAAGTGAAATTATAAAAATTATCTCAGGCAGGAACGTCATCTATGTTGAAAATTTAATCAAGATCGGTTTAGTGTTTCAAGAGTTATTAAGTTCTGTTTTATTATATATTTAAATGAAATTATATATATATATATATATATATATATATATATATATATATATATATATATAGATAGATAGATAGATAGATAGATAGATAGATATAGATAGATAGATAGATAGATAGATAGATAGATAGATAGATAGATAGATAGATAGATAGATAGATAGATATAGATATTTCACCTCCTCCGCTCCTAGATTCTACTGTCAAAAAGAAAGAAAAATACAAAAACTTTTCAGTTCTGAATCTCATTTATATTGAACATTTGATCGAGATCAGTCGGCTGGTTCATGAATTATTACGTTTTATTAATTTTTATATCTCTCTCCTCCCTCTCATCCTCCCTTAAGCTCAACCAACAAAATGATATGATAGAAACCACCCCAGGTGCTAACCTCATCTATGTTGAATATTTGACTGAGAACAGTTCGGTGGCGCAAGAGTTATTTTATTTATTTTCATATATATATATATATATATATATATATATATATATATATATATATATATATATATATATATATATATATATATATATATATATACCTCTCCTTTCCCCCCTAGGTTTTACGGTCAAGATGAAATTATAAAAAACTTTCTAGTCCCAAATTTAATCTATGTTGAAAATGTGATTCAGACCGGTCATGTGGTTCAAGAGTTATTAAGTCACAAACCTAGTATCTTTTATTTTTTTATATTATTGTTTTTATTATTTTTATTTATATTTATATTGATTTATATATCTCCCCTCTCCTACCTTGTTCCCTCAAAGCGAAATGATAAAATCCATCCCAGTCTAAAATCTCATCTATGTTGAAAATTTGGTCGAGATCGGTCTGGTGGTTCCAGAGGTATTAAGTTTTATTTATTTTTTTCTATTTGCACTACCTCCCCTCCCCTAAGTTCTACCGTCAAAGTGAATAGCTAAAAACACTTCCAGGCCAGAACTACATCTACATAAAAAAATGGATCGAGATCGGTTTAGCGGTTCCTGAGATTAAGAGTTACAAACATAGTAGCTTTCAATTGTATAATACAGATGTAAGAATTTAAAGATATTTATGCTTCCTAATTAAGTGTTATGTAATTGACTTCCAGCGCCAGTGAAAGTTTGCTCTTTATTTTCAAACTTAAAATACGACTATTTACAAAATATCACATGTGTGGTAAATGAATAATTATTTTCCCTTAACAAAATTTTCAAATTTTCTTTCGTCCTCCAAGATGGTTACAGTATGAGTCGTTGGTGCAGGAAGCACGAGTTCGATCTCCGGTGTGAGCTCATGTGATTTGGATCCCCCGTATCATAGTATAGTTTCCCTGCTGAAAGGGACATTAAACTCCAATCCAAGCATCGAGGACATTTATCATATTATCACTTGTTGTCTCTCTCAAATACATTTTAACTGATTTGAGCTTTGAAAAGCTTCCCTTTACCGCAACTGTGGAAGAAGTATTTTCAGCAGTATATTCTGTGTGTTTCTATTTCCTCATAAGGTCAGGGAACATAGCTAGTGTCGCCAGTGATCAGAATCAAGGGCGATATTAACATTTTCAAACATGAAGCTAGAATTTGAAGTCAGCCCTTTTATTATTATTTATCCTCATCATTCCTCCCAAAACCCAACGAAAAAGACGTACTGTGCAATGTGTTAAAAAAAAGACTCTGTTTGCAAGTAGATGTGTTTTCTTTCGGCCAATAGTGTATGTTGCTTGTCAACAAGCGGAAACAAATTCGTAACGAGAAAGCAATAATTTTAAGAATTAGTATCGAAATTAAACTGACAGCTAGATGCTAGGTAAGAAGTTACATTCAAAAATAATCTTGTCATAGCACCCTTACGCTAAGACTGGAAACGCCACCATGGCAGTGACCGACTTCTAGGCTTCTTTTCAGTCGTAAAGAGATATCTCTTTCTCTTTGTGTGTATTTCATATGTTTATGTGAAAGGACCTTAAGAATTTGAAAGGGCAGACCTGCTGTGTTTAATTTTTAGTTGATTTTAACTTTTTATTTTCTTATTTACTCTTTGATTCTTTTAATTCATGTTAATATTTACGTCTTTTCTGAACATTTCAAAGTACACACAGGATATTTTCTTTCAAGAGAATAAGAGATTTTTTATATAATCTGTTAAGGAAATTGGAATCCCTTCTGGTTTGGCATATATATTCATGTTATAAGTTATCGCAATTATATTCTCGAGAATCGAAAAGGTCAGGAAGGTTAAATGCGTTTATTTTACTTATACTTAACTATTCGCTAGTTTTGGTCAGAGTAGGTCTTAGAACGGTCCGGTCCACAAAAAAACTTCTGTCTTTAGGGTGCTAGGTTGAAGTATAACTATCCCTCGGAAGAAGTATTTTAGTTCTTTAGAATGGTGATAACGTTCTACGAACAACGTCTTATTTTAACTTCTTTGTAGTTGTGTTGAATGAAACTCGAAGAAATTATTCGTCAACTGAATTACACATACATTTTTTACGTCTATGACGTATTATCGCTTCTCTCAGTGGTGGCGATTGGACGTTAAAAGTGGAGGGAGCAAGACTTAATAGAAGTTTGTATAACTAATAGGATACTATCTTTTTTTTTGTTAAAATACCGCATATCGTATTTCATATTTTATTACGTAAATTGACAAGACCAACGCAAGTAGGTACTAGCCCTTTTGTACTCTTAAACAGAGATTTGATTCCTTGCTCATGAACATCTTAAAATACAAAGCGGCTGATTAATATATTGAATCCTTGTAAGAAGTGAAAGTATGCTGAAATTGTTGTGTTTCAATAGGTTAATTTTTGAGTTATTTTCCGTGGTAATTAAAACGCAATTTCTGCAGCTTTCTAAACTCCACGGGAGGATAACCATCACGTACTCACGCAACGGCGAATATTATATGGCACAATTTTTTTTCTATGAAACAGTAATACATACAAACATTTTACATTTCCAAATCAAAATATATACATAAATGAGTTACATCAAAAAAGTGGGGGACAACTGCCCCCCTTTTCCCCTCTAATCGCCGCCCATGGCTTCTCTCACTTAGCTGTCGATGAACATTGATAAATTCCTTCCTCCCCTTCCCTCCTCTCAAGAGAAGCAAACGATTTACAACACGCTATTCTTCGAACGTATATTTCGCCACACACTTAGACTAGAACGGTTCCGCCAGGAGACAGTGCAGCGAACTTCCCAAGAGCCAGATTCTGGTTTTCTTATTACAATTCAAAGATCATTTCAACAGTATTTTAAAACCTTTTGTGTTTGTACCTCCTGCCATTCTCAAAAATCAAGAAAGACACCTTAGAACTTCAATGGGCCTCAAACATTAAAGAAACATATTCCTACACCACAATTGTCATCCATAAACTCATAGACAATTAATTAACTTAAAAACGTTAAAAAATCAAATTACCAACTGTTTTATTAAACGAATGGAAAGTACGTGTATCAGCAGTTATATATCACACTTAGCATTCTTCATTATCCAGAATCTTTGTCCTTATATCCGCTCACTTGGGTATTAAAAAAACAAAAAACTCACAACATATGAACGGTATAAGCTACTTTCCGAAAACTTAAACTAAAACCAAACTAATTACAATTTATAATTACCCTATAAAGTATTTTGGATTCATTCAATACTCTTTTTATTTCCAGTATATTTACTTCAATGGTAAAATGAATCTTTGGTTTCTAATTTTTGTAAATTATGTTGTTTGGTTAACATAAATCTTTTCTAAGTTAATTTTAATTGCGGATTTCAAAGTAATGAAAACTCCATCAGGAGATGAACGAATTACATCAGATGTGGAGTTAGTAATTTTATTTCAATGTGGAGCGGCAAAATAAAAGTCTTGTCACAAACATTTTATTATTAAAAATAATAAGTCTTAGCTAAATGGTCACATAAAATATTACACTAAATTAAGTATTATTATTATTATTATTATTATTATTATTATTAATGCCAACAGTTGCTCAATGGTATAGTACTAACCTCTGGTGCGAAGTGCTTCTGGTTCGATCCCAGGTCACGTGATCCTGTGATCGGCGATATCGTATTTGTGGGTTTTATCGGGCTTCCCCATTTCCTCCCACATTTTGATTCCATCAATTGTTTCATATGTGTTCGCTGTAATTAGTAATCCACTTACTTTAATCAACAATGCATAAACTAGACCATAGTATAATAATAATAATAATAATAATAATAATAATAATAATAATAATAATAATAATAATAATAATAATAAGAAGAAGAAGAAGAAGAAGAAGAAGAAGAAGAATAAACATTCCCTGTTTGATACAAACATTGGTATAGAGGAAAACGATCCTGAATAATATACATACGTATAATAAACATAGCTCTATACTCCTTCCATACATGAATTCCTGTTGTAATGTATATTCGTGTGCGCCCGCAGAGTGGAATAGGTGGAGTAGTAGTTATCTTCCCCTGGATTTTTGGAAGGATTTCTGTTCTTCGAAATACATGGCGAGACATATTATATTCACTTACTCACATGACAGAGGCAAAAGAAAGATATTCCGCGTGTATGCTACATCAAGGACGAAAATAACGAGATTCTGAAAAGTGAGAATAAGTTAAAGAAGAGATAGAACGACTACTTCCAGAAACTTCTTAATGAAAAAAACGCGAGAGAAACGTGAGGAAGTCTACCCACGAATCAGGAACTAGTTCGGCCTGTGACCATGGCAGAGGTAGAAAATGCCATGAAAAAGATCAAAAGTGCTAAAGCTCCAGGACCGGATAATCTCCCTATTGATGCACTGAATAGGTTAGGTAAAGATGGAATGCAGTGAAGCACTCAACCTTTAAATACGATATTGTAAACGGGAAATATGCGAAAAGAATGGAGAAAAAGGTACATTGTATCTTTTAAAAAACAAAAGAACATTTCTCTGAAATATTTGAAGTATATTTGCCAATGTGGACTGATTTGTTCCAGATCAGGTAACAGATAGTAAAATCTAAATGACTGAATCAGCTAGTGCTGAATTTCCAAACTAATTATACAGTTTTGATTCGTGGCAAGTGAAAATTTTACATCATGATTTGTGAGTAAAACTTAAATCACTACTATACGTCAGATGTTCGTAGATTGGGGTAAACTTAGATTATCTTTCTATACAATGTTTTCAACTTATGTTTGAACCACAATGGTAACCTAACTGTAACAAGTATTTAGAGGCTCTCAACATTGAAAGTCTCCTTGTCGCCACGTTTATTTCTTTCGGCATACGAATTCAAAATTAAAGTAAATATGCTCAGTAAACCAATTTACGTACCAAAGGTGAACAAGTCGAATAATTCAGCACAGGTTCATGTATTCTTGTGGTTGGCATGCGAAAAATATAAATATTAAGGGTTTATTATGATTTAATGTGTGTGTGTGTGTGATAACATAGATGTGTGAGTGTAGGTAGGTAATTAGTGAATGAACGTGATTAAGTTATAATGTAGTATTTAATCGTCATTAAAGTGATTGATATCTGTCATTATCGTAATGTTTCACATCTTGTGTATGTATTATCGGTGGCTCAAGTATGTAATAAGGGAGCCAATGCTATTAACAAGCAATATGTGTGCAAGTTGATATGTTAATGGTGGGAAAGTATGCACAGTCTACTGGAAATGTTATACGTAGTACATTGAAAGAATGCTAAATGGTGCATTCGGACTGTGAATGTATATCCTCAGTAGGTAAAGCTCAGAAGGGCAATAGAAGTCCGGGAGCTAGCTACTGCAATAAGAGGTAGCCAATGAATAATTGTGTTCCTTTTTTTTTTTTTTTTTTTTTTTTTTTGTATATGTTATAAGTAGGGTAGTTGTACATATCACTTTCCTCATAGTCACTAATTACAACGCATGTTAGGTTAAGTAGTACATTGCGTATTTAAGCATGTGTTCGTATTTAAGTTATACTAACCAACTAATGCATGTGAATCAATCAAATAACAATTTATTAACGTAACTATGAATCTATAACTGTGCTGATTCAATATTGTGGAAGTTATTTGAGTATTCTACATGAATATTTTGTTAAGCTGATCATCCAGAAGTTTCGAATACTTACTGTATACTGTACTGCTCCGAGTACTGAAAGTTGTATGAAAGAATTTTTTCGCGGACGTACCATGTCCGAGATGTCAGTTTGTCAACCCAAAATTAACAAACCAAATGATAATTAAAATAATTTGCAAATGAAGCTAAAGATTTCTTTATTTCATAAGTGTTAGTGAAATCAATTACTTAACTGATATACAGTAAAACTCAAATATTAGATACTACTGAAATGAAATGAAATTTAGTTGTGCTTAATGAAGAAGCAATGATCCAGTGGATGGGGAAGTTCTGTCCCTGACAAGAATTTGGAACAATGTTTTGTATTCTTTTAAATTATGACAAATTTCGGCCAAATGAACATAGAAATTCCGTTGCTCAATAGTTGTTTGTTATCGTTGGGTTATTGTGTGTTTATATTTGATTCAGTTAATTGTGTTCTGTGTAATCTTGAGTCTTCCCTGAGTCTAAATTGACTAGTCCCGTTCCCTAATAGGTATCCATATTGTTAATATTATCTGTAAACATTAAGCAAGCTATTCAAAACGAATATGTGAATTATCGATCTGTGTAGGAGATAGACTCTGAAGTCGTGTCCGTTCAGTCCAGATTATAAATGCTTCACAATTTCTGTTTCGAGTTAAAACGTTACAGTGATTATTCATTATAGATTCATGAAGATAGGTTTTTGGGATTCATATTAGAAAACCGTACTGGTCCAGGGAAGAAGGTAGACTGTTCTACGGAAAGAAAAAAATGAATAAAAAATAATAAAAATAATAAAAAATGTAATGATTCTTTAGAACACCTCAGTTTTGGAAACCACTACGACCAACGTATAAGTCCTCCATTATATAATTATTCAATTTTAAAAATAACAATAATAACAACGAAATGAATATAACCTTTTATTCAAGTTGTTATGACAAGGTAGATTTTAATAACATTAACAAAAAAGTACCAATTTTCTTTACGTTTACACTCCAGCAATGAGAGTGAAAAAGGAAAATTTATTCAGTCATTGTAAAATGTGACTACATTGCATGTAAAATCAGGAGTTATAAACTCTGTTCTTTGAAGTAGGAACATGCTAAAAAGAGGCAAGCCAGAGCAACTGAATAGAGTATAATACCAAATATTGTGATTTATATTGCATTAATAAATCTTTTGTTAACACCAATTAAGGTTGAACGCGCCATACCAATATAGTTAAAACAACTAAAGGCACTACTACGACTACGTTGCAGAGCCGCCTTTGTGTGTACGCTTAATTAGTTTTCGTTCCAGAGAAATAGTTGACCTCCTTCTGCTCTCAGATCGGTATATATGGATTCTCTATTTGATGAGAATAAATAGGCAACATTTTCATAAGTTGATTTGTTCTAAATATTTGAAATTGATAACACTCATTTCAGTTGAAAATAAGAACCAGTGACTAGACCGAAAGCGGGAACCTCCGATTTAATCTTCGTGTTAATTACCTTCAGAAGATTCCAACTAACGTTCTGTAGACGATAACTTATTACTGAGTCAGAAAGTGTCCAATGCCCTCTTATTGAAAGGCGTTTTTGTTTTCAACTAGTAATATTCCTCTTCGTGTTTCCTTAGTCTACACGACTATGTGTGTGATAGCTTCGCCAATAAGAGAAGATAACATGCTCTTAATAACACTTTGTTAAGACTTTAGTTGGTGCTATTGACATTTTTATTTATTTAATTGCAAGGTATAAGAAAACTGCAGAGATGACCATACTCATGTGTATTTAATTCTCTGCAGTAAGTTGACCTTTGGTATCGCTCGAGACATTATTAATATCATTATTTTCTTACGAGAGAGAGAACTCGGCCCAGAGTTTAAATAATGCTTAATATGTTATTACATGCAAATGAAGTACTGTTTGTTAAACAGAAAAACCTCCCATTAGTTTGCAATAATCTTCATGGTTGCTAATGAAAGTGAAAAACTATGATTTGGAAAAGTTATTATTGGATGCTAAATATAGCTGCTTTCCCATATTTATGTATTTCTTTAATGTGGTGTTCTACTGTTTGAAGGGGAAAATTCGTGGTTGAGTATTTGATAGCATAGGCTCAGTTTATGGTTAAACGGTATTATTACAGTAATATTATAAACGTTGCTTTCACAATGGATATGAAACAGTGTAATTGTAATGTCACCAAATATTTATATAGGCAGCTAATTTTATTCAAGTAATTCAGGATAAGATAGTTATTTTATACATCAGCAAAACTATATCTATTATTCAGAACTCGTTCAGTTTTATTTCATACCTTTGTTAAATATTGTAATTGTGATAATTAAAAGATGTAATATTATTTGACAATATTATATTAGATTAATTGGTGAAAAGGAAGAACCACATTTCAACGCTGTTAACAATAAATTGCAACATTGCATTTTCCTTCAAAAGTGAGAAACAGTTCGCATCTCTATCTACATTTTTTGATTCTCTCTTTTTTAGTTTAGTACTTTATTTCCCTTTAGAATAAGTAAAGGAGATCTGTCCTTTCCGTCTTCTTCAGGATGGATGAATAATAATATTAAAATGAATGGAAAACTTACAAATATTCAACACAGTATTTTTCATATGGTGGTTATGAAAAAAATGTAGTTTGTAGTTTGTAATCTTCTTTCGTTCCGTAATTAGAAAACTCTTACAGGTTTTTTTTTTTTTTTTTTTTTTTTGTAATTAGAAAAATCTTACAGGTATTTTATATTCCTTCTTGACTTGAAAGGACCGTAAGTTTTACACAGATAGCAGTGACAACATAAAATAATTACATGTAAGCAGTAAAATAGAATTTGTCGAAGCTATGCTTTATTGGTCAGATTGTGACGTCGCAGCACTTGCTTTAACAGTGGTTTTTGGTAAGACAATTTTTCGTAAGTCAAGTGAGAGGTCACGGTATAACTTACGGAGCAAGGCGAGGATCCGTTTATGTTGGAAACCTATGAAGTAGGTGTCTTAAAGTTAATGCATAGAATATAATTTCTAAGGAATATATAATGCACTTATTCTTCTTTGTAGTATCGCTCGATATGCGTATCTGTAGACGTTGCAAATGTTTTCAATTCCACGCAT
This sequence comes from Thermobia domestica, assembly GCF_964235325.1. Taxonomy (NCBI): domain Eukaryota; kingdom Metazoa; phylum Arthropoda; class Insecta; order Zygentoma; family Lepismatidae; genus Thermobia; species Thermobia domestica. Next base: position 172,732,608 of record NC_137458.1, read on the forward strand.
AAATAAATTATGAATACACTATGTTGTTTACTTCAACAAGGAATTCCTAAACATCCGCAAAGCGTTAGATGAGAAGAGAGTGAAAATAATTGTATCAGTTTTTGATCGTAGAAATAAATAAATGTTTATGAAAGATACACACAACAGATGTTTAGATTTTAGTTTTATTTTTTCATTCACTGAAATTTACATATGTGATTTAATAAAATGTACCGTATGGTCTACAAAAAGTGTTATACTCCACTATTAGTTTGAATCCAGTCTCTATAATATGATACTCTTGTGTATGCGGAAGGTGCACCACTTGCACATCCTTCATCACTGACGAAAGAAGTCACACCAACTTGGACGCCATCAACCACCAATGGACCACCACTATCACCCTAAAATGAAAATAAAGAAGATAGTTATAGAATAATATATATTCAACTTAGAGATAGATGCAAGGGCGCGAAAAAGAACGACTTTTTTTGGGAAAAAACTCGGTTTTTTCTGCTTCGCTTTTTTGCTTGGGAAATTTTGGGCTTTTTTGAAAATTTTGCTTTAAACTGATAAAGCAGACTTTGTTTCGCTTCTCTACAACAAAAAACTCATTTAATTAGTGGTTGATGCAGATAATAATATGAAACCTCGAAAAAAACCGTGAATTTCAAAAAGATTTTTTTAAAATTCTTAACATATTTACATTATGAATTCCAAAGGATTAACTAATATATGTAATAATATTTTAACCTCTTATTTACAATAAGTACTTTAAAAATGATACAAAAATAACTAGCAAAATTGTATGTAGCATTTTTACTTCAAAATATCACACACTCTTTTTGAAGCAAAATTAAGAAAAACTTGAGAGAAATCTGCACATCAAGAGCTTCGTTTCGGGTAGTTCTGTACATTATTGAAATTTTTCAGTTAAATGTTAACTTTCATATACATTGTATGAATATTTCGAAGAAATTTTTCACTGATTGATCACATACGTAATAATCTGTTACCACCTATCAGGTGCTTCGTATTTGCAAAATAGGTAAAGCTCCAAATTCTGTAATGCACTGACTGTTCCTTAAGCTTGTTCAGAATCGGAAAAGTATCGAATTTTCTGTTCATGGATCATATACGTAATAGACTGTTCATCTGAGCGTATGGTTTCCTAGGCTGTAGAATACATAACCACCATCACGGTTTACCCAGTCCTGAAGGTTTCTGAATTTTTAACAAGAAAATTCAACATATCTTTACGAAACTTTTTTAAAAAGAGGAAAACTATGGAATACATATAAAAAGAATGGAAGAATCAATCACTGTTAAAATTCACAAGAAATACGACAAAATTCATTGTAATAATTATAGAGGCATTTCTCTTAATATTCTATTAATAAGATTGACGCCACACGCAGACGAAATTATTAGAGATTATTAGTGTGGATTTAGTCGCAATCGATCAACTATCGACCAGATATTTACCATTCGACAAATACTAGAAAAGAAATGGGAATATATTACCCAGTACATCAACTGTTTATTGATTTTAGAAAGGCTTACAACTCGATTAGAAGGGAAACATTGTACAACATTCTTACAGAATTTGGAATACCGAAAAAGCTAGATTTATTAAGTGTTTAAATGAATCCCAGAGTAAAGTCCGAGTACAAGAATGCGAGCTTCCACGTCGAGATTGGCCTGAAACAAGGATATGCGTTATCGCCGTTATTATTCAGCTTTGTTCCGGAGTACGCTATAAGGAAAATCAAAGATAGGAACCAGGGCCTGGAGTTGAATGCTATTCACCAGGTTATGGTATATGCTGATAATGTAAATCTGATAGAAGAACAATCGAAAGAAATGCAGAGGCCTTATTAAACTCTTGCAGGGACATGAGTAAATGCAGAAAGAAAATTCACAAGGATCGTAATACGGCAAATTATGAATGCGTTAAAATATCAATTAATACTTTCGACACATTGGATACTTTCAAATATCTTGGATCAGTATTACCAGACCAAAATCATACCCACAAAGCAATTAAATGTCGACTGAAATAAGGAAATTCTTGTTATTATCCAGTTCAAAATATTTTGTCGTAGCAAATTCTGTCACGGAATTTAAAGCTTAAATATATAAAACGATAATCATGCCTTTTGTTCTGTATGGTTGTGAAACATGGTCGCTTACTCTGAGGGAAGAACGCAGACTGAAATTATTTGAGAATAAAATTCTGAGACGAATATTTGGACCCAAGAGGAACGAAAATGGAGAATGGCGGAAACTTCATAAGAAGGAACTACGTACTTTATAAGGTTTACCAAACATAGTTAGTCACCAAGTCTAGGAGGCTCCGGTGGGCAGGTCATGTACTCAAAATCTAAGAAAGTAGGAACGCTTTCAAAGTTTTAACTGGAAATCCAATCGGGAAACTTCTATTAGCAAAACCTAGACCCAGATGGGAGGACAATATTAAGATGGATGTAGCAGAAATAGGAATACAGAGTAGAAACTGGATTGAATTGGATAAGGACAGAAGTCAATGGAGAGCTTTTGTGGCCATAGAGAAAGAGAGAGAGAGAATACATTTAAGTTATTCACAACTGCACAACAAACATGAGTGAGTGGTTAGCTTTCGCGCTTCTATCGTGAAGTCCGGGATTCAACCTCGCATTCCACCATTTTGACAAAAGTTTTTCTTAATTACATCTGTGATTGTAGAGATAGTGCGTGTACTGTGAGTCCTGGCCGACTTCCTTTCTAATCGTTTTTAATTCTTTGTTATTACTAATTACCAGCAGTGATGGATTTGCGAAGAAGGTTAGGGTGGGGATGTCTTTCGAATTGAAGACTACTCCGAAATTACGGAATTTCTAAAACAAACGAAATATTAGTTTTGTCTTTACTCATAAAATTCAAGCTGTCCTCAAAAAATTAGGAATTATTAGAAAAACTAAGCATTAATAAGAAAAGCCCCTCCCAAAATACTTTTCTAAATCCACCACTGATTATCTGTATAAAATGTTCTTCAAGGTTGTATCTGGAAGATTATAGCTAAATATACAAACGAAACGAGATATTTGTTATGACTGTACTCATAACCTTAAGCTTCCCTTAAATAAAAGTTAGGAATTTTTAGAAAAACCAAACATTATTCAGAAAACCTCTCCCAAATATTCTTCTAAATCCGATACTGATTATTTTTATCAAATGGTATTCAAGGTTGTGTCCGGAAGATTATTGTTAAATCATTGCACAGCTACAGTATAACGGAAATGTGGAAGTAAGTTCTGGCAGATATATTGAAAAACGTACGCTCTGATAGATATACTGAAAAACATAAATTTAATTATGTGCTAGAAGTTAGAGTACTAAGCTCTAAGAAGCGAAATAGAGACGACTAAAAGAAATGATCTAGAGAAGAAAAAATGTCGATAATTCAGAAGTTAAAATAAAGTTAAATAGCTTCTAAAATTGCCCTGAAATACTACGCATTTTATGTTTACTTTAATTCATAAACCCTGTGCTCCATCCATCATGATGGTGAATTCCAGAGCAAAATATGGCATTTAAGTCATGGAATCTTATTAACCTTTAAAGTATACTATAAGAAAGCTATTTAAACATAAAAATTATGAAAATGAAAAAAGCCAAAATTTCCAAAATTATCGGTTTTTTCCCCCAAAAAAGCCGGCTTTTTATATGCAAGAAACCATCGGTTCAAAGCTTTTTTGCATCTCTAATTCAACTACAAATCAGTGCTAATATTATAACACTATAAGATTAAACTCATAATAGTCAGCATACTGAAATATCAAAGGAGTTATGCTTAGGTTACTAGCTGAAGACGACATCATAGTTATCTTATCCAGCTGTGTTAGAGACGAGAACGTGTAGCATGGAAAAATATACACTTTGAGAATGGAATTTGCATAAAGGGCTATACAATGCATCCAATAACTAGATGGATTTCAAACCAATGCTATTAGTAGATGTCTTGACTCATAACTTCGGTGTTGCATAAAAACGTGAAGCACAAATCCCAAACTCATAGTGTGAAATATAGTTGAAAAACTTTAACAAAGCACATTATGAAAAGTTATTGATAGTGCAGAAAGTTCTTTTGTATTTTATAACTTAAATTTCATATTCTGTAACTTAAATTTCATATTTTGTAACTTAAATTTCATATTTTGTAACTTAAATTTCAAAAAGCTCTGAACTTGTATAATAGTTTCTTTGAGTAAAATAAAAAGTGATCTATTAAAGTTTTACATATAAGATGCTTAAGAAAACGTGTAACATTATACATTAAGTATTTCTTTGTGCTTGTCTACATCTTCTATATTTGAAGAGAATAAGTCAAACTATTGAATGTAGGCTTTCTTATTAGAACAAGTACTGTATGTGATTACTAATATGACATCCACTTTTGTAGATGAGCTTCTAACTTATCAGGTAATAGATATGGCTTTTTAAAATTTATCTAATGAATAATATTTTATAAGTAAACAATTATTATCTTATCAAGATAAAACTACACATTCTATATATAATACATATTTTATGATAATATAATGTTTTTTTATACACGAACCGTGTGTTCCGTAGTTTTTCGATATAGACTACAGATTTTGTGTACAACGCTGAGATTGAAAATATTATTCTGATTGATTGATCTCTGTACAATATAACATGAAAGTATAATTTGTCTGTCGATTAACAAAACATACTAAATATTTTTAGCATTATATAAATTGATTGAGCTGTTCCTATTGATTTTCTAGATTCAACAGTGAAGCAACTAAAGTGACTTTAAGATGCCTCAATTAAGGAAGCTCACCACGTTTTCTAAATTATTACGAATTATTCAAACGTTTTTAAATGTAAAAGTAAAGAATGCACTTTCGGACAGTGTTTTCATAATCTAACAATGTTCTGCGTTACGTGTGTTGAAGGAATAATGTATTTTCATCTTCAAATTCATTTGAATTGATTCGATTTTAATCTTAGAACAGCAGTATACTATTTCCTCAAATAAGAATGTTAATTTTCTTACGACACCTGGAGGAGAACGCGATATAATTTACAAGGTTAAAATTAAATACTTTTTGCTTCTCGCTGTAATGCATTATACTTATGAACAGACTGAACTGAGAAAACTGAATTAGTTTAGTTTGTTTTCGTATTTATTTTAGTGCATCAAGTTAGTAAATGTCTCCCGACTTTCTAAGGGTCGGTTATTCATATTTTGAGAAACTGAAAACATTCCTTTCCAAACAGGAAAATGTTTCCTTGGATACCATACTAGCAGGGCAGGATATCTCTGGTTTTCTTTAGTGTCAATTTCATTATACAATAAATTAAAAGGTAAAAGAATGTTGTGGGTAGTTTTCCAAATTTTTTGGGTATTTCATTCCTTTCTATACAATTCACTAACACGACACATAAACATCGTCAGATGCAATTAAAAAATATATACTTTGAGCACTACTTCAGATATAGTATTAGCTACAACTTCGAAAATTAAAACTAACAATTTCTTAAATTCATACGGAACTCGAAGAGTTGGCACCTGACAGGTAATCGCTACAGAGAATAGTTTAAATAATACACATAATATAGCAGATTAGAAAATATTCTAAAATACCTGTTCACACCGGAATTGTTATCATTTTAAAGGAACTATGTGCTTTCAGCTGAGTGAGTGGGTGCAAGTTTTTTTTTTTTTTTTTTTTTTTTTTTTTTTTTTTTTTTTTTTTTACAACGAATTTGATATGAATGTGTTTTTCTGTTGTAAATATGTATGTACCAGACAGAAGAAAGTAATGTATCTGGGCAATGTATATGATGATGATGACTTAGAATTCAAATTTCGATCCAAATGTTACAGAGGCTTTTCTACCGTATAGCTACATTTTCCCATATTTTAACGAAACACAAGATGGATCAATACAACATACCTAGGTATGAAAACGAGAAATGCTAGTAACGTTGTACTCGTTTTTGTTATGAAATTGCTATAAATTGTGTATTGTTTCCGCTAGACATTTAGACTACATAGTACACATATTTAGAGAAATACGTGTACTGTGATGAGAACTTAAAAATGTAGCATATACTAAACTAAACTTCAACTTTTGAACTATGTAACTTTCTTTCTTAAGATTATCAAATAGCCAGAATATCAACAATATCTAAGCATTCAAGTTAAGAATGTCATTTTCATAACTGGTGTTCTGCACACCCATTAGAATCTTACTGATCCTTAAAACAGAATAGAATGTTAAAAACATATAATTACTGGTTGAAAGATTTTGAATACACTAGTATGATTCCCTTTACAACGGAGTGAACACAGTGTGTCTAACACTCACCATTATTTTGTGACTAGCATACAACTTACAACTTAGCGCTAAGGTACAGCCACAAACACAATTATCTATCTGAATCCCTTTCATTGTAGCTTTAAAACTGCGTTGCCCCAATTAAAAATAAAATATAATAAAAGTAAATCACTTGTAATAAATATTAGTGTTACCTTTTCTGCAATGTATCATTACCTTCATTAGAAACATTATATGAAAATGTAACACTTATTATTATTTACTTATTATTTACTAAAACTGATTTGCTATGGTTAAATTTTATTTACAATTATCCAATGGATTTGTAATGTTCTGACACTCTCATAACAAACACTAATGAAGTACTAAATTGTGTTTAATGTTCTCAGCACCAGTGGTTGAATGGCCTAATCTAAAACACATCTCAGTTTGTTTTCCAAATCATTAACTATAGATAATACTGTTCTTCAGCAATATTCTTACTAAATATCTAATAGGAAATTGTCGTATATTACCAGATCTCGTCTTTGCAGAAGATCCAAACAAATGATAAGAAAGAGATCCATGATCATTCCAATAACTTGGGGACATTTCATTAAGATCTTGCTGCATTACAGATCAATAATGAGGGATCCTCACGTGCTCGAAATTACGTATATTATCCTGAGTTCTCCCAGTTTCTATTGGTAATAATTATTTACGACCCATATTTTAAAAATATATTTATCGGAAGTTGTTTTGCTGTTAATTATTATATGTATCTACTGATCAAGGTTGCGTTCCAACTCATTAAGTAGAGGATTTAAAACTGCCTAAACCACATTTACTGACTGAAAGTTTTTTAATATCAATCATTTGTCACTTTGATGTCATTTTATCAGTTTTCAAAATTATGCAGAAAATATAAAACAGTGTGATATATCCTTACACGTTACTATTTCTACAGTAAAACTAAAGTTTGAAATGTTTGTAATGATGCTTATACATTTTCTACTTTCGTACATGGGCTTAAAAGAATCACTGTTCATAGAATCAGCGAATGACAGGAATGTGTGATCTTTAATCAACATTTTAAGAAACTTAGTTGATATATGAGGCTGGAAATGTCACCGATTTCTGTTTCAATTCGCATAAGTTATAAAAAGTATATACCATTTTAGTACTATTCGTTTCCAACTACTATTAACATTTGCTAATTATTATATGATACGTTCTTATTAAATATATACTTGTTGTTAAGAAGCGGAAATTGAAAACCTTTTTTTTTTTTTTTTTTTTTTTAGAATATCCTATTTATAATACAAAATAAATGTTAGTCTCTACGCAACGATACCTCAACAGGTGAAGCTGGATTGTGCGAGGGCATAGGCAGTCAATATGGCGTGTGACCACCACGAACAGCTATACAGGCACGACATCTGGCCTGCATGCTGCAAATCAGAGTGTTGATCAAGTCTTGCGGCAAATGGCGCTACTCCTCGAGGAGAGCTGTTTGCAGATCAGGGAGAGCGCGTGCTGGTTGACTGCGCTGCGCTATTCGCCGCCTAAGAGCATCCCACACATGCTCGATGGGTATCAAGTCCGGCTAATATGCAGGCCATGCAATACGCGTAATGTTTTTGCACTCCAGATACTCGGACACAAGATGTGCACGGTGTGGGCGGGCATTTTCATCCATGAATAGGAAGACTGGGCCAAATGCTCCGCGGAAATTGCGCACATGTGTATTGAGAATTTCATCCCGGTACCGTTGTGCTGTCAAAGTGCCATGCTACACAATATGGAGGTCCGTTTTCCCAACCAGCATAATTCAACTCCACACCATAATGGAACCACCGCCATAGGACGGCCGTTCAGCAATGAAGTTTGGATGATAGCGTGTTCCTGGCTCTCTCCACACTGAAGTTCGACCAGAATAAGACGACAGGCTGAACCTCGACTCATCGGAGAACATGACACGCCCCCACTGGTGTTCCCGCCAAGCAACATGTTCCTGACAACATGTGTAACGCGCACGTTTGTGCTGCAGTTTCAGTGGCACACACAGCACAGGCCTTCTTGCATACACTCCTGCTCTATTGAGCCCCCAACGAACAGTTTCACGACTCACGCATTGTCCTGTAGCCTGAAACAACTATTGGCCAGTTGAGAGTACGAAGCTTGACAGTTACGTTTGGCAGCAATTGTGAGAAATCGGTCATCGACGGCCGACGTCTTCTTCGGACGGCCTCTTCCATGACGTCTATTGACTTCACCTCCATTTTGGAAGCGACTCCACAGCCTCGACACAATTTTTTGTTCACGTTGAATTCCTGCGCCATTTCCACTTGCGATCGGACCAATTCCAACCGACCAATTATTCGCCCGCGGTCAAAGACACTCAAATGTCTACCAGCCATTGCAAGGTGTGTACCCCACACAAAAACCACTAACTCAATGCTTGGAGCCTCGGACACTATTGGGCTGTGGTGTACGCCTCATGGCATAATTTGTTCACCGTGGTTGCAACGGTGCTGATTATGATATAGAGTGGGTGCTCGCCTTGCTTGTGTGTCTCTGTGTATGTGCATGTCACTAACCAGTGTTGAATGGGCCCCACAAGTCACTTATACCACGTTCTCTCGGGTTGCTTAAGTTTTGTGGAGCAGTGTATATTCAGATTTGATCATTAATATTTATTTATTTCTGCAGCAATACTTTATATGGATTTAATAGATTTAATTGTAAAGTGAACTATATCTGTTTCAATTTATATTTTAGAAAATGGATAATGGTGATCCTGAATTTGAACGCACATTGCTATGTATTATTAGAAGAAATAAAGAAATGGAGCTATTAACTAAGCAAGATTTATCCTTTAGTGCACAGAGGGTAGAAGACTTAGGTGAAACAATTAGTGGCAATAAAATTAATGTTACATCGTGAAATTAGAGTTATCTACTTACATTGCAGGGACTCTTTCCACCTGGAGCACCGGCGCAAATCTTGGTTTCGTCGATGACATCTCCATAAGACTCAGCACATTCATCGTTGGTAATAATGGGTAACTCTACGTATCTCAGCTCTGGACTAATACTGACAGCATCTGCCAAAAAATAAATAAATAAAATAAAATAAAATAAAAAATAAATAAATACTTGATATAGTGAATATGCTGGAACAAATACTACTATAAATTTACTATCAACATTCTATGAGAGTTTTTAGATTATTTCCCAAATTTTCTACGTTTAATGTTAGTTCAAAATTTTCAAATTGCAACCATTTTATTGTTGCGTTGATATAGATCAATATAAAACATAATTCATTGCATTACATTTATACAACTACAAGGGAGTTAAGGAACACTGTGATTATTTCTCATAACGTATTATTATGTGCAATTACGGCATCAAAAGTTACGCAGTGTATGAACATAAACCAACTCAAAATTGGTATATTTAACTAAATGGCACTAAGTTTACCTAAAGATAGTAAACGTAATACATGATTTTCGTTTCCAAAAAAATTAATTGTTATATTACAGACATACATATTCAATTTCAGCACTAGAAATGAGATTTTTAACCTATTGAGATTAATTGTTTTCTCGTGAAAAATATAAAATTTCCATTAGGAACTACTAAAAAATATAAATTTCCATTAAAAAACTACTAAAAATACGTAAAAAGTCCAAAAAGTTAATAATATCTATAGATCAATTGCAAAACTCTTGGATGTATTTCTGTCTATCGAACTATCTCCTTTAAAAATTTATAGACAAATCAATTTTGAATAAATTTTAAATAAAGTTGTTTGAATTTCAAAGTTCCATCCCGTTCGAGTTTTGAAAGAAGTTCGTTTGTTCTCAAGAGAGAAAATAGCTGGTATGTTTACTAGTTTGCTAGAAAATAACAATGAAAGTCGCAAATGAAATTGGAAAAGTTATTTTTATGTTTTGAAGTTGAAATAAAGAAGAAAAGTACAAGTAACCTGTGGAAACATTATTTTGTCGAAAATAGAATTTGAAACGTTTCAACCATAAATAATTATCATTATATGAGGTTAATAATGAATATAATACTCTTACTTTATATATACAGGGTGATTCTTTGTAGGGTTTACAACTTCAATCAATTTATAATTCTTTATTGGAACCACATGCAGACTTGGTTTATATGTCATTATACTGCAAAACACTTAGTGGTTTGACTTACGTAGTGAGTACTTGCGGAGTTGACCACACGCTGCGCCACCGGTGAGTCTTTGAAAATGAAGACTTCCACTGGTACTGAAAGAGCTAAGTGCGTGCTTTTGTTTGAAGAAACGAAGTCAGCACCGAGTGTACAGCGAAGTCTCGCACACAATACGGCAAAGAACCATCAAGTAGACCAACCGTGCACAAATGGCACCAGACATTTGTTGAAACAGGTTGTTCTGTGCGACACACAAAGGCTTCAAGGCTCTCACCTGTGATTGATGATGTGGTGGAAGCAGTTAGGAAGAGTTTTGTCCGAAGTCTTCGAAAATCTACACGACGTGCATCAGAAGAAACTGGTTTTCCTTACAGCACTTTTGGTGTGTGTTGCATAGACGTTTGTCCATGAAGCCATACAGACTGTCTTTGGTTCAAGCACTGACTAGGGATGATACCATACCGGGACCAGGTACTTGGGGAAAACCTACATATCGTCTGAAAGTTCTTGCCATCACAAGTACGAAACCGTTTTCAAATCACGGGCAAACCCTAAAATTGACCCTATATGGAGCCAGTTTGTTGGTGTTTGTGACCCTATGTATGGTATATTCAACAGAAATAAAAATGAATATTACGATGCATCACACGTAAGTCCCTGAGCCCATCATGTTTCAAATTGGCTCACTGCTAGAACGTGACTCGGGTAAGGGTTTGATAATATCACTTTGCATCCAAACGTATACATTTCGTTAGTGTTGCCAACGAATTGTAAATACACCGTGGCAGATGGTTTCTGTACTACTCGATCAGGCACGTAGCCAAGGGGGGTCGGGGGCCGGACCCCCCCCCTCGAGACCAGAAATGAAAAAAATAAGGAAGGATGAAAAATGAAATGAGAAAAAGAAGGATCGCGCTAAAAAAAATTTAAAAAATCAGGAAGCTCTTGGTTACTTTTTCTTATGAGATTTGTATTACTTGAAATATATGGTGGCGAGGCGAGCGAGATATCCTGGAAGAGTCAGGGAATATTAGATTTCTAGAAAATTCACGGAATTCTCAGAATTTCTGCTGCTAGTCAGGGGAATTTCAAGGGAAATTTAAAGCTTCTGAAAGTATAGTACCGTTGTGTAACAACGTGGACATTTTTTATCATAAATTTTCGTTATCGCATCCTTGCAGTATCAAACATGTTATTTCAAAAACAAATTTCTAATGCTCCTTGAACATGTCATTGGAACAGACAGTAGTTAACGGAATAATAAAAACAAAAATTTATATGGAAAGAAAGTTCTGTTAACATTTGATTCAACAGAGAAAGGAACGCAGGTATTGTAAAATATTTTACAAGACATTATTGAGCATGTACTTTTTTATAATAGTGAATATGTACTTTTTATAATAATTGGGGTCATAATGAAAGGAAAATTGTTATATTTGAATGAACAGAGGAAGGATGTAATTATTGTAAAATCTTTTTCAGCACGTTTTTATTTTTTTGTTTATTTTTTATTTTACTCGAGATTTCTAATAGTTTATTAAAATATAATCATTTTATTGTCCTAACAAACCAATATATGTTGATAGTAATGTAGTTTAGATTGATCGAGCTTCTGGGCATTCAGAATTTCATGTCACCCCTCCCCCCTTCCGTGACGAAATCCTGGCTGAACGAACCAATATATGTTCCAGTAAAATAGTTTAGAATGATCGACCCCTGTTGTGATGACCACAGTATTTCATGTGACCCTCCCCCCTTCACGAAATCCTGGCTACGTGCCTGACTCTATGTATATCCATAAAAACGCGACATAAACATCATTCGTCACTGGAGAAAATATACTTCGGAATATTCCTCTTCCAAGGTCCCCAGTTTATCACTGTTGCCAACCAAGTATAAAAATTAGAAATTGTAAAATACTTTCCGTATGAGACGTATGTATGAGACGTTTATACACCAAGCTTAGCAGGAACATCACACGAACTATAGCAAAAGGATATTGAGTGTGGCCGTCTCCCAACCATTCTAAGTTGTAATTGTTGCCAACAAGTGCAAACATCACAATGTTGAAAATGGCCTGACTGCCATTGAAAGAATATATGAAAATATGACAGAAGCAGCATTGGACAATGGAAAATAGTATACGTCCCCGTCTCCCAACTATTCGAGTGTAGTAGTATTGCCAACCAATGCGAACATTCAAAATTTTCGCATGAAGTCTACCGCATTGGCAAACATGACATGTTAACTTGTGAGTTCACTAACATACTACAAACTTAGTATGGGCCACAGTCTAATTATATCCGCCACACTGAGGTGCTTTGGAGATGGGAACACTCACACTATCTTTTCCATTGTCCAATGCTACTTCTATCACTTTTGTCATATATTTGTTCAATGACATTCACGCCATTTTCAAAATTGTGATGTTTACACTTGTTGGCAACACTGACAACCTAGAAGGTTGGGAGACGGCCACACTCAACATCTTTTTTCCATAGTTCGTGTGATGTTTCTGCCAAGCTAGATGTATAAACGTCTCATCGTACGGAAAGTATTTTACAATTTCTAATTTTTATACTTGGTTGGCAACACTGATAAACTGGGGTCCTTGGAAGACGAATATGTCCGAAGTATATTTTATCTAGTGACGAATGATGTTTATGCCACATTTTCGTGGATATACATCGAGTGGTACAGAAACCATCTGCCACGGTGTATTTACAATTCGTTGGCAACACTAACGAAATGTATACGTTTGGATACAAAGTGATATTATCAAACCCTTACCTGAGTCACGTTCTAGCAGTGAGCCAATTTGAAACATGATGGGCTCAGGGGCTTATGTGTGATGCATCGTAATATTCATTTTTATTTCTGTTGAATATACCATACATAGGGTCACAAACACCAACAAACTGGCTCCATATAGGGTCAGTTTGCGGGTTTGCCCGTGATTTGAAAACGGTTTCGTACTTGTGATGGCAAGAACCTTCAGACGATATATAGGTTTTTCCCAGGTACTTGGGCCCGGTATGGAATCATTCCTAGTAAGTGAAGCGGATAAACATACCTGACATGAATTCTATGTTATCATGTTGGATGGCATTAATGGTGATGAGTCATTCTTGAAAAATACGGTATTCGGTGACGAATCAACTTTTCATCTTTCCGGCCGAGTTAACACACACAATTGTCGTATTTGGGGCAAGGAAAATTCACATGCGCACGTGGTTCGAGACAGCCCCAGAGTGAACATGTTTTGCGCTGTTTCCAAAGCAAACGTGTATGGACCATTCTTCTTTGCGGAGAGCACCATCACTGGCATCGCCTACCTTGATATGCTCGAGAACTTCCTTGTTCGACAGTTAGATGAAGATGACCACTATGGCCGCTTATGGTGACAACAATATGGCGCCCCGCCGCACTAACTGATTGACGGAAGGGAATTTCTTGGTCAGCGTTTCCCAGATAAGTAGATAGGTCGGGCTGGACCAATTGCTTGGCCGTCACGGTCTCCAGATTACACGTAACTTGACTTCTTTCTGTGAGGGTTTGTGAAAGATAAGGTGTACCCCTCTCCTCTACCTGATAATTTTTATGAACTGAAACATCGCCTCACAACAGCCATCGCGGACGTTACACCAGAAACAGAAATTCCGGATACTGTTTGGCAGGAAATCGGCTTTCGCTGGGATGAGTCCAGGATGACCGCAGGTGCTCATATTGAGCCTTATTGGATTTGTCACAAAAAAAAAAAAGAAACTTGAAGTTTTTTGCAGTACAATTACATATAAACCAAGTCTGTATGTAGTTCCAATAAAGAATTATAACTTATTGAAATTGTAAACCATATAAAGGACCACCCTGTATAGATATATTATATTTCTGAATGTGTCATGCTTTCTTAGATTCCTGTTTAAAATGTCATAGTGAATAACGTTTAATAATTCTAATAATAGCAGTAACGAAACAAGAAAGAAAATTAATTTTAGATCTATGTTTGTTGAATTTTCCTTGAAATGTTACACCATTGTTATGCGCATAGTTAGGTTTAGCAAAGTTTTTCTTCACTTGGAATATTATTTCATTCTTTTTAGTTAAAAACACACACCTCATTTTCATACTATACCATTAGATCTATTTTATCTTATTCAGTTATTTCATTGAAACCAATTATTTATTTATTGAACAAATTCCCAGATACAGCATAACTTTGCCATTTTACACAGGGAAATGTTAACCAACAGAAAAAAAGAAAAACAACAACGACAACAACAAAAACGATGTCAATAAATATTGCAAAGATAATATTGTTTTGTCAAAACTCGTTCAATTGTTCTTTCAAACGTCCACATCAGTTGTTAAATGATTATAACAATTCGATATTCTGTAAAAAAAAAAAAAAAAAAAAAAAAAAAAAAAAAAAAAAAGAGAGAGAGAGAGAAGATGGAATCGGTGGGTGTTCCGGGTTAGGCTCGAAGGGACACGTAATGATAGTTCTTGAAGTAATTTTTCCGATCTCAAGTTTCCAGTAACTACTTTATGAAGAAATTTCAGATCAGAGTTATTTCTGCTGACTTCCGGAGTCTGAATATTAAGATATCGCAAGAATTCCTCCCAGTGGCGTAGCAGCTGCCCCCGCAACCCCCGCAGTGCGGGGGGCCCCGAGGTATAGAGGGCCCCGAAGTCTTGCGATGAATAAAGATTTAAAGAAGTAGAACTTCAACCTTACTTCTGTCGGCTTTACAACTAGGGCCCTTTCTCTATACTTTGCGGGGGGGCCCGCAAAAATGTGCTACGCCACTGATTCCTCCTTAGGTAATATTCGAAGTGAGGGAATACGAAAGCGTACTATTGCAATAATAAAGAAATTATTAATAGAATCAAGTCTAGAGAGATGTGTTGGTGAGTCCATGGCCCATATGGGAGAGAAGTATTCGATCTTAGGCGCTATTCGAGTTTTATAAAAAAAACTTGCTAAGGATGAAACAGTGCGTAGTTCAATAAATCGATAAAGAAGTCCCAATATGCGTATTGAATTCTTAAGTATTGAGGAGATGTGGTCAGAGAATGTGAGTTCCGAGTCAAAGATAACACCAAGATCATTATGACTAGCAGAATGTGTAATGGGGAAATTGTTGATGTGGTATGTAGAGGAAACAGGAAACTTTTTCAGTGTAATTAATGGTAATACTGTCACATTTCTCACTAAGTTTCAAGTGCCACTAATCTTAATCAAGCATCACTTGTTTCTATCTTGATGTTGTTACCAATTTCTAATTTTCAATACTACTATAAAATTTGTTCCCTTCAACCCATTTATAACCAATTTTCATGTATGTATCAATTAGTTGTTAACCATAAACTGAAAATCTCCTGGACAGAAGCGAAACCTAAAAACCGAAAGACAATACACATGAATAGGAGGACTTATGTATTTATAAAATGTTAAAGTAAAACGACGTTAAAAATTTTACTGTTAGTTCGCACAATTTTGAACTATTTTTGTATTAATATTGCTACATAATAGTTATACTTACCGTCGGAAGGCTTACCCCACCCACTTTCAGTGGCTGTCGAACCTACATAGTCATTTGATCCGCTTGCAAGGTCAATAGTAGCGACATAATCTGTTTAAAAGAAAATACAATTAAAACATATATTGTTCACAGAAAAAATATAAGAAAATATTTAAGTCCAATTTAATAGTATCATTAAAACAATAAACAAATGGACGGTTTCCTTGCAGCTAGAGATTAAAATCATGAAATCATTTTCACATTCAGACGTTCGTAGCAAATATTATTTACGTTTGTAGTAATATTGTGAAAAAATAATTGAAGGACAATTAACTGATAAATACTAATGTCATGTACATCATTATTGTGAATGTATGTACAGGGTGTCCAAGAAGTCCTTCCCTGATTACAGAAATTGATAACTCAGGCTAGAAATAAGATAGAAATATGAAACTGGTGTTGAATTGTTTACAAACTATAAAAGTTTTTGTCTGTGTTAGGTTTGTTCTGTTTTACCAAGTCTCAATTTTGTTTGTTTTAGGTTTGTAGTACATAAGTAAGAAGCCCAAGAAGCCATGCCAACCAACCAGGAGAAGGCACAGTGTGTCCTGTGGTACCATGAGACACGATCACCAACCACGGTGCAGAGACAGTTCCAGACAACATTTGGGAGGACTCCAACTGATGTCAAGAGCCAATGTATATAGAGTATTACAGGTAGCACATTTTCTGATATCGAGAGAAAAAATTACCCAGAATTCTTGCGCGACGTGACGTCACATGGAAGAGAGCACGAAACAAACACATTGTAGGGAATACAGTAAGCGGTGTCGATGCGTGAAATTTATAAAGAATGGGTAACTATTGAGACAAAAATAAATAAAAATAACTTTGTTGTTGCTCAATATCCGAATTGATAAAGGAAGACTCCATGTATAACATAGCACCCCTTCTCTAAAATGTTGTTGGTACAACGACAGTGAGTTTCTCGGTGTAAACGCGCAGACAGAATCGATATAACAATGCTATATTTATTCTATTTATTTCTTACCAAAAAATTATGAGGCAGACTTTCAACACGAACTTCATAAGGTACCTGTAAGAAAAAAAAGTTCCGCCCTCATGCAATTTCTTCTCTGCATATATCGAATTAGCATGGTATTGTTAAGAACGAACGGAAGTAAAGGCTTAAAAGAAAATAATTTACTTTTCAAACATATGAAGTTGAAGAACTTGAAAGAAATTTAAATAACTAGTCATGGATGCCGATCCTGTAGGACGAGCAAAAATGTTAGAAAAGAGGATTTGTCCATTTTGTCCCCATAACTCGATGAAACCAAAAAAATAATCGAGACAAAAGTGATTGGCTGCTCTCTTTTCCACCAGTAATGCTCGCTCGAAACTAGGTTTTCCGTATGCCAACTGTAGTGTTCATCGCGTTTATTCTTATTTAAATATTCACTTTAACGTTTAAAATGGTTACATGTGCAGCTAATGGATTCCTGTTCGTTACCTTCAATGGGGCTCGCGTTCTTATTTCCGTTGAGGCTCGTGCTCACTTGGGCTAGGACTCATCCTCCAATAAGGATCACACTGAGGATGGGATCCAGGATTTTCTGAGCGGGAGTGCACCAATAATTACCAAACTAACCAATCACACTGAAACTCTTCAAAGTGACGTGTGACAATATTCTTTACCCTTGACAACGCTGATACATAGAACGGGGGAGGGTGTTATTTTAAAGAAGGTCGCATGTTTTCTGACCTACATGACAAATGTTATATTGTTTTTACTTGGTGAATTCTTTTCCTTCAACCTTCAGAAAATCGACTTAATGTATTGCTTTTGCAAAGCTCTGCTTTCTCTTAAGCCCCAAACCGAAAAATAATGGCAGAAAGTTTCGGAAAGTGTTGCTATTCTCACTGCTAGCTTCTCATATTAGATAGTGTATATTTACAACGAAGGGGTGCACGTGCACCGGTGCACCCCCTAAATCCGGCCCTAATCACACTCACTAGACTGCTGGGAGCTCGTGCTCACTAATTTCATTGGGGGTGGAAGCGCGGTGGCTCAGTAGTAGAGCGTTCGCCTCCGGTGCTTGGGGTCCCTGGTTCGATCCCAGCTCGCGCCGTATAGACTTTGTGGTGGACAAACACCGTGCTCGTGGGTTTCTCGAAGTTCTCCCAATTATTCCCACTTTCTTCATTTCACAATTTCATTCATTTCTCATAATAATCGTCTCCTTTAGCCTAACCGGCATAACTGTGGGACGTAAAACTTAAAGATTTCATTTCATTTTCATTTTCATTTCATTGGGGTACACATTTATTGGGTTTGGGCTCACTACACTCAATAAAGCTCGGTCTTACTAATCTGAACTAGAGTAAGTGTCGTGCTCCATGACGTCAGTAGAGCTTGCAATGAGTTCATTACTTTCAGTGGGGAAAGCGTTCACTATTCTCGTTAAGGCTCGCTCTTACTCAAGCTAGGGCTCATATCCTTCAATGAGGCTCGCGTTTACTCGGTCTCGGTCTCACATCTTCCAGTGAGGCTCACTCTCACTAGGCTCCTTGGAGATCGCGCACCCTAATCTATTTCGAGTGAGCACACGATTAGTTAGGTTCGGGGTAACTAACCTTAATTAGACTCTTGCTCACTCGCGCGTGCTATCCTCCGTCAACTGGGGTCGAGCTCACTCATCAATGGGGCTCAAACTCACTGACAGAAGTGTGTATTAATGCGGGCTCGGGTTCCATATTTTCAGTGGGGCTCGCGCTATTTATTCTCGTTGAGCCTTGAGCTTTCTTGGTCTAGGTCTCACATTCTTTAATGAGGTTCGAACTCACTAGGCTCCTTGGAACTCGCGCTCTCTAGTATCCTTCGGTCACACACTTGCTTGGATTCGGGCACACTAATCTGGATTTGACTCGTGCTCACTTGTGTTGGCTCACTTCCGTCAGCTGGGCTCGATCTCAGTACCATCAATATAACTCGAGCTCTCTGATTTCAGCGCGGTTTTCACTAATGTGGGCTCGGGTTCATTACCTTTAGTGTGCTCGTGCTCATTATTCTCGTTGAAGCTCGTGCTTATTTGGCCCCGGGCTCATATCTTTTAATGAGGCTTGCACTAACTAGGTTCTCTGGAGCTCATGCTCTCTGATCTCGTTCTGGCAAGCGCTTACTTGGGCTCAGACTTCAACATTCAGTGGGACTCGAGCTCACTGGCGTTAGTAGGGCTTGTACTCATTTTTGCTTGGGCTCACATCCTTCATTAAGGCTAGTGCTTAGTCAGGTTCTGGCTCAGATCCTTTAATGAGACTTGCAATTATTAGCCTCCTGGCACTCGCGCTTACGAATTTTGTTTGGGTACATTTTCCGCGAACTAAACCCAAACTATAGTGGAAACACGTAAAAACAAGAACATTTATTTGAGTAATCTCAACCTAAAAAAATAAAGCCCAAAGAATGAAGAAACACGGTGCAAGGAAACAATCAATGCGTCCCGGGTTCTGTGACTTCTGAGGGCTGCAATTAAAATTATCACTAACATTTCCTATCAATATTCATAAAACAACGAGTGGATGATAACATTAATATAAATTTATTATAATATAGCAATTTACCCTGCGTATTTGTAGTGTTAGAATTAGTAATATTTTTGTCTTTATGTAGTTTCAACAATCAAATGAAATTAGAATATGCTCGGAGTATACAAAACGTATATGCTAAAAGCAGAAGACGCGATTTTCTCTCTTCCGCGTGACGTCACACTTCCACCGACCAATGCCAGTTCGAATCGCATATTTAGCAGCCCCTGGTCAAGAGCATTAAAGCCTGGTATGAGAAGTTCAAGAACACAGGGTCGGTTGCTGATTTTCCGAGGTCTGGTCGACCAAGAACCTCAGCAGACACGGTGGAGGCTGTGCGGCAGTCTTTTCTGAGAAGTCCTAAGAAATCGGTGCGCAGGGCCTCACGTGAATTACAGATGCCAAAAAGCTCTATACATGACATTTTACAAAAACGTTTATTGTTTCGTGCTTACAAAGTGCAACTCGTTCAGGCCTTGTTGCCCGACGACGGTACACGTCGATATGACTTTGCGGTCGAAATACTATCACGTATTGAGGACGATAATGGTTATCTCAGACGAATTGCCTTTTCCGACGAAGCGACATTCTTTGTCAGTGGAGTAGTGAATCGCCATAATGTACGCATTTAGGGTTCAGAACCCCCCAGGGAGGTCAGGGAGTTCACCAGAGGCAGTCCAAAGTTGAATGTTTGGTGCGCGTTATTGCATGATCGAATTATCGGGCCATTCATCTTCGCTGAGGATACCATCACATCTGCAGTGTACCTGGATATGTTGCAGCTGTATGTTGTACCTCAGCTGCTTCAGTATCGCCCCGATGTCGTTTTTCAGCAAGACGGTGCACCACCTCATTGGGGTTTGGACGTCCGTGCCTATCTCGATAGGACATTTCCTGGGCGATGGATTGGTCGTGATGGACCAACAGCTTGGCCTCCACGCTCTCCTGACATAACCCCATTAGACTTCTTTTTATGGGGTTATGTCAAGGATGAGGTCTACCGAACACGTGTACCAGATCTTGAAACCCTGCAGCAACGAATAACCACAGTCGTTGCATCGATCCCTCCAGTGATGTTGGCTAATGTGTGGATGGAAATTGAATATCGCCTAGATGTGCTACGTGCTACCAAGGGTGCTCATGTGGAAGTGTACTGATGTGACCAAAACTTTTATAGTTTGTAAACAATTCAACACCAGTTTCATATTTCTATCGTATTTCTAGCCTGAGTTATCAATTTCTGTAATCAGGGAAGGACTTCTCGGACACCCTGTATATTTGATCCCTATCGATTCACTGCTCACGTATCGGTTGATATTGTCGAGCACCGATAATCGATGACCAATGAACGGTTGTATGGGAACTAGTTATATTTATATTTCTATTTCTGCTATAAATGTGTATATATAATATATAGACAATCACGGAACTTCTATTATCGCATGTTATTAAGGCCAATAAGACTGAAAAGTTGCATCTTGCCTTCATGATTTTCTTCTACTGTTTCTGATTTTGTACAATGTATAACAAATAATGAAACGAACAGTTCATCTCAAAATGTTATGGGATCATGATCTAATTTACTCAGTTTTCTCAAACATATAAATACAACAAGGACACGCACTGCCACATTATATCCTGATTTTATTCCTTACAGTTTTCTTTACACCTACCTTCTGAATTCGAAGACAGCATTATGAGCCTAGGTAATAAGTTGGCCATTGAAAGAGAGTTATTGGATATTTATTGTGCCCTTTCTACGCTATCATGTTTTGTAACTAAAGAACTACGTTTATATACGGCACAGCTAAAAATATTATTGTAGATCTTCATGCATCGTATGAATTATTATATAATATATGTAGTTCATTTTCCATTATGTGTAACTGTATACTTTCTTTCCAAGAGAGCTGTGGCCGACTGATTAAAAATATTGGGTGCTAATACATATCTTTCCCATTTATATTACATACTGTGATCGTCCCACAAACAATTTTATAAACTGAAATAAAATAGAGAGACCTCCTACAATTCCTTTCACTCTACCATGTTATCCTCAGCCCTTGACAGATTTTTATTGACAGCGACTGTCCAGTGAGCCTAGATGGTTTCTTTATATCCATACCCCGGACTTCTTGTCTTCATGGCGATATAACAAATTGCTAGGATCTGTTAAGATGTGCGTGATCTTCGGAGGAACAGACGTTACGAGTTTGGTACAAAAGAAATATACGGTATGTCAGAAGTATTATAAATTGTCAATATCGAGCAAATCGAATAAATCGAGCTGGATAAGTTGAAGTAAATTCAATATTCTTGAAAACTGTAGCTCTGAAGTAATTTTGCTTGGTTTTATGACACACACGCTTGTAGCTTGTCAACGACTAATATCGAATCTATGAAAGAATGAGAAGCCTAGACATTCAGGCCAAGATAATTACCTGTACCTCCTGAAACATCTCTTTTTCCTAACCGAAAACCTCACAATATCCAGACACAATCTCTTTTTCACTAACCTTCATTTTATGTCTACTAAGATTTCTGGTGTTCCCAACCAGAAAAAACAGGGAATATACACTGTCTTGATTTCCAGTACTGCTCATCTAAGCCAATCCCTGAGTCTTAAACTGATATTGAGTGTTTTGGTATAAACTGGAGATTCTGCATGCTGCTATACTACTACTACTAGCTCTGTATTCTCTCTACCTTGTGCCATACTCTTTTGCAGAATTCATTCTTGCTTGGCGCATAATACACTCTCGTATATATATGTTATACTAAAGAAGAAAGTACTTGAACTTTATTCAATAATCGTAATAAAATGTGTATATCACATATGGATGAGAGATTTAACATGTTTGAGATGGTAAAACGTTATTTGGACATGTACTGACCATGTACCTCTATAAAATATGCATTTTATTAAAGTGTATAACAAAATTTAAGAGAAATGGCACTTCAAATGATATCCTCAGAATGAAAATAAAAGTACAAAATGCAGTACTGAAACATATGTTAGTTTCACTCCTACAGCCCATGATTAATGATGCACTATTTTTGCACTGTGTTTCTTACACTGAATTATGATATTTCATCAGTATGCTATGTACTTTAAATAAATGATCATTTGCATTTCTTAACTTTTTGTGATCCTCTATACAACGTAGTTTTTAATTTTGTTCATAATTTAGCATTACATTCTCTCAGTGTCATGCTGTGAGTGTGGAGAGAATAATCATTGTCTTTCATTTTTCTTATGGCTTTTGATTTTATTTCTTTTGCGTATCATCAAGAGAATAATTAGCGGTAACCACATGTTTAGGCCTGAAGTAAGCATTACTCATAAACGTTAATGTATTATGTTACTATAGCATTAGTGTGCTAATTTGATATTCATGATTCACAATGTGTCATTTAAAAGTTAAAAGGGATTGTAGAAAAAGAGCTAAAACATTGAAACTAACTTGCAGCTAAAATTATATTTGGGTATTTTATAATTCATATCAAAAGACATATTTTAATCAAGGTCGTTCATGAGAGGTAGTGTCTGAGGTTGCAAGTATGGTTAAAGTTTAAACGAATTATTGTTTTCAGCGTATGAAGATATTCAAGGAAATTTATATGGAGTATCTTCGACAATCGGAAATGAAATGCTCATAATGTGAATTCTGCATAACATTTTTGTAAGTACGGTTTTCTAACTCATCTTAGTTTTGCATCATGAACATATTTAATTAGATCTTCCCCTAAATCATGTTAAGTTGGAAATGCTATTTTCAATCATAGTGTACTATTCAGAACATGGTGGGGTTTCCTATTGTTCTTAATACGTTTACGATCAAGTCATGCAATAACACATCTCTGATTAATAAATTCAGTTATTTGTTTTCCATTAATTTCAGTACATTACATAGGTTTGGAAGAACATCTATGAACCACTTTCATTTAAGATAAATTTTCCATTAAAGTAGAGGTTAGTTGTCAATCTAAAAGTAACGCAGGCCATTATTGCCAGCTGGTTTGAACCTGTACATAAGTTATTATAAAAGATTTGTTAGGTTTCTGAAATAGAATATGTGATATTAAAATTGAATGTAGGTTTGAAAGCATATAACTAAAACTTTAAACTTAATCAGTCGTTATAGCCCATGAGTTCCTATTACCAAACAGGCTGCTTTCAGGTAGTATTTTATAGTTATCACGTCGCCTTTGGTTTCCATTATTCCTGACACACCAAAATTTAATTGCATACAGCTTAATTCAATTAATTCTACAACTGTCTTGATCGATTGAGTTAACAAGCAGAATTAAAAAAATACGAACCGTGACGATAATTCGAACTTTATATTTGAATGTTTGTATATTGTCTGTTACTTCAAAGAACGTATTAGTGTCAAAATTGTTGGCTCGTGTTCTTTATTTTTAATCTCGTTACCAGATGTTTACGCTTTCTATATAAGTAATGGAAACTTTATGGGTTATAATCTGGCTTCTGGGAACATATATTATGCTTGTCCATTTGAACTAAGAACGCGTAAAAGAAGTCGTAAAGTATTGAATAAACAAACCTGTATCAAAAATAATATAAATAATTTATATTTATCTCTTGTACATTTAGAGAAAAGAAAACCGCATAGGACATGTACAATCTGTATTTAAATACAAAGTTTTCTTTCCTTGCAGACTGTATATTATTCAAAATTGAGAATTGAATACGGTTCGAGAATTTGTTCTTTGAGTTAACGCTTATAGGACAGACAAAATAGTATAACCATTTTCTTTTAATATTACGAAGTAGAACACTGAAATAAGGATTTATACTAAGTTCAATATCATAATTAATTAATCAGTTGAAAATAAGCTAACTTACTGCTAAGAGTTGCTGGTCTTCTAAGTTTGATGAGAGCAATGTCATTGCTAACGGTGTCAAAGCTCCATCCTTCATGAACAACTACTTGAGTTGAAAGTATTATCTCTCTTCCTTGCTCTGTCAACGATTCCACATTCTGAGCTCCTATGTAAACCTCAGCTAGAAAAACTCTGGAAGAAAGAAATATTTTTATTTATTAATTCGATCCCACATATGATGATATTATACAAAAATGAAACTAAATCTTCAGTTAATAGAATTGTAATATTTGATCTAGTGTGAGAGTGTCAGTTTCATTTTGACGTCGATAAAGAGGAAAAAGAAAACTATTTGACAGAAAATAATTAAATCAAAAATTAATATATATTTCCTCCCTGATAAACACCACCTTTACGAAGACACTTATGTGTCGGGTGGGGAGGATTGCATGCTACAGTGAAATTTAGAGCTGTGTCGGTGGTAGTTCACTAACAGAAGTGCCACCCCTACCGAATTGGTCTAAATGGAGTAGCCAGACGAAAAGTATTCTGGGAGAAGGCAGAAGTTCTCCAGTAGCCAAGTTGGCGGAATTCATAGTGATTGGTACGGCAACTTGGATATTAGTCCCAGGCGTGGTCAGTGTGACTTTAACGGTGGTATACTGCAGGGTGGAAGGCAACGGAAACCATCACTCTAGTTTGCTGGCAGCAAAAATAGAACATATGAACAATGGTCCTTGGCAGGTCAAAATGTAGTTCCAGAGGTAAAATATCCCCCATTCGGATCTCCGGGAGGGGGATGGCTTGGGAAGGACTATTGCACGAGAAAGTAATAATGTGGGAAGATAGACAGAGAAAGAAAGACAGGGAAGAGCCAAAGGTTTATGATAGGACATGGAACGTACGTACTATGTTACAGGGCGGAAAATTAGAAAATCTTAAAGAAGAAATGAAACAAAATAATTTAGACTTGGTAGGCGTTTGTGAAGTTAGATGGGAAGATAATGGGGTATTGAACAGCGAAAAATATAGAATCTTTTACTCAGGTAATGAAAAGGGCGGTCATAATGGCGTAGGAATAATTCTTGGAAAGCGCTTAAAGGAGAAGGTAGTGAAAGTAGAATTTATTGATGATAGAGTTATGATGTTAATACTTAAAGGGAAAACGAAGGATCTAGTGGTGATACAGACATATAAACCGACGACTTCGCATACAACTGAAGAAGTAGAGGAAAATTATGAGAAAATAGAAGAAATTATAGATAGGAGAAGAAGGGTGTGTGTATAATTCCAATGGGATATTTCAATGCAGTTGTAGGAGAAAAACATGAAGGTAGTATCGTAGGCAAATATGGTTTAGGCGAAAGAATTGAAAGGGGAGAATGCCTGGTGAATTTATGTAGACAGAATTCACTAGTACTAATTGGGAACATCTTGTGCTGGCCGAAGTAGATATTCAACTGAAAAATGTAGACAGAAGAAAAGTAGGTAACAAAGTGTTGAATACTGAAAAGTTGAGAAACGAGGAAATAAGAAATCTTTCCGTTGAAAAATTCGAAGAAAAATGTTCAAACGAGGCGCAGGTTGTAACGTACGGTGGGAACATATTAAACGTTGCTTACAGCAGGCTGCAGAAGAAGCAATAGGTTACCGCGAACACAAAACTACTAAGAAACCATTAGTTACAGAGCAGATGTTGCAGAAAATGAGGGAGAGGAAGGTGTGGAAACAGGTTGATACAGAAGAGGGCAGAAAGATGTACAAAAAGTTAAATAATGAATTACGAAGAGAAACAGACAGAGCGAGGGAAGAGTTTTACAAAAGAAAATACGAGGACATAGAAAAATTAGAAAGAGTTGGAAAATATGAGGAAATGTACAAGGAGGTGAAATCTATGGAATTTCGGAGGAAACAAGGGGGTATTATAATGGCAGTAGAAAATAAGAGTGGGAAGGTAGTCAGTGAGAGAAATGAGGTCATAGGAAGGTGGAAAGAATATGTCGAAGACTTATATGAGAGTAAAGGTAGACCGTGTAGCCTAAATGTTGAAGTAGAAAATGAAGTAGGCGAGGATGATAAAGGATTTAGTATTCTTCGGGATGAGTTTTAAAAGGCTATATCCGAAATTAGGAGTGGAAAGGCAACCGGAATACATAACATACTAATCGAATTCATTAAAAATATAGGAGACAAGAGAAAAAAAGAACTGTTACGACTATACAATGAAATATATGAAACAGGAGAATGGCCAAAAGACTTTCTGAAAACGATCATGATACCGGTGGCTAAGAAATTGAACCCAAAGAGATGTGAGAATTATAGAACTATTAGTCTCATATCTCATGCAGCTAAAACTCTGCTCCGAATACTGAACAGAAGGTTATATGACAGAACAAATAAAGATGTTCAGGAGGAGCAGTTCGAGTACAGAAGAGGCAAGGGAACAAGAGATGAAATTGGATTATTAAGTGCAATCGGTGAAAGATTTACAGAAAAAAGGAAAGAGATGTATGTTGTATTTATTGATCTAGAAAGGGCTTTTGAACGCGTGAATTGGGAATTGTTGTTGGGAGTTCTAACGATATGGTTGGAATTGAAAGAAGATTAATAAGAAACTTATACATGAACCAACAAGTAAGTGTTAGGATAGGGGAAGAACTAACCGAAGAGAGTGCAATTGGAAGGGGAGTTCGACAGAGATGCAGCCTCTCGCCAACACTATTTAATGCCTATCTAGAAGAGATGGGGGAAAAAGGCCTACATTATGATAATGGCATTACGGTAGGATGTAGAATGATTAGGTGCATAAGATTTGGAGACGATATGGCGCTTCTTGCAGAATCTGAAAAGAAAATCAATAAAAGGTTAGAAAAAATGAGAAAGGGCTTTGAAGAATATGGGATGAAAACAAATGTTAGAAAGACAAAAGCCATGGTGATTGGAACGAAGGGGTCTGTGTCAAATATAAAAGTAGGAGGGGAGAAAATAGAACAAGTGAATAGTTTTCGATGTCTGGGTAGTATTCTTAGTAATAACATGAAGGGCGAAGGCGAAATAAAAGCAAGAATAGGAATGGCGAAAGAAGCCTTTAGGAGGAAGAAAAGTCTGTTTTGTGGGACCTTGAATGAACTGTTGAGAAAAAGACTTATGAAATGCTTCGTGTGGAGTGTTGTACTGTATGAGGCGGAAACGTGGACATTACGTAAAGGTGACGAAAATCGACTGGAAGCCTTCAAGATGTGGGTGTGGAGAAGTATGGAAAGAGTTAATTGGGTGGAGCGGAAAACGAATGAAAAAGTGTTAGAAGTGGTGGATGAGATAGAGCACTTTTAGATATTATTAGGAAGAGAAAGAGAAACTGGTTGGGACATTGCCTAAGAAGATATTGTATCATGAGGGACGTGCTAGAGGGTATGGTGCTTGGAAAGAGAGGGAGGGGCGAAGGATACTACAATTAATGGATGATATTATAACAGAAAGATCATACGCGAAGACGAAGAGGTTAGCGGAGGACCGTGGAACATGGAAGCTTATCAGCTGCGGCAAGTGACCTCCGATAAAGGCAGAATACCTATGAATGAATGAATATCTCATTTAGTGGAATGTCCGGTCATTCACAAGAACTTCTAGCTAAAACTCTTCTAAGTAATAATGAATATGTAAATTGATAGAAGCGAGCATAGCTAAATTTCTACAATTTAACTCGATCGGCATCTGTGCGCTCGCCTGTTTGACGATAACTCTTGTTAAGCTTATCCTATTTTAATGAATCTTTGTATATCGTTTGTTTCAATTTGCATAAATAACCATTTTGTTTCAGATTACAATCTTTAAAGTATAACGGCTAAGAACTCACATCATTCTGGAAGTTTAAATATATACATGTAAGACATTTTTCCAGTATTAAGCAGTTTTTATTGATTCTTGGTATATGCCTACATTAAGTTCGAGTAAGATTTTAACCCCAAGCTATAGAGATGACCAAAATGCTCAAAAGAAACCGTACACTGTTTTGCCATAATAGAATAATTGTCTTGTATGTATGCATATTCAAGCTTATAACATATGTGTAGATTTTATTCTCTCTCTGCTTGGCCTCAAATAATAAGGACATTTTCGCGTAAGGTTGTATTCCATGATCATTTTTATTTAAAAGAAGTGATCGATTTTGCTGTATTAGGTTCGTCCAAATACATTGTCTTCCCTATGTGAGTTGTTTTCCAAGGCAAAATATTAACACTCCAATAAGTGGTTAAGCAAAATACTCGGTATGGACAACCACACACTGTAATAAATGATGATTTAACTATTTTATCTCTCATGAGAAACATATGATGGATCATTCCCATTATAGTCTACCATATCAGCAACAACACCTGTGGTGGAGAATCGTTTTTTAGAAAACCACGTTGACCTCGAACTAACCCTTGTCCTAACTGTTTACGATTGTCAATCCAATGAAGTTCAATGTACTGAAGAGAATATGCAAAAGAACAAAAATCGCAATTTATATAGTCCGATGTTTTGTAATTAAGGAAAAATTATAATTATGCGAGTGGTAAGTCTAACCTTCCGTGTAGTATTTAAAAACTTGACTCCTTTTGTTATAAAGTTATCACGTACACAGCTAGACAAGTTAAGACATTCAGAAACTTGGAAATGACAGTGCAAATAGTAGATGAAAAAACTGCCAAGCTACTTAAATTCAATATCATTGGATCGGATAACTTATTAGTAAAACACCATTGTCTACTGAAAGTCACCTGTAGAATATTCCATATTGGGATCTCCTCAATGCTATTTAGGAGAAGATTGTAAATTATCTGGCCAAGGTGTTATAGAAGTAGGCTGGGATTATAAATAAGAAGCCAGTTGAACTGCACAAAATTCAGCCAGTAATTCTTACAATCAATTTCGCTATCTATACTCCCGAAATTTGCAAAGGGTAGATATCATAGACTAGAAGTTTGACAGTACATTCCCAATTCTCGTTTTTGTTTTAAATATCAGCAATTCTCGCACACGAGTAAGTCACATGGGTGCTGTTTTTGTGAGTTTTGTCAAAGAACTCATAGTGCAGATATTTGTATAAGCCCTCTTGTGTTAACTCCAAATGTGATCATTCTCTTTCGTCTATCGACTATCCTGCCTTTCAGAGAGAATTCATATCCGAGAACTTATAATTGTTGAAAAGATTTCCGCAGCCAATGGAAAATGTCATTTAATGAGAGTATTCCAACCTTGTATCCTGTTCCGTTTGCCTTTGTTACTGTTATTGCATGCAAATCTGTGGCTCTCAGGAAATCTGACATTTGAACGCAAACAGAGTTTTCTCCAGACTAAGAACCCTGAATAGAAAACTCCAGTTATTACTTTATTTTCCAAGTGAAATTCCTCATGTTTGTAATAATAGTCCCAAGCTAACATTACCACATCGTCACTTGCTAAATATTGACATCAAATTCACATAGTCTTAACTACTCTATCATTCACTAAATAAGTAAAAACTCGAATAGTTTTATACCTACCTTTGATTTCACTAAAATCTGATTTGATGAAGAACAGTCTGTTGCATATCAAGTGAATTTACATTGGCTCATGAGTAAAGGGTCGATATAAACGTTAATTTTCCCAACTATGGTGCTTATAAGAATGCATTATAACGACTTAGGTAGTCATTTTAAGGAATTAAGTCAGCTGTTATTTGTCATTCACCAGCTTGTATCTGTTTGCACGAAACTAATTTTTAGCCAACTCAACCATCTGCTTTTATCCTCTTCACGATTTATAGGTGTGATAAATATGCTGAGCTTTCTTTCCTCGACTGATGACAATATGTTGTATATTACTTTTGCAAAGACTTTTGGTAGTCAATTTGATTCAGTTTTAAAATCACCGCTGTTGATTCCAGGTGATCTAAATACGTATATTCGCCTATGGGGCTCTTATCTGCATTTATAAATGTGGCCCTCAGGTAACGGAATTCCTTGGTGCGAGTGGGATGCCCGTCCTTAATGACAGTCGTTCCTTTAAACTTTTCATAAAATCTATTTCAAAATTTGTTATTTTTATTTTGCTCTCTCAATCTTTAGGTTTTATGTTTGATTTTAATCTTTTTCAGTAGTTCCATTGTGAATGTTTAGTTCGCAGCTTTCATCAGACGTTGATCTTATGTTGATAAGGACAAATAGAATCGCTATCGACTTCCTCATTAAATTTTAACCAATTAAACAATAAACTTAATACAACAGCCTGAAAAACATGATAATTTAAATAGTGTGTCTTTTGTTTTCATATGGTTGTTCATTATATGATATATTGAAGTTGCCCTAAGCTAAGCGTCCTTATTTGTTTAACACTAGTTGTTTAATTTACAGTCAGAGAGAAACATTAAATTTGTTTATGAAAACCTTAATGATCTACGAAATTGAAGTTCTGTAATATTAGTCTATATACGGTATTGTAATGTCAACATAGAGATTCAAAATGTAAATACAAGGTGCGTGTTTCTCATAAAAGGTACATGATCATACAAGATGGCAATTTTACTTTTTCTTCTTGATTTCAGTAAAAGTTATAATAAGCCCCTTTAACCTACGTGGTATTATTCCTTTAAGAGTTGGGCATTCATGGTTCTAGCTTATACAATGTTTAATTCTACCGTCCTTTGATCTTTTTAGTGATTTAAGTCAGGGAACGTTACTAGTGCTAGATATATATTAATTTATCATTTAAGAGCTTAAATTCGTCAGACGTAAGGAGGAAAAAGGAAACTTAGCAGATATTGGCAATAGAATTGTATTTACAAATGAGAGATATGGGTCAACGCATTCAACGTTCTCCGCCTAATTTCTAAAACTAAATCACATTATACTGTAGTTAATAATGAAAAATTTATATGTGAAATGTAGATAAAATTATAAAGTGGTCTGGTCAATTTTTGTCCGAATAAAAACCCCAAAAGTAAATGATCCCTTCTGAATATTTTCATAAGAACTAATTTACGCAACATTATGGATATATATATATATATATATATATATATATATATATATATATATATATATATATATATATATATATATATATATAGATAGATAGATAGATAGATAGATAGATAGATAGATAAATAAATAGATAGATAGATATAGATATAGATATAGATATGAGATATTTATATATGAAATATGAACAAAATCATCTGAGTAGTTTTTGAGTAGATCAACGAACAACCTCAATTATCCCTTGTGAATTATTTCAGAACTGGTTAATATTGCCAGGTTAATAATAATATACGAAGGAAGTCGTTTCTGAGCAAATTATGAAAGGAACTTATATCTAATAATAAACTACTCATTTTTGGATTTTTCTCAGAGGAATGATTTATAGTACAGTATAGGTCTTTTTTATTAAAAATGAATTATTATATTAAAACCAAGCCGTGTGTACTGTTTCAGGAAATATAACAATCTTTTATTAACACTCTTTAGAAATTTACCCCTATTTCTGGGGATAGAAAGGAAAATAGAAAAAGGACCTCCTACAAAACATTATCAAAGTCTTCCGCTTAAAATTTGATACGGAAAGTTGAACCCTATTGCGTCTAAACGAATAAATATGTCTGAATTGAGAGGAACGGCGGGATAGATATTTAAAAGTAGGGGCATTTTATCGCCAAGTAGGGGCTATTAAACGTGTAAATCCGTTGAAATATTGAATTAGATTGTTTTTATGATAACCATATTTTATTCTCACCTTTCGTAGCTTGATAATCAAAAAGTGATAGATCTCAAGATATATTAGCAGAACGTACTAGAAAGACACTAGAGTGAAATGTTTTCTCTATTGATCTCTTTTACTTTATAAATAAATAAGGAAGGATAAAAATGTGTTGTTATACTTAGTTTGTTTTTTGCAGGTCTTTTAAACTAGTAGATGTTCAAAATATTCAACAAGTAAATAAAATGAAATTA
This sequence comes from Thermobia domestica, assembly GCF_964235325.1. Classification (NCBI taxonomy): domain Eukaryota; kingdom Metazoa; phylum Arthropoda; class Insecta; order Zygentoma; family Lepismatidae; genus Thermobia; species Thermobia domestica. The sequence goes on from NC_137458.1 coordinate 172,765,043, forward strand.
CTGATATATGTACTTACCCGTCAGCGCAATGAGCAGCTGTGAGCACCCATTCAGTTGAAATAAGAGAACCTCCGCAAAATGTGGCCAAATCCAAAATAAGAGCTACTTGATAAGGGAACTGTCCATGAGTTGCAACTTCTCCATTAACTATTCTACTGCCAGGAGCTTAAAAAAGGGAAAATATTAACTTTATATACAATGGATATTTTCCTGTAAGATCGTTTATTCTATTTCAAAGTAAATAGAAAATTGTTACTGAGTAGATTTACCTTGTATGTTCTATTTCTGTATTTCAAGAGATCAATTTTCTAAATGAGAAATTAGGATATAATATTATAAATCCCCTCTTGCACCTTGCAATTCCCATTCTACGCTGAAACGTAGGCCGACATTAATAGTGATGGCATATATAGGTTTTCTTTTCGATTTTGGTTTTTACGTCACAAATTCCGTGACATGAATACATTTAAATTTGCGTATCAATTTGTAAGTTTTATATCTCATTTTCATCAGTGTAAAAATTTGTTATTATTATTTGACTGTTTTATGTGAATGCTACGGTAGCCTTCCAAATTATGCGGGTTCCATACGCTAACTAGAAGTACATCTGAAACTACTGGTGGCAATAGATAAATAAGATTAAAGATAGAACCTGTTCTGCGTACGCTGAATCCATATAAAAACACTACTAGCTATCTGTGGATGATTTCTTTCAACGGTAATAAAGGTTGAAACAGAAAATCATTAATTATAACCACTTCTGATTTAAATAAAGGGTTAAGGAAAGAGATAGAACCTATTCTTGGGAAGCTAAATCGATCGCAAAAAAGCTCATTCCAATATCTTTAGCTACTTTTCCTCTATGAAAATCAGTATTGAAACCGGAAATATTAGTAAACTTCAACTACATCTGATTTTGATAGTATGTTACTGGTTGCGATGGTATGTTCCAATGAGATGCTGAATCATTTGCAAAAATCCACTTCTTGTTATCTGTTCCCTTTTCCGTTCTATGGCAAGAAATGTTTAAAGCGAAAATGGTTAATTTGAAGTACTTCTGGCTTGAATAGTATCTTAGTGGAAGAGATGAAACCTATTCTTGGGACACTGAATTGATTCCAAGAAACCGATGCTCGACATCTTTTACCATTTCTACTGTATGGGAATCAGTATTGGAAGAATAAATAGTAGTAAATTTTAATTACTTCCGTTACCGTACTCGTAGAGTGTTGGGATTGTGATGATATGTTCTCTTGAGGCCCTGAATCGATTGCAGAAAAGTTTTCCAACCTGTCCAGATCAGCGACTTCTTCTCCCCTTTTGCAATATCAAACAGGTAGGGTGAAGGGAAGTTTATTTGGATTGCCTATGACTTTATCTGAATGGAATCATAGATAGATTGTGTAGTTATGTGCAGTTAGTATTGAAAGCGTCTACACCGAGTTCGTTAAACTTGAGAATTGAAATTATGCAGTAAATCTTAATTCTTACAATAAAGACTCAATGAATTAATTGCACTGAAATGTCCATTTCCTAACTGATGTTGTAACCAAATGTTGCTTGATCCAGTCAATTTCTCACTTTTCTGAAACTTCTAAACCAATCACTACATTTGTTTCTCATTTTCAGTGGAAACAGGAAGGCATGGTAATAAGAATATTGTTAAACTAATGCTATGTAATGACCAGATGCGTCCTTTATGAACTTGTTAAGATAGATTTAAGTAATCATAAAAATATCTTTAAGCTTTACATCCCATGGTTATGCTGGCTAGGCCAAAAGAGAAAATAAAGTTCAGAAATAAATGAAACCTTGATGCACAAAAGACTACGTAGTGCCTACATTTTTCTAGTGAATATTAGAAATCAAGGGAGACCTAAATTCGGAGGCATACGGTAGATCTGTATTATGTAGACATTGAACTTTGCGAAAATTCTGTATGCCAACTTTCCTCGAAAATGCTCACTAAGGTTAGAGGTTCTTTACTTTGATGCAAAGAGTATGAGAAAAGTTCCCCACGCTGTCAAGATCAGCGACTTGTTTTCCACTTCTGAAATAACAAAGAGATAGGTAGAAGGGGAGTTCGTTTTGATTACTTATAAGCTTATCTAAAATGAATCATACATAGATTGTCTAGGGCAGCGTTTCCCAACCGCGAATGGACCGCTGGTGTGCCGCGAGGAAATGGAAACAAACTTATTAATTCTTTAGCAACCAAATTGCAAGACATAGGAAAAAAATATATTTTTGTATTTCACATTACTATGAATTTCTATCATGGAAAAAATTACTGTAATTGTAATATATATTATTCTACATCTATTACTGTGTAGCACACAGTATTTCGGCTCGTACACATTTTCATGGTTAGCTGTTATGTTACGCTTCAATTGAGAGATACTAATACCGAGAAATGGAAGCAAGCGTCAAGTGAACGTTCGTAGAACATTAATTCGCACGTGAATGACAGAAGTATACTTTGTTCAACAGCTGTTTTTTGACTTCAACGCATCGCAAGCTGTGTGATTGCAATAATATGCACCGGTTTTGGTTAAAACAGTAAAGTTAAAATTACAAGAAATTTGTTTGTTCGTTCGTTATTTAGTGATCTTCGTTCTTAGTGAAAGGTTGGATACAGTTTTCGAAAAAGAAAGCGTATTTTTAAAAATCTGAGTCCTATATTTCATTGCAATTGTTTTCTATTTTAAAATTAGAATAAAAAATAAGCATAATGAATTAGCATATGGGAAAACCAGTGATCGAGTTTTCATCTCTGTGAGAAAATGATCAGTAATCACAGGAAAAAAATTAGCATGGTATTTTATATTAGCAAATAATAATAATAATAATAATAATAATAATAATAATAATAATAATAATAATAATAATAATAATAATAATAATAATAATAATAATAATAATGAGTGTGCCGCGAGAATTCCAGTTACACCCGTAGTGTGCCGCAAATTGAAACAGGTTGGGAAACGCTGGTCTAGGGTGTAATTAGTTTTGAAAACGTCCAGGTCAACTTGGCTGAATCTGTAACGACATCACCGAAGTGAGACACAGTAAATTAATTTCACGCAAACATTCATTTCCTAAGCGATCTTGTAATCAAACGTTGTTTGTTCCAGTCAATTTCTCATTTTTCGGAAACTTGTAAACCAATGACTACATTTATTTTTCATTTTCAATGGAAACAAGAGGGCATAGCAAAAAGAATATTGCTATGTAGCGACCAGATATGTCATTTATGAATTTAACATAGCTTGAAGTGACCTTAGAAAGACAGAAGGGCAGAACAGATCTTACTCCTGAAGACCCATGTATCAGCTACTGATCTTGACTCCAAAAGCAAGGAGAGGTCTTACATCTGGAAATCTCATTACGGCGTTTGATTTCCACATGCTATATATAACGTCAAGGCACATAAGATACACTTTTTCACCCATTTTATGCCTAGTTTTCACTAATATAGTAGTAGTACAAGTATGTAATTAGGTTGGTGTGTAGTTTCGATCTAATATGTGAAAATGCAGCAATTGAATATGTAAAAGATAGTGGCAAGATATTGACATAATTAAAATTATGGCAAGAGAGTGTGTGATCACCATATGTACACACGTGTATTCCAGAGAACCAGGTGTGATTTCGATCTTCCTTACTGGCTATTGTTTACTGGTTCCTCTCCTTAGAAGAAGTATTTAGAAAAACAAAGGATATAGATTTATAAAAACAATATTGGGTGATAGAGCATCTGCTAGTTAATACCCTTTTAATTTTTCATCCGTGCAGAGTCTATTTGTATTTATAGAAGTAGTTTACTGATATGTGCTAGAAATCAACCCTCTTTCTTGATGCTTGGTAGAATGATGGAAAATCAACATAACGGAAACTAACGCCCCAGAGATATACGTATAACAATTAGTTATAATACTCTTTACAAAATTATTTAGATTCAGATTTTAGAAGGATGAACTAACACTTTCCTCCGATCAGTAATGACAGAAATTTCACAGATTAGGATAATATGGCCATTCTCATGCTTTTTAAGTAAAATATTTGGGGACCTTTTGTCACATTGATTTATTTCCTTAAGATATCAGATAGGAAATTGGTAATAGTATAGTATTTATCACCTATTGATCCACAGTTAATAGCAAATTGACTAAATGTCAATCATTTAAAACACAATTCCCCGAACAAATAATTCTCTGGGTATTTACGTAACTCGTTACAGAGAAGCCCATCCATCTTATCAGCAGTGAAATTCATTTCTAAAAATATGTTTAAAAGATCTAAATATTCACTTACTTCTCGTAGGTGCAGTGTCTAGCAGTGGAACCTTGGGCATCACAGTTTTAAGATTCCTGTGTCTCTCAGGGGCAGCCTGGAAAAAGTTAGAAATTACATGGTCTTACACTCTTGTAAAATATTTAAATATTTTTACTGAATAGTTTCGTAAAAGAATATAAGAGTATAATTCTTAGTATTATGACATTGTTATTATTCTATTTCATTATAACCTTTGTGTAATCTAAAATCATGTACTGGCCTGCTAAACTTAGGAACGAGATAGATAAAGTAAGACGAAATATTGCGTAGCCGGTGGAAATAAATTAAAGCTGAATAGCATGTTTCCATAAGTCTCTCACATGTGCACAAAGAAAAAGGTGTTGCATAGCCTGAAATAAAGGAGTTTATAGAGCCAAATAAGACTGCTACTCGCTTATACAACACTTGAATAAAAGGGACGAAACAGTGTCTGTGTCAGTCAGAGAGTTATTAAGATGCTTGTGTAGGTGTTAAACAATATGGCCCAGAGACAACACATGGGTGACATCACACTGGCAAGAGAGTTATCAGGAAACTAAAAAAGGACGAAGTGTGACGAGTGTGGCCCTGAAGTTCGATATTGCCACAGCTTTGTTTCATTTATATGGGGAGCAATCCGAACCATAGGCAATGCGTGCGAAGGAGAAATGGTGTTTGAGCACGGTAGCTATACTGCAAGAGATCATTACTACATTGTGAAAAAGCAAGAAGAGACTGACGTCAAATTGAGTGCAATTCCAAACACACCAAACAAGACTACTAGCCGCTCAATCTCAAGCTCACCAGTGGCAGATCGACTGCATGTGGGCGATCTCTTTTGCTGATGACAATTACTCTGTATTTTTTTGACATGCGCACATTGGCAGGATCACTTGCAATGGTGTAAAAAACCGAGATGGTCATTACTTTACGGGAAAGAAGGAGTTAGCGTTCTCTTCTCTATTGAGAGTAGATCAGTCTGCTTAGTGATTGTGGATCTACATTCATCTAACAAGAGGTGGGAACACGCGATAAACCCAGGTACACTGTAAAACAAGATCATATTTGTGGTTGGGTGGTCTTCTGTGGGAAGGCATAATGCTTCCTGGCTTACCGACTTCCCAATTTTTGAACGTGGTACTTTAACCGGTGTTGTTATACTGTGCTTCTTTTGTATCTCTGTTTCTCTTGAAATACAGTCAGCCCGACTTCATTTTTATGGATGATAATCCGTGACTACATTAAACAGTGGAGCTCTTACAACCAGATAATACTTGGTGAATGGACTGACCTATAGGTTTCCCCGACTGAAACATCATCGAACACATATGGAATGCTATTCAGATACGTCTCACAGTACGTCCAGATACACCAAGAACTATGCATTAGCTATCACTAGCATTGGTGTAGTAATGAAACTGCACACCATAACTATTGATTGTCAACTATCTGGAGCATGGGAGCATGCGAGAACATTGCAAAGTATATATCACTGTCCTTGGTGATCACACATAACTTTAAGACCAGCCTATTCCTTCTGTAGTATCAAGAGCATCATGAGTCGTAGTGCTTTCAGTCTTAGTTATTGCCCCTGTATGAAAGTGCATTTTTGTTATTCTAATCACATGTTTTTTTTCTGTCGTTTACTCTATCGTATTGTAACAATACTTTCTATGTATTGTTAAAGTGTTACCAATCTACAAGGGCTTGATAAAAAGTCATCTCAACCTTGTAATTTGTAGATGACTTTATGCACAGAATAACTTCTGTTACATTCCTTTAACGTAATCGTCTCCAACTTCTATCACCTTTTGCCACACGTATGGAAGGCGTCGTACACAGTCAGAGCGTCAAACTTTGTCAATGGCCCGCAGAGACCACCATATGATATGGATTATGGTTTCTTATGTGTTGTAGTACTTCCATAGAAATGGGCCCTTCATTTTGACGAAAATGTCGTCATGATGTTCCTGATAATTTCGCTGTGCTCAACACTAACGGGTTATCTTTGTATCACGAACTAAAATTTCCATATATTTGGGTAATTTGGAAACGAAATAAGCATCAAGTAATACAAGTAACGTATGCTATTAATTCCTGCAAGAGATCCGAGTTCGATTCATGGCAAGAGCTCATATGCTTCGAACCCTACGTTTAGCTGTATATCCATGTTTAGTATAGCCTCGCTGCTTGAAGTGATGCTAAACTCAATTGAAATCAAAAAGCGTGATAATATTTTCTAAGTTAAAGGATTATGCTGCACTGAGTACAACAGGATGAACTGTAAAAGTAAGAGAAACAAAGTGAAATATTTAATTTCACCGGGTATAATGAAATTACCACATTAAAATACGATGTCTGAAAATTTGATTTAACTAAGAAACTTCTAAATAACAGCATTAAAGTGTCTAAGGGGTAATACTTAGTTCATACTATTTGATTGTTATAAATTGTAATTAGACCTCTTTGACCCTTTGAGAACTGAGTGAATCCTGCTTTAAATTTAAATTAAAATAAACTCAATCAACTAAAGCATGCAGAGAAGAGCTAACACTTAAACATGAAAATCGTTAAAATTGTACTTTAAACAAGATACTGGATGATTTTCATTTATACATTCCTTCGCATTAGAAAACGCAAAGTATGTGTAATATTAAATTCGAACATCCACGGAAGCATAATGGTTCAGTGGTTCAACCCTCCGTAGTTTGATCCCTGACTATGTTAATTTGTGGTGTACACCGTTATGTCCGTGGGCTTTATTTTGGTTCTTCCCAATTCCTCAACGTACTGACTCCATTAATAATTTCAAAATCGTTCAATTTCGTTAATCATCCATTTTCTTTATCTTTCTGGAAGCAACCGTAAGTCGAAAAACCATACATTTCATTTTATACCGTTCTTTCCTTAAAATAATTGTACCACATTTGAAACAAAGATCTAATAAACGTTAATATTAAGTTAAACATATGATTGGATGATTAAAGAACATGATGTTGTTTAGAAAATTATACGAGTTCGCACTTCTGCACGAAAGATAAGGTGGAGTTTGGTTCCCAGATAATACAGGTTTCTTCAGAATTTCAAAATAACTTCATTTTTTAAAAGATTCAAAAGCAGTCCACCTTCTAGAACACAAATGAGTCTCGTTTTGAGAATATAAATAAATGAACGGTTAAGTAAGTACGTATCTCATTCACTAAATTCATTTCCGTAAAAGGAAACACTTTACCTACAAACACTGTATTAGTAAGATTTTTTCAAATCCAGTCGCAAAATACAACTTCTTAGTATGCCCTGTTTCTTATTAGGATCACAAGTGATACATAACCTGAAACGAGATTATGATTCTCATGATTGGAAACGTTAAGTAACTGGAGTATTGAAGTCTTTAATCTGTGAATCAAAATAAATAACAAGCCAAAAGATTATAACACTATTTACAGACACTATTATTCAGAAAATTTAAAGTGAAATTGATTACTAGACACAGCAATGAATATGTGAGATTATACGGACAACGTGCGACTAAATTAAAAGGGAAAAGAATACAAACGAAAAATGAAATAAGATATATGCGAAACATCGTCCTAACTATATAAGTAGCCATTACTATGAAGGACTATATAAAGCATTAAAGTTAACGTATAAGTCATTCTCCTTTCTATTGCGAGTACATTTTAAGTATATAAGAAGACAATGAACACACTTTTATAGCGTACATATAAAGTGCTAGGGAAGTCAATAACAACACATATCTACTTATTACTCAAATGATTATATTAAACAAATATGCTGCTGTTCTCATTTGCGGGATATACTGTTTGTAAAAATTGTAATATCAAGGAGAAATTACTGAAATGCATTTACACTCACATAATTTATAAGATAGTACATGGTGTACGAACGCTTGCAATCTTGTCTTCAATGGGTGCATCGTTGAATGACTACGCTTGAAAGCTCAGCATAGTCAGTTTACAAGGAGGTGACGCGAAATTAGTGCTTGAACACAACATGCTGAAGTAAGTGACAGAAGAGAATTATATGCAACAACAACAAGCAAGATGGATCGTACACCGCCGTTTTGCAGTGTTTGCGCGAAAACTTTAATAGCGCCTTTCTCCACGTGGGAGTGGCAACTATATATTCTTTCTTCAGACAACTCAAGTACCAAATTTCAACAGAACGTTATAAGATCACAAGAATCCTAGAATACCTATTAATTGTACTTCCTATTGTGTCCGGAAGAAGGTACATAGCTATCAGGGCGAGTTTCAATGGCACATGAAGTAGGCAGGATCGGTATTTAGTAGGCCTCCTTTTAGAAACCAGGGTATCCCGGACTTGGGTTGCACTCTGCCAAGCTGTGGTCATACCGTGGAATCGGTGCCTTGGTGTTTCAGCACCAAGGAAGTTGTGAGATTGCCTTAATTCACCGCTACAACACATGCAGATGCTGGCGGAATCCCATTGACTACAGAAATCGCCTCCACCAGTAGGTAGATCTAGGAGGTTTTGATTCGCCTCTCGCAAAATTGGTCGGAGCCCATTACGCTATAAAGTTAAATTCAAATGATAAATGTCTGAGAGTAGTATATTAAAGGAGCAAAAACCTTAAGACTTAGGATCTACCTTTTGGTTTAAAAGTATAAAGTTTCGACCTTTGAGACGGGAGATTGCCTCTCCATAATACAGACAAATCTGAAATATATATCCTTGAATGTGAATGCCTTGCTCGAGGAAGACGGGTATACCTGATTCCAAAGCCTTCCTGTCATTTGACAATTCAAGTACTGATCATGTGGTTGGTTGGAATTAGTTGCATCTTATTCGTCGGTTTCCTTCTTAAGCTTATTTCGACGTTTTGTGCATTCACACACAAGCTGCATGGTAGGCGATTTCTCAAGAGCATATCGAACGCCTATTTCATTGAATTTGAAGATGTAGAATGCATATATGTTCTGATTGCACTAAGTAGAGAACGCGTTCCATACTGTTTTATAAAGACTAGATTTGTGGTACATTTTTGAAATTATAAGTCTTCTATGTACGGATGTAACACTATATCTGCGGCGATAAAAATTCCATTCTTTTTTCAATTTTCACTAATAGCAGTGTATGAAAGGGTCAAATCTGGATAAGCAATAGATAAGCAATAGATTAACTATGGACTTGAATCACATAGATGTTAACAGATCAACAACTAGCCTGCTAGTTTGTAATATATTATTCAATTATTTACAGAACATGAAAATATTTACCTGTGCTGCCACCAGGAGCAGAGCAAAAACAGCGAAAACTTTCATCGTGAATCTTAAGAAATGGAGGCAGATTTACTTGTTTACTTGCTTTTTATACTTTATTGTGTCATTGAAAAATGTAATTTCAAGATACCGTATTGGTTGTCGCTAATACTTTGGATTTTCCATATCAGAATGTCTAATAGTGAACGCTATCACCAACGTCCTAGAAGAAAAAGATTACATTTAAATGCGATTGTTGGTTATTGTTTATTATCTAATAATAGATTTAATATGTTCCTCGTATTATCTATTGAGTGTGTTTGCTATCCTTGTTATTGAGCAGAATCGTTCTGCTTATTTTTTTAAAGTTTATTAAAAGTTATTTTTATTAGTTAAATATCATTATCAATTGGAAGAGATAATTGTGTAAAAACAATTATATTGTTGTGTTAAAAGGTACGAAACGACTTCATGAGATCCACAAGATTACATAAATATTAATTGGTTAAACTATGAAAACTGTTCTGGAATATACATTTACGAGAATACTTTGTAAAAAAATGTAGAATCTCACAACTATGTAGTATTACCACCTTTGGTGCAAGTAAACCAGCTTCTATACTGGGCTGGATGAATGGACTGAGATTGGAAACCATTGATAAAGTTCTACGTTAATGTATGATACATTGCAGCTTCACTGCTAAAAACGAAAAGATTGTCTCAAAATACAAAAATGATTAAAAGCGATATAAGATGTAAACTATTTCCTTGATGCAGTGTTACAGAAAGAACATGGGAGAGTAAATCTTGTTTGATTTTCACGATCTGAAAATTGGGTTTGAAATATTTGCCTTATATCCTTGATGTGTTTAAAGAAGTTTGGCTACAAACATCGCGGTCGAAACCTCACAGCAAGAATCTGGCAGGTCCTAATCCTGTTTATTCCAAAGTATTATTTATAGGACTGTACCGCGGTTACTTTGGCAGACATCTGCTAGCAGAAATTTGAAAAAACCAGGGTTGCCAGAATACAAAACAAATATTTAAATACAGTTACGGTGGAAGACCGCGGTTACTTTGGCAAACATCTGCTAGCAGAAATTTGAAAAAAAAAAAAAAACCAGGGTTGCCAGAATACAAAACAAATATTTTAATACAGTTACGTTGGAAGAAACAGGCCAATTGGAAACATAAATTTATAACTAATAAAACTATGATGAGAATGACAGAAGGGGTTTCATCGTCACGGAATGGTTTAAAATATATGAAGGTAAAATTAATTACCATAAGAAGGAAAATTGGGTATACAGTTTACAATATAATGTAGCGCAACATAAAAATTATATTTTAGAAAACTAGACAAAACCATTTCAAATAGTAAAAGAACTACGAGAATTGAAAAGGGTGCACCCATCGTAACGGCCCGGTAAAATGAAGTAACACATTAAATTAATAATCACGAGAGAGAAAATTGTTTCTGCAATTAACAATATAAGGTAGCGCAACCAAATAATTAACTTTTAGTAAACTAGACACGACTATCTATAAATAGTAAAAGAACGACGAGAATTGGGGAGGGTGCACTCATCGTAACGGCCCGGTCAAAAATATAAAAAGCTTAAATTAATAATCATGAGGCAGAAAACTGGGTCCGAATCTAACAATATAATCAAGCGCAATCAAATAATTAACTTTTAGTAAACTAGACACAACTATCTATAAATAGTAAAAGAACGACGAGAATTGGGGAGGGTGCACTCATCGTAACGGCCTGGTCAAAAATATAAAAAGCTTAAATTAATAATGATGAGGCAGAAAACTGGATCCGAAACTAACAATATAATAGAGCGCAACCAAATAATTAACTTTTAGTAAACTAGACACAACTATCTATAAATAGTAAAACAACGACGAGAATTGGAGAGGGTGTACTCATCGTAACGGAACGGTCAAAAATCTAAAGATCTTAAATTAATAATCATGAGGCAGAAAACTGGATCTGAAACTAACAATATAAGGAAGCGCAACCAAATAATTAACTTTTAGTAAACTAGACACGATTATCTATAAATGGTAAAAGAACGACGAGAATTGGAGAGGGTGCACTCATCGTAAAGGCCCGTTCAAAAATATAAAAAGCTTAAATTAATAATCATGAAGCAGAAAACTATGTCCTAATCTAACAATATAAGGTAGCGCAACCAAATAGTTAATTTTTTGTAAACTAGACACGACTATCTATAAACAGTAAAAGAACGACGAGAATTGCAGAGGGTGCACTCATCGTAACGGCCCGGTTAAAAGTATAAAAAGATTAAATTAATAATCATGAGGCAGAAAACTGGGTCCGAAACTAACAATATAATAAAGCGCAATCAAATAATTAACTTTTAGAAAACTAGACACAACTATCTATAAATAGTAAAAGAACGACGAGAATTGGGGAGGGTGCACTCATCGTAACGGCCCGGTCAAAAATATTAAAAGCTTAAATTAATAATCATGAGGCAGAAAACTGGGTCCGAAACAAACCATATAATAAAGCGCAACCAAATAATTAACTTTTCGAAAACTAGACACGACTATCTATAAATAGTAAAGGAACGACGAGAATTGGGGAGGGTGCACTCATCGTAACGGCCCGGTCAAAAATATAAAAAGCTTAAATTAATAATCATGAGGCAGAAAACTGGATCCGAAACTAACAATATAATAGAGCGCAACCAAATAATTAACTTTTTGTAAACTAGACACAACTACCTATAAATAGTAAAAGAACGACGAGAATTGGGGAGGGTGCACTCATCGTAACGGCCCGGTCAAAAATAAAAAAAAGCTTAAATTAATAATCATGAGGCAGAAAACTGGGTCCGAATCTAACAATATAAGGAAGCGCCACCAAATAATTAACTTTTAGTAAACTAGACACGATTATCTATAAATGGTAAAAGAACGACGAGAATTGGAGAGGGTGCACTCATCGTAAAGGCCCGTTCAAAAATATAAAAAGCTTAAATTAATAATCATGAGGAAGAAAACTGGGTCCGAAACTAACAATATAAGGTAGCGCAACCAAATAGATAATTTTTTGTAAACTAGACACGACTATCTATAAATAGTAAAAGAACGACGAGAATTGGAGAGGGTGCACTCATCGTAACGGCCCGCTAAAAAATATAAAAAGCTTAAATTAATAAAAATGAGGCAGAAAACTGGGTCCGAATCTAACAATATAATCAAACGCAACCAAATAATTAACTTTTAGTAAACTAGACACAACTATCTATAAATAGTAAAACAACGACGAGAATTGCAGAGGGTGCACTCATCGTAACGGCCCGGTTAAAAGTATAAAAAGATTAAATTAATAATGATGAGGCAGAAAACTGGGTCCGAAACTAACAATATAATAAAGCGCAATCAAATAATTAACTTTTAGTAAACTAGACACAACTATCTATAAATAGTGAAAGAACGACGAGAATTGGGGAGGGTGCACTCATCGTAACGGCCCGGTCAAAAATATAAAAAGCTTAAATTAATAATCATGAGGCAGAAAACTGAATCCGAAACTAACAATATAATAGAGCGCAACCAAATAATTAACTTTTTGTAAACTAGACACAACTATCTATAAATAGTAAAAGAATGACGAGAATTGGGGAAGGTGCACTCATCGTAACGGCCCGGTTAAAAGTATAAAAAGCTTAAATTAATATTCATGAGGCAGAAAACTGGGTCCGGAACTAACAATATAATAGAGCGCAACCAAATAATTAACTTTTAGTAAACTAGACACAACTATCTATAAATATTAAAAGAACGACGAGAATTGGAGAGGGTGCACTCATCGTAACGGAACGGTCAAAAATCTAAAGATCTTAAATTAATAATCATGAGGCAGAAAACTGGGTCCGAATCTAACAATATAAGGAAGAGCAACCAAATAATTAACTTTTAGCAAACTAGACACGATTATCTATAAATGGTAAAAGAACGACGAGAATTGGAGAGGGTGCACTCATCCTAAAGGCCCGTTCAAAGATATAAAAAACTTAAATTAATAATCGTGAGGCAGAAAACTATGTCCTAAACTAACAATATAAGGTAGCGCAACCAAATAGTTAATTTTTTGTAAACTAGAAACGACTATCTACAAATAGTAAAAGAACGACGAGAATTGGAGAGGGTGCACTCATCGTAACGGCCCGCTAAAAAATCTAAAGATCTTAAATTAATAATCATGAGGCAGAAAACTGGGTCCGAATCTAACAATATAATAGAGCGCAACCAAATAATTAATTTTTGTAAACTAGACACAACTATCTATAAATAGTAAAAGAACGACGAGAATTGGGGAGGGTGCACTCATCCTAACGGCCTGGTCAAAAATATAAAAAGCTTAAATTAATAATCATGAGGCAGAAAACTGGATCCGAAACTAACAATATAATAGAGCGCAACCAAATAATTAACTTTTAGTAAACTAGACACAACTATCTATAAATAGTAAAACAACGACGAGAATTGGAGAGGGTGCACTCATCGTAACAGCCCGCTAAAAAATCTAAAGATCTTAAATTAATAATCATGAGGCAGAAAACTGGGTCCGAAACTAACAATATAAGGAAGGGCAACCAAATAATTAACTTTTAGTAAACTAGACACGATTATCTATAAATGGTAAAAGAACGACCAGAATTGGAGAGGGTGCACTCATCGTAAAGGCCCGTTCAAAAATATAAAAAGCTTAAATTAATAATCATGAAGCAGAAAACTATGTCCTAATCTAACAATATAATCAATCGCAACCAAATAATTAACTTTTAGTAAACTAGAAACAACTTTCTATAAATAGTAAAAGAACGACGAGAATTGGAGAGGGTGCACTCATCGTAACGGCTCGGTTAAAAGTATAAAAAGATTAAATTAATAATCATGAGGCAGAAAACTTGGTCCGAAACTAACAATCTAAAAGAGCGCAATCAAATAATTAACTTTTAGTAAAGTAGACAAAACTATCTATAAATAGTAAAACAACGACGAGAATTAGAGAGGGTGCACTCATCGTAACGGAACGGTCAAAAATCTAAAGATCTTAAATTAATAATCATGAGGCAGAAAACTGGGTCCGAATCTAACAATATAAGGAAGCGCAACCAAATAATTAACTTTTTGTAAACTAGACACGATTATCTATAAACGGTAAAAGAAAGACGAGAATTGGAGAGGGTGCACTCATCGTGAAGGCCCGTTCAAAGATCTAAAAAGCTTAAATTAATTATCATGAGGCAGAAAATTATGTCCTAAACTAACAATATAAAATAGCGCAACCAAATAGTTAATTTTTTGTAAACTAGACACAACTATCTATAAATAGTAAAAGAACGACGAGAATTGGAGAGGGTGCACTCATCGTAACGGCCCGCTAAAAAATCTAAAGATCTTAAAATAATAATCATGAGGCAGAAAACTGGGTCCGAATCTAACAATATAATCAAGCGCAACCAAATAATTAACTTTTAGTAAACTAGACACAACTATCTATAAATAGTAGAACAACGACGAGAATTGGAGATTGTGCACTCATCGTAACGGCCCGGTTAAAAGTATAAAAAGCTTAAATTAATAATCATGAGGCAGGAAACTGGGTCCGAATCTAACAATATAATCAAGCGCAACCAACTAATTAACTTTTAGTAAACTAGACACGATTATCTATAAATGGTACAAGAACGACGAGAATTGGAGAGGGTGCACTCATCGTAAAGGCCCGTTCAAAAATATAAAAAGCTTAAATTAATAATCGTGAGGCAGAAAACCATGTCCTTAACGAACAATATAAGGTAGCGCAACCAAATAGTTAACTTTTAGTAAACTAGACACAACTATCTATAAATAGTAAAACAACGACGAGAATTAGAGAGGGTGCACTCATCGTAACGGCCCGTTAAAAGTATAAAAAGATTAAATTAAAAATCATGAGGCAAAAAACTGGGTCCGAATCTAACAATATAATCAAGCGAGACCAAATAATTAAGTTTTTGTAAACTAGACACGACTATCTATCAATAGTAAAAACTCGACGAGAATTGGAGAGAGTGCACTTATCGTAACGGCCCGCTAAAAAATCTAAACATCTTAAATTAATAATCATGAGGCAGAAAACTGAGTCCGAATCTAAGAATATAATCAAGCGCAACCAAATAATTATTTTTAGTAAACTAGACAGGACTATCTATAAATAGTAAAAGAACGACGAGAATTGGAGAGGGTGCACTCATCGTAACGTCCCGCTATAAAATATAAAAAGCTTAAATTAATAATCATGAGGCAGAAAACTGGGTCCGAAACTAACAATATAATCAAGCGCAACCAAATAATTAACTTTTAGTAAACTAGACACAACTATCTATAAATAGTAAAACATCGACGAGAATTGTAGACGGTGCACTCATCGTAACGGCCCGGTTAAAAGTATAAAAAGATTAAATTAATAATCATGAGGCAGAAAACTGAGTCCGAAACTAACAATATAATAGAGCGCATTAGTAATCGCCCCACTTGAGGCAAATTTTACCGCCCCTGGAGCGTGGCGCCCGCCGCCGCCGCCAAATTTTGCGCCCCGGGCGCCCGGCGCCCATTTTTGGGTTACATGTCCCGGGGTCAATGACCTAGGGGGGCGCCCACCGCCGCCAAAATTTTGCGCTGCGGGCGCCCAGCGCCCATTTTTTGGGTTACGTGGCCCAGGGTCAATGACCTAAGGGGCGCCCATCGCCGTTAAAATTTTGCGCCCCCAGGCGCCCGGCGCCCATTTTTCGGGTTACGTGGCCTGGGGTCAATGACCTAGGGGTACATAGAACCACCCCCTTTTAGATCTTGGCAGGTACCTTGGCCCACCCCCTAAATTTTGGCAGGGGTACCTAGGACCACCCCCCTTAAATTTTGGAAATTGCCAAATCTAAAAATTGGGTGTGGTAGTCTAGGACCATAGTATGTACCTCTATCAGTATTGGGTGTCTATGTCGTTCCCTTTCATGGGTAAAAAATTGCCAAAAAAGTCAAATTTCGGGGGTTTTTTGACCTAATTTATCCCCTTTGATGAGGTATTATTACCCTATATGGTTATATGGGCGTATACAGGGATTCATTACCTTTTATAAGACATGGGTATATTGGTGCACCCCTTTAAATTTTTGGGAGGTGTACCTTGGCCCACCCCTTTAATTTTGGAAATTGCCCAATTTAAACATTTTGGTACAATAGTATAGAACCCTAGTATGTATTACTATAAATTTGGGTGGTCCACTTCGTTCCCTTTTAGGGGTACAAAATTGCCAAAATATAAACGTAAGCATTACGTTGTACCACGTGTTTGGTTTTTGACCTAATTTATCCCCTTGGATGAGGTCCTATTACCTTATATAGTTATATGGGTGTATACAGGTGTTTATTTCCTATTGTAAGACATAGGTACATTTGTGCACCCCTTTAAAAAATTTGGCAGGGGTGCCTTGGCCCACCCCATCAATTTTTGGAAATTGCCCAATTTAAACATTTTGGTATAATAGTATAGAACCCTAGTATGTATTACTATAAATTTGGGTGGTCCACTTCGTTCCCTTTTAGGGGTACAAAATTGCCAAAAATTCAAATTTCGGGGTTTTTTGGCTCATTTTATTCCCTTGGATGAGGTCCTATTACCTTATATAGTTATATGGGTGTATACAGGTGTTTATTTCCTATTGTAAGACATAGGTACATTTGTGCACCACGGCAGGAGTGCCTTGGCCCACCCCTTAAATTTTGGAAATTGCCCAATTTAAACATTTGGTATAATAGTATAGAACCCTAATATAGATCACTATAAATTTCGGTGGTCTATCTCGTTCCCTTTTAGGGGTACAAAATTGCCAAAATATAAACGTAAGCAATACGTTGTACCACGTGTTTGGTTTTTGACCTAATTCATTTCCTTGGATGAGATCCTATTACCTTATATGGTTATATAGCCATGTATAGGAGTCCATTCCCTATTATGAAACATAAGTACATATGTGCACCCCGGGAATGTTACCTTGGCCCGCCCTTAAGTTTTAGAAATTGCCAAATTTAAACATTTGGTATCATAGTACTGGACCCTAATATATATTACTACAAAATTTGGGTGGTCCACCTCGTTCCCTTTTAGGGGACATTTTGTTCCGCTTTAGGAGTGAACATGGATACCTTGGAATCGTCCCGAGTTTGATTCTTGGAAATGTTGAATTTAACGTCCCCGCGAAAACGGTGAGAGATGATAGGACGAAACATGAACTTACTTGACTGAGGATTGAAGCAGGGACCTCATACAGTAGAGACAAGCGCTGAGCCATCGTATACGTGTGTTGATTACTATGCAATGGTCCCGAGTTTGATTCTAGGTGTTAGTGTTAGAAAAATTTAACGTCCCACTTGAAACGATGATGAGAAATGAGAAAACATCATAAACTTACTTGCTTGCGGATTGAAGCAGAGACCTCACACATCAGAAAAAAAAAACGCTGAGCCACCATGCCAACTTCAGTGCGAGCAGTTTTGCGTATGAAAAAGAACATGAACAGATTATGTTACATTACTACATATTTCTGCTCGTTGTTACGCATAGAAGCTTGTTATTGTGAAATTGCAGAATCTGCTTATACTACATCAGCATTTTTTTTCTCAGCTGACGGACTTTTAATGCTCAACTTTACATTTATGTCAAAGACAGTTTCGTAACATATCGATGAGTGTTACATTTTTTTTTTCAATCAAGTTTAAGGAAAATGAATCACATTTTAGATGTGGTAATTTGAATGTCGTAAGAAACTAACGAGTCAACGGTATGATGTCATGATCAAAATTGCGATACTAGATGTCGTAACGATTGATGTGTAAGGAGAGAAAAAAAAAACATGAATAATGTCACAACCAATCAGATTGCTTCTTACATCCCGTTTCGGCTCATGATACATGATGAAAGCTGTGTTTTCATTGGTTCTCCGTGATGTCATTGATTCATTTTCCTCGTTTCTGATTGGCTGATAGTGTTGTCACTTTATAGTTGAACCTGTTTCAGACCTAAATAAAATTCTTAATTTCATTTTTGAAGTCCTACTTCCACGAAGATCGTGAATGAACGTAGGTGTACCTCTTGTGACAGCGTGACTTTACTCCGTTCCTTGAATTTGAGGTAAGTATCGACCGCGTTTTCTTAACATCAATGGAGTGTTTTTGCATGAGGATAACATTGTTATCATTGTTTTTATTTAGCATGAATTATTTAGCAAATGGAAGAATAACCCTCACTTACTTGACCGGGGATCGAATTAGGAATCCCACACATTAGAAGTAAGCACGAGAAAATTGTTGATTTTGGTTTTAGCGTCCCTTCAGTAGTGGGGGGCTAGGAATACAGCTTAATGTTGAATCTGATCGCATACTGGGTGTTGAACCAGGGCCAGCGTTGCGTAACGCTAACCACTTAGCTCAGTTTCTGAAAGTAAACAAAGAAACTACGCACGATTTTGTTCCCTACAACGTGAGACGTGGACTTGCAGTTTAATGTGGGATCTGATCTCCCGCCGAGAAACGAATTCGAGTATTCCTTGTCTAACCGCTTGAAAAAAGCAAGCGCATGAGATGTTGTTTTCGTTTCATGTTCGTCATACGTTTAAAGTTCAGTGTCAGAGGAAAAAATGCTTACTACAATGATTCTTTCAGCACAGTTAGAAAAACAATTTCATTCATTCTTTTTATCACTACAGAAACTTAGGTCATTTACATGTTGATGTTGGTCCGGGTTTGATTTCCAGTATGACGACAATAAAAATTTTAACAGTAAAACTATTTGAGATATGATCATTCTTTTAGGATTGATCGTGTAGTCATTTGATAATGTAGTGATCTCTGAATTCAATTTTAATTCGTGCTTTTTTTTTCTCTTCTCGTTTTAGATATTTGTTTTCTTTGCCTATTCTTTTTTTTTGCTTACCTTACCTTTTTTCCCTATTTGAATATGGCTACTTCTGGCTTTACTGTCTTGCGAGAAATCAATAGACATTATCGGCGTTTTAATCTCGAAGGACGAATGCTGGAAATTCAAATTAATGCTCCGACCAGTGGCACCGATATTGTGGAGTGGGTTCAGGCCTCCTTTCAACAGATGTTGGATTATTTATTGGAAAACGTCGACGAATCATCGATGGTTGGATTATCGATTTTATCCCACGATGAGAAGAACAAGCCATTTTATTTATCTTTCCGGCATGCAAGTAATTTGACACTGGAGACTTTATGGGCATCCTTTGATCGCATTCTTCAAAGTAACGATAGTTTTCTCATGAACGAACCGTTCATTGTCCATTTTCATCATGTGGATGTGGCCCGTGGATTTGGATTGGTGCGTCGAGGTCTTTTATCAAACGACGAATTATTAAAGTGCAAGAAAGGCATTTTACGTGTAAAAAACACCGACAAGAAATGTTTAGCGTATGCAATTGTGATTGCTATTGGCCTAAAGAAATATAAAGATACAAATCAGAAACTGTACAATCAATATCGCAAACAGCTCAAGTGTGTTGTTATTCCAGCCGTACATGAACTTTTGTCTCGACCCTCAGTGAATTTAGACCATGGGGGATCCGTGGAAGAATTACGACAATTGCAACGCTACTTGATAAATTATAAACTTACCGTATACACCAGCTTTTCCGGAGAAGATATTCTGTATGAAGGGCCTGGTGGCGAAGACAAAATTCCAATCAATTTAATGTGCATCAATTCACATTATGACATCATCATGTCATTAACGTCTGTTTTTTCTACTAAGTACTATTGTGCTGCATGCCATAAAAAATATGATCATCGTATTGCACACGTCAAGAACTGTTCGGCCATGTGTGAGAAATGTTTGCAGAAACCGCCATGTAGTAAGACCAATACGGAGAAGCAGTGCCCAGAGTGCAATCGTGAATTTTATGGTGAAACATGCTATACAAATCATCTGACTCTACCATATCATAAAGGCCAACCAATATGCAAGATGGTGAAACAGTGTGCCAAATGTCTACGCATTTATTCGTTTGTCCATACAGGGGAAAGACAACATGATTGTACAGATTATTTTTGTAATGTGTGCCATAAACACGTTACGTCTACCCATCAATGCTACATGAAGCCTGATACGACTCAATTAAAACCTGGAGTTCCATCAGTGTTACATGCCAAGAAGGCTATGATTGTCTTCTATGATATCGAAGCCACACAGGATACTTTCTTCGATGAAGACACGTTCATTCATAAGCCCAATTTACTGGTGGCCCAACAAGTATGTTACAACTGTGTTCAAGATGAAGATATATATCATCCGTGTGAAGTTTGTGGACAGCGAGAACATATTTTTCAAGATGATCCGATCAATGCCTTTCTTGCGTATTTACGTCAACCACGACCCAACATCAAACTTATTGTATCTTTGGCACATAACTGTAAGGGATATGATGGTCATTTTATTCTTAAATCTTTAGTGGAAGAACATGAATTGAAACCTACTTTGATCTTGAACGGAGCAAAAATTTTAAGCATGAAAGTGAATCACTTATCGTTTATTGACTCTTTAAATTTCATGCCAATGGCTTTAAGTAAATTATCCAAGGCATTTCATTTACCAGCGACCAAAGGATATTTTCCACACTTTTTTAATACTGCTGCAAATCAAACGTATGTAGGAAAATTACCGGACATCCATTATTATGGTGCAGATGAAATGAAAGTGGATGAACGAGAGAACATCATGACATGGTACAGCGAACACCAGAACGATACGTTTATTTTCCAAGAAGAATTGGTAAACTATTGTGTCCAGGACGTCAACGTACTTCGAATGGCTTGTATATCTTTCATGACCACTTTTGAACAAGAAACTCACGTCAATCCTTTCCTGGAGGCTATCACTTTGGCGAGTGCGTGCAATTTAGTATTTCGACGAAATTTCTTAAAACCCAATACTATTAGCATTCTTCCTGCACGAGGATATCGTCACAGAAACAATCAGTCACGGATTGCTTTGCAGTGGCTTGCCTACATGGAAGAAAAAGAGGGTCATTCAATTCAACATGCTGCGAGAGGAAAAGAAGTTTATGTTGCTGGTTTTCATCTGGACGGCTACTACCAAGATCCCGACACTAAAGAGGAACACGTGTATGAATTTGAAGGGTGCAAATTCCATGGATGTCCTCTATGTGTCCCTACAGGCCGTGATCAGCCCATTTATGAAAACTCCGAAGAAACAATGAACTATCGCTACGAGAGAACACAGCGTAAAATGAAATTATTACGATCCATGGGATATAAAGTACATGAAATGTGGGAATGTGAATTTCGTCAAGTGTTAAAATCCAATCCAGCATTGGCCTCTTCTTTAAGCACACATCCTTATATGAATAAGACACCATTAAATCCAAGAGACAGCTTCTATGGTGGCCGTGTTAATGCCATTAAATTGTATCACGTCGCAAATGAAAATGAAGGCGAAGAAATAAAATTTTTGGATATCGTTTCCCTGTATCCTTATGTGAATAAATGTGGACGATATCCAATAGGGCATCCACGAATATATCTACAGGGAGATCCAGAAATGCCCGACATTCAAGATGTCAACGGATTGGTCAAGTTGAAGATTTTGCCTAGCAGAAATGTGTTTCATCCAGTGCTGCCATTTCGCTCAAATAAGAAGTTGTTGTTTCCACTTTGTGCTGCATGAGCCACAGCATTAAATCAAGATTCTGAATGTACACATTCGGACAGTGAACGAAGTCTAACAGGAACATGGGTGTCCTATGAAATTCAAAAAGCCATTGAACTTGGGTATCAAGTCATTGAAATTTACGAAATTTGGGATTACGACATCACCGTATATGATCCAGAAACCAAGACTGGCGGATTATTCAGCGAATACATTAACACATTTTTGAAATCTAAGCTGGAAGCTTCTGGTTGGCCTGCCAATTGCGTCACCGAAGAAGAAAAGCAGCAGTATATTCAAGTGGTACAACAACGGGAAGGCATAACTTTGGATGCAGCAAATATAATGACAAATTCAGCACGTCGTAGTCTTGCAAAGCTCTGTTTGAATGCCTTCTGGGGACGACTCGCTATAAGAGACAATTTCAGCCAAACGACCATCATTAACGACCCCAAAGAACTGTATCAAAAATTAACTGCTCCAGATATAAAAGTCAACCAAATTTTACCTGTTAACGATTCGATATTATACCTTTATTGGCAGTATGAAGATGATGTTCCAGTACAAAATCACAATGCTAATGTTGTCCTTGGAGCATTTACAACGTGTCAAGCTCGTCTGGAACTCTACAAATATTTAGAACTGCTGCAAGAAAGAGTATTATATTTTGATACAGATTCCGTGATATTCACGCAGCGACCATCACAGCCCACAATAGAACCAGAAGTATTTCTTGGTTCAATGTCAAATGAACTTGAATCAATTGGACCAAAAGCATACATTAAAAAATTCGTGTCTGGTGGCCCAAAACAGTACGCCTTGGAAATCTACAACCCCGACACGAAATCAACCAGTTATGTATGCAAAATTCGTGGGTTTACGCTCAATTATACAGCAAGTCAAAAGTTAAATTTTAACAGTCTGGAGCAAATGATCAATCGAGTGAATCAATCGAGTGAAAAAATCTCCATTAGCACGCCGCACAAAATTTACAGAACCCACGATCATCATCTTGTCACAAAACCTGAAGAAAAGAAGTACAGTTTCAACTATAAAAAACGCCGATTAATACCAGACACATACGAGACATTGCCCTATGGGTATAAAAAAGCCAGAACAGAATAACAGCTATATTTTCCCCTAATCCCACCAACATCACTTCCCAAAGACGGGGCAAAGAATCAACGCAACACGGGACATGCTTCAACGAGGCACGAGCGGAAACAAAACTCAGATGACATCACCTTGCAGAAACCAGTGGAGAAAAAAAAAAAGGAATTCAGGTACGTCACATTTGCGTTTCTTTTCTCACCTCACTATCTCTTGATCAGTTAGTTCGATGTTAATAATCTGTTTTTCTTCTTTCACAGGAAACAAAATAAATATTACCATGTATATTCATATGTTTTATTTTCTCTTTACAGAATTTGTACCCGTCACGGACACGTCTTCCTTTGAAGAAAAAAGAAATTCTGTATTCATTTTCACATGCTAAAAATAAATGTACAAAAACATGATTCTGTGTTTTTATTTCACATCCTAAAATCAAATTCTTTTTCCTGTACTGCGATTTCAATTTCTTTTTTCTGAATCGGTTTACCGGTAAAATAAATCAATGTTTTGCGGGAAAAAAAAATCAAACTAAATTTTTGTTTCAGAAAATTTTTTGTGTACGAAAAAAAAACTGATTCAGAAAATTTTTGTGTACGAAAAAAAAAATGTTTTCAGAAAAATTTTTTGTGTACGAAAACAAAATTCTGTTTCAGAAATTTTTTTGTGTGTACAAAACAAAAACTGTTTCAGAAAAATTTTTATGTACAAACAAAATTCTGTTTCAGAAAAAAAATTTATGTACAAACAAAATTCTGTTTCAGAAAAATTTTTGTGTGCAAAACAAAAATCAGTTTTCGTCACGAAACTGCTCCGACTAAATGAATCGATTCATTCTGATAGTGTTGGCAACACTGGAAAAATTTCGGTAAGTATCGCTCAGGCACTGAGTTACAGCGAACACAACTAGATTCGAACCAGCAACCTTACATGTCTGATTCATCTCTAAATACAGCCAACTAAACAATAAGATTATGTGTATACGTCAAAGCTTTGCACTGAGTCAACAAGGTTTTCTTCAAGGTCAAAGTTGCACACGAAGTAAAAAAAGATGACAACGCAGATCTTCTATCTTTCTATATGAAACATAAACCTAGTATAAACTGCTCGCACTGAAATGTGTAATGTAACATAATCTGCTCGTCTTCTTTTCATACGCGAAACTGTTCGCACTGAATGGAGTACGGCGGCTCAGCGCTTCAATCCACAACGAAGTAAGTTCATGTTTCCTCCTATCATTTTTCATCATCGTTTCAAGGGGACGTTAAACTCAACATTTCTTAAACTAACACAAAAAAAAAAATCGAACTCGGGACCATGACAAAGTAATCAACAAACTGATGTGTGAGATCTCTGCTTCAATCCGCAAGCAAGTAAGTTTTATGATGTTTTCTCATTTCTCATCATCGTTTCAAGTGGGACGTTAAATTTTTCTAACACTAGCACCAAGAATCAAACTCGGGACCATTGCATAGTAATCAACACACGTATACGATGGCTCAGCGCTTGTCTCTACTGTATGAGGTCCCTGCTTCAATCCTCAGTCAAGTAAGTTCATGTTTCGTCCTATCATTTCTCACCGTTTTCGCGGGGACGTTAAATTCAACATTTCCAAGAATCAAACTCGGGACGATTCCAAGGTATCCATGTTCACTCCTAAAGCGGAACAAAATGCCCCCTAAAAGGGAACGAGGTGGACCACCCAAATTTTGTAGTAATATATATTAGGGTCCAGTACTATGATACCAAATGTTTAAATTTGGCAATTTCTAAAACTTAAGGGCGGGCCAAGGTAACATTCCCGGGGTGCACATATGTACTTATGTTTCATAATAGGGAATGGACTCCTATACATGGCCATATAACCATATAAGGTAATAGGATCTCATCCAAGGAAATGAATTAGGTCAAAAACCAAACACGTGGTACAACGTATTGCTTACGTTTATATTTTGGCAATTTTGTACCCCTAAAAGGGAACGAGATAGACCACCGAAATTTATAGTGATCTATATTAGGGTTCTATACTATTATACCAAATGTTTAAATTGGGCAATTTCCAAAATTTAAGGGGTGGGCCAAGGCACTCCTGCCGTGGTGCACAAATGTACCTATGTCTTACAATAGGAAATAAACACCTGTATACACCCATATAACTATATAAGGTAATAGGACCTCATCCAAGGGAATAAAATGAGCCAAAAAACCCCGAAATTTGAATTTTTGGCAATTTTGTACCCCTAAAAGGGAACGAAGTGGACCACCCAAATTTATAGTAATACATACTAGGGTTCTATACTATTATACCAAAATGTTTAAATTGGGCAATTTCCAAAAATTGATGGGGTGGGCCAAGGCACCCCTGCCAAATTTTTTAAAGGGGTGCACAAATGTACCTATGTCTTACAATAGGAAATAAACACCTGTATACACCCATATAACTATATAAGGTAATAGGACCTCATCCAAGGGGATAAATTAGGTCAAAAACCAAACACGTGGTACAACGTAATGCTTACGTTTATATTTTGGCAATTTTGTACCCCTAAAAGGGAACGAAGTGGACCACCCAAATTTATAGTAATACATACTAGGGTTCTATACTATTGTACCAAAATGTTTAAATTGGGCAATTTCCAAAATTAAAGGGGTGGGCCAAGGTACACCTCCCAAAAATTTAAAGGGGTGCACCAATATACCCATGTCTTATAAAAGGTAATGAATCCCTGTATACGCCCATATAACCATATAGGGTAATAATACCTCATCAAAGGGGATAAATTAGGTCAAAAAAACCCCGAAATTTGACTTTTTTGGCAATTTTTTACCCATGAAAGGGAACGACATAGACACCCAATACTGATAGAGGTACATACTATGGTCCTAGGCTACCACACCCAATTTTTAGATTTGGCAATTTCCAAAATTTAAGGGGGGTGGTCCTAGGTACCCCTGCCAAAATTTAGGGGGTGGGCCAAGGTACCCTGCCAAGATCTAAAAGGGGGTGGTTCTATGTACCCCTAGGTCATTGACCCCAGGCCACGTAACCCGAAAAATGGGCGCCGGGCGCCTGGGGGCGCAAAATTTTAACGGCGATGGGCGCCCCTTAGGTCATTGACCCCGGGCCACGTATCCCAAAAAATGGGCGCTGGGCGCCCGGGGCGCAAAATTTTGGTGGCGGTGGGATAATAGTAATAGTAAAAGAACGATGAGAATTGGAGAGCGTGCACTCATCGTAACGGCCCGGTCAAAAATATAAAAACCTTAAATTAATAATCATGAGACAGAAAACTGGGTTCGACACTAACAATATAATAGAGCGCAACCAAATAATTAACTTTTTGTAAACTAGACACGACTGTCTATAAATAGTAAAAGAACGACGAGAATTGGAGAGGGTGCACTCATCGTAAAGGCCCGTTCAAAAATATAAAAAGCTTCAATAAATAATCATCAGGCAGAAAATTATGTCCTAAACTAACAATATAAAGTAGCGCAACCAAATAATTAACTTTAAGTAAACTACACACGACTATCTATAAATAGTAAAAGAACGACGAGAATTGGAGAGGGTGGACTCATGGTAACCGCCCGCTAAAAAATATAAAAAGCTTAAATTAATAATCATGAGGGCGAAAACTGGATCCTAAACTAACTATATAATAGAGCGCAACAAGATAATTAACTTTTTGTAAACTAGACACGACTATCTATAAATAGTAAAAAAACGACGAGAATTGGGGAGGGTGCACTCATCGTAACGGCCCGGTTAAAAGTATAAAAAGCATAAATTAATAATCATGAGGCAGAAAACTGGGTCTGAAACTAACAATATAATAGAGCGAAACCAAATAATAAACTTTTAGTAAACTAGACACAACTATCTATAAATAGTAAAACAACGACGAGAATTGGAGAAGGTGCACTCATGGAAACGGCCCGGTCAAAAATATAAAGATCTTAAATTAATAATCATGAGGCAGAAAATTGGGTCCGAATCTAACAATATAATCAAGCGCAACCAAATAAGTAACTTTTAGTTAACTAGACACGATTATCTATAAATGGTAAAAGAACGACGAGAATTGGAAAGGGTGCACTCATCGTAAAGGCCCGCTAAAAAATATAAAAACCTTAAATTAATAATCATGAGGCAGAAAACTGGGTCCGAAACTAACAATATAATAGAGCGCAACCAAATAATTAATTTTTTGTAAACTAGACACGACTATCTATAAATAGTAAAAGAACGACGAGAACTGGAGAGGGTGCACTCATAGTAAAGGCCCGTTCTAAAATATAAAAAGCTTAAATTAATAATCATGAGACAGAAAATTATGTCCTAAACTAACAATATAAGGTAGCGCAACCAAATAGTTAATTTTTTGTAAACTAGACACGACTCTCTATAAATAGTAAAACAACGACGAGAATTGCAAAGGGCGCACTCATCGTAACAGCCCGCTAAAAATCTAAAAATCTCAAATTAATAATCATGAGGCAGAAAACTGGGTCCGAATCTAACAATATAATCAAGCGCAACCAAATAATAAACTTTTAGTAAACTAGACACAACTATCTATAAATAGTAAAACAACGACGAGAATTGGAGAGGTTGCACTCATCGTAACGGCCCGTTTAAAAGTATAAAAAGATTAAATTAAAAATCATGAGGCAAAAAACTGGGTCCGAATCTAACAGTATAATCAAGCGCAACCAAATAACTAACTTTTTGTAAACTAGACACGACTATC
This sequence comes from Thermobia domestica, assembly GCF_964235325.1. NCBI lineage: Eukaryota > Metazoa > Arthropoda > Insecta > Zygentoma > Lepismatidae > Thermobia > Thermobia domestica. The sequence goes on from NC_137458.1 coordinate 172,793,230, forward strand.
TATAAATAGTAAAAACACGACGAGAATTGGAGAGAGTGCACTCATCGTAACGGCCCGCTAAAAAATCTAAAGATCTTAAATTAATAATCATGAGGCAGAAAACTAGGTCCGAATCTAACAATATAATCAAGAGCAACCAAATAATTAACTTTTAGTAAACTAGACACGATTATTTATAAATGGTAAAACAACGACGAGAATTGGAGAGGGTGCAGTCATTGTAAAGGCCCGTTCAAAATATAAAAAGATTAAATTAATAATCACGAGGCAGAAAACTATGTCCTAAACTAACAATATAAGCTAGCGCAACCAAATAGTTAATTTTTTGTAAACTAGACACGACAATCTATAAATATTAAAAGAACGACGAGAATTGGAGAGGGTGCACTCATCGTAACGGCCCGCTAAAATTCTAAAAATCTTAAATTAATAATCATGAAGCAGAAAACTGGGTCAGAATCTAACAATATAATCAAGCGCAACCAAATAATTAACTTTTACTAAACTAGACACGACTATCTATAAATAGTAAAAGAACGACCAGAATTGGAAACGGTGCTCTCATCGTAACGGCCCGCTAAAAAATATAAAAAGCTTAAATTAATAATCATGAGGCAGAAAACTGGATCCGAAACTAACAATATAATAGAGCGCAACCAAAAAATTAACTTTTTTTAAACTAGAGACGACTATCTATAAATAGTAAACGAACGACGAGAATTGAAAAGGGTGCACTAATGGAAACGGCCTGGTCAAAAATATAAAAAGCTTAAATTAATAATCATGAGGAAGAAAACTGGGTCCGAAACTAACAATATAATTGAGTGCAACCAAATAATTAACTTTTTGTAAACTAGACACGACTATCTATAAATAGTAAAAGAACGACGAGAATTGGAGAGGGTGCACTCATCGTAAAGGCCCGTTCAAAAATATAAAAAGCTTGAATAATAATCATCAGACAGAAAACTATGTCCTAAACTAACAATATATGGTAGCGCAACCAAATAATTAACTTTTTGAAAACTAGACACGACTATCTATAAATAGTAAAAGAACGACGAGAATTGGAGAGGGTGCACTCATCGTAAAGGCCCGCTAAAAAATATAAAAAGCTTGAATTAATAATCATCAGGCAGAAAACTGAATCCGAAACTAACAATATAATAGAGCGCAACCAAGTAATTAATTTTTAGTAAACTAGACACAACTATCTATAAATAGTAAACGAACGAGGAGAATTGGAGAGGGTGCACTCATCGTAACGGAATGGTCAAAAATCTAAAGATCTTAAATTAATAATCATGAGGCAGAAAAATGGGTCCGAATCTAACAATATAATAGAGCGCAACCAAATAATTAACTTTTAGTAAACTAAACATGATTATCTATAAATGGAAAAGAACGACGGGAATTTGAGAGGTTGCACTCATCGTAAAGGCCTGTTCAAAAATATAAAAAGTTTAAATTAATAATCATCAGACAGAAAACTGGTTCCGAAACTAACAATATAATAGAGCGCAACCAAATAATTAACTTTTTGTAAACTAGACACGACTATCTATAAATAGTAAAATAACGACGAGAATTGGAGAGGGTGCACTCATCGTAACGGCCCGGTCAAAAATATAAAAAGCTTAAATTAATAATCATGAGGCAGAAAACTGGGTCCGAAACTGACAATATAATAGAGCGCAACCAAATAATTAACTTTTTGTAAACTAGACACGACTATCCATAAATAGTAAAAGAACGACGAAAATTGGAGAGGGTGCGCTCATCGAAACGGCCCGGTCAAAAATATAAAAAGCTTAAATTAATAATCGTGAGGCAGAAAACTATGTCCTAAACTAACAATGTAATAGAGCGCAACAAAATAATTAACTTTTTGTAAACTAGACACGACTATCTATAAATAGTAAAATAACGACGAGAATTGGAGAGGGTGCACTCATCGTAACGGCCCGGTTAAAAATATAAAAACCTTAAATTAATAATCATGAGGCAGAAAACTGGGTCCGAAACTAACAATATAATAGAGCGCAACCAAATAATTACCTTTTTGTAAACTAGACACGACTATCTATAAATAGTAAAAGAACGACGAGAATTGGAGAGGGTGCACTCATCGAAACGGCCTTGTCAAAAATATAAAAAGCTTAAATTAATAATCATGAGGAAGAAAACTGGGTCCGAAACTAACAATATAATAGAGCGCAACCAAATAATTAACTTTATGTAAACTAGACACGACTATCTATAAATAGTAAAAGAACGACGAGAATTGGAGAGGGTGCAATCATCGTAAAGGCCCGTTCAAAAATATAAAAAGCTTGAATTAATAATCACCAGGCAGAAAACTGGTTCCGAAACTAACAATATAATAGAGCGTAACCAAATAATTAACTTTTTGTAAACTAGACACGACTATCTATAAATAGTAAAAGAACGACGAGAATTGGAGAGGGTGGACTCATCGTAACGGCCCGCTCAAAAATATAAAAATCTTAAATTAATAATCATGAGGCAGAAAACTGGGTCCGAAACTAACAATAAAATAGAGCGCAACCAAATAATTAACTTTTTGTAAACTAGACACGACTATCTATAAATAGTAAAAGAAGGACGAGAAATGGAGGGGGTGCACAAATCGTAACGGCCCGGTCAAAAATATAAAAAGCTTAAATTAATAATCATGAGGCAGAAAACTGGGTCCTAAACTAACAATATAAGGTAGCGCAACCAAATAATTAACTTTTAGTAAACTAGAGACAACTATCTATAAATAGTAAACGAACGACGAGAATTGGAGAGGGTGCACTCATCGTAACGGCCCGGTCAAAAATATAAAAACCTTAAGTTTATAATCATGGGGCAGAAAACTGGGTCCGAAACTAACAATATAATAGAGCGCAACCAAATAATTAACTTTTTGTAAACTAGACACGACTATCTATAAATAGTAAAAGAAGGACGAGAAATGGAGGGGGTGCACAAATCGTAACGGCCCGGTCAAAAATATAAAAAGCTTAAATTAATAATCATGAGGCAGAAAACTGGGTCCTAAACTAACAATATAAGGTAGCGCAACCAAATAATTAACTTTTAGTAAACTAGAGACAACTATCTATAAATAGTAAACGAACGACGAGAATTGGAGAGGGTGCACTCATCGTAACGACCCGGTCAAAAATATAAAATCCTTAAGTTTATAATCATGGGGCAGAAAACTGGGTCCGAAACTAACAATATAATAGAGCGCAACCAAATAATTAACTTTTTGTAAACTAGACACGACTATCTATAAATAGTAAAAGAACGACGAGAATTGGAGAGGGTGCACTCATCGTAACGGCCCGCTAAAAAATATAAAAAGCTTAAATTAATAATCATGAGCAGAAAACTGGATCCGAAACTAACTATATAATAGAGCGCAACAAAATAATTAACTTTTTGTAAACTAGACACGACTATCTATAAATAGTAAAAGAACGACGAGAATTGGGGAGGGTGCACTCATCGTAACGGCCCGGTTAAAAGTATAAAAAGCATAAATTAATAATCATGAGGCACAAAACTGGGTCCGAAGATAACAATATAATAGAGCGCAACCAAATAATTAACTTTTAGTAAACTAGAGACGATTATCTATAAATGGTAAAAGAACGACGAGAATTGGAGAGGGTGCACTCATCGTAAAGGCCCGTTCAAAAATATAAAAAGCTTAAATTAATATAGTAGATTGGGGTGAATAGGACCACTTTCAAGAAAATTACCTTGTACTGCTACTATTGGTGCTTCATTAAAGAACTTTTTACAGATTTATAATATACCATATCACTACAATAAAGTTCACAAAAAAAACATTTTCTTCAAAAATTTTATAATACTATAAAAATGTATATATATACTCGCCTCGAATGGCAATATTCATCCTAACATATCTGGGTGAATAGGTCCGTTCGTAAGGTGAAGAGGGCCACATGTATTAAGTGGTTTGAAACCACAAACAATTGTAAAGCCGTACTAAAACATAGAATAGAATTCGTATACATAATATTTTAGAACAATAGAAGGTGTAAACGGTAGATTTACGTGCTTATAAAGTTATATATTTATATTTGACATTTCTTACTCTGCAGACCTTGAGTTGTTAGCGTTAATGTCTGCTTCCTTATTAGATATTTCAATTATGCAACAGGACAAAAAAATTATACTGCTTTTTTTACGTCATCTGTGTTTAACGCTCATAATTTCCCATCTGAAATAAGAAAGAGAGACAAAAAATATCGAATTCTTATATCACCACTATGTATAAGACGATAGATAGGATGAATGGCTGGGGTGTGGTTGATGCATGCATTCGTACAAAATTAAAGTGGGAAAAAATCTTCGAGTTTTACTTCCCAAGGTTATGCAGGGTAGGCTAAAGGAGACGGGGATGATGCGAATGAATTAAATGTTGGAATGAAAAAAGTAGGAGTAAACAGAAAAACTCCGATAAAACCCATCTACACGGTGTTTGTCCACCACTTGGCGCGAGCTGGGATTCAACCAGGGACCCCACACACTGAAGGTGAACGTTCTGCCACTGAGCCATCGCAGCTCCCTAATCAAAAAGTATGGCCCTCTTCACCGTAACTAGATATGGTCCTATTCACCCTAATTGGTAATATATAGAAAAATGGGTTGGCAACCCTGTTTAGGATCTTCCACGATTATCATGCTAGTCATAACATCTTGAGTGAACCTTGTTGAAGATAAGAAAATCAAACTTCTGCACTTCCAACAAAACTACATAGCGTAACAAGAAATAATACAGGACAGAAGTATTAAAAATACGCTATTTTTCTTAACACTTGCATTCAATTGATGACGAAATTTGCTCTGTAATACAATCAGCGTCCAGCATTCACTCAAACTAACTGCACAACGAACTTGTAGAGACTCACAGTGAAAACACGGCAAGGCATTCGCTTCGCTGCTTCTGTTCTATAAACAAGTAAGGTGAATAACGTAACGAGTGGCCCTATTCATCCGGTGGCCCTATTCCACCGAAGCTACCCTAATCATGAGGCAGAAAATTATGTCCTAAACTAACAATATAAGTTAGCGCAACCAAATAGTTAATTTTTTGTAAACTAGAGACGACTATCTATAAATAGTAAAAGAACGACGAGAATTGGAGAGGGTGCACTCATCGTAACGGCCCGCTAAAAAATCTAAAGATCTTAAATTAATAATCATGAGGCAGAAAACTGGGTCCGAATCTAACAATATAATCAAGAGCAACCAAATAATTAATTTTTGGTAAACTAGACACAACTATCTATAAAAAGTAAAACAACGACGAGAATTGGAGAGGCTGCACTTATCGTAACGGCCCGGTTAAAAGTATAAAAAGTTTAAATTAATATCATGAGGCAGGAAACTGGGTCAGAATCTAACAATATAATCTAGCGCAACCAAATAATTAACTTTTAGTAAACTAGACACAAGTATCTATAAATAGTAAAACAACGACGAGAATTGCAGAGGGTGCACTCATCGTAACAGCCCGCTAAAAATCTAAAAATCTTAAATTAATAATCATGAGACAGAAAACTGGGTCCGAATCAAACAATATAATCAAGCGCAACCAAATAATTAACCTTTAGTAAACTAGAAACGATTATCTATAAATGGTAAAAGAACGACGAGAATTGGAGAGGGTGCACTCATCGTAAAGGCCCGTTCAAAAATATAAAAAGCTTAAATTAATAATCATGAGGCAGAAAACTATGTCCTAAACTAACAATATAAGGTAGCGCAACCAAATAGTTAACTTTTAGTAAACTAGACACAACTATCTATAAATAGTAAAACAACGACGAGAATTGGAGAGGGTGAACTCATCGTAACGGCCCGTTTAAAAGTATAAAAAGATTAAATTAAAAATCATGAGGCAAAAAACTGGGTCCGAATCTAACAATGTAATCAAGCGCAACCAAATAATAACCTTTTTGTAAACTAGACACGAATATCTATAAATAGTCAAAACACGACGAGAATTGGAGAGAGTGCACTCATCGTAACGGTCCGCTAAAAAATCTAAAGATCTTAAACTAATAATCATGAGGCAGAAAACTGGGTCCGAATCTAACAATATAATCAAGCGCAACCAAATAATTAACTTTTAGTAAACTAGACACGACTATCTATAAATAGTAAAAGAACGACGAGAATTGGAGAGGGTGCACTCATCGAAACGGCCCGCTAAAAAATATAAAAAGCTTAAATTAATAATCATGAGGCAGAAAACTGGGTGCGAATCAAACGATATAATCAAGCGCAACCAAATAGTTAATTTTTTGTAAACTAGACACAACTATCTATAAATAGTAAAACAACGACGAGAATTGGAGAGGGTACACTCATATTAACGGCCCGGTTAAAAGTATAAAAAGATTAAATTAATAATCATGAGGCAGAAAACTGGGTCCGAAACTAACAATATAATAGAGCGCAATCAAATAATTAACTTTTAGTAAACTAGACACAACTATCTATAAATAGTAAAAGAACGACGAGAATTGGGGAGGGTGCACTCTTCGTAACGGCCCGGTCAAAAATATAAAAAGCTTAAATTAATAATCATGAGGCAGATAACTGGGTCCGTAACTAACAATATAATAGAGCGCAATCAAATAATTAACTTTTAGTAAACTAGACACAACTATCTGTAAATGGTAAAAGAACGACGAGAATTGGAGAGGGTGCACTCATCGTAAAGGCCCGTTCAAAAATATAAAAAGTTTAAATTAATAATCATGCAGCAGAAAACTATGGCATAAACTAACAATATAAGGTACCGCAACCAAATAGTTAATTTTTTGCAAACTAGGCACGACTATCTATAAATAGTAAACGAACGACGAGAATTGGAGAGGGTGCACTCATCGTAACGGCCCGCTAAAAGATATAAAAAGCTTAAATTAATAATCATGAGGCAGAAAACTGAGACCGAATCTGACAATATAGTCAAGCGCAACCAAATAATTAACTTTTAGTAAACTAGACACAACTATCTATAAATAGTAAAACAACGACTAGAATTGGAGAGGGTGCACTTATCGTAACGGCCCGGTTAAAAGTATAAAAAGATTAAATTAATAATCATGAGGCAGAAAACTGGGTCCGAAACTAACAATATAATAGATCGCAACCAAATAATTACTTTTTTTTTTGTTAACTAGACACGACTATCTATAAATAGTAAAAAAACGACGAGAATTGCGGAAGGTGCACTCATCGTAACGGCCCGGTTAAAAGTATAAAAAGCTTAAATCAATATTCATGAAGCAGAAAACTGGGTCCGAAACTAACAATATAATAGAGCGCAACCAAATAATTAACTTTTAGTAAACTAGACAGAACTATCTATAAATAGTAAAACAACGACGAGAAGTGGAGAGGGTGCACTCATCGTAACGGCCCGCTAAAAAATCTAAAGATCTTAAATTAATAATCATAAGGCAGAAAACTGGGTCCGAATCTAACAATATAAGGAAGCGCAACCAAATAATTAACTTTTAGTAAAATAAACACGATTATCTATAAATGGTAAAAGAACGACGAGAATTGGAGATTGTGCACTCATCGTAAAGGCCCGTTCAAAAATATAAAAAGCTTAAATTAATAATCATGAGGCAGAAAAATATGTCCTAAACTAACAATATAAGGTAGCGCAACCAAATAGTTAATTTTTTGTAAACTAGACACGACTATCTATAAATATTAAAAGAACGACGATAATTTGAGAAGGTGCACTTATCATAACGGCCCGCTAAAAAATCTAAAGATCTTAAATTAATAATCATGAGGCAGAAAACTGGGTCCGAATCTAACAACATAATAAAGCGCAACCAAATAATTAACTTTTAGTTAACTAGACACGATTATCTATAAATGGTAAAAGAACGACGAGAATTGGAGAGGGTGCACTCAACGTAAAGGCCCGCTAAAAATATAAAAACCTTAAATTAATAATCATGAGGCAGAAAACTGGGTCCGAAACTTACAATATAATAGAGCGCAACCAAATAATTAACTTTTTGTAAACTAGACTCGACTATTTATAAATGGTAAAAGAACGACGAGGATTGGAGAGGGTGTACTCATAGTAACGGCCCGGTCAAAAATATAAAAACCTTAAATTAATAATCATGAGGCAGAAAACTGGGTCCGAAACTAACAATGTAATAGAGCGCAACAAAATAATTAACTTTTTGTAAACTAGACACGACTATCTATAAATAGTAAAAGAACGACGAGAATTGGAGAGGGTGCACTCATCGTAACGGCCAGGTCAAAAATATAAAAACCTTAAAATAATAATCATGAGGCAGAAAACTGGGTCCGAAACTAACAATATAATAGAGCGCAACCAAATAATTAACTTTTTGCAAACTAGACACAACTATCTATAAATAGTAAAAGAACGACGAGAACTGGAGAGGGTGCACTCATAGTAAAGGCCCGTTCAAAAATATAAAAAGCTTGAATTAATAATCATCAGGCAGAAAACTATGTCTTAAATTAACAATATAAGGTAGCGCAACCAAATAATTAACTTTTTGTAAACTAGACACGACTATCTATAAATAGTAAAAGAACGACGAGAATTGGAGAGGGTGACTCATCGTTACGGCGCGGTCAAAAATATAAAAACCTTAAATTAATAATCAGGAGGCAGAAAACTGGGTCCGAAACTAACAATATAATAGAGCGCAACCAAATAATTAACTTTTTGTAAACTAGACACGACTATCTATAAATAGTAAAAGAAGGACGAGAATTGGAGAGGGTGCACTCATAGAAAAGGCCCGTTCAGAAATATAAAAAGCTTGAATTAATAATCATCAGGCAGAAAACTATGTCCTAAATTAACAATATAAGGTAGCGCAACCAAATAATTAACTTTTTGTAAACTAGTGTGCCGGTGCTGTGTCATCAGTTATAGCTCAGAATATGAAATAAATAAATGCAACCAAATGGGGATGGAACTGATGAACAACACGGTACTTAACTGTAAAATTGTGGTTGAATAAATAAAATTCAAATGTTTCTAATTTAGAAATGACTAGTTGGGGAAAAGGGTGAGAGAAAGAGAAAGGTTGTAATTAAAGAATAGGAATGAGCACTAGCCTGATGTATCCAATGAAGCTGGCGTCATCCTGGTCATCTGGAATGAATATCTGGAGAAGTCTGGATTAGCTGGTGACAGTCAACATCTGGATCTTAATTCTGTTGAACTGCAAGGGGCGACGATAATGCGTCTTTGCGATGTTTCCTCCTACACCTTCATTCTACTACTCTGGTGACAAACTCAAAGGTGTCTGCGGCGATGAACCGTCAGAATGGTACTCTTTGACTTGTGGAGTCGGTGGTCCTCCAATGGTGGGATCCGCTTCTCTCCGATGATCCTGCACCTCTCTAGATCGCGTGTCGAATACCCCTTGTTGTTCTGTTCCTCGTCGTTTCGAAATAGACAAACCATCTTTACTAACAGTGTGACCTAAAACATCTAATGAAAAATATCCCAATTTTGTTTTTTGTGGGGAAAGCTTTAAACCAATTTCTTTTATTCTTTGAAGCAACATACGAGTTAACTGCAGAATTTCATCAAAACTATCACTAGACCAAAAATAATCGTCAACATAAGCAAATATTTTATCTTGTGGAAGACCTTCTAAGGTGAGTTTCACTAATCTGTTCATACCACTAGTAGATGTCTTTACACCTTGAGGCAAAAAATTAAAATGATATGATCCCACGCCTGGAATCGAAAAAGCTGTAATAGGTTTAGACTCTTCAGTGAGGGGAATATTAAAGAATGCTCCAAAAACGTCGCTAGAACATAGATATTTGCGTCCTGCCAAATTAGTCAAAATATCCTGAATAGGAGGAACCGGAAAACTGTCAGGAACCATTTTTTTGTTCAAAAATCTCCCATCCTGTATAAATCTATACTGTCCATTCTTCTTTTTAACAAGCATTACCGGAGAATTGTACGGACTAATACTAGGCTCAATGATCTTACTTTTCAATAAAATGTCTACTTGTTTTTTGATCTCATCCCGTAGATGAAATGGTATCGAAAATTGGGGTCGATTTACTGGGATATTGTCTACTAATTCAATTTTATGCTTATATCCTTTAGCACAACCATAATCAAATTCATTCCAAGAAAAACTAGAATAAAATTCCTCTACTAAATCATATAATTGCTGTTGTTGATGTGGCAACAATTCAGGGTTAACTTTTACACGATATTTATCATAACCTTCAGGAAAAGATTTCGTATCTACTGCATTAACCTGATGAACCTTATTGTTAGTGGTATTTTGTTTCTTGAAGTTGGTATCACTGATAACATTTTCGGCAGAACCCAAAACAACATCTTTTTTCAAGTAAAGTTTACTTTTGGTAGGATTAATCACACAGATTACCGGATGAATTTCGTCAACAACTGATTTACGCACAAAAATTTCTGCCTGCGTATCTATTAACTCATTGGGAACTAGTAAATTGCGAGTTCCTGCAAGATCATTTACTTTTTTCAATGTAACTTGAACACTTGAATTAGGAGGCAAAACAACAGAGCGAGCCACTAAAAATTGAGGTTTATATAATTTCGCTATATGGTTAGAAATTTCTTCAAAAGATACGTATGGCGGCAATTCAACTTTTGGAGGAATACCAAATTTAACAAAACTAAAAGAATTCTTATTGTGATCAACCATTGCAAGATGATTTTTCAAAAAATCTTGGCCAATTATGCTATTATACGGAAAATTATTATACACTCGAAAAGGATGCGTAAAATACTGTCCTCCTAATTTAAATTTAACTAAAGCGATTTGATCACTTCCTTGAGAATTTCCTGTGATACCTCGAATAAAAGTCGTTCCTTTGAGTATTTTATGCTTATTGCTTAAACTATTACCAGAAATTAAGCTAACAGTGCTGCCTGAATCCAATAGAAATAAATGCGGCTTATTATCTATATATGCTTTAACATGAGGCAAATCAGCTTCATATTGAATAGGCACATAATATCGCTTACTATTTCTAACATTATTACACATATTATTGCCTACTTTATTCCTATTATTCGATTTAACATTCTCATTTACATTGCCTGCATTGACAGAAGCAAACCGTTGCGAGTGAGAGAAAGATGCGTTGGATGTATTTCTTCGCTCCAAACGCGAATGCTCATAAGATTGTATACACACAGATTTTCCTTTGTGTGCGTGAGAAACTTTTGCGAGCGCTGTTCTTTGCACAAGATCTTGTAACTGGACTTTGATACCGTCCAACTGAGCTATCAATGTATTTTTTTCTTCAGGCTGACTTACAATTTCATTTTCGTTCTGAATATTAACATCTAAAGTATTTTCTTTTTGCTGTATAGCATTCTTACTAACAGGATGTATATTGTATTCGTTTGTTATTTCCAAGGACTTCGATTGCTGATTACGCATGCTGACAAGAAAATTAACTCTTTCCTCTAGACCTAAGGACTTTGCTAACTCAATAACAGTCTTATATGATTTTCTTACGACTACAGAATAAAATGAAGGCAATAACCCATCGATTATCAAGTTAATTTGTTCGGTCACTGGCATCTTCGGATCGTACTCGAGTATTAATTTCCATTTATGAAAAATGTAATCTAAGACAGATTCAGAATCTAACTGTTCTCTATTTCTCATTTCTTGCTCTAAAACTTGCGAAACTATATTATCTTCATAAGCCTCTATTAATTTCTTCTTAATCTGTACATACATGAGATTATCATATTCTGCGGTTGATTGTAAAGCTAGCAGATAAGCACGAGCCCCATTTTCTAAACAATACGGCAACAAATGACGTTTCTGTACATCACGTAGGTTATGAAGGACAGAAAAATCCTCAAAATGACTAAAAAATGATTGAACTGACTCGTTCAATTTGCCGGAAAATTTGGGGGGTTCTACTAAACGATCTATAGGAGAAGACATAACAATAGTATTCTCCATTATATCTATTTTCAAATCACACTTGAGAGAAATATCTTATACTACTATGTATATATATCCAACACCACAAAGAAAAACAAAATATAATAACTTGGCAAAATTTTCTCTTCTCACCCACTTATTATTCGATTAAAATACAACAAAACAAAAAATTACTCTAACAGAGCAAATGAATAAAGTAGCGAGGGTGGGCGGGTGGGTTAAAAGTAACTCTACTTAATTTCTGACGACAAACTAAAATTACACAGTACAAATTACTCAAAATTTGGGATCTTACAACATTTACCGAATATTTAGAATCGTAATTTATCGAAATTTTAGGATCGTAACAAAGGCGTAAGCCTCACAACATCTCCACCATGTGCCGGTGCTGTGTCATCAGTTATAGCTCAGAATACGCAATAAATAAATGCAACCAAATGGGGATGGAACTGATGAACAACACGGTACTTAACTGTAAAATTGTGGTTGAATAAATAAAATTCAAATGTTTCTAATTTAGAAATGACTAGTTGGGGAAAAGGGTGAGAGAAAGAGAAAGGTTGTAATTAAAGAATAGGAATGAGCACTAGCCTGATGTATCCAATGGGGCTGGCGTCATCCTGGTCATCTGGAATGAATATCTGGAGAAGTCTGGATTAGCTGGTGACAGTCAACATCTGGATCTTAATTCTGTAGAACTGCAAGGGGCGTCGATAATGCGTCTTTGCGATGTTTCCTCCTACACCTTCATTCCACTACTCTGGTGACAAACTTAAAGGTGTCTGCGGCGATGAACCGTCAGAATGGTACTCTTTGACTTGTGGAGTCGGTGGTCCTCCAATGGTGGGATCCGCTTCTCTCCGATGATCCTGCACCTCTCTAGATCGCGTGTCGAATACCCCTTGTTGTTCTGTTCCTCGTCGTTTTGATCAATTCAAGAATGATGACCTAATCGGGAAGTATCAGGCTGTGCTCGAAGGTATGCGGAAGGGAAAGAAGGAAGCTAGTCGAAGTTTATTTAACAAATGTGCATTTACAAAAGCCGTCTGAGAATGTACAGTTGTAGTCAAAGTTTTCAAAAGTTCATGTTTCTTTATATCCAATACATAGTTACTTCACACCCCCTCCTCGAAACTCAAATACACGAAAATTTCAATTTTCCGTAGTACAAAAATAAAAAAATAAAATAAAATTTTTGAAGAAATTCCAGAAAAAAAATGTTTGTTGGAAATAAAAGAGTTCTTTGTACGACATACTGTTTGTTTTGAATTAATTCTCGGACGCAAACTGCTGAGTGTATATTTCTGAGATTGTCCATGTAGTTCAGTAGGTTGACCTTGTGATAAGTAACGACAGCGTCTCTGGGAAGATGGAAAATAAGAAAAAGAAAAAGAAACATTAGTGCTTGCATAATATCATTGTGAGTGACATGTGTTGTAAAACGTTAGGTAGGAGTTCCGTTAAGTGCTCAGGGAAGGGAAATGAAAGGTAGGAATAATACTAAATTTAATTATCACTAACACAGATTATCAAAACTTAGATACGTATAATAAAAAAAAATCATAATCAAATAAATAAATATTTCATAATCCAATGTAGACCTCTATATATATGTATGTGTATGTTCCTCTAATGCAGAAAATAACATCAATATCATACGTGACTAATACGCGAAAAGAAAAAAAAACGGTGTAATACTATCTAGCTAACCAAAGATAGTAAAGTTAGACTGCACAAGAAGGGTACTGATTTCAGTTTGAGAAAAATGAGCTTTAAGTTATTTAGGCTTAAAGCGTCCGTAGACTGGAAAAGAATTCCAAGATATGGTTATAGCCCCATATACTGGCTGTAATCAAACTATATGAAATCAGCACGACAGAACTATTCACCACATATAACCTACAACCCTAACTAACATATAAGTTCTTCTTATCTTCATCTTCTTTCTTCTTGAATCTTGTCCTCTTCGGGCATCGAATGCTGGACATCAATCATGGCATCGAATCCTAGACATCTAAAGGGATGGAGCTTGGTTCTTGCAATCTTGACTTCAATCTTCTTACATCTTCTTAATATATCCATCGAAATATCTATCCATACGCGTGTCGTTGATTTTCTTCATTCTTCACATACTCACATTTCAAAAAAAAAAAAAGTAAGAAACTTCTGTAGTGATACGCTGTCAAATCAAATGAAATGGTACAATTCTTGAAGATACCAACGTGTTCCAAAATTCGAAGTATTCCAAGTTTCAAAGTGTTCTACCGGTAGATTTGGATGCACAAATCAAAACCAAGATAAACTAACTTCTAAGCGTGGCCAGTGCTAAAAGAAAGTTCATCATCCATCTGCAAGGTGTTCCTATGCACAATCCAATCTTCAAGAAAAGTAATCCACATACAAGTTACGTGCGGACAGACGGACTAACAGATTCTTCATCAATGGGAAAATATATGGGGAGTAATCGCTGATAAATGTCCCAATTCTCTCTATCATAAACACAAAATACGACACGGTTTACGTCATCAAGATGTTCTTCTAAAAATATTCTTGTTGTAGCCAAGGCAATTTTGGCAGCTTCTAACTTCGGAAACTTAAATGCTCCAGTCGAAATGTTAGGTAATACAATTGTAGAAAGATCATTCTCCAACATCACTTTAAAACAATTTTTATATGTCTCTCGTAAAATCTTCTTGTCTGAATTCCGTGGTCCACATGTCATAATTACATAATTAGCAGGTAGACGATAACCATTGGCAATCTTCGCTTCTCCTGGCTTCAATGATGATATGGTCAAACATTCTTCTAAAAATTCAGATCCAGCTGCGTCTTGAATGGCTTTATCTGCACCACCTAAAGGAGTTAAGGTTTCATTCGTCGGATTTACTAAAGCATCTGCTTTTATGTCCACTATGTTACCTTTATAAATACTAATCTTCTGATTGATGGCAGTATTACAAGCAAATTTCGGTTTTTCTTCTGTAGAATTCTTCCCTATAGTTGCCCACGTTGGTAGATTTTCGGCAATCACAATATCCTTAATATGAAGAGAAGGGATGAAAATTTCTTCTTCCAAACATTGTTTCCTGGGGTTGAAGATCTCTTCAGTTGGTAGTTCTTGATGGTCTTCGCATCTCGTCTTCTTCTTTTTCATCGTATGGTCTTCCGTGCAGACGTTGATAGGCATCTCTTCGTCAGAGTCTTCAAGGTGGTCTTCCTCTTCCGGGTTTTCCTTCTCATAAAACTTCTTCAATCTCTGAACTACTATGCTGTCTATCTTGTAAGATCCTCGGGCGGTCTTATACTTAACAAAATATGAATTTGGATTTTCCACACGTTCAATTATGCCTGGACCAATAAACTTTCCGCTGAATGCTTTGGCGTGACCTTTTTTTCTTATGGTGTCTAAAATCCAAACTTTTTCTCCTTCTTTAAAAGCAGGTTTCGTATGTCTCTTGTCAAAAAATTTTGTCGCCGTTTTATGACGTTTGTAAAGATTTTCTTGCGCTTTATCTCTAATCTCTTGTAATTGCTGTAAACGAATGGCATTATCTTCGTATTGACACGGAGTATTTAAAATTGCCTGATGAAGTAACCTAGGTTTGAAGCCAAAAAGACATTCAAATGGTGAAATTTGAGACGATAAGTTCTTGGTGACGTTAAGCGAAAAAACTATGGGTTGTAATAAGTCAATCCATTCTCCTAAATCTTTGTCACATAAGGCTGATTTTAATCGTTGTTCTATGTTTCTAATAGTAACTTCACAAACACCATTACTATAATGCCCATGTACATTTACAAAACGCATGTTAGCACCAATCATAGCACATAATTCTTTAAAAAGTCCACTAGTGAAGGCACTGCCTTTGTCTAAGACAATTTCATAGAAAATTCCAAACTTTAAAATTACTTTGTGATAAAGAAATGAAGCCAAAGTACTTGCTGTAACATCAGGAAGGGAATCTGCAATTATGTATCTAGTACAACTGTCTACTACAACTATCATATATTTGTGATTTAACATATTATTGGGGGAATAATTCCCAGCTACATCTATGTGGATGCGATAGAAGGGGGGAACGGAGGGATAAGTAAGCAAAGTGCCATACGGAGAACCAATTTTCGATTTCGATACTTGACAAATCGTACATTCTTTACACTTCTGATATATATATTTCTTCATGTTGGGAAAATACACTGTTTTTACTAACATATCATAGGTTTTAGAATAGCCAGAATGAGATGATCCCAATGCAGACGTATGACAAGCATTAAAAACTTTATAACGCAAAGAAGTAGGAACTGCAACTAAAAATTTTATACCTTGAGAAGTTTTTTGTTTTCTATACAAAATTCCATCTTTAATAGTAAAATATAATGCTTGGCGTTCTATTTTAGGATTTCTATTTTCTTTCTGTTCCAACCAAGAAAAAATATCTTTAAAAAACGGATCTTTACGCTGTTCTGTTGCCAAATTTGATTCATTTAAAATTGAAAATGAATTTGTGGTCTGAGTAAACAAAATTTTCGGATCTTCTTGATTCTTTTTCTCGTCTTCCAAATCTCTAGGGGGGTTAGAAAAACGTGAAATGGCGTCTGCCTCTACGTTACTGGAGCCACTGATATGTGAAATAGTGAAATTATACGATTCGATTTCACTCAACCATCTAGAAATCTTACTTACATTCTTTGTTTGCTTCAAATAAATTAAACTATGACAATCTGTCTTCAAATAAAAATGACGTCCCAAAAGAAAATACCTGAATGAACGTAATGAGTACAATAATGCTAGTAATTCAAGCTGATATGGGTGTAATTTTCTCTCGCTAGGAGACGTTGCACGACTACAATAACTAATGGGAACTAGATTTGTATCGTCAGGTGAATTTTGAGGTTGTTTGATTAGTCCAGAAAGAGCGAGTTTGCTAGCATCAAAGTAGAGATACAGAGGATAATCAGGCTTGTATCTCATGAGACAAGGTGCTGAAATGATGGCTTGTTTGATATTATTGAATGCTGTCTCCTGTGCGTCCTTCCAACGAAAAGGAGCGTCTTTTTTCAACAAGGAAAGTAACGCTTCTGCTAATTGACTGAAATTAGGTAAATACGAACGAACAAAAGAAGCCAATCCTAAAAAACTTTTGACCTGTTTCTTTGTTTTGGGACGTTGATAGTTGGAAATTGAGTTAATTATTCGTTTCGAAATAGACAAACCATCTTTACTAACAGTGTGACCTAAAACATCTAATGAAAAATATCCCAATTTTGTTTTTTCTGGAGAAAGCTTTAAACCAATTTCTTTTATTCTTTGAAGCAACATACGAGTTAACTGCAGAATTTCATCAAAGCTATCACTAGACCAAAAATAATCGTCAACATAAGCAAATATTTTATCTTGTGGAAGACCTTCTAAGGTGAGTTTCACTAATCTGTTCATACCACTAGTAGATGTCTTTACACCTTGAGGCAAAAAATTAAAATGATATGATCCCACGCCTGGAATCGAAAAAGCTGTAATAGGTTTAGACTCTTCAGTGAGGGGAATATTAAAGAATGCTCCAAAAACGTCGCTAGAACATAGATATTTGCGTCCTGCCAAATTAGTCAAAATATCCTGAATAGGAGGAACCGGAAAACTGTCAGGAACCATTTTTTTGTTCAAAAATCTCCCATCCTGTATAAATCTATACTGTCCATTCTTCTTTTTAACAAGCATTACCGGAGAATTATACGGACTAATACTAGGTTCAATGATCTTACTTTTCAATAAAATATCTACTTGTTTTTTGATCTCATCCCGTAGATGAAATGGTATCGAAAATTGGGGTCGATTTACTGGAATATTGTCTACTAATTCAATTTTATGCTTATATCCTTTAGCACAACCATAATCAAATTCATTCCAAGAAAAACTAGAATAAAATTCCTCTACTAAATCATATAATTGCTGTTGTTGATGTGGCAACAATTCAGGGTTAACATTTACACGATATTTATCATAACCTTCAGGAAAAGATTTCGTATCTACTGCATTAACCTGATGAACCTTATTATTAGTGCTATTTTGTTTCTTGAAGTTGGTATCACTGATTACATTTTCGGCAGAACCCAAAACAACATCTTTTTTTAAGTAAAGTTTACTTTTGGTAGGATTAATCACAGAGATTACCGGATGAATTTCGTCTACAACTGATTTACGCACAAAAATTTCTGCCTGCGTATCTATTAACTCATTGGGAACTAATAAATTGCGAGTTCCTGCAAGATCATTTACTTTTTTCAATGTAACTTGAACACTTGAATTAGGAGGCAAAACAACAGAGCGAGCCACTAAAAATTGAGGTTTATATAATTTCGCTATATGGTTAGAAATTTCTTCAAAAGATACGTATGGCGGCAATTCAACTTTTGGAGGAATACCAAATTTAACAAAACTAAAAGAATTCTTATTGTGATCAACCATTGCAAGATGATTTTTCAAAAAATCTTGGCCAATTATGCTATTATACGGAAAATTATTATACACTCGAAAAGGATGCGTAAAATACTGTCCTCCTAATTTAAATTTAACTAAAGCGATTTGATCACTTCCTTGAGAATTTCCAGTGATACCACGAATAAAAGTCGTTCCTTTGAGTATTTTATGCTTATTGCTTAAACTATTACCAGAAATTAAGCTAACAGTGCTGCCTGAATCCAATAGAAATAAATGCGGCTTATTATCTATATATGCTTTAACATGAGGCAAATCAGCTTCGTATTGAATAGGCACATAATATCGCTTACTATTTCTAACATTATTACACATATTATTGCCTACTTTATTCCTATTATTCGATTTGACATTCTCATTTACATTGCCTGCATTGACAGAAGCAAACCGTTGCGAGTGAGAGAAAGATGCGTTGGATGTATTTCTTCGCTCCAAACGCGAATGCTCATAAGATTGTATACACACAGATTTTCCTTTGTGTGCGTGAGAAACTTTTGCGAGCGCTGTTCTTTGCACAAGATCTTGTAACTGGACTTTGATACCGTCTAACTGAGCTATCAAGCTATTTCTTTCTTCAGGCTGACTTACAATTTCATTTTCGTTCTGAATATTAACATCTAAAGTATTTTCGTTTTGCTGTATAGCATTCTTACTAACAGGATGTATATTGTATTCGTTTGTTATTTCCAAGGACTTCAATTGCTGACTACGCATGCTGACAAGGAAATTAACTCTTTCCTCTAGACCTAAGGACTTTGCTAACTCAATAACAGTCTTATATGATTTTCTTACAACTACAGAATAAAATGAAGGCAATAACCCATTGATTATCAAGTTAATTTGTTCGGTCACTGGCATCTGCGGATCGTACTCGAGTATTAATTTCCATTTATGAAAAATGTAATCTAAAACAGATTCAGAATCTAGCTGTTCCCTATTTCTCATTTCTTGCCCTAAAACTTGCGAAACTATATTATCTTCATAAGCCTCTATTAATTTCTTCTTAATCTGTACATACATGAGATTATCATATTCTGCGGTTGATTGTAAAGCTAGCAGATAAGCACGAGCCCCATTTTCTAAACAATACGGCAACAAATGACGTTTCTGTACATCACGTAGGTTATGAAGGACAGAAAAATCCTCAAAATGACTAAAAAATGATTGAACTGACTCGTTCAATTTGCCGGAAAATTTGGGGGGTTCTACTAAACGATCTATAGCAGAAGACATAACACTAGTATTCTCCATTATATCTATTTTCAAAATCACACTTATAATAAATATCTTACACTACTATGTATATATATCCAACACCACAAAGAAAAACAAAATATAATAACTTGGCAAAATTTTCTCTTCTCACCCACTTATCATTCGATTAAAATACAACAAAACAAGAAATTACTCTAACAGAGCAAATGAATAAAGTAGCGAGGGTGGGCGGGTGGGTTAAAAGTAACTCTACTTAATTTCTCTCGACAAACTAAAATTACACAGTACAAATTACTCAAAATTTGGGATCTTAAAGCATTTACCGAATATTTAGAATCGTAATTTATCGAAATTTTAGGACCGTAACAAAGGCGTAAGCCTCACAACATCTCCACCATGTGCCGGTGCTGTGTCATCAGTTATAGCTCAGAATACGCAATAAATAAATGCAACCAAATGGGGATGGAACTGATGAACAACACGGTACTTAACTGTAAAATTGTGGTTGAATAAATAAAATTCAAATGTTTCTAATTTAGAAATGACTAGTTGGGGAAAAGGGTGAGAGAAAGAGAAAGGTTGTAATTAAAGAATAGGAATGAGCACTAGCCTGATGTATCCAATGGGGCTGGCGTCATCCTGGTCATCTGGAATGAATATCTGGAGAAGTCTGGATTAGCTGGTGACAGTCAACATCTGGATCTTAATTCTGTAGAACTGCAAGGGGCGTCGATAATGCGTCTTTGCGATGTTTCCTCCTACACCTTCATTCCACTACTCTGGTGACAAACTTAAAGGTGTCTGCGGCGATGAACCGTCAGAATGGTACTCTTTGACTTGTGGAGTCGGTGGTCCTCCAATGGTGGGATCCGCTTCTCTCCGATGATCCTGCACCTCTCTAGATCGCGTGTCGAATACCCCTTGTTGTTCTGTTCCTCGTCGTTTTGATCAATTCAAGAATGATGACCTAATCGGGAAGTATCAGGCTGTGCTCGAAGGTATGCGGAAGGGAAAGAAGGAAGCTAGTCGAAGTTTATTTAACAAATGTGCATTTACAAAAGCCGTCTGAGAATGTACAGTTGTAGTCAAAGTTTTCAAAAGTTCATGTTTCTTTATATCCAATACATAGTTACTTCACACTAGACACGACTATCTATAAATAGTAAAAGAACGACGAGAATTGGAGAGGGTGCACTCATCGTAACGGCCCGGTCAAAAATATAAAAACCTTAAATTAATAATCATGAGGCAGAAAAGTGGGTCCGAAACTAACAATATAATAGAGCGCAACCAAATAATTAACTTTTTGTAAACTAGACTCGACTATTTATAAATAGTAAAAGAACGACGAGGATTGGAGAGGGTGCACTCATAGTAACGGCCCGGTCAAAAATATAAAAACCTTAAATTAATAATGATGAGGCAGAAAACTTGGTCCGAAACTAACAATATAATAGAGCGAGACAAAATAATTAACTTTTTGTAAACTAGACACGACTATCTATAAATAGTAAAAGAACGACGAGAATTAGAGAGGGTGCACTCATCGTAAAGGCCCGTTCAAAAATATAAAAAGCTTGAATTAATAATCATCAGGCAGAAAACTATGTCCTAAACTAACAATATAAGGTAGCGCGACCAAATAATTAACTTTAAGTAAACTAGACACGACTATCTATAAATAGTAAAAGAACGACCAGAATTGGAGAGGGTGCACTCATCGTAAAGACCCGTTCAAAAATATAAAAAGTTTAATTAATAATCACGAGGCAGAGAACTGGTTCCGAAACTAACAATATAATAGAGCGCAACCAAATAATAATTTTTTTGTAAACAAGACACGACTGTCTATAAATAGTAAAAGAACGACGAGAATTGGAGAGGGTGCACTCATCGTAACGGCCCGGTCAAAAATATAAAAACCTTAAATTAATAATCATTAAGCAGAAAACTGGATCCGAAACTAACAATATAATAGAGCGCAAACAAAGAATTAACCTTTTGTAAACTAGACACGACTATCTATAAATAGTAAAAGAACGACGAGAAATGGAGAGGGTGCAATCATCGTAACGGCTCGGTCAAAAATATAAAAACCTTAAATTAATAATCATGAGGCAGAAAACTGTGTCCGAAACTAACAATATAATAGAGCGCAACCAAATATATAACTTTTTGTAAACTAGACACAACTATCTATATATAGTAAAAGAACGACGAGAAATGGAGAGGATGCACTCATCGTAACGGCCCGTTCAAAAATATAAAAAGGTTGAATTAATAATCGTCAGAAAGAAAACTATGTCCTAAACTAACCATATAAGGTAGCGCAACCAAATAATTAACTTTAAGTAAACTAGACACGACTATCTATAAAAAGTGAAAGAACGACGAGAATTGGAGAGGGTGCACTCATCGTAAAGGCCCGTTGAAAAATATAAAAAGTTTTAATTAATAATCATGAGGCAGAAAACTGGTTCCGAAACTAACAATATAATAGAGCGCAACCAAATAATTAACTTTTTGTAAACTAGACACGAGTATCTATATATAGTAAAAGAACGACGAGAAATGGAGACTGTGCACTCATCGTAACGGCCCGGTCAAATATATAAAAAGCTTAAATTAATAATCATGAGGCAGAAGACTGGGTCCGATACTAACAATATAATAGAGCGCAACCAAATAATTAACTTTTTGTAAACTAGACACAACTATCTATAAATAGTAAAACAACGACGAGAATTGGAGGGGGTGCACTCATCGTAACGGCCCGCTCAAAAATATAAAAACCTTAAATTAATAATCATGAGGCAGTAAACTGGGTCCGAAACTAACAATATAATAGAGCGCAACCAAATAATTAACTTTTTGTAAACTATACACGATTATCTGATTATCTATAAATAGTAAAAGAACGACGAGAATTGGAGAGGTGCACTCATCGTAACGGCCCGGTCAAAAATATAAAAACCTTAAATTAACAATATGAGGCAGAAAACTGGGTCGGAAACTAACAATATAATAGAGCGCAACCAAGTAATTAATTTTTATAGTGAACTAGACAAGACTATCTATAAATAGTAAAAGAACGACGAGAATTGGAGAGAGTGCACTCATCGTAACGGCCCGGTCAATAACATAAAAACCTTAAATTAATAATCATGAGGCAGAAAAGTGGGTCCGTAACTAACAATATAATAGAGCGCAACCAAATAATTAACTTTTTGTAAACTATACACGACTATCTATAAATAGTAAAAGAACGACGAGAATTGGAGAGGGTGCACTCATCGTAACGGCCCGGTCAAAAATATAAAAACTTTAAATTAATAATCATGAGGCAGAAAACTGGGTCCGAAACTAACAATATAATAGAGCGCAACAAAATAATTAACTTTTTGTAAACTAGACACGACTATCTATAAATAGTAAAAGAACGACGAGGATTGGAGAGGGTGCACTCATCGTAACGGCCCAGTCAAAAATATAAAAACCTTAAATTAATAATCATGAGGCAGAAAAGTGGGTCCGAAACTAACAATATAATAGAGCGCCACCAAAGAATTAACCTTTTGTAAACTAGACACGACTATCTATAAATAGTAAAAGAACGACGAGAATTGGAGAGGGTGCACTCATCGTAACGGCCCGGTCAAAAATATAAAAACTTTAAATTAATAATCATGAGGCAGAAAACTTGGTCCGAAACTAACAATATAATAGAGCGAGACAAAATAATTAACTTTTTGTAAACTAGACACGACTATCTATAAATAGTAAAAGAACGACGAGAATTAGAGAGGGTGCACTCATCGTAAAGGCCCGTTCAAAAATATAAAAAGCTTGAATTAATAATCATCAGGCAGAAAACTATGTCCTAAACTAACAATATAAGGTAGCGCGACCAAATAATTAACTTTAAGTAAACTAGACACGACTATCTATAAATAGTAAAAGAACGACCAGAATTGGAGAGGGTGCACTCATCGTAAAGACCCGTTCAAAAATATAAAAAGTTTAATTAATAATCACGAGGCAGAGAACTGGTTCCGAAACTAACAATATAATAGAGCGCAACCAAATAATAATTTTTTTGTAAACAAGACACGACTGTCTATAAATAGTAAAAGAACGACGAGAATTGGAGAGGGTGCACTCATCGTAACGGCCCGGTCAAAAATATAAAAACCTTAAATTAATAATCATTAAGCAGAAAACTGGATCCGAAACTAACAATATAATAGAGCGCAACCAAAGAATTAACCTTTTGTAAACTAGACACGACTATCTATAAATAGTAAAAGAACGACGAGAAATGGAGAGGGTGCAATCATCGTAACGGCTCGGTCAAAAATATAAAAACCTTAAATTAATAATCATGAGGCAGAAAACTGTGTCCGAAACTAACAATATAATAGAGCGCAACCAAATATATAACTTTTTGTAAACTAGACACAACTATCTATATATAGTAAAAGAACGACGAGAAATGGAGAGGATGCACTCATCGTAAAGGCCCGTTAAAAAATATAAAAAGGTTGAATTAATAATCGTCAGAAAGAAAACTATGTCCTAAACTAACCATCTAAGGTAGCGCAACCAAATAATTAACTTTAAGTAAACTAGACACGACTATCTATAAAAAGTGAAAGAACGACGAGAATTGGAGAGGGTGCACTCATCGTAAAGGCCCGTTGAAAAATATAAAAAGTTTTAATTAATAATCATGAGGCAGAAAACTGGTTCCGAAACTAACAATATAATAGAGCGCAACCAAATAATTAACTTTTTGTAAACTAGACACGAGTATCTATATATAGTAAAAGAACGACGAGAAATGGAGACTGTGCACTCATCGTAACGGCCCGGTCAAATATATAAAAAGCTTAAATTAATAATCATGAGGCAGAAGACTGGGTCCGATACTAACAATATAATAGAGCGCAACCAAATAATTAACTTTTTGTAAACTAGACACAACTATCTATAAATAGTAAAACAACGACGAGAATTGGAGGGGGTGCACTCATCGTAACGGCCCGCTCAAAAATATAAAAGCCTTAAATTAATAATCATGAGGCAGTAAACTGGGTCCGAAACTAACAATATAATAGAGCGCAACCAAATAATTAACTTTTTGTAAACTATACACGATTATCTGATTATCTATAAATAGTAAAAGAACGACGAGAATTGGAGAGGTGCACTCATCGTAACGGCCCGGTCAAAAATATAAAAACCTTAAATTAACAATATGAGGCAGAAAACTGGGTCGGAAACTAACAATATAATAGAGCGCAACCAAGTAATTAATTTTTATAGTAAACTAGACACGACTATCTATAAATAGTAAAAGAACGACGAGAATTGGAGAGAGTGCACTCATCGTAACGGCCCGGTCAATAACATAAAAACCTTAAATTAATAATCATGAGGCAGAAAAGTGGGTCCGTAACTAACAATATAATAGAGCGCAACCAAATAATTAACTTTTTGTAAACTATACACGACTATCTATAAATAGTAAAAGAACGACGAGAATTGGAGAGGGTGCACTCATCGTAACGGCCCGGTCAAAAATATAAAAACTTTAAATTAATAATCATGAGGCAGGAAACTGGGTCCGAAACTAACAATATAATAGAGCGCAACAAAATAATTAACTTTTTGTAAACTAGACACGACTATCTATAAATAGTAAAAGAACGACGAGGATTGGAGAGGGTGCACTCATCGTAACGGCCCAGTCAAAAATATAAAAACCTTAAATTAATAATCATGAGGCAGAAAAGTGGGTCCGAAACTAACAATATAATAGAGCGCCACCAAATAATTAACTTTTTGTAAACTAGACACGACTATCTATAAATAGTAAAAGAACGACGAGAATTGGAGAGGGTGCACTCATCGTAAAGGCCCGTTCAAAAATATAAAAAGCTTGAATTAATAATCATCAGGCAGGAAACTATGTCCTAAACTAACAATATAAGGTAGCGCAACCAAATAATTAACTTTAAGTAAACTAGACACGACTATCTATAAATAGTAAAAGAACGACGAGAAATGGAGAGGGTGCACTCATCGTAAAGACCCGTTCAAAAATATAAAAAGGTTAATTAATAATCATGAGGCAGAAAACTGGTTCCGAAACTAACAATATAATAGAGCGCAACCAAATAATTAACTTTTTGTAAACTAGACACGAGTATCTATAAATAGTAAAAGAACGACGAGAATTGGAGAGGGTGCACTCATCGTAACGGCCCGGTCAAAAATATAAAAACCTTAAATTAATAATCATTAAGCAGAAAACTGGGTCCGAAACTAACAATATAATAGAGCGCAACCAAATAATTAACCTTTTGTAAACTAGACACGACTATCTATAAATAGTAAAAGAACGACGAGAATTGGAGAGGGTGCACTCATCGTAACGGCCCGGTCAAAAATATAAAAAGCTTAAATTAATAATCATGAGGCAGAAAACTGTGTCCAAAACTAACAATATAATAGAGCGCAACCAAATATATAACTTTTTGTAAACTAGACACGACTATCTATAAATAGTAAAAGAACGACGAGAAATGGAGAGGATGCACTCATCGTAACGGCCCGTTCAAAAATATAAAAAGGTTGAATTAATAATCGTCAGAAAAAAAACTATGTCCTAAACTAACAATATAAGGTAGCGCAACCAAATAATTAACTTTAAGTAAACTAGACACGACTATCTATAAATAGTAAAAGAACGACGAGAATTGGAGAGGGTGCACTCATCGTAAAGGCCGGTTCAAAAATATAAAAAGTTTTAATTAATAATCATGAGGCAGAAAACTGGTTCCGAAACTAACAATATAATAGAGCGCAACCAAATAATTAACTTTTTGTAAACTAGACACGAGTATCTATATATAGTAAAAGAACGACGAGAAATGGAGAATGTGCACTCATCGTAACGGCCCGGTCAAGTATATAAAAAGCTTAAATTAATAATCATGATGCAGAAAACTGGGTCCGAAACTAACAATATAATAGAGCGCAACCAAATAATTAACTTTTTGTAAACTATACACGACTATCTATGAATAGTAAAAGAACGACGAGAATTGGAGAAGGTGCACTCATCGTAACGGCCCGCTCAAAAATATAAAAACCTTAAATTAATAATCATGAGGCAGAAAACTGGGTCCGAAGCTAACAATATAATAGAGCGCAACCAAATAATTATTTTTTTGTAAATTATACACGACTATCTATAAATAGTAAAAGAACGACGAGAATTGGAGAGGGTGCACTCATCGTAACGGCCCGGTCAAAAATATAAAAACCTTAAATTAATAATATGAGGCAGAAAACTGGGTCCGAAACTAACAATATAATAGAGCGCAACCAAATAATTAACTTTTTGTAAACTAGACACGACTATCTAAAAATAGTAAAAGAACGACGAGAATTGGAGAGAGTGCACTCATCGTAACGGCCCGGTCAATAATATAAAAACCTTAAATTAATAATCATGAGGCAGAAAACTGGGTCCGTAACTAACAATATAATAGAGCGCAACCAAATAATTAACTTTTTGTAAACTAGACACGACTATCTATAAATACTAAAAGAACGACGAGAATTGGAGAGGGTGCACTCATCGTAACTGCCCGGTCAATAATATAAAAATCCTAAAGTAATAATCATGAGGCAGAAAACTGGTTCCGAAACTAACAATATAATAGAGCGCAACCAAATAATTAACTTTTTGTAAACTAGACACGACTATCTATAAATAGTAAAAGAACGACGAAAATTAGAGAGGGTGCACTCATCGTAACGGATCGGTCAAAAATATAAAAACTTTAATTTAATAATCATGAGGCAGAAAACTGGGTCCGAAACTAACAATATAATAGAGCGCAACCAAATAATTAAGTTTTTGTAAACTAGACACGACTATCTATAAATAGTAAAAGAACGACGAGAATTAGAGATGGTGCACTGATCGTAACGGCCCGGTCAAAAGTGTAAAAAGCTTAAATTAATAATAATGAGGCAGTAAACTGGGTCCGAAACTAACAATATATGGTAGCGCAACCAAATAATTAACTTTAGGTAAACTAGACACGACTATCTATAAATAGTAAAAGAACGACGAGAATTGGAGAGGGTGCACTCATCGTAACGGCCCGGTCAAAAATATAAAAATCTTAAATTAATAATCATGAGGCAGAAAACTGGGTCCGAAACTAACAATATAATCAAGCGCAACCAAATAATTAACTTTTAGTAAACTAGGCACGACTATCTATAAATAGTAAAAGAACGACGAGAATTGGAGAGGGTGCACTCATGGTAACGGCCCGCTAAAAAATCTAAAGATCTTAAATTAATAATCATGAGGCAGAAAACTGGGTCCGAATCTGACAATATAATCAAGCGCAACCAAATAATTAACTTTTAGTAAACTAGACACGACTATCTATAAATAGTAAAAGAACGACGATAATTAGAGAGGGTGCACTCATCGTAAATGCCCGTTCCAAAATATGAAAAGCTTGAATTAATAATCATGAGGCAGAAAACTATGTCCTAAACTAACAATATAAGGTAGCGCAACCAAATAATTAACTTTAGGTAAACTAGACACGACAATCTATAAATAGTAAAAGAACGACGAGAATTGGAGAGGGTGCACTCATCCTAAAGGCCCGTTCAAAAATATAAAAAGTTTAAATTAATAATCATGTGGCAGAAAACTGGGTCCGAAACTAACAATATAATAGAGCGCAACCAATTAATTAAATTTTTGTAAACTAGACACGACTATCTATAAATAGTAAAAGAACGACGAGAAATGGAGAGGGTGCACCCATCGTAACGGCCCGGTAAAGTAACATAAAACCTTAAATTAATAATCATGAGGCAGAAAATTGGGTCCTAAACTAACAATATAAGCTAGCGCAACCAAATAATTAACTTTTAGCAAACTAGACACGACTATCTATAAATAGTAAAAGAACGACGAGAATTGGAGAGGGTGCACCCATCATAACGGCTATTAATAATTCTACTTTGGAGCAAAAGTTTCAATACTTTATCCTCTGCAATTACAAAGGAAAGGCGAAAGATACATTTTTCCGTTACGCACGGGACAGCGAAACATGACATTTGAAAACTACGATTTTTGCCTACCAGAATAAAACATTAGTTAAAACAAAATTGTCAAATTTTTGCCAAAGGTCCACTTCATATATTTTGCTTTTGTTCATATAGTTACAGATTTAGAATTTAGTTTAAAATTATTTGAAAATTGGGATATGTGAACAGTATTGAGCATGGTGTAGAACAGATAAAGTTTATGTGGTCAAAACCTAGTAAATATATCTTACAAAAAGATTTTAAATGTCTCAGTATATAGTTACGCTATTTCTTAATAGAAAAACATTAACATTATAGTTTCAAATTAATTTTGAAAATTTACTGACATTGAACCACTTGCCAGAGAATCGCCCACTACATGGATATTTTTACATTTGTTTGAGATAAAAACGTTACGTGGTCAGTTGAATGATATTCAATATATTTTTTTTTCCTTTTCGGTTTGCTTTGATTTCTCCGTAATAGAAATAAAAAGCTGTTCGTTTATTGTTGAGCATTGTTTGGTCGTTTACATTCTCATATTAGGTAAGGGGTAGAAGATGATGAAACGATACCGCGATATGTTTTGCTTTGCATTTATTTAATAGTACGTTCTTGAGTGAAGCAGTTGCATATATTTGGGGAAGAACTTCTGAGAAAGTATTGAAGAGGAAATCACATCCAAGTAAGTAAATAATATACAATAATGTAATAATAATGTATATATATAATGTATTATAATAATGTAATAATATTTTACAAAATTGCATGTTATCTTTTAGCCCTTATAAGTATACTTTTGTGAGACTAGCATTTTATAAACTGAAGTTTTGGCACCAAATTTTCTTTATTGTGAATGCTACATCTAAAGTGCCCAGGTACAATATGTAGAAAGAAATATTAATTAACTTAATTTGAGGTGACACAATAACAATTCTGGCACACTGATATGAAGATATAGTATACGCCAATCATGCAATATGAATTTCTAACAAGGGTTAGTGTTTAATAATACTCGTACAATATATCCAAAGTTCCAACCTTTTCAATCTATTATGTATTAAAATTTCTTTAGTTTTACCACAACCATCTATCTTGAGTTAAATTGTGTTTTCGATCTTTATCCCTCCCTAAATGCAGCTAATAATGAATTATGTACCATATATTAAATAATTATACATTGGCTGATTCATTCTATTTAAGCCAGCAGAAGGCCCGGACGAGATGTGCAACTGCATGCGGAAGCAAATATTAGGGGATTTTATGGGGCGATAAATTAACTGCTGGTTAACCTTACATAATTACAAGTTTTGCTTGCAAATAGTAAGCTGAGAATTAAATATTTTGTTCAAATTACATGGCATAATTGGCTACTATTACATTTCAACCAATTTCTGTTTATTCTTTTAGTCCGCCATAGCAACTGTTCCGCTCTTAATAAACCCACAAGACACACTTTTGTTGACTCATCGTCCATCGTGAAGCTGTGCAATTACATTTTGTCCATTCTTGAAAATTTCAGCAATATTCAATAATCGTTTTAGCTTTCCTAGTCAGCGCCGTAACTAATTTTTTTTTCTGGGAGGGGGAAAATACGCGTATTTGGGACCCCTAGAAGAAGTTGTTTTTCTCATTCTTGGGCCCCCTCTTTCTAGTTTTCACTTAATCTTTATGAGCCCCTCGGAATCTGTGGGCCTCCCGCACGGCAGTCTGCGGGGCCGTTAGTTACGCCCCTGGGTCCGTTCCATACATAACAAATAAATTAAGGGGACAATATTAACAAATCTCAAAGCCATACGAATAAATATTATTTCTAGGACAACTAATTGTAAACATTTCTTACTGAAATGGGCCCACGACTCATTTTTGTTTTATTTATTTTACGTGTGCTGTTTTGTTTATGTAATGTAGTGAACCTGTTTGATGCTTCATTTATAATTTCATGTTCGTATTGTATATAGAGTAAGAACATTTTGTCTTAAAATTTGCTCCCTCGAACGGCGGGGAGCTTCCCTGGAGGGGCAGTTGCCCCTGGCCGCCATAAGTTACGGCCCTGCTCCTAGTTATCATATTCATTGTTGATTAATCTTTTTATGTGTGATACTTCATAGTGAACTTAGAGATGGTGTAAAAAAAAAAAAAGTGCTGCTATCGCCATTTCATCGATACAGGCGCTTCTACAAAGAAAGAAATGTAAGAAAAAAGATTTAGTTGACAAATAGAAACTAAACTTTTAATTAAAAGGTCCTTTCTATTAAAACGAAGTAATCTAGTTTCTTCACTCGTGTAAAATACCAAACCGATCGTTCTTCCGTTACCGCTCAATTATAAGCGTAGATGTACAGTTGTACAGTCACCAGCAAAAGTAACTGCACCTCTGAGTGCTATAATCGCATTACTTCGTGTCCAGAACATTTGCAGTTTGCAAATCCTGGACAGATGCTACTCAAAGCACACGAATCATTTCTCCGCTACGAGAGTAGTAGGCAGCTGCAATTGTAAATAGGATGCTACGTGAAACAGTTCTCCATTTTAAGATTTTTTTTTTTTTTTTTTTTTTTTTTTGGAGTGTGTTGTCCAATGAACACTATATATTAACAACATTATAATATTGGTATGTGTGTAATGTATTATTTCGCTACATACTGCATGAAGAAAGAAAAACACTGATTGTACGTATCTTAGAAGGTTGAATGAAAAGGGAGTGCACGTGCATTCCTCCTACGTTTAATTATGTAGAATTTACATTAAATGTGCATGGGATTTTATAATTCTTTTCCTAGAGAGGATTTGCTATTTAGGCAAAATCATCACCGTAACACTGTTATAATATCGGCATCAAAACCAGAGGCGGCGCTACAGCCCCTGCAAAGGCAGAATGGTGTGGAGGGAGCAAGGCTAAAGGAAGCTTGGCTTGGACCCTTTCTTAGCGGAACGATACCAAGACCATTGCTCCGGGCAGTGGCTAGCTTAGCGAAGCATTCCAAAAGTGTTCAATTTTAATTATTTTTACCTTCTTCCAAGTAGGGGTCTATGCAGCACATGAGAACTGAGAAGCCCAATTCAAGCGCACAATTATAGAACTCCAGGTACGGATCTTACAGAGTGAGGATTCGGAGACCCTACTTTAGAATTCTGTAGCATGAGTTCTTAGTATGCAGAATGAGGTTTACGAGGCCTTCTTGCCAAATGTGCGATACTCCAGTAAATCCGTGAGTTTCTGAAGGAATTAGACTCCCGACCACAGAGTCTGTTACTTGGAACCTAGCGGATGTGTGGCACCTCCAGACCTCTTTTCTTTACCTCCCGTTAAATTATCTGAAATTACGTATTTGTCAAGAGGGCTCAAAATCTGAACAGCCATCACTGTTCAAAACAGGCAAATAATTCCATTAATCGATTATCATCTCAAGGGACTTCTATCTTAGGAAATTTGGGAAGGGTCTCGGCTACTCTTCAGAGTCTAGTAATCAGGTGTTGAGTAACTTCATACAGCTGTATTCAATATACTTTATAAATATGACGTTATGTCAGTTCTGCCCTTTGGGATTCATTCTTTTTAAAATAGGCCATTAAAAGGACCTGTCAAAATGAAGTCCTATTGTTATTGGTGCACTTCTTTTTAAAAGGATGTTCGATAAAACAAATTATAAGGGCCCATGTGGACATGACCGTACCTAAGGAGGCACCATCAATGATGAAGGGGCCCTTTTGGGCTCGATGATCAAGGGGACCCCTGGCATAGAATTAGTTCTACTTCAGTGATAGTATGTGAAAATTTTTATTATTATTATTGACTCAAGGGGCGCAGACGGGAATTCCCGCCTTTCCGCCTGGACCAGTCCACCCCTGGTAACATATGATCAATTCACACAGCAACAGACGTCTGCCAAGTTATAGGGAATCTCTAAGTTCCTTTGGGGAATACCTCGCACACATCCTGCGGAGGCTTGAAACATACATTTTTAAATCGAGCAGGTATGACTTCGAGTATCATGTTTTAAACCACACTCTCTATGTTGCTTTGTTTTTGAATTACAACCCTCCGAAGTTCATTTTCTCACATTTTCGGCACCTTATATCGCCGAAACTACCACTTACTGACCAAAGTTCCATAGGACTTTTTTGTTGGTTTCGGTGTCGAGAATCAGCTCCCGAAGTTTGTACAAATAGTTTTTTTTTTACCATCCTGTATATGCAGGGTAATTCTTTATAGGGTTTACAACTTCAATCAGTTGTAATTCTTTATTAGAACCATATACAGACTTGGTTTATGTGTCATTACAGTGTAAAACATTTCAAGTTTGACTAACGTAGTGAGCAATTGCGGAGTTCACCATACGCGAAGCCACCGGTCAGTCGTTGAAAATGGAGACTTTCACTGGTGCGGAAAGAGCTAAGTGCGTGTTTTGGTTTGAAGAAAAGAAGTCAGCAACAAGTGTGCAGCGTAAGTGCCACCCAGCTGACCAACAGTGTACAAATGGCACCAGACATTTGTTGAAACCGGTTGTTCTGTGCAACACACAAAGGCTCCAGGGTGCTTACCCGTGACTGACGATGTGGTGGAAGCAGTTAGGGAGAGTTTTGACCGCAGTCCTCGAAAATCTACACGACGTGCATCACAACAAACTGGTATCCCGCAGACCACTGTTTGGCGTGTATTGCGTAGACGTTTGTCCACGAAGCCATACAGACTGTCCTTGGTTCAAGCACTGAGCGAAGTGGATAAACATACCCGACATGAATCCTATGTTACCATGTCGGATCGCAAAAGTAGTGATGAGTCATTCTTGAACAATGTGGTATTCAGTGACGAATCTACTTTTCACTTTCCGAGTCAACACAGACAATTGTCGTATTTGGGGCACGAAAAATCCACATGCGCACCTGGAGCTGGTTCATAGAGTTCCAAAGTGAACGTGTTTTGCGCTGTTTCCAGAACAACATTAACTGCATCGCTTATCTTGATATGCTCCAGAACTGCCTCGTTCCACAGTTAGATGAAGATGACCACGATGGCCGCTTATGGTGCCAACAAGATAGCGCTTGGCCGCACTATCTGGTAGACATAAGAGAAGTTCTTGATCAACATTTCCCAGATAAGTGGATAGGTCGTGGTGTACCAATTACCTGGCCGCCACGGTCTCCAGATTATACGCCACTTCTTTCTGTGGGGGTTTGTGAAAGATAAGGTGTACACCCCTACTCTACCTGATAATGTTAATGAACTGAAATATCGCATTACAAAATCCATCGCGGACGTTAGCCCCGAAATGCTGGTTACTGTTTGGCAGGAAATTGACTTTCAGTCGGATGTCTAGGATGACTGCAGGTGCACACATTGAGCCATAATGGATGTTTTGCAGTATAATGACATATAACCCAAGTGTGTATGTGATTTCAATGAAGAATTATAACTGATTGAAGTTGTAAGCCCTATAAAGAATCACCGTATATATTATGTTATTTGTTTTGGAGTTTAACGTTCCTTTTCAAGCAGTGAGGCTTTACAGAGACGGGACACTTAAAGTGAGATCCGAACCACTACTAAGCTTTAGGCTTCCAGCAGGTTTGAATTTGCGACTACGCGCGCCGACGGCGAGCGCCCTATCCATGAGGCGAGAGGAAACCTACATACATAAATATTTCTTTTAAAATAGAACACAATATAAATTATCACTAATAATAATAATACAATACCAATTACATAAAGAAAATAAGTTCAATGATAAAATATAATTTCTGCCAGAGATTCGAAACCGAGTTTCCCCTCTCGAAGTCTCGAACGCTACCATTACTCCACAAATAGTGATAAACTAAACTCTTAGTTACGGAAGATAAATCCAGGGCTTAATACAATTCAAGAAAGAATGCGAAAATGTATGTTCTTCCAAATTAGAAGTAAGGCTGAGAAAGAATTATAAAGTAAATCGAGGCCACTCTTAGAAATGATGAGTCAATCTTAACTTGAGGAAAGTTTCAAAATATTTTCGTTATTGAGGAAGGTCTAACTTATTTCTGACTAGAAGAAGGAAATCCTGAAAGTCGGAACTCAAGTGTCCTTGCCCAAGGAACGTCTGTTCAGACAAACATTATCTTGTGTACCTAGTACATAGTCTTACATGAAACGTCTACATAATATATCAACACAAGTGACGAGGTAGATAAATGGTTAGCGCTTTTATCTTCAATTCATGAGATTCGGGTTCAACTCCCAGCCAAATACAAACTTTGTCCAATTCTTCAACTTCCAATTAGTGTGACAAGCAATATATTCTCTTGTCGAGAAGGAAAAGGATGTTGATATGAACGATAATAGAATAGGCCCATAAATAGAGACAATTACCTAGGTATTTACAAATTCATTTTCTTCGATTGTTCTAGATTTGATATTTTCATTGAATTTCAATCATTTTCTAATTCATGTATGATCTAACTAAATAACTCTATGGCTTATGGAACCCGTAGGTTCAATGCCGCGTTCAGAAAAACTCTCCATTGACTTCCGTCCTTAGCTAACTGAATCCAGTTTCTACTTTGTATTCCTATCTCTGCGAGATCCATCTTAATATTGTCCTCCCATCTGCGCCTAGGTCTCCTTATTGGCCTTCTTCCAATTGAATACGCCCTCAAAGTATGCGCCCTTGTTTCGCTACCATACAATACAACAGGCATGATTTTCGTTTTGTATATTTTAAGCTTCAAATTCCTCGACAGAATTCGGGATGATAGAAGATTTTAAAATGAATAATAACACACGAGTTCCCTGCTTTCTGTCGACACCTTCATACACAACAATGATATAATGTTAATAAATAGTGATCATTGGACAACGCTCCAAACATTAGAGATTCGTCTTTGAGTGCGTAACTGTTTCATGTAGCATCGTACTTACAATTCCAGCGGCACAAGACCTGGTTCACTGCTGCCAATTGCTTTCGTAAGGGAGAAATGGTTAGTGTACGTTAGATTGCATCAGTCCAGGCTTTTGAAAACTGTAAATGTTCTGGAATTTAATACACAGGGGTTCAGTTATATTTTTTAGGTGCTGTCTGTTCTGTTTTTCAAACAAGTATGAGATTTTCTTGTTATTTATTTTCAAATGGCCTGTTGCCAAGTAATTTCCCGAAGTCCCGCTTTTCAAAATACTTCTCTTAGAAGAATATTATTTGTTTCTAGGTATTCATTGCTATACGCTATTCATTGTAGTTATTTGTACCTTACGTAGCACTCTCCATTTGTGAAATAGTAAAGGCGAAAAACATGTTGATAGTACTAAAAGTAAAAAGTGTCAGCAGACAATGATGTGAAACATTCGCTTAATTTACAAACACACCTAAAAATGCTTCAAATGCATATATTAGTTTCTGCTTGACAAAATAAAAATACATAATACAAATCTTCAGTATGTACAGGGTGGTCCATAAGTCTTAGTACAGTGGATTATTTTGGAAACAAACATGATTAAAGCAAATCTGACTAGCGGAGGGCGGACTTGGGCAAAGGAGGTAAATATTGATGCATGCTTGGTGAATGGCGGCCATCTTGGATCCAGGTTATTTTTTTCAAACGGGAAGATAGGCATGTGAAACATCAACTAACACTGTTTTTTTTTTGTTTGTTTTTTTAAGGGGAATGCAGTTCTGCAAGCAGAAATGCGTTATCATGTCCCGTTCCAAAGTTATGACTCCCCAAAATCCCACCTACAGGATGTGCTCCACACGTTGCCTGTTCATTGCAACACACAACTGAAGTCTCTTAGTCCAGTCATCCTGAACCCGTAACAACACAGCGGGGGGGGATGCAATCACAGGCGTCCTGAATACGTCCCTAGGTGTGCAACATCCCGAACCTTCTCCCGATACACGTGGTGTTTTAAGTGTCCCCATAAAAAATCCAAGGGATTGAGATCCGGCGACCTGGCTGGCCACTCCACAGGGCCTCGGTGACCAATCCAAGGAAAATGCAGATTCAAGCATTCCCGTACAGGCAGCGCATAGTGCGGTGGGGTACCATCTTGCTGAAAATATCGCGGCAAGGTGTCATCAGGGCGGAGAAGCAACGGAAATACAAACTCCTGTAACATATCCAGATATTGGACACCATTTAGGGTACCAGGAATGAATAAGGGTTCTATGATCGACGTGTTCTGTATGCCACACCACACCATGATATTACCAGGGGTAACCCTCTTGCAGGGATTGATCGCATGTGGGTTTGCATCCGACCAATATTGCATGTTCTGGCGATTCACTTCCCCATCCAAATAAAAGTTTGCCTCGTCTGTGAAGGGAAAGCTGGCTGCGAAATGCGAATCTCTGTGATATTGTGACAAAGCCCAATTGGCGAATTCCATGCGCCGGTCTGGATCATCTTCTGAAAGGTTGTGGACAAGCTGCAGCTTGAAGGGATGCCACTTGTTCGTGTGGAGAATCCTCATCAGAGAAGCACGTGGTATGCCTGTTATCGCTGATAGTTGTCTTGTGCTGCGCTTCGTACTTTTCACACTCGCAGCAAGCACCAGTGTGGATGTCTCCTCATCTGTCGCGGTTTGTGGGGGACCTGGCCGTGGTCTGTCGGCAACATTACCAGTTACACTGAATTTCCTAATGAGGTAGCTAACGGTGTTATGGCTTATTGCAGGTCTTTCGGGGTGGCGCGCGTTGAAGTCCTGGGTAATTACACGACTACTTCTTTCCCCAGACATTAGGGTGATCTCAATTGTTTCCTGCTTCGTCAGTGCGATCTCGCTTTACCTGCAACGAAAAGAAAACCTGTCAAGTTTGGGGCCATACGCCTTTCTTGCAGCATTAGTGCCATGTCGCTTTCCCTGCAAGGAAATAGAAAACCGTCAATTTTGGGGCGTCATAACTTTGGAACGGGACATGATAACGCATTTCTGCTTGCGGAACTGCGTTCTCCTGGAAAAACAGTGTCAATTGATGTGTCACATGCCTATCTTCCCATTTGAAAAAAATAACCTGGATCCAAGATGGCAGCCATTCACCACGCATGCATCAATCGGTAGCTCCTTTACCCAAGTCCTCCCTCCGCTAGTCAGATTTGCTTTAATCATGTTTGTTCCCAAAAATAATCCACTGTACTAAGACTTATGGACAATCTGTATTTGCAATAAAATAGGAATTTCGTATCAATGGTACTACTGCGTTAAAAAGCACTTACCTAATCAGATGTCAAAATACCATTTTTCTTTCTGTTGAAACTTCTACGAACATGTTTGTTGCCCCTAAAACACATGAAGTTGCGAGTTGGCATAACATAATTAATGATTCACATACATGGACACTCGCTAAGAAGATTTGAAACAGCATCTTTCTCCACTTCAAGATAAATCTTTCAGAAAGTAAAACCTTTGCTGTTACACTACTACAAATAATTTCATTGTAAAATGCATTGGAATGTTCTTATAGTAATACGCTATTTGGAATTTCCCTATTGCTAGCGATAGATAAATGAATATTATAGATGCATTTGATATACGACACTTCATTTTGGTTTTTGGAGGTAAACAATAAAATCAAATTGGATAACACTACATGAAAATTACAGTTGTAGTTCAAGAGTAAGATGCCTGTGCTTTAGGAAATTAGTACAATGTGGGAGTGGATTGAACCCTAATGAAAAACATAGATATTTTAAAATTAGATTACGTAATGAAAATATCCCGTTAACAAATATACATCCATAACTTTCAAAAGACATAGAGAGCAAAGAACATAATCAAGCTTATAGAATAGTGGTGCGTGCATGAAGCTGAAATACGCAAGCAATGTTTTAGTCACAGACCATAGCTACGCGTACTATGGTCAATACTGCAGCATGTTGCAACCGAAAGTTCGTGGCAATGTCAGTAGAGTTCTTGTATTTGAATCTAAGGTCATTGGTCGAATCTATGGTTTATTCCCTTATAACTTTTATTATGTATTTATTTTCATTATTTTAATTTTATTGTATTTTTTATTTTGTATTGTTCTTCGTTTCAATTATTTAGCATTATAGCTGGTAGATATAGTCGAGTGGTGTCCTCCCCGATGATCTAGTGGCTAGCACATGCGTCTTTGGTATACAGGCTCCCGGGTTCTATTCCCGGTGGGAGAGCCTTTGTGATTTTAACTGTCCTCGATGTTTCCGTGTTCATGTCCCTATCGTTCTAGGTGATTGGTAAAAAGCCAAGTAAACGAGTAAAGCAAGTAAAATTAAGTAAAAAGTAGTTTAAGTAAGTTTTAAAAAAAGTGGTCTGCGGCACTAGGTTGTGGATTACTCACTGAGTGGCATGGGTTCGAATCTGGTCCAGCCGCTTACAAGTGGTTATTGTAATAATAAAAGGAAAATACTTCAACGAGACGATTACTCGTGTTTACAGATTGAAAAACCTAAGTATTACCAGAATGCCAATAGCTCGCGTTTGTTTAAACCATCAATTTCCTTTATTCAGCAAAAGAACTATGAGTAAGTAAAGTGAGAATTACCCCGTTACCCGCAACGAAAAACGAAGAACTTTTCTTTATGATTGCAAATTATTTTCAGCACGTTAGAGTCTATTTTTACGGCCGACATACGGAAAGTGGTATTCCCTTGTGTTTCTCTGCTTCGTACTACAACTTTAGTTGTTCAACATAGATAAAATAATGAAATAGCAGTAAGATTACAGACGAATGCGATATTCATGTTAACTACACAATGAACGAATGACAAGTCATAAGTACGTATGATAGGAAAGAGGTACCTAGTAATCTATGGCCTTGATTTATTTATTTATTTATTTATTTATTTCGTGTTTTTTGTATGAGTGTGACGCAAACAGAATTAAAGGTGAATATCTAGTACCAATACTAAATTAGTAGGGAATAATTTAGTTTCCGGGGGTGGGGTATAATCAGCAACGAAACATATACAATCTATATATCAATCGATTCAGCTTGACAAAACAAATCCATCGATACCAAATTTAACTACTTCCGGTTAACCACTTCCGGTTTACTGAGCCTAATTTAGTTTCCGGGGGTGGGGTATAATCAGCAACCAAACATATACAATCTATATATCAATCGATTCAGCTTGACAAAACAAATCCATCGATACCAAATTTAACTACTTCCGGTTAACCACTTCCGGTTTACTGAACCTAATTTAGTTTCCGGGGGTGGGGTATAATCAGCAACGAAACATATACAATCTATATATCAATCGATTCAGCTTGACAAAACAAATCCATCGATACCAAATTTAACTACTTCCGGTTAACCACTTCCGGTTTACTGACCCTAATTTAGTTTCCGGGGGTGGGGTATAATCAGCAACCAAACATATACAATCTATATATCAATCGATTCAGCTTGACAAAACAAATCCATCGATACCAAATTTAACTACTTCCGGTTTACTGAGCCTAATTTAGTTTCCGGGGGTGGGGTATAATCAGAAACGAAACATACAATCTATATGACAAACGATTCAGCTTGACAAAACAAATCGATCGAAACCAAATTTAACTACTTCCGGTTCACTGAGTCTAATTTAGTTTCCGGGGGTGGGGTATAATCAGCAACCAAACATATACAATCTATATACCAATCGATTCAGCTTGACGAAACAAATCGATCGATACCAAATTTAACTACTTCCGGTTAACCACTTCTTGTTCACTGAGCCTAATTTAGTTTCCGGGGGTGGGGTATAATCAGCAACGGAACATATACAATCTATATATTAATCGATTCAATTTGACAAAACAAATCGATCGATACCAAATTTAACTACTTCCGGTTAACCACTTCCGGTTTACTGAGCCTAATTTAGTTTCCGGGGGTGGGGTGTATAATCAGCAACGAAACATATACAATCTATATATCAATCGATTTACTTTGACAAAACAAATCGATCGATACAGCTTGACCAAGCAAATCGATCGATACAGATTTAACTTCTTCCGGTTAGCTTTATTTCGGCCATTTCTTTTTGTGTTTTATCTCATTTTTACTTTTTGTCAGAAATGCTTTTAAATAAATATAAATCTCGTAAATTTAACTAAGAAATTCGTGTGCCTTCAAAGAAACAGATGTTTTGGGTACAACTGTTAAACATTAATATGAGCACGTTCTTGACAACGTCAACATTTAAGAATTATTTTACCTATTGTTTTTATTGAATTTTAAAAAAAATTGAAAGATCC
Source organism: Thermobia domestica (assembly GCF_964235325.1). Classification (NCBI taxonomy): domain Eukaryota; kingdom Metazoa; phylum Arthropoda; class Insecta; order Zygentoma; family Lepismatidae; genus Thermobia; species Thermobia domestica. The sequence continues at coordinate 172,834,310 of NC_137458.1, forward strand.
GTGTGAATTGGCTCACCCAACTTTTACTTTTATATAACCTTATGATTTTTTCGAAATAAAATATTTTCTCTTGAAGCCACTCAATAAGAAAGGAAAAATAAACAATTTGGTTGTATTTTGAATCGGAATATAAAAGCAGAAAAGTAGTTTGAAGACCAGTGTGAAGTTGACCACCAAATATATCTTCAAACGTATTTTTTTGTGTTTTGAAAAAGGGATTTTTTTCTTCAAAACAATCAACAACAGATAAGTCTCTTTCTATTTTTCCAAACAAACAAAAAAAAAATCCTTTCAAAATAACCAATAACAAATAACCGATAGCATTTGCTTTGATTCGAAATATGGTGTTACCAGTGTGCACAGTAAAAGATGGTTGTGTTAATTCAACTCAATTTTAACACAGGGCAGTGGTTCCAGCGTGATTACCACTATACGGTGTTAGTTCAACACACATACGCCGCAGTATTGGCGTTTAACACAAGAGGTGTGTTACGTCTTTGACACAACCGGTGTTGAGCCGTGCCGCAAGAGTTAATGAACCACAAAATTACTCACCCAAAATATATTAAATCGCCTATATGAGTAATGTGCCTATAGACATTATGCTAAGTCTAAGAAAAACACTTTAAACAAGTAAAAAAATGTACTCCAGTGGCGGGGGGGGGGAACAAACCACCTACCTTTCAATTACTAGCCGCGTGCTCTTCCGACTTAGCCACGAAGGCGATGAAGAAATCGTCGCTTGTAGAGGGATAAATTGTTGAGGTGTTTTGAATTTGGCTAATCAGGTTGCTCCCTTAAGCCGCGTATATTCGACGATAACCGTTCGGGATAAGATAAAATCTGCTCGCCATGTAGACCTAATTCTATAACAAAATGATGACTGTCTATTTACTTTAGTTTATAGTTCTTCCATATTCACTTTCAAATGATCGGCGCCAGTTGCCATCTAATAAAGTCGATGCGTTTGTTGCTTCTAGTACAGAATCGCTTAGAAAAAGAAACAATAATGCATCAAATGTGTGAGATAAATTTAGAACACCTAAATGGCACATGTCTAGCACATCTTGTGCTGTTAAGAGTTTTTCAGAAACATTACGTAAAACAATTGAAAACACATCGCGCGGTTTGCATTTTGAAATTTTGAGTATACCTGGATTTGTTTAAGTATTTCTTTCTACTGTGTTTGTCTGTAGCTTCAATTCATAAGCCTTTATAATTACATGCCCAACATATTTGGCAATCACGCAGAAAACAACACCGAAGATTCTACACTTGTGTTAATTTAACACACAGGCTGTGTGTCATTTCAACTACCGGCATTTGACACACAACTTCAAATGGAGAGTGAGTTGTTCTAACCATTTGTTTGTGTTATATTTTAACACAATCGTGTTAACACATAGGCATGTCGTTGAAATAACACAACGATTTTTTACAGTGTGAAGTTTCATCACCCATTTCTTTAGTAAACACTTTTTATGTTTTTCGAAAACTGTTTTTTCTTCAATATAATCAACAATCAAACCTCAAACAGTTGATTTTGGTTTTCAATCGAAATTTGTAAGTATAGGGACTTGGCTAAATTTGGCCATATCTCTACTTTATTTTGTAAATATCTTCCTACTATTTTCGAAACAAGCTATATTTTTTTCTTCAAATCAATTAATACGAAACAGAAAACAAACGATTGGCTTTACTTTTAAAGCAAAATTTGAAAGTATTGGAGAGGCCAGTGTGAAGTTGCCTCGGAACTCCCTCGATTATTGGATAAATATATCATTACGTTTTTCGAAACAAACGATTTTTACTTCAAAACAATCAATAACAAACGAAAAACAAACTCTTGACTTCGTTTTCGAATCAAAATTTGAAAGTAAGAGGGGCCAGTGTGAAGTTGCTCCCCCAACTGTATTTTGTAACCCTTACGTTTTTTTTTTTTTTTTTTTGTTTTTTTGAAACATTTTTTTTCTTCAAAACAATCAATATCAAACGAAACACAAATGATTGGCTTCGATTTCGAATCGATATTTGAAAGTACAGGGCCAGTGTAAAGTTATCCTTCCCCCACAGCTTTATTTTGTAAATACCTCTTTATTTTTTCGAAACAAACGAGTTTTTCTGTAAAACAATCAATAACAAAAGATTTTGGTATCGAATCGAAATTTGAAAGCAAGGGCTAACTTCACGTAGATGCAACTACAAACCCGAAATAAAAACATCGAAATTCTTAATGTTCTTTGTTCATGTAATGCTTTTTCATGTTTTTGTTTTGTTCTTAAGAAGCAAAAAGGCCTGCTAACTAACTAACTCTGGACTATAGAGGCTGAAGGTTGAATGCTGCATTCACAAAAATTATCCATTCACTTCTCTCCTTAGGCAACAGGATCCAGTTTCTACTTTATACTCCAATTTTGCGAGATCCGTTTTAATATTGTCCTCCTATCTTCACCTAGGATCTTATTATTGGTCTTTCTCCAATTGGATTTCCAGTTAAAACTTTCAAACCACTCCTACTTTCTTCCATTCTGGCTACATGACCTGCCCACTTGAGCTACCTAAATTTCATAACCTTAATAATGTTTGATAAACAATATAAGTTATGCAGTTCCTCGTTATGAAATTTCCGCCATTTCCCATTCCTGTCGTTCTTGGGACCGAATATTCACCTAGGTATTTTATTCTCTAATACTCTGTCTGTGTTCTTCTCTCAGAGTAAGCTACCAGTTTCAAAACCATACAGTACAACAGGGATGATTATCGTTTGTAGATGTTAAGCTTCAAAATCTACGACAGAATTCTTGAAGATAAAAGATTCTGATCTGAATAACAACACAAATTCCCTTCTTTCAGTCGAGATCTTATTTCTTCGTAGATATCGTTTTGGTCTGTTAATATTGATCCTACCCTAACAGCACAATTATATAGCAAGCATTGCCTATCATGTTCCCTCAGGTACATGGAAATGTGCCCAGTATGTGCCTTATGTACCTGTGAGAGAGAAACCACATGGATGGCAAGCGATAGTCACAGTCTATGTCCGCCCCTAAGCACATGCCTGGGAAACTTACCTAGTATGTTCCAAGAAGGTTCCTCATGCCCCGAGCATCAATGAACCACATTTTTATTCACCCAAAATATGTTAAATCGCCTATATGCGTAATATGTTTACATTAAGGTGAGTCTAAAAAACACTTTAACCAAGCAAAAAATGTGCCTAAGAGTGGGCGTGAACCAACAACCATTTGATTACTAGGCGCGTTCTCTTCCGACATGGCCACGAAGTCGATGGGGAAAATGTTGCTTGTAGAGGGATAAATCCTTGAGGTCTTTTTAATTTGGCTAATCAGAGTGCTGTTGTAACCCTGTATATTCGACGATAAGAATTTGGGATCAGATAAAATCCGCTCGCCATGTAATTTTATAACAAAATGACGCGCTTCTGTTTACTTTATTTCATGGTTCTTCCATTTTCACTTTCAAATGATCGGCGACAGTTGGCATCTAAAAAATGCAATTCTTTATCCATAACTACGTAAATAATTAACTGTTCACATAGGTATGAAAGATTCATCTTAATTTTTATTCATCAGTTATGTCATTTCTTTGTTCTACATTTATCTCCCAAATTTCATGCATTTGTTGCTACTTCTTTCTAAGCGATTGTGTACTAGAACAGAAAGTGGAGCAAAAAGTGCCAGAAACCATTGCATGTTACTGCGCATGAGCAAATGCAAAGAGCCGACTGTCATTCGTGTGTCGCTGCATATATCAATTATGTCATAAGTATCTGAAAAAGTATGCACCTAAAGTAAGTACCTGGAACATGAAAGATATATGTCCCAAGTGACGATATAAAAACAAATGATTATCACAGTGCTAAACTGAGCCAGGTATATAAATGATACATTTGTGGTACATAGTCGCAAATATCAATTAGGTGTAACAAGCACCTAAAACTTTAGCTAGCTGAAGTACATACTTAACACATGAATACCATATCTACCAATTGTCGGGTACCTAAAAAGTAGCTGAGACACCTAAATGGCACATGCCTAGCATATCTTGTGCTGTTATGGTAGATATTTGAAAGTATCCACTTTATTAAAAGAATTCTTTGAATTGTGACCTTTCCATAACCCGACCCAGAAAAGTATAATAGGCTCAGTAAACCGGAAGTGGTTAACCGGAAGTAGTTAAATTTGGTATCGATGGATTTGTTTTGTCAAGCTGAATCGATTGATATATAGACTGTATATGTTTGGTTGCTGATTATACCCCACCCCCGGAAACTAAATTAGGCTCAGTAAACCGGAAGTGGTTAACCGGAAGTAGTTAAATTTTGTATCGATGGATTTGTTTTGTCAAGCTGAATCGATTGATATATAGATTGTATATGTTTGGTTGCTGATTATACCCCACCCCCGGAAACTAAATTAGGCTCAGTAAACCGGAATTGGTTAACCGGAAGTAGTTAAATTTGGTATCGATGGATTTGTTTTGTCAAGCTGAATCGATTGATATATAGATTGTATATGTTTGGTTGCTGATTATACCCCACCCCCGGAAACTAAATTAGGCTCAGTAAACTGGAAGTGGTTAACCGGAAGTAGTTAAATTTGGTATCGATGGATTTGTTTTGTCAAGCTGAATCGATTGATATATAGATTGTATATGTTTGGTTGCTGATTATACCCCACCCCCGGAAACTAAATTAGGGTCAGTAAACCGGAAGTGGTTAACCGGAAGTAGTTAAATTTGGTATCGATGGATTTGTTTTGTCAAGCTGAATCGATTGATATAAAGATTGTATATGTTTGGTTGCTGATTATATCCGACCCCCGGAAACTAAATTAGGCTCAGTAAACCGGAAGTGGTTAACCGGAAGTAGTTAAATTTGGTATCGATGGATTTGTTTTGTCAAGCTGAATCGATTGATATATAGATTGTATATGTTTGGTTGCTGATTATACCCCACCCCGGAAACTAAATTAGGCTTAGTAAACCGGAAGTGGTGTACCGGAAGTAGTTAAATTTTGTATCGATGGATTTGTTTTGTCAAGCTGAATCGATTGATATATAGATTGTATATGTTTCGTTGCTTATTATACACCCTACCCCCGGAAACTAAATTAGGCTCAGTAAACCGGAAGTGGTTAACCGGAAGTAGTTAAATTTGGTATCGATGGATTTGTTTTGTCAAGCTGAATCGATTGATATATAGATTGTATATGTTTGGTTGCTGATTATACCCCACCCCCGGAAACTAAATTAGGCTCAGTAAACCGGAAGTGGTTAACCGGAAGTAGTTAAATTTGGTATCGATGGATTTGTTTTGTCAAGCTGAATCGATTGATGTATAGATTGTATATGTTTGGTTGCTGATTATACCCCACCCCCGGAAACTAAATTAGGCTCAGTAAACCGGAAGTGGTTAACCGGAAGTAGTTAAATTTGGTATCGATGGATTTGTTTTGTCAAGCTGAATCGATTGATATATAGATTGTATATGTTTCGTTGCTGATTATACCCCACCCCCGGAAACTAAATTGTTCCCAATTATATTATTATTATTAAATAACTTTAAATAATAAACAGGAATATTAAAGTACTTAAATTTCGGATGGGATTTGAACCTAAGACCTTTGGATTAACAGACAAGGAGTCTATTTACTAGACCTACCAAGACATCAATTCTTCATCAACACGCTAAGAACTACAATTTATAGCGCCTGATATTTATGGTAGTCGATGTGATCATGTACTATACTTACGCACAATAGAAATGACGTGTCTTGTGAATAAAAAAAGTGTTCTTAATGTTTGTCTGCGTATAGTATAGCAATAAGGAAATTCCGAAAGTTACTGTACTCTATGTAGGGAGATTTGACTATACGCGTATTTTCAGCATTTCGATAGCGAAATGTTTTCTAAACCCAGATTCCTCTTAAAGTGGAGAAAGATGCTCTTCCCTTTCTCTTTCAGTGAGTAATATATATAGAGGTGTGTATGTGTCTCATAAATCTATGAATTACGTTATGCAACCCTCTTAGGGAAACAATTTTGTAAGTGGCATCTTTATACTCACTCACTCTATGGCTTAAGGAACCTGAAATTTCATCGACGCAAAAACAAAACCTCCATTTGCTCGTACCTTGAACACCTCTAATCCGATCTGAATCCTGGCTAACACGTGTATAAGGTTCTAAAACTCCAGACCAGTTTAATGCGCTTTTTTCATATCTGACTAGGTAAATTCTTTTGAACGCTGTGGCACAATTAAATAATTGGACTGACCATAGGATGCTAGAAAGGGTTTTTGGTCAGCTGTGCGCGAACTGTCTTATTTTGAACTTTTTTTTTTTTTAATGACAAGTTAGTTGGATTAACGTCATTTTTAGCAACTAGGATGTAGCGAGGGACGCACTGTTTTACGTGGTATCCGAACCCTGGAATACAGTGGTTTGAAAATTCCACATTGTGCGAGACCGAGTGCCGAACTCGAGACCTTCAGCACCGGAAGTGAGTGTGGTACTAATGCACCACCAGTCCTACTTAGTCATGTCAACTTTGGGTGAAGACAATTGTCCATTGTTGCCGCTACTGTCGCCATTGTCTGGTGCAATTAAAGCAGTCGCAGATTATTATCAAGTTTCCTTTAGTTTAACGTTCCATGATTATGCCACCGAGGGCTAAAGGAGACGGATGAAATTGCAAGTGAATGATGATTAAAGATTGGTGGAATGAGAAATTGGAAGGAAACTGGCGAACCTCGAGAAAGCCGACGAACACACTTGGCCTGGGATCGAACCAGAGACCCCTGAAATCTTTGGATAGCAATGAACTTCCTACTCTATTGTTACAAGCACGAAATATGTTTCATGTTTTGCGATTTGCCATTCCTGCTATTTTTACTAAAACATGCCAAAGTATTGTTGTTGTGAGGGAAATGTTGAAATGCCGTACTGGAAAAAGAAAATAGATACAAGAGAAACATGTATGGGGCAATCCAAATGAAATCGACCAATGAAGGTTGCTGACAAAATTTAGTTTTTTATTAATTTTTTTTACCTAAGTTTGTACCACATTTAGAGAGTTGAAAACGGGCATTTATTTGTTTTTTAGCCGCGCAGGTTTCGTCGTAGCGGCCATTTTGTATAGGCGCCTGAGCACATTTTGAACTTTTTAGTGCATTCCGTTAAATGCTGTAACTTTTTAGGTTTTAAAGATAATGAGTTCAAACTAAAACCATATGAAAGATAATGATACGGACAATATTCTATGTTCTGTGCACATTGAGACGTACTTTAGAACGTAGATAAAAGAAGATCTAAACATTGAGGTTGGACACCTAGAAATTGCAATTTTGGAATTACATTTTGAAACGAAATAAATGAGACTTACCTTCAGTTCTTTGTCTACATAGATACTAGATAATAGATAATGTCCTAAACAAGTTTCAGATCTGAGAACTATATACATGATATTTTGGAAATTTTTAAATGTTGCGAATTTTCGAAAATCGTGTATTTTCACCAACAAATATCTCACGAAGGACAGAAGTGAAAAATCCCAAATTTGTACAAAATAGACGATAGTTGCGCAGTAACAATTGGTTAAATAACATCACTGAGACTCGAGTAGTTTCTTGGTTATAAGGATTTTGTTCACTGGAAGTTAATATCATGAAGCACCATTGGAGTTAATATAAACTTTGTAGCAAAACTCAAGATAACACGACAGTAATGTTAAATGGGTAAAGTGCATAATTTATGAATCATATCTTGTACAAAAGACGAAAGTCGTCTATTATTTTTTTCTGCCTATAGCACTGTTGTTAAGACATCAGTGAGGCAAATAGTAGGGATGGCAGGATCCGGATCTGGCTGGATCCAAAGATTCGGATCTGATTGGGTTCGGATCCTTTGGATCCGGATCTGGATCCGGATATCGAATCTCGGATCTGGATCCGGATCTCGATTGTCGGATCTGGGTTCAAATCTCGGATCTGGATCCGGATCTCGGATTTCGGATCTGGATCCTGATCTCGGATCTGAATCCGGATTTCGAATCTCGGATCTGGATCTCGGATTTCGGATCTGGATCCGGATCTCGAATCTCGGATCTGGATTCGGATTTCGGATCTGGATTTGAAATTAGGATCTGGATCCGAAATCCGGATCTCAGATCTTGATTCTTATCCAAACCCACATCCCACCCAAATTGTGATAAACTTGAATATCAAAAATTCGCCGAAAGTAATTTCAGGAAGTCCTTACAGTGAAGAAAACAGAAAATTAAGACGAATATTGACAAGTCTATTTGTCTCCTTCATTCTACACTAAAGATCAAATGCTTGCCTTACTAGAAAATAATCTGATTTGATTCGGATGAGAGTTCGAATGTCGAATCTAGGTCCACCCGGTTGCAGGACCGAGATGAAATACACACATATTTATATTTGAAACCGGAATATAAAACTCGAATATTTAAAATTCCTCAATACACCTATTTCATTGACAGTTAAGAAAACATAAACAGTTAAGACGAGTATTGACTAGTTTTTACGTATATTTATCCTGCTTAGTCTGCTCTAAATACCAAATGTATACCTTACAATTAGATTTAATAATTATTTAGTAAATCACAATATGAGTACCGAGAATAAACTATGAATTTTGGTGCCCCTTATCTAGATTTGAAATTTCGGATTCATATATAGAATCAGGCTGAAAGATAAATATTTCAGATCTGGAAACCGAAACATGTGCTAGTACCAAGATCGTAGCCGTTTGTACCTAGGTAATGCGAGCGGAAGGCACTTGCACTAATTCTGCATGCACTTTGGGGAACATGAGAAACTAAAAACAGATAAATATTCTTTTTCAGGGGCAAAGTCGCGCTTTAACATGACTTTTCATGAGTGTTGTGTTCAAATACGAAAACTGTAATGGCGACTTGTTTGAAATAAAGGCCTTTTCCCTTTTAGTAATAAAGTTAGGTACTTTCACATTGAGAAAGAATTAGCAAAGCACTTCCACTGATTAGAGTGCTGGTTCTTATGGAAGCTTTCACACTGAACCGAAGATTTCCTCATGTGGGTATCGGATTGCCACTATTCACCTTGCTGAAAGACGTGGTTTATCAGGAGGTCGGCCAAGATTCTTTTGGACTTAGCCTGTAGACTGCTTCTGGTCTCAATTATTCCCATATGACAAGACTAACCACATATAAAGTTGGTTCGAAATGATTTAAAATATCACTAATTGACCTTAAGGGATAATCGCGATTTAAATATTCGTAAATCAAAAGAGATGTGAAAGTTAAGCGTTAAAATAAATCCGATAATTCCTAATTCAACCTAATGATAGCAATAAAACTCCTTATGTAACATTTTAAAAGCTAAGATTAACAGTTATCTTCTTGAAGAGGGTTTACGGCAACATAAAATATTATAAATCCAATTATCATAAGTAGTACCTCTGACAGCCCCGCATTTCACATCACCATCGCCCTTCATCCTGACAAGTGGGCAATTCACTTACCACAATGACTTTTCAGGCGTTCCAGTGACAACAATATCTCAGTTTGGGTTTGGGATCATGCTTCGGTGAACCTTGACTATCACCATCAGCAGCTATTAGAGAATCAGTACTTATTTCTGATTAGATAATGTGGGTAACTATAGCTTTTCGTCTATAGAAGACGGAGAGTGTATGGTATTATCGCAGGAAATATTTGATACATAAGATTTAGATTGTCAGTATTTAGGAGCAACTTTTAAAATAATCAGTTACTTTAAATGCGCTACGGATTAGCCGAGAAAACCCGACAGCCATAGTCGTGTGGTCTGCGTCATTAGGCTATGAATCGTTTGCTGTGAATGTCTTGGATTCAAATCGCGCTTCGGACATAGGTGTTTTTAACTGTCCTCGTTTACTTCTATGCCTGTGTGGTGGCATAATGGTTACAGTGTAATCCGTGCATAGCGTTCAACAGGTTAAATAATTTGATAAAAAGCTGTTACCTTTTTATATATAAAAAACAGTGGTTAGCGCGTGCCTTCGGTGCCCGTGGTCATGGGTTCAATTTCCGGAGAGGCACTCAACAATTTCGACGTTGATCCAGCATCGTGAGGACAATTGGGGAGTTATCTTAAGTAAGAGGTAGTGGACTCCAGTCTAGAAAGTGTGCATTAGGGACTTCGGTTGCCGATGCGTTGACTACACATTAAGGTGTATCGAAAAAAACTTTTTTTTTTCGAAATCTGGTTACGGCTAATACGGATTTTTGGCCAAATGGCATCAGTAAAACGTATAAAAAATCTCAACTCGATCAGACAACTCCTTCTGCTGCCGAGTAGAGCCCAAATATTAGAAAAATTAACAAAAGATTCAATTTTCAACTAATTTTCCAAAAAAATATCTTTTAAATATTTCCTATATTTTTCGGTCTTTTAAATTATTGAAATAGCATTGGAAAGGAGAAATAAATACATAAAACAAATTAATTACGGTTATTTCTGTACACCACAAGCATAAAAACCTAGTTAATTATTTGTAAAAATGCACTGATTTTCTGGCGTATCGTACAATTAATATAAAATTATTGAAGTCTCTTGAATAACGAAGAAAACACTTTAGTGCTAAATTCTAAGAGCAGTAATAGTATAAATAATTTGCTCCCAATGCCGTATGCATCTGCTTATCACACTAGATCACCTGCCGCCCACCTCTCTCCGAACGCCTCTTCTCTTGTACTTGTTCAGCTGAAAGGATCGGTCTTATCAGTCGCCAGTAGTCAACCGGCTGTGTCAAACGTGATTGTCGCTGCTTGAGTTATTTATTAGTGCTGTGGGAAATTTTAACGAAATAATTTGTTTTCGTGTGAAGTGCAGTATGTAGAAGTGAGAACAGTGTTTCATTTGTGTTAAGTAGTTTTTATTAGGAAGAGAGTGACAGATACGCTGACGTTATGGCATCGACAAGTTTGTTACGGTCTGACGTTAGGAATAGTATTATTGGGACACCCAAGGAATTGGGTAGAACACAGCTACCAACCGTTGAAATGTATTGAGACAATACCTATGGGAGCGATAAGAAAAACTGAGACTTTCCGGATTCCGGAAAGAGCCTTCAACAAAGGATTTATCTTCTATCGTCGCCAGGAAGATTGTAGAAAATTGAGATTACGCCTCAATCAGCGGCGAAGCAATTTTCAGTGTCAGAAGGATTGTTGCAATAATATTGAAGTACCATAATATTGTCCGCGACTTGCAAAACTCAGCAAAGTCCGGTTTCCAGACTTCTGCGAAACGAATTGCTGATTTTCAACAGTCTGCCAAAAATATTTCATTTGATATAGCCTTTTGTAAGTGTTCCGATCCTCTTGCCTGCAACTGCGAAAAAGGAAGAAAAGTGCCAGTGCTAGAGGCGCCTTTTCTTCTAGATCAAAGAATCACAAGATTGAGGCGTATCTCAATTTTGTACAATCTTCCTAGCGACGATAGAAGATAAATTCTTTGTTGAAGGCTCTTTTCGGAATCCGGAAAGTCTCAGTTTTTCTTCTCGCTCCCATAGGTATTGTCTCAATACATTTCCACGGTTGGTAGCTGTGTTCTACCCAATTCCTTGGGTGTCCCAATAATGCTATTCCTAACGTCAGACCGTAACAAACTTGTCGATGCCATAACGTCAGCGTATCTGTCACTCTCTTCCTAATAAAAACTACTTAACACAAATGAAACACTGTTCTCACTTCTACATACTGCACTTCACACGAAAACAAATTATTTCGTTAAAATTTCCCACAGCACTAATAAATAACTCAAGCAGCGACAATCACGTTTGACACAGCCGGTTGACTACTGGCGACTGATAAGACCGATCCTTTCAGCTGAACAAGTACAAGAGAAGAGGCGTTCGGAGAGAGGTGGGCGGCAGGTGATCTAGTGTGATAAGCAGATGCATACGGCATTGGGAGCAAATTATTTATACTATTACTGCTCTTAAAATTTAGCACTAAAGTGTTTTCTTCGTTATTCAAGAGACTTCAATAATTTTATATTAATTGTACGATACGCCAGAAAATCAGTGCATTTTTACAAATAATTAACTAGGTTTTTATGCTTGTGGTGTACAAAAATAACCGTAATAAATTTGTTTTATGTATTTATTTCTCCTTTCCAATGCTATTTCAATAATTTAAAAGACCGAAAAATATAGGAATTATTTAAAAAATATTTTTTTGGAAAATCAGTTGAAAAGTGAATCTTTTGTTAATTTTTCTAATATTTGGGCTCTACTCGGCAGCAGAAGGAGTTGCCTGATCGAGTTGAGATTTTTTATACGTTTTATTGATGCCATTTGGCCAAAAATCCGCACTAGCCGCAACCAGATTTCGAAAAAAAAAAAGTTTTTTTCGATACACCCTACTACACATCCCTACTTTGAACGTAAGCCCGCTGGTAGGAACTAAAGGACTGTCGTGCCAAGAATTTAGTTTGTTTTAATTATCATAAGTGCCTTCTTTATTATTAAATTTTATCCAATATTTTCTTTTCAACCAGTTTGCGAAACTCAGAGCTAGCTACTTGTTTTCTTTTTAATTCATGTTCATAGTTAGCACAACTAATTACTAAGGAAAAACAACCTTTTCAATAAAATTCGCCTCGCGTCTTTCGTAGCTCTTAGTTATTTTTAGCTTTTTTTTAAGTTGAAGGGGGGTTTATCATTTCCCCCTCGCTTTCCCTATTTTTTTCTAGTTTTATCTATGTTTCCTTGCACGGACATTGCGCCTATACGCACGTACTTAGTGTGTTCGTTTACAAAAGCGGGCCATTTTCCTGTCACTATAGAAAGTAAGAGTGCCCTGTATCAGAGAAATATTAATTGACGTATGTAAGTGAATATATTTGTGATGAAGTCATAATTACTCAGTTTTTGCATCGTACATAGTTTCACCATCCTCATTAATCTCTTCACCCCGCTTCCTGAATTCCAGTTCTAGTATTCTTTCTTGATGGGGGACTAATGTCTCATGTAGGCTTATTAACTATAACATCAGCAATAAAGAAAGTAGGGTTTAATTTGCACTAATTTTAAAACATTACGTTCATTAAATAATAATAATAATAATACGGAGCGAGCTCAGGCTACTTGTTAGGATTCTTGCTTCGCAATTGGATAATACAGGGTTCGAATTCGGAGACCAGCCATCCTGACTGAGGATTTTCCAGGGTTGTTCCTCAGTTATACTGGGCAAATGCTATGTTAGTACCTTGATCTAAGGCTTTGGAGACCTTCCTTCCATTTCTTTTCTAATGTTTTCATCTGTTGATTACTACAGTGTAAAGTGGCCTCTGAAGATGTATCTGGTAGCTTATAGTAAAAAAACAAGAACGACATAATATATCTTCACGAAACGTGGGGGTTAATTTAACTACAGCCTTACAGTTCCAATAGATACCTCAAGTTTTAACCCGCGTCAGGTACCATGGGGTCAATTTTGACCCCAAACACTTATACTAACAAATATCCTTCATTAGGTAAACCCGAGCACAAGTCTGTAGTAAGCATAATTCCTGTCTGAAACCAAAGTGAAAATACAAAAAAAAAAAAAAAAAAAAAAGCTAGAAGCAATTTCGAATGTATTAAAAGTTACAGCACTGTGAAGAACGTGAAGAACACTGGGGTTAATTTTGACCCCATGGTACCTGACGCGGGTTAATATCAATTTCCTGACTTTTAAATACTATTTTCATATTGTTTCAGCTTTCAATTTCCTCTTGTATGTTCCCACCGAGAATTGAACTTGAGACCACATGAACAAATGCGAATATGTTAAATATTTTTGAACATTTTAATATAAAAAACACAAAACGCTTCAATGATACGATGCATGGATATGTTTTGGTCACGTCCTGCAATGTATGATTAAAGAAATCTGGAGGGTGAAAAAAAATAACAGAAATCTCTTTTATATTTACTCCTTCAACAAACTCCCGACCTGAGAATGGCAAGCCATAAGTTAGGTAATAAAGTCATACAACGAACACAACCATATCGCTCTCCTGAAATTCTCGTGTGTATGTTTAAAAATCTACTGTTGTTACACGCCAACCAGTCTATATTTTTAGTTGAATATGCCTTCGAAGTGAAAGATATTCATTATTACATTTGTTGATGGTTGGACTCTAGTGGGTCAGGAACTACTATTAATAAAGAGTTTGGTTTGTCTAGTATTCCTGCGATTAGAAGCACCTTATCTAAAAGATATTTCATTTGTATATGAGAAAATAAGAAAGTTTATTTTCTAAGAATAAAATAAATATTTTCAATGTTAAGCTAACGTTAAGTTTTGAAGAGGAGCTAAACAGAAGAATTTGTTACGATTTACGTCAGTTTTCAGACAGTTCACTATACCCTAAAATGGTAAGAAGTCAAACTTGGAAACATTTTACTAAAGAGAATTCGACAGAAAGTGGAACATGTAAATATTGTAAGGTTAAAATAAAATAAAGAACAAAGGTAGCACAAACCTCTTATGGAAACATTTAAAAGCACAGCAACCTACTATATTAGTGAATCCGAAACAAAACTTTTGACGAATTTTAGATATTCAATTTTATCATCACAATTTGAGATGTAGATTTGGATACGAATCAAGATCTGAGATTCGAATTTCGGATCCAGGTCGGAGATCCGAATTTCGGATTCAGATCCGAGATCCGGATCCGGATCTCACTGGATCCGGGATATCCGGATCCGAAAATTTTTGGCCATCCTTAGTAAATAGTTGCCTAATTTGTGTACAGAGTTTAGCACTGATGTTGAAAGTACGACCTATAGGAGTTATAAACTCTGTGGGTGTGAGTTTCCGGCGAATCTCAGTGATTGGCACTCTCAGTTTGTTATCGTACATAGTTTAAAAGAGGTTCTTGAGCCATGGGGATGGAAAAAATTATTAAAAAAAAGATTGTTATTTTCCTGACTGATGTCTTCAATTCTCCCAATCCACCATTTCTGTCATAAATACGGGCTACGGTATCATTAGGTGAAGATGACAACATGCTATGTTCTGGAAGTACTGAAGTACTGCAACAGTAAATTCACTTGATTATGAGTATTCATAACATCTTATTTGTGTTTTCGTCAGAGGTAATGATATGATCTGGTATTATTAATTATTTTACAAGTAGCAAATCTAGAATTTCTCGTTGTTTGACTGTACTTCTTCTGATGAAACATAGATAAAATGTATGCCTGAGATAGTATATCAACACAAATGCTGCACATCTGTTCAGTTTTTAAAATTGTTAATTTCACATCACTGCAACAACTTAGAGAAAGTTCGGGTATTATGGAATATCATTTTTGTTTTGCTTGTAACTCAGTTAATAATTGCACATTGAAACAAAAAGGAAACCAAGTATACGCCTTACATATTTGGCTTTATTTATCTTGATAAAGAAGTTTCGTTACAGGGGTGGGTAAAATTTATAATTTGTAAAAAAAACCACTTTGGAGGGTAATATAAAATAGTCGGGTAATATGAAATACAAATGCTATATAGAAAAGAAATTAGTTTTCTGTTGAACATACAATGAATACAGCGACAATATATGAAAATACTGAATGCCAAGCCACAACTGAATATAATGACTTGCAAAAGTTATAAACAAAATACTCCGCTTCAGGATCGGCACAGTCATTGTGTGCTCACATTAAACATAATGAACGATGGACCGAAGCTCACCCCTTGTATCATCAGAAAGCTTGCTGTAATAAAAAATACACTTAGCATTGTTATCATAATAAATGTATGTTTAATTGTCCAATAGATGTTTTTGTAATCGGAATACCATACGGAATACGGAATACCATGCTTTTCTTGCGGGTTTTCCATATTGCCCTCCACGCCACCTTGAAAACGAAAGATCTGTTAAACGCATTTGAAGGCGTATAGGATGATGACACTTATCAAACTACCACTCTCTATATCCAACGTCATGGTAAACAAAGAATTGTTGTTCTATTACATTTCAATATGAAACTACAGGTTGTAGAATCCTTACCTGTAAAAGTTTTCACGAATAAAAAATGAGATTTTCACGTCTACCACCACAACCAATGTCACAATCACAGGGAGACTGACTGTAGAGCATAATGGAAACGTGAGGTAGTAGTTTCTTTCCTCTCCGCTTGAAAGCAACACATCACAGGCTAGACAATGAGGTATTCCATATTAGCCGAGTATTCCATAATACCCGAACTTCCTCTATAACTCAGAAGCTACTCAAGTCTCAGTAATGCAGTTTTACTCACTTGTTACTGCACAACTATCGTCTATTTTGTACAAAGTTGGGATTTTTCACTTCTTTTCTCCCTGAGATACTTGATGATGAAAATACACGATTTTCAAAAATTCGCAATATTTAAAATTTTCCGAAAAATCAAGTATAAGGTTCTCAGATCTGAAACTTGTTTGGGACGTTGGGTATTATCTAGTCTCTATGTACACAGAGAATGGAAGGTGAGTCTTATTTATTTCTTTTCAAAATGTACATTCCAAAATGGACATTTCCATGTTTCCAACCTCAATGTTCAGAGCTTCTTTTTTCGACAGTCTAAAGTGCGTCTTCATGTGCATAGAACACAGAATGTTGTCCATTCCATTTTCTTTCATATGGTTTTGGTTTGAACTCATTATCTTTAAAACCTAAAAAGTTACATCGTTTAAGGGAATCCTCTGAAAAGTGTAAAATACGTTCAGGCGTCTATACAAAATGGCCTCCACAAACTAAAATGGCGGAAAAGATAAATGAATACCCGTTTTCAACTCCCTTAATGTGGTACAATCTTAGGTTAAAAAAATCAAAAATAAATAAATTTGGTCAGCAACATTTGACCTGGAAATTAGTTGATTTCATTTGGATTGACCCGTATGCGTCGACATAATTATTTTCTTATATGATATCACCTAATCTCATGTCTTAAGGAGGATTGTCCACGTATTTTATTAATTGGAGTATAATGCCCTTCTTTCTATTTCATATTTGCCCTGCTTATCTGAAACTTATTCCATAAATTAAGCAATTACAGTGATTTGTTTTTAAACCAGCCCACCTAATAATTTTACATAATTTCACTATATTTGACATTCGTTGTAAACTGTTCTAAATAATTTTACTTATCCTTTCCTTAAAAATAATTTGCAGGTAACCAAAAATGGAAATCAGAGGAGCTTTTATACTGGCAGCATCATTAATATTTTTTTATAGTGAAGTAACGTCGATTAAAAGAAAGGAACATTCTTCTTGGAAATCATGCGTTGACTGTATCTCTTCTAAATTATTACAAAAGGAACCAAATTTGTCTCTCAGTTCATGGAAAGGAGGTAATTCTATATGGTACCGTGTTGCTTGCTCAATAGAAGAAAAAAGCAAAAGCAAATCTCGAATATTAAAATTTGCTCGTTTACTGTGTACATCATACAGAAGGAATCCGAATCTTACTTTAGAGTGTAGGAATGAATGTGATTGTGGAATGAAGGGAAAAAATGGTGAAGAAATTTGTCTTTGTGCTTGTTGTAATATAGCTGTTCCTAAAAATAGTGTTAAAGACGAAAGTTTGACTGGATATAGTGCGAATAAGAAACTTACTTTAGAGGACGTAAATAACGACAACGTAGATCCAATTTATGTGCATTCTACTCCTACTAATGGAGAAGAATTATTAGAAAAACCTCTAGAGAAAAGGATTACTCGTTGTGAAGTAGATGACAGTAATGTGTCGAAAAATAACTTAGATTATTGGGTGTGCCTGAGAAAAAAAGGCAGTTTTGTACTCAAAATTAGGAGACTGAATTCTAAAAATTACAAAGATTCTTCCA
Organism: Thermobia domestica; assembly: GCF_964235325.1. NCBI lineage: Eukaryota > Metazoa > Arthropoda > Insecta > Zygentoma > Lepismatidae > Thermobia > Thermobia domestica. The sequence continues at coordinate 172,852,202 of NC_137458.1, forward strand.
GAGACTTCTCTTTCACACTAAGTCGTAAAGTTTGGAAAAATATAAAACCTTTGAAGTCTGGGAAACGCCTACAATTAAGGAAAGGTTGGTGTGATGTATTTTACAAGAGATTCAATCATTACAACAAAAGATGCATTCTTAAATTCTTATATCATAGATGCTACAGCAGCTCAAATAAAATCTTTTTAAGAGCTTATGCAAAATGTCTCCAACCAAACTGTAGAAAGTATCAGTTTGTGATATTTAACAATCCACAAGATTCGAGGCCTCAAGTTCATGTATTCGGGTTTGGTAATTATCTGCACGAAGAAGGAGTTGTGTTTAGGAGGTATATAAGGGGAAGCTTGCGCCAAGATATTGGGAAGAGATGCATGGTCGATACTCCAACAAGAGTTACAGAAGAATTAATAAGAGAAGCTCCCAGGGAATCGATAGAAGCAGGTAATTTAACACCATGTCCAAAAAAAAAAAAAAAAAAAAAAATGTCGTAAAACATATTAGGTTTGAAATGTCTAAATCTGACGACCGACATCCCGATCCCTTTATAGATATTGTAAAAACAAGGAATGATTTCATAAACGCCGGAATTAATTACATACAAGAAATACATTACGTACCTTTCAGAATACATTTGTACAGTGAAAGGCAATTTAAAATATTTTCAAACAAGTGTAAAGAAAAAAAACTATATGTGGATTCAACCGGTTCAATTTGTAATAAACCTAAGTGGTATGACAGTAAAAGAATATACTACTATGCGGCAGTGTTTCAAGTAAAACAAAATGAACTTCCGATACCTTTGGCAGAAATGATTTCTGGAGATCACACCGTACCGTCTTTAACTCATTTCTTTTCTAAAATAAACAGGATTCACAATACATTTTCAAAATCAGAAATTCAGTTAATTGAAGTAGACTTTAGTTTTGCAATGATACATAGTGTAACGAAAGGTTTCAATAGCGAAAGCTTTTTTTCTTACTTAGAAAGATCGTGGGTAGCATGCATTGGTAAAACCAAATTTCATGGATCATGCATTCACATATGCAATGCACACCTGTCACATGCAGTTTTGATACATCTACAGAGAAAAGGGGTCCTTAAGAATACAAGAACTGTTCTTCGAAGTGTAATAAAAGTTCTCCAAGAATCTAAAACAATATCAGAAGCTACATATTGGTTTGAAGTGGCATGTCGATTACTTTATTCCAGGAAAATGAACGAGGAATGTGTTAAAGCGAAAGAAGTACTACAAGAAAAACTTGTTGGTGAACCCACATATTCTGTTGATAAACATATGGCAAGTACTAAGTGCAACAAATTACTGCGAGAAAATTCTCCATTCTACCATCACTTTGTTATTGTGAAAGAAAGAATTTTGAGAGATCTCAAAATAAATGATTTACCTGGACTACAAGAAAAGTTACTCTTTTCTGATAAGGCTGGAGACATTTTACTAAACTTTTTCATGCCATATCTACCACTTTGGAGTTGCATAATTTTATCATTGAAAACTGCAACAAGTCAGCAAAAACGAAGCAGCAATGCTTTGGTTGAAGGTCACTTCAATTATATAAAAAGACACTTGTTGAGAAACAGATTGCGGGGGAAACCTGGGCGATTGATTAGAATGTTATGGAGAAGTATTGAGGGAAAAACAAAACTGTATTGCCTGACAGATGTTATGAATAAAAAATTAGAAAACGAAAGTGAACATATGGCTGAAGAAATGTGGTTTAAAAGAGGACACAAGGAACCAAAAAGTAAAGAGTTATCTCAGATAGTATCGACAGAGCAAGGCAAGAGCAAGGCAGAGCGTTTGTTTTATCCTGTAGATGAGGACTGGCAAAAAAGTGCTTGTAAAGTACTGGGGATCCCTTTTATTAAACGAAGCATATGCAATACAACTTCAATTGAAAATCAGTTAACCAGTCCAAGAGAAATTATAAGAATTAGCGGTGATGGAAATTGTGCTTTCCGATGTTTTAGTTATCTTGCTTCTGGTTCAGAAGATTACTATGCAATAGTGAGGGAAAATGTTACTAATTATATGATGGAAAACAAAGAAAAACTTTCTTGCTATGCCTTACGAAGTTTAAGCTTCGAAGAGCACATTTCTTCTATGAAACGGGACAGAACGTGGGCAACTGAAGCTGAACTCTTTGCATTTTCAGCTATGCTGAACACCGCAGTTTTGACATACACCAAATATGGTGATAAATACACATGGTGTCATCATGTGCCGTACTGGTTGCAGTCAAATTAGACAGAAGAAGTATTTACTTGCAGCACGAAGGTCTGATCCATTACAATGTTGTCATAGCAGTTTAAGTCATTATGGGTAAGTTTTTTTACGATCTGAAAATTTGAAAAATGTAATGAAACACATTTTAAAACCATTCAATTATCGACTTTGCTAGATGATATTGTGCCATACTCTATACTCACCGAAGCTATCGCCGATAGATTATCACCTACATTCCATTGTTAATCATCTCGTGGGAATCTTTCACAACTGTGGCACTAACATCTGTTTCCGACGAAGGATCATGTGTTTTACAACTAGGGCAGTGTTAAGCTGGAAACACGTTGGCAAAAGGTGCTGCATGCTGAGATTACTTTAAGAACTAATGATAAGCGTATGTTGGGTTTATATTTTTGTAATACGACTTTATTTCTGACGCTTAAAAGTGGCGGAAATGTTTTGGTAGTCTTGAATTTACACAAATTTGAAATTTTATAGTGAGTATCCAACTGTTTTTAGACTACTTGTCTTACATTCCTGATTTACTGAAAAACAGTAAGGCTCGTGTCTACTAAAAAGTTGCTAAAATATTTCAAATTATGAGGATTATAAATTTTAATTTGATTATAAAATTTTTATTGATATCGTAGTTCTAAGTCTGTAAAAATAACCAAATGCAGAAACATTTAGATACATTTGTTCTTATCAGAATTACTATCATTTAGTAGTATATTAAGAAAAAGTACTCCGTAGGTTAGGTATTCACATAACTATTAATTTCTTGTAAATATGGATCCTAAAGTTTATAATGTGGTGTTTTTCTTCAAGTACTTAAATAGTACCATCCCGATTATCTCTCGCACAGATATTAATCCTGCAACTCCATTGTGAAGGTTTCGCACAGTATTCCTAAATTCATTGTACTTACAAAATGCAACTATTTTTTGGTCTTACATAAACTTCATGATTAGTAGTTAGTACATTAGTAGATACGGTAACTGGCCAAAGGTATGACAGGCTCAAAATGAAGAATATTTCATTTCTAGCTAAAGACCATAAGTCAAAACAACAGCCACAGGTAGAACCAAATTCCAGTTATATACAGCCATAGGACATAGGCTTTATACCATTGTTTTCTCTCACTGAATTTAATATGAAAACTATTTAATACAAAATTTTACAAATTTGTATAATTGACGTATTTCCTATATCATATATATATATATATATATATTGTCCCATAAATTTATGAATAGAAGTTTATGTGGGTATAGTAACTAAGGATTAAAGTATTTAAATGTTATTAAATCGACTAAACAGCCCTATTTTATATATAGTCAGGTTTCCAGTATTTATTGTATAGCATAATTTACTCCTATTCTTTTATATCCTTTTTGCGGACATTTTTTCTAAATGTTGCAATCATATTTGAGTGTGAAAACTTATACAGTGTTTTAGCTGTTTAGAAGTTTAACGAATTTTTATTAAAATCAGCCATTGCTGTCGCATCGTGTTGGAAGTAATGAACGGTACCAACCTAATTTCGTGTGCACTCTGTCTCACATTTCAATTAGGAATGTCAATATGCTCAAGTCTGTAAATTATTTAGACAGTGAAGTGTCATTTTCATACCGCCCTGTGTATTTAATGCCATGCAGTTCATACCATTACGATATCCTCATGTGGTAACGATATCAAAGAAATTTAAGTAGGTATTGAAAGACGATTGGAAATACATTTTTATTTTTTGAATTATTGTACAATTTATTTTTAATGTACCTGTATATGACAGTGTATGTGGTGTTCGAATACATAAGGTGTCTTGTATCTACCTTCTTAGTTTTGTTCGTGCTTGTGTAATCAACATGATCATTTTATTTGTATATATCATCGATTAAAAAATTCACATGTTTTTCTTCGTGTTGAATCGAACTTAGGTCATCGTATTTTTTTTTTATATAGGTACCAACGTGAATCCTGTTCATGAAAAGATTCTGTTTGTTTCGTTTAATTAGAGCATACCTTCTGTACAGGTGCCAAAAACTCTGATCAGAGGTTTACGATATACTTAAAACAAAGATCTTAACACCATATTTATTCTTAATCTTCTATCGCGTTTCGATTCCCGGCGGGAGCTCATGTGGTTCGGATTCCACGTTAATCAGTAGGTCCTGGCTCATATAACCTCGCTGCTGAAAGGGACATTAAACTCAAAATCAACTCAACTCCACTTCTATCGCTAATTTAAATTGTTTTACAAGTACAATTCAGTCGCAGTCATCTGACCTTAACTAATCCAACCATCTACATATTCCGACCTCGCAAAATAAATAAATAAATAAATAAATAAATAATAAACTGTTGAGCGCACACCAGTAAGCAGTATTCGCTATGATTACTAACTCTTTTCTTCAAATTTGATCTTTGTGATGCATAAGTATAAATTTGTAGTTGCTCAAATTACTAGCATGTAATTTTTGAAACAAAGAATGTAGGCTCTATTTTGTCAGTCTTAATGTCACATTTGTTATTTTCCATGTCATCCGACATTTCCGATCATCCGACTAGACCGACTCGTTTAGGCTGGATCATCGAAACACTACTATAAAGTCAAGATGACTTAAATTCGTTGTTTTATATCATTCATACCAGCCTATATGAAATTTGGCAGTCTTTGACTGGACTCAGTTCTAGCAGATGTTGATCAAATTCAGTCAGAATATACCTGAAGTTTACTTCATGCAGTGCTGTGTTATTTTTAATATGTTTTGGTTGATAATTAGGTGATAATATACAAATATTGAATACTTGAATTCAAAATTTAAAAAAATAAAAATTTAAATATTTACTTAAAATGCCATTTAAACTGAATGTTCACATTAGATTTTAAGATAAGGTGTTCATTTGTCAATTATACAGGGTGTTTAAAAGCAACACTGTCGACGTGAGTGAGGTGACTCTTGATCATAAGATAAAACAAAAAGTATAGACCAACCTGGTTGCTCAAATGCTTCCTTCCGGAGTTATAGACTGCCGAAAACAAAAAAAATGAAATTTAAAAGTCATAGCACAAAACTACGGGACCTACCATAGTCGAGTCAAGATTTCACTTAGGAACTAGAATGTGTCCTATCCAAATATCTATGTTTCAGAATCCTAAGGTACTCACGCAACAATTTTTATAGAGCTAGTTGGTTACTACTTCAAATTATATGCCCATAGCCAAACTCCCTCTATAAAAATTGTTGCGAGTACATTAGGATTCTGAAACATGGATTATTGTATAGTTCACATATTAGTGCCCAAGTGACGTCTTGACGCGAGCACCGAAGGTCCCATGGTTCTAGAGCTATGGACCTTTAAAGTTCATTTCTTCATGTTTTCGGCAGCCTATAACTCCGAAAGGAAGCATTTGTGCAACCAGGTTGGTCTATACTTTTTGTCTTATTTTGGTATCAGGAATCGCCTCCCAAACGTTGTCGGTGTTGTTTTGAAACACCCTTCATATAGATTAAATATAAGTTCGGATTTACTCTATTTGCTAAAAAGGTGTAATGTCATTAGTTTCTAAGATTTACTGTGATTGTTTCTAATTTATTTTGATGTGGAACCAAATAATATAAATGTATTAAAGTGTCTTATAATATTCTTCATTATTAAACTTACTAAAAGGTAAATTCAATTACGTTTCACAATAGTAACTATATTGTACAAATCCGTACTAAACAATATAAATGAGAGAAATGTATATTTATTATGGTATTAGATTTCAATATATATAAAAATGTAGATTTTAGAAAAAAACTTTTTAGTTTTATCCGTAAGAAGAAAACTAAAATTTAATTATCACATGATTTGCCCACAAAACTTACAGAACTTAATCTTACCCAAAATTTTAATTATCAATTTGCATCCTTTAAAACAAACTGAAATTTATGATTCCCAGAACAAGTCCTTACTAATAAAAATAAAATCTTAATAGTTTCTTTCAGTGATTAGCACTATAGCACACAATATTACTCCACCTAATTTTCATTAACGTCTACCAACACGGGAGCTACTTTTCCAATGTTCATCCTTCTTCAACTCCTAATAGATATATGTATCTACTATAAGAAAAAAATCATTATTATTTTACACTGTTACATTGGCAGCAGTAAACCCCATGGTCTATGTAATATCACCACAGTCTTTTAAACAATATTTCTACAGTGCTGTGACAATGAACGCCCCTCTCCAATTCTAGTTATAATAGTTAAGAAAAAACATTATTATTATGTTACGCTCTACTTTAGTGTCAGGAGGGACCCCACTTTCTTGTAATGTAATTTAATATTCACTAATTCCTTTTTTTACCTGAACCTTAAAATGAGGGCACCCTTTCCAATTCTCATCACTAATTTAATGTTTGTAGATAGTTGTGTCTACTTTACTGAAAGATAATTATTTGTTTGCTCTACGTCTTCTTTTTAGTTGCAGACCCATTTTTCTGTTTCCTGGTAATTAATTTAAGTTTTTATATTTTTTAAACGGGCCGCTACGATGAGTGCACCCTTTCCAATTCTCGTCGTTTTTATTACTTATAGATAGTTTTGTCTAGTTTAATAAAAGACAATTATTTGGTAGCGATACGATATATTGTTAGTTACAGATTCAGTTTTCTGTGTCGTAATTATTAATTTAAGCTTCTTATATTTTTAACCGGGCCGCTACGATGAGTGCACCCTCTCCAATTCTTGTTGTCCTTTTACTATTTATAAGTAGTTGTGTCTAGTTTACTAAAACATAATAATTTGTTTGAACTACGTCCTGCTTTTAGTTGCAGACCCAATTTTCTCTCTCCTGGTAATTAATTTAAGCTTTTTATATTTTTAACCTCTCGTTTACGATGAGTGCACCTTCTCGAATTCTCGTCGTTCTTTTACTATTTATAGATAGTTGTGTCTAGTTTACTAAAAGACAATTATTTGGTTGCGGTACTTTATATTGTAAGTTGCAGACGCAATTTTCTGCCTCATGATTATTAATTTAAGGTTTTATGTTACTTTACCGGGCCGTTACGATGAGTGCACCCTCTCCAATTCTCGTCGTTCTTTTACTATTTATAGATAGTGGTGTCTAGTTTACAAAAAGTTAATTATTTGGTTGCGCTCTATTATACTGTTAGTTTCGGACCCAGTTTTCTGCCTCATGATTATTAATTTAATGTTTTATGTTATTTACCGGGCCGTTACGATGGGTGCACCCCCTCCAATTCTCGTCGTTCTTTTACTATTTATAGATAGTTGTGTCTAATTTACTAAAAGACAATTATTTTGTTGCGCTACCTTATATTGTTAGTTGCAGACCCAGTTTTCTGTCTCGTGACTATTAATTAAAGGTTTTATGTTCTTCACCGGGCCGTTACGATGGGTGCACTCTCTTCAATTCTCGTCGTTCTTTTACTATTTATAGATAGTTGTGTCTAGTTTACTAAAAGACAATTATTTGGTTACGCTACCTTATATTGTTATTTGCAGACGCAATTTTCTGCCTCATGATTATTAATTTAAGGTTTTATGTTATTTACCGGGCCGTTACGATGGGTGCACCCTCTCCAATTCTCGTCTTTCTTTTACTATTTATAAATGGTTGCGTCTAGTTTACTAAAAGATAATTATTTGGTTGCGCTACGTCCTGTTCTTAGTTGGAGACCCAATTTTCTGTCTCGTGATTATTAATTTAAGGATTTATGTTATTTTACCAGGCCGTTACGATGGGTGCACCCTGTTCAATTCTCGTCGTTCTTTTACTATTTATAGATAGTTGTGTCTAGTTTATTAAAAGACAAATATTTGGTTGCGCTACCTTATATTGCTAGCTGCAGACCCAGATTTCTGTATCGTGAGTATTAATTTAAGATTTGTATATATTTGACCGAGCCGTTACGATGACTGTACCCTCTCCAATTCTAATCTTTCTTTTACTATTTATAAATGGTTGCCTCTAGTTTACTAAAAGAAAGTTATTAGGTTGCGCTACGTCCTGTTTTTAGCTGCAGACCCAATTTTCTGTCTCGTGATTATTAATTTAAGGTTTAATGTTACTGTACCGGGCCGTTACGATGGGTGCACCATCTTCAATTCTCGTCGTTCTTTTACTATTTATAGATAGTCGTGTCTAGTTTACAAAAAGTTAATTACTTGGTTGCGCTCTATTATATTGTTAGTTTCGGACCCAGTTTTCTGCCTCATGATTATTAATTTAAGGCTTTTATATTTTTGACCGGGCCGTTACGATGAGTGCACCCTCTCCAATTCTCGTCGTTCTTTTACTATTTATAGATAGTCGAGTCTAGTTTACAAAAAGTTAATTATTTGGTTGCGCTCTATTATATTGTTAGTTTCGGACGCAGTTTTCTGCCTCATGATTATTAATTTAAGGTTTTTATATTTTTGACCGGGCCGTTACGATGAGTGCACCCTCTCCAATTCTCGTCGTTCTTTTACTATTTATACATAGTCGTGTCTAGTTTTCAAAAAGTTAATTATTTGGTTGCGTTCTATTATATTGTTAGTTTCGGACCCAGTTTTCTGCCTCATGATTATTAATTTAAGCTTTTTATATTTTTGACCGGGCCGTTACGATGAGTGCACCCTCTCGAATTCTCGTCGTTCTTTCACTATTTATAGATAGTCGTGTCTAGTTTACTAAAAGTTAATATTTGGTTGCGCTACCTTATATTGTTACATTCGGACCCAGTTTTCTGCCTCATGATTATTAATTTAAGATCTTTAGATTTTTTAGCGGGCCGTTACGATGAGTGCACCCTCTGCAATTCTCGTCGTTCTTTTACTATTTATAGATAGTTGTGTCTAGTTTACTAAAAGTTTTTATGTGATTGCGCTCTATTATATTGTTAGTTTCGGACCCAGTTTTCTGCCTCATGATTATTATTTTAAGCTTTTTACACTTTTAACCGGGCCGTTACGATGAGTGCACCCTCCCCAATTCTCGTCGTTCTTTTACTATTTATAGATAGTCGTGTCTAGTTTACAAAAAGTTAATTATTTGGTTGCGCTCTATTATATTGTTAGTTTCGGACCCAGTTTTCTGCCTCATGATTATTAATTTAAGCTTTTTATATTTTTGACCGGGCCGTTACGATGTGTGCACCCTCTCCAATTCTCGTCGTTCTTTTACTATTTATAGATAGTCGTGTCTAGTTTACAAAAAGTTAATTATTTTGTTGCGCTTGATTATATTGTTAGTTTCGGACCCAGTTTTCTGCCTCATGATTATTAGTTTCAGCTTTTTATATTTTTGACCGGGCCGCTACGATGAGTGCACCCTCTCCAATTCTCGTCGTTTTTTTACTATTTATAGATAGTCCTGTCTAGTTTACAAAAAGTTACTTATTTGGTTCCGCTCTATTATATTCTTAGTTTCGGACACAGTTTTCTGGCTCATGATTATTAATTTAATGTTTTTATATTTTTGACCGGGCCGTTACGATGAGTGCACCCTCTCCAATTCTCGTCGTTTTTTTACTATTTATAGATAGTCGTGTCTAGTTTACAAAAAGTTATTTATTTGTTTGCGCTCTATTATATTGTTAGTTTCGGACCTAGTTTTCTGCCTCATGATTATTAATTTAAGGTTTTTATATTTTTGACCGGGCCGTTACGATGAGTGCACCCTCTCCAATTCTCGCCGTTCTTTTACTATTTATAGATAGTTGTGTCTAGTTTACAAAAAGTTAATTATTTGGTTGCGCTCTATTATATTGTTAGGTTCGGACCCAGTTTTCTGCCTCATGATTATTAATTTAAGCTTTTTATATTTTTGACCGGGCCGTTACGATGAGTGCATCCTCTCCAATTCTCGTCGTTTTTTTACTATTTATAGATAGTCGCGTCTAGTTTACACAAAGTTAATTATTTGGTTGCGCTCTTTTATATTGTTAGTTTCGGTCCCAGTTTTCTGCCTCATGATTATTAATTTAAGGTTTTTATATTTTTGACCGGGCAGTTACCATGAGAGCGCCCTCTCCAATTCTCGTCGTTCTTTTACTATTTATAGATAGTCGTGTCTAGTTTACAAAAAGTTAATTATTTGGTTGCGCTCCATTATATTGTTAGTTTCGGACCCAGTTTTCTGCCTCATGATCATTAATTTAAGGTTTTTATATTTTTGACCGGGCCGTTACGATGAGTGCACCCTCTCCAATTCTCGTCGTTCTTTTACTATTTATAGATAGTCGGGTCTAGTTTACAAAAAGTTAATTATTTAATTGCGCTCTATTATATTGTTAGTTTCGGACCCAGTTTTCTGCCTCATGATTATTAATTTAAGCATTTTATATTTTTGACCGGGCCGTTACGATGAGTGCACCCTCTCGAATTCTCGTCGTTCTTTTACTATTTATACATAGTCGTGTCTAGTTTACAAAAAGTTTATTATTTGGTAGCGTTCTATTATATTGTTAGTTTCGGACCCAGTTTTCTGCCTGATGATTATTAATTTAGGCTTTTTATATCTCTGACCGGGCCGTTTTGATGAGTGAACCCTCTCCAATTCTCGTCGTTCATTTACTATTTATACATAGTTGCGTCTAGTTTACTAAAAGTCAGTTATTTGAATGCGCTCTTTTATATTGTTAGTTTCGGACCCAGTTTTCTGCCTCATGATTATTATTTTAAGCTTTTTACACTTTTAACCGGGCCGTTACGATGAGTGCACCCTCCCCAATTCTCGTCGTTCTTTTACTATTTATAGATAGTCGTGTCTAGTTTACAAAAAGTTAATTATTTGGTTGCGCTCTATTATATTGTTAGTTTCGGACCCAGTTTTCTGCCTCATGATTATTAATTTAAGCTTTTTATATTTTTGACCGGGCCGTTACGATGCGTGCACCCTCTCCAATTCTCGTCGTTCTTTTACTATTTATAGATAGTCGTGTCTAGTTTAAAAAAGTTAATTATTTGGTTGCGCTTGATTATATTGTTAGTTTCGGACCCATTTTTCTTCCTCATGATTATTAGTCTCAGCTTTTTATATTTTTGACCGGGCCGCTACGATGAGTGCACCCACTTTAATTCTCGTCGTTTTTTTGCTATTTATAGATAGTCGTGTCTAGTTTACAAAAAGTTAATTATTTGGTTGCGCTCTATTATATTGTTAGTTTCGGACCCAGTTTTCTGCCTCATGATTATTAATTTAAGGTTTTTATATTTTTGACCGGGCCGTTACGATGAGTGCACCCTCTCCAATTCTCGTCGTGTTTTTACTATTTATAGATAGTCGTGTCTAGTTTACAAAAAGTTAATTATTTGGTTGCGCTCTATTATATTGTTAGTTTCGGACCCAGTTTTCTGCCTCATGATTATTAATTTAAGGTTTTTATATTTTTGACCGGGCCGTTACGATGAGTGCACCCTCTCCAATTCTCGTCGTGTTTTTACTATTTATAGATAGTCGTGTCTAGTTTACAAAAAGTTAATTATTTGGTTGCGCTCTATTATATTGTTAGTTTCGGACCCAGTTTTCTGCCTCATGATTATTAATTTAAGGTTTTTATATTTTTGACCGGGCCGTTACGATGAGTGCACCCTCTCCAATTCTCGTCGTTCTTTTAGTATTTATAGATAGTCGTGTCTAGTTTACTAGAAATTAATTATTTGATTGCGCTCTATTATGTTGTTAGTTTCGGACCCAGTTTTCTGCCCCATGATTATTAATTTAAGTTTTTTTTATACTTTTAACCGGGCCGTTACGATGAGTGCACCCTCCCCAATTCTCGTCGTTCTTTTACTATTTATAGATAGTCGTGTCTAGTTTACAAAAAGATAATTATTTTGTAGCGCTCTATTGTATTATTAGTTTCGGACCCAGTTTTCTGCCTCATGATTATTAATTTAAGCTTTTTATATTTTTTAGCGGGCCGTTACGATGAGTGCACCCTCTCCAATTCTCGTCGTTCTTTTAGTATTTATAGATAGTCGTGTCTAGTTTAATAAAAGTTAATTATTTGGTTGCGCTTGATTATATTGTTAGATTCGGAACCAGTTTTCTGCCTCATGGTTATTAATTTAAGATCTTTAGATTTTTTAGTGGGCCGTTACGATGAGTGCACCCTCTCCAATTCTCGTCGTTCTTTTGCTATTTATATATAGTCGTGTCTAGTTTACTAAAAGGTAATTATTTGGTTGCGCTCTATTATATTGTTAGTTTCGGACCCAGTTTTCTGCCTCATGATTATTAATTTAAGCTTTTTATATTTTTACCGGGCCGTTACGATGTGTGCACCCTCTCCAATTCTCGTCGTTCTTTTACTATTTATAGATAGTCGTGTCTAGTTTACTAAAAGTTTATTATTTGGTTGCGCTTGATTATATTGTTAGTTTCGGACCCAGTTTTCTGCCTCATGATTATTATTTTAAGCTTTTTATATTTTTGACCGGGCCGTTACGATGAGTGCACCCTCTTCAATTCTCGTCGTTCTTTTACTATTTATAGACAGTCGTGTCTAGTTTTCAAAAAGTTAATTATTTGGTTGCGCTACCTTATATTGTTAGTTTCGGACCCAGTTTTCTGCCTCATGATCATTAATTTAAGGTTTTTATATTTTTGACCGGGCCGTTAGGATGAGTGCACCCTCTCCAATTCTCGTCGTTCTTTTACTATTTATAGATAGTCGGGTCTAGTTTACAAACAGTTAATTATTTGGTTGCTCTCTATTATATTGTTAGTTTCGGACCCAGTTCTCTGCCTCATGATTATTAATTTAAGCTTTTTATATTTTTGACCGGGCCGTTACGTTGACTGCACCCTCTCCAATTCTCGTCGTTCTTTTACTATTTATAGATAGTCGTGTCTAGTTTACAAAAAGTTAATTATTTGGTTGCGCTCTATTATATTGTTAGGTTCGGACCCAGTTTTCTGCCTCATGATTATTAATTTAAGCTTTTTATATTTTTGACCGGGTCGTTACGATGAGTGCACCCTCTCCAATTCTCGTCGTTCTTTTACTATTTATAGATAGTTGAGTCTAGTTTACAAAAAGTTAATTATTTGGTTGCGCTCTATTATATTGTTAGTTTTGGATCCATTTTTCTGCCTCATGATTATTAATTTAAGCTTTTTATATTTTTGACCGGGCCGTTACGATGAGTGCACCCTCCCCAATTCTCGTCGTTCTTTTACTATTTATAGATAGTCGTGTCTAGTTTACAAAAAGTTAATTATTTGGTTGCGCTCTATTATATTATTAGTTTCGGACCCAGTTTTCTGCCTCATGATTATTAATTTAAGCTTTTTATATTTTTTAGCGGGCCGTTACGATGAGTGCACCCTCTCCAATTCTCGTCGTTTTTTTACTATTTATAGATAGTCGTGACTAGTTTAATAAAAGTTAATTATTTGTTTGCGCTTGATTATATTTTTAGATTCGGACCCAGTTTTCTGCCTCATGGTTATTAATTTAAGATCTTTAGATTTTTTAGTGGGCCGTTACGATGAGTGCACCCTCTCCAATTCTCGTCGTTCTTTTACTATTTGTAGATAGTTGTGTCTAGTTTACTAAAAGTTAATTATTTGATTGCGCTCTATTATATTGTTAGTGTCGGACCCAGTTTTCTGCCCCATGATTATTAATTTAAGTTTTTTTATACTTTTAACCGGGCCGTTACGATGAGTGCACCCTAACTAATTCTCGTCGTTCTTTTACTCTTTGTAGATAGTCGTGTGTAGTTTGCAAAAAGTTAATTATTTGGTTGCGCTACCTTATATTGTTAGTTTCGGACACAGTTTTCTGCCTCATGATTATTAATTTAAGGTTTTTATATTTTTGACCGGGCCGTTACGATGAGTGCACCCTCTCCAATTCTCGTCGTTCTTTTAGTATTTATATATAGTCGTCTCTAGTTTTCAAAAAGTTAATTATTTGGTTGCGCTCTATTATATTGTTAGTTTCGGACCCAGTTTCTTGCCTCATGATTATTAATTTAAGGTTTTTATATTTTTGACCGGGCCGTTACGATGAGTGCACCCTCTCCAATTCTCGTCGTTTTTTTACTATTTATAGATAGTCGTGACTAGTTTAATAAAAGTTAATTATTTGGTTGCGCTTGATTATATTTTTAGATTCGGACCCAGTTTTCTGCCTCATGGTTATTAATTTAAGATCTTTAGATTTTTTAGTGGGCCGTTACGATGAGTGCACCCTCTCCAATTCTCGTCGTTCTTTTACTATTTGTAGATAGTTGTGTCTAGTTTACTAAAAGTTAATTATTTGGTTGCGCTCTATTATATTGTTAGTTTCGGACCCAGTTTTCTGCCTCATGATTATTAATTTAAGCTTTTTTATATTTTTGAACGGGCTGTTACGGTGAGTGCACCCTCTCCAATTCTCGTCGTTTTTTACTATTTATAGATAGGTGGGTCTAGTTTACAAAAAGTTAATTATTTGGTTGCGCTCTATTATATTGTTAGTTTCGGACTCAGTTTTCTGCCTCATGATTATTAATTTAAGGTTTTTATATTTTTGACCGGGCCGTTACGATGAGTGCACCCTCTCCAATTCTCGTCGTTCTTTTACTATTTATATATAGTCGTCTCTAGTTTTCAAAAAGTTAATTATTTGGTTGCGCTCTATTATATTGTTAGTTTCGGACCCAGTTTCTTGCCTCATGATTATTAATTTAAGGTTTTTTTATTTTTGACCGGGCCGTTACGATGAGTGCATCCTCTCCAATTCTCGTCGTTCTTTTACTATTTATAGATAGTCGGGTCTAGTTTACTAAAAGTTAATTATTTGGTTTCGCTACCTTATATTGTTAGTTGATGAAACAATTTTCTGTCTCGTGATTATTAATTTAATGTGTTACTTCACTTTACCGGGCCGTTACGATGTTTGCACCCTTTTCAATTCTCGTAGTTCTTTTACTATTTGAAATGGTTTTGTCTAGTTTTCTAAAATATAATTTTTATGTTGCGCTACATTATATTGTAAACTGTATACCCAATTTTCCTTCTTATGGTAATTAATTTTACCTTCATATATTTTAAACCATTCCGTGACGATGAAACCCCTTCTGTAATTCTCATCATTGTTTTATTAGTTATAAATTTATGTTTCCAATTGGCCTGTTTCTTCCAAGGTAACTGTATTAAAATATTTGTTTTGTATTCTGGCAACCCTGTTTTTTTTTTAAATTTCTGCTAGCAGATGTCTGCCAAAGTAACCGCGGTTAGGACTGTTTGATTAAAGTTCAACGATAAAAACTTTTTAGTAAAAAGTGCATTAATCTAACCAGGGACCCAGAGGTGAACGCTCTACCACTGAGCCACCGCGCCTCCTCAAGCAAAAGGTGGGTATAAGTGTTGCGAAATAAGGGATATATGAGCCTCTAAAGATGAGAAATTATGAGGTACATACAGAGAAACAAACAAATGCATAGCAACAAGAGTGCAGAAGGAATAAATGTATAGTAGGGAGTAAACCACAGCATACACAACATCCAGTGACGAACGGATTTGATACCGGAGTCACCCACAAAAAGACACATGTTAGAGTAGCCGTAGAAAGAAGAGGTCTTATGAGACATAATGCAGAAATATGAACAGAAAGTCAGCAAGTTTTCCTGTAGCGCAGGAATGCCAATGGCTTTTGTGTGGAATCAATATGTCGAACCGTTCCCGAGAGCTATAGAAAAGCTCTCTTAGGGTTGCAGCACTGCATAAAATCCTGCTTGCCTTCCAACCCACAGAAACTACGGCACGAAGGATAACATAACTCACAAGAATATACGTCAAAATCGATTCGCAAATATTAATGATTTGTGATATGTGTCAGTTAAGAGTAACTATGGTTAGTGTAACGCTTATCCATGCCGTATCCACGGCTTATAGAGCAGAGTCCACCACATAATTGATTTCAAAATCCCTGATTATCCGCACGACCCTGCTACAACGACGAAATTGGGGATTCGGAATGCACATAGACGGATAGATAGATAGACACACGGTTGTAGGGAGATATATGTGTGTTTTGAGTCCAGGCAGCCGCAATAATTAACATCCCATATCTTCTTGTTTAGTATCGTCATTGCGCATTATTATTATTATTATTATTATTATTATTATTATTATTATTATTATTATTATTATTATTATTATTATTATTATTATTATTATTGGTAGTAGTAGTAGTAATATGAATCGAAGCAGGAAGTTGATCCTGCCTGAAGTATGAACATGCCCAATGTTAGCGCCAGAAGAATATATGGCAATATTATTGACACTCTTCTCTAAATAGTATAAACAACAACTGGCAAGAAGCTAACGTACGAAGGTCGAATATAAGTGGAAGATGGTACGTGAAAGGTTACAATATAGATATATATATTCGCTAGTTGCGTGTGAAAGAAACACGAGGGTGTTGCCTGCCAGAGCAGTGAATACAGTCTGCTAGAGAGTCATATAGTAGGAGATAAACATGAGAACTCACGGGAATATCAGAAAAAGAATGAAATTAAATCTTTAAGTTTTACGTCCCACAGTTGTGCCAGCTAGGCTAAAGGAGTCGGTGATGATGAGAAATGAATGTCATAATGGAATGAAAATAGTGGTAGGAAACGGGAGAACTCTGAGAAAAACCACGGACACGTTGTTTATCCATCACAAAGATCAGATCTAACCAAGGATCACAGGCACCAGAGGTGACCGCTCCACCACTGAGCCACCGCAGCCTCTACACGGGAAAATCAGAAGGCGTGTGTGTTGGCCTGCGTCAGAAAGGGTGATAGTCTGACAGGAAATAGTAAACCTGAAGAACAACAGTCAGTCTACAGGTATGTGAAATATATATCGTTGTCAAATGCGTAACAGCAGTGGTATGTGTAAAATGCGACCAATTAATCTCAGCAATGTTGTTCGAATTTTAAGTTTGGCAGAAACGGAAAAATATAATGACAAAAAGGAGTATGGAGTGGAGGACAAGATATTCTTAGACACATTACTTGCCTTATAGAAAGTGTATCTGATGCTGATGTTATCGTAAAAATATGTGAGACGTTAGAGTATATACGTACGCCACTAACGAGTGGATGATTCGGGCCACGCAATGAGTGATCAAATGAACAATGTGACTGATCCATCAACGAAAGACACGGGCCCCTCGAACACTGAATATGAATTGTCCTCTCCAGTAGGGCGAAATCGTACAGTAATAACGGACACCGTTGTCACAAAATAAAAAACATTCAGGGTTATGTACGTTTGCAAGCGAAAGGCACGTGTAAAAACTATATTAAAGTAACAACTGAAAAGTTCAAATGTTCTCGCACTTACGTATGTGTATAAGGCTTTACAGTTCTGTAAAACGCCCCCTCGCCTCTATGTCATGGTTCATATTAACAAAGAAGTTGTGGAAACATTCAAAGCCTATCGGAGGTAAGGTGTTACTGTATCTTACTGTTGAAGAATACAATTTGCGCTCGTGAATGGTAACAGCAGCGAAGAAATACATCCACTCATTCCGTGAGTCACATTCGTTTATCTGTAAATTTAAGCGAAACCATAGGATCCGTCCAAGAAGAATAAAAAATTTGTTACAAGAGCAGACATGCAACACGAAGCTAAATTACTTGAGAAGGCCTACATGTTTGTCAATGTTGTTAACGCCATCATACATTTGAAACCGTACAATCTTGACGGCATATTTAACGCTGATAAATCTCGGTTTGAATATGAAATGACATGTGGAATTCTTTCCAAACAGGATGAAAAATATCCTACAGCGTTAATTCAGTTCATGGTTTTCCTTACACATTCATACACCATCCAAATTTACTTCTCCCGGTGAACTTTCGGAGTCGCTTCTACATTTGAGATAGCCAGAACCGGATCTGATTCTAGAACATCTGGCTCCGGAACCAGTTTTCCGGATCCAGGTCTGCAACCGGGTTTTTCGGATCCAGGCCTGGACCCGCTTCCCAAAATTCAGTTCGGGAACCGGGTTTTCGGATTCAGGTGTGGTACTGGTTCTGGAACCGGTTCTGAAAACCGAAACTTTGTGGCCATTCCTACGCTAAACCCGAGCAGCTGCCAGGCTGTGAACAGTGTGCTAGATGAAATAGTGAAAGCGACAGGCAAGCGCCCAGGCGGCGGCCGCTTGTCTCATTTGGCTAAACAAACTGGGTAACTGGCAAACTCATTTGGCTAAACACTCACTGCTGGAACAATATTTTTTTCTGGGGGGCACAAGCGGGTCTGGGTTTGGAAAGCACAAGCGCGTGATCCTCTTTGCAGTGTTTTGAAGATGAACTTTGTGCCTCCTTTACGGGTCTTTGGGGGCTTTCGGATCCAGATCTGGAACCGGCTCCAAGATTCGGTTCTACAACCGGGTTTTAGGATCCAGGTCTGGAACTGGTTCCTAAGATCCGCTTCTGGAACCGGATATTCGAGAACCGTTTTCTCGCGGAACCGGAACTTTGTGGCCATCCCTATTGTACATAAGTTTCCGAGAGTCTAATGGCATTTTCGGCCGAAAGTAAAAGAATAGTTAGAACGACACACTTTCTTCAATGTTGTTGATGTGAGCCAATCGGAAACAATAAATGTTTCAATTTTTTTCTTCCAACAATTGTCAAAAATATTCTTACAGAAAATAAAGTTATTTAGAGAATGAAATACTATACAAGTATGTAAAAGACAGTAGCTGGGATAAAATAATAGTAATAATAAATACATGATAATTAATTTCATACAATAGACAGAAGTACAAATAATACATTACACCTCAATAGGGCACACTGGTTGCGGAACACTAGATTAGAGTAATGTAAAAGTGCAGCATGGAGATAACACAATTGTAAGTGACTTTCCTTTAGGAGTTAAAACTGGTACCGTATTTAGTGCACATCTAGCCGTGATAGTCCTCAAGAATGGATTTTCGCCGCGAGTAATGAATGAACCCACCAAGAGTATGATGACAGGTTTGTCGAGTACTACGTGCTAGGATAAGGCCTCGCCAATATATCTACTGAGACTCCAGTTAATATACTTATCCTTTCTCCCCGAGCTCCTAAGAAGAGATAGAAATGAACCTTCGAGAAAGATTTGTATTTTTGAAGACAAAGTGTGTATGACAGTCGTTTCACAGATTTGTGCAGCAGATCAGATGAAAATGTAGAGCTCGTGGTTGCCGCATGAGTTGACACTAGGTAACAAGGACTACCGTCAGAAGGTGTGAAATTCTCTGAATATACGGATAATTGTAAAAGTTTTCTAAGTCAGGATAGTTTTTGTATCGTGATCCACATCCAGGAAAAATTCAATAAACAGCCTCTAACCTTAGAAGGTTTTGTTGCTACTCTTGTAATCTACGGAAGCAAAATGTCTTTCTTATTCGAAGTTAAGCCATCATGATCATTACAATGTTGAACTCCAGGAAATGCTCTTGAAATCTTTAGCAACCAATCAGCAACGATGATCGATAGACATAATGTTGCAAGTTTCACTTTAATGTTCTCTTACATTATGCACTCCAAGGCAAGTCCTCAAAGCAAGCAAGATGGTTCGTGATCTATAGCATAAAACATCTTCTTCATCTAACCTACTCTCCTAAAATATCTTCACCTATCCCGACATCGTTCGTTGTTTCAATATTTTTATTTAGGGAAGAATCTTTCTGGTGGCAGAACGGCGCAACGTGCGGTTCACCTTTTCTTTGTTAGTCGTTGGTTGAAGCATGACAAACTATGTAGATTTATTTAGTCTGTCACTACTGACTAACGTGGTATTATAGTTTTAAGCTCTTTTAACCTTTCAAACTGACAAATGTAAGACATTTTAGTCACACAAACACTATTTTAACCATGTATTTTCGTAACACTGTTTTGGTTTGTTTGACTAGTTTAGTTTCGTTCCTTTAACACTCTTCATCGTATCAAGGTGACTTCTAGAACTTAACGCGTTAACAAAGTGCTTTACCTTCCACCATGAATCGAACCTGGAACCATATGCTTTAGCCACTTGGCTACAAAAAGGTACTCGAAATTTTTCCTTTCAATTTGGTTAGGAATTTTGTGAGTAGATGTAAACTTTAAAAATATATTGTTAATGTGTTCTTACGCTTAAAAAAATTTAAAAAAAAAGAAAAAGAAAGGTTACTAACGTTGTTTCGTGGTGATCTTCCAATATCAATGTTTAACTCTCTTGTATGTTTTAGAAACGTATGGTTTGGGTTAATTTCTACATTGTTCTTTTAAAGTATTCATTCACCTAAATTTATAGAGTCCTATGTAGAGTCGATTTTAGCCTCATATTAAGAGTGATTAACGCGTGATGCTAATTTCTGTTTTTAGTAACACGATTTTAATTTAATTTGATTTGGTTTTAATTTGTCCCTTTTCAGCAGCGAGGCTATATGAGACGTGAACCTACAGTTTTAACGTGAGATCCGAACTACATGAGCTCTCGCCGGAATGGAGCCCGGGTCTCCCACGTCAAAGGTGTGTATGCTAACCGCTTAGCCAAGGGAGTTCTAGAAAAATGATACTCACAATAGCAATTATTTATATTGAAAAAAGCCAGCTTCGACTTTTTCCATATACAATATTGCTAACTTGAGAATCATGGTTCAAAATATATATCGACGGCGGAAGTGCAAAATCTCGTATCTCCACTTTTTATGGAATTTTAGATTTTGGTTGCATTCAATTCCCCACATCTGAATCTACGTGTGTGCAAGAGCTTGTAAACGAAAATCTAATAAAGAAAACTCGAGAAACTAGCTTTTCGAACCTTGTATCTCATTTTTTGTGGTAAAAGCTCTTTAAAAATTATACTAACTTTTACCCACGCTTATTTTGTTCCGTCAATTCATGTTTATGGATGATACGAAGTTTTGCCAGGGCCTATTTTAGGGAATTTAAACAGAGAATCTGCCCACACTGCATTGTTCTTTGCAACATTATCTTCGTTCGCGCGGTGAAGTCTTAGTTGTGTTATGTTAATTGCAATATCCTGTTCTGTGATAACTGCGAGAAATCCTTTGCTAATAGTGCGGCATTAATACTGCATCTAAGTTCTAAGTGTTGTATAGTAGATCGGAGTGTGCAAGATGTGTCAAGTAGAGGAAACAATACCCTACAAGAAGGAAACGGCGATTGTGATAAGAATTACAAGTAACCAAAAATACAATTCTTGAGAACAGTTCCTATGAGAACTCGGAAAATTACTTCCTTTTCCTTGATGATATTCCTGTTGTAACTGGAAAGGATTTTGGTATCGATGGGCATAGTTTTAGAAAAGAATGTTAACACAGAGGTTACTGATCTAGGAACGGCGGTTTCCTTTGCAGTAGATATTTAAAGTAGTTGGTGAAGGAGATGGTGAAGACATTGGAAAGACCAAGAAGCGAGCTTCAGACAATATTCGTAGAGAAAAAAACAAACATCTCAGGATGGATGGGAAAACATATATAGGATACAAGAAAGAAGGTATGTTTTGTGAGAACAACCAGCAAGGAAAATAGGACCGACTAGCTATTCCCAAAAATGTACTAAATCTGGAGTTCTTCATTGCGTCATGTTCATTGAAGAGAAACGGAAAAAATATTTTCTGTACATTTGGGGACTCAGTGACCTGGGACACGAGGAAAACTTTTGTGGCGTCATTAGTGGATAATGTGACAACCAAATAAGGAAAAGAAGATTATCATGTTTCTGAACACGTTACATTTAGAAGAGTGAAGCGTCAGAGCGTGGGTACAGTGCAGTGTAAGAGAACTGGAATGCATATCAATAGCGAAGTGATGGAGTGCCCATTGAGAAGTAGGGTAATTTGAAGTATACGAGATGGGAAAACTTTTCTGTTTTCATATTTAAACGACTTACCAAAAGTTTCCTCATACTATTATAAATCCACCACGTGTAATCAATATCTTGAGCCTACTTTCAAAAACTTTTCAGCTTTTTATTTGCATTACTAAAGTGCTATGCTGAGCACAATATTAAGACTTTGTCTTTATCAATATTCAAAGCAGAACCTGCAAAATTAAATCTTTCCATTTTCAAGCCGAAAAAACATCAATATGGCATGAGTGTGAAGCATAATTTTGGTAATGTGTCTGATGAAGAGTACAATAAACACATTAAACTTACGGAACAAGCCCGCGAAGAAAGAATTAAAGATAAAAGTGATAGGGTAGAAAATCGCACGAAAATAGTGTATTTACAATGGATGTACAAGTTGTGAAACTTGCTCCATTTTGAATGCAACTACTGTTTACTGTAAGACAAAACTCTGTGTTCATAGCTTTACAATATTTACTTTGACTTCAAAGAATGTATCATGTTACCTTTGGAATGAAGGGCAGGGTGGAATAGAGACGGCATGTGTTTACATCTATAATAACAGATCATTTAACTTGCTACATTGATTCACACCCTTTCACGAAGATCATCCTGTACAGCGATAACTGCAGATATCAAAACAAAAATGTTGTGCTCTCAAATGCTCTGCTTTGGCTTGCTACAAGCAAAAATGTAGAAATAGTACGCGTAGCAGAATGTAGAAGTTACTTAGAAGGAGGTCATACTCAAATGGAAGTAGATTCTGTCCATGCTTCCATC
Organism: Thermobia domestica; assembly: GCF_964235325.1. NCBI lineage: Eukaryota > Metazoa > Arthropoda > Insecta > Zygentoma > Lepismatidae > Thermobia > Thermobia domestica. The sequence goes on from NC_137458.1 coordinate 172,875,062, forward strand.
GAAAAGAGACAAAACAATAAGGAGATATATCTACCCTGAGACTATGTTGTTGTTTGCAGGGAAGCCGGTGCTAAACAACCTTTTACAGTTAAGTACCTAAGCTACGATGATTTCCGCGACCATTCTGCTACGACATATTACAAATCGACATGTCCAGGATATAAAACAGGTGACCCAACAGTCAATTATATTTGCAGTCTTCTGTGTACAACAGCAGAAGGAATCCATTACAAACTGCACTTTAGTGATGGTTGGAGACCTTTGCCCGAACGGGTAAGCAGAGGACCTTTGCCTTTTCCTGAATCTTTGTACAAATCACAAAGGAAGATACGGGAACAGAAATATAATGACTTGCAAGAGTTGAAACTTCTGCTTCCTAAACAATGTTGGAGTTTTTATGATTGTCTTCCTCATCGAATATGGTTACGATAGCAATTTCATGGTTGTTTTCAAGTTCAGCTCAATTTATCTAACTGTTTACTGTTTACATTGTTCCAAGAAATTCCATTATAGAACATACATATATAGATCAATCTGAAAGAAGTAGCAAGTGCAGAAAATATTATTCAAATAACATATATGAAATTTGGTTAATTGATTGATTGTTTATGGTTTTGCGTCCCTTTTCAGCACCGAGGCTAAATGATACGGGACCTACTGCTTAAGGGGCTGTCCACATATTACGTAACGCTATTTGTGACCAATTTTACCCTCTCCCTCCCTCTTGTCACACTTCGTAACGCGAAACCGAACCCCTCCCCCTTTGTTACGTATCACGTTTTTATTTTTGTTTCTTCACCAATATATTTTATTTTGGGAGTTATTACAATAAGAAAAAAACTATTTTAATAGTGGAATTTTTGTGGGACTTGTTACAATAAAAACTATTTTAATGGTAGAACATTTTATTATAAAATGCTTGTATTCTAAATACATGTCTAGTGTTTTTTTCTCCAATAGATAAAAATATTAAAAATTGTACTACCGTAATAATATTTTAACCCAATAAGATTATTTAATTAACCAGTCTTCTTCTGCGAAATTCCATACTGTCGTTTTCCTAAGGAGATCAACCCATCTTTTAACGTAACTTAAACTTCAAATATAAATCACGGAATAAAGCAACGTTTGTTTTACTTTAAAATAATAACTGTGTAACATTTTCGCCAACTAACTGAACATACTGGTTTCATAGTATTTGATAAAGCCAATATGTTCAGTTAGTTGACGAACCTGTTACACAGTTTTTATTTTAAAATGAAACCAAACTTAATTTTGCAGTGATTTCTATTTCTACTTTAAGTTATTAAAGATAGTAAAGCTAATATAAACCAGTTAATGATTGGATTCTATTCTTTTAGTTCATCGATATTGGCAAGGACAGAAAACTGCCGGAAGATATAGATGAAACAGCATCGACCTCTTTTTCCGGGATTCTTGCTTCGTGTATTTAAAATTCCCCAGTGTCGACAGTGTAAAGTTCTCTTTCTCGTCGACAGCAGATTCGAAGTGGCTGTACACCTGAAGGAGCAGGGACCTCTCGTTTGTGAACTGGCTTTTGAGCATCTAACTCCAGAAAAGCATGTGCGGTAAATGCAATGCTACGATAGCCAAAAGAACGGAGTTTTATCGTATTGTATGCATGCAGGATTCGTCATCAGTCATACTGATGTCTAGTCGCATCTTCGAATCTCTTCCGCATGATTCAATTTATATCTATAGGCTATGTGTTCGCAATTTCCCAAAACAGTGGAGATATTTATGGGAGCAGGACAAAACTTCCACAGCCAAAACTCCCACACTCAGAAAATGTCAAAACGCCCACACAAATGATCATAATTACCACACAAATGGACAAAACTCCCACACATAGCAACGGTCACAATCCCCACATAAATGGACACAACTCCCACACGCACATATTGTCATAATCGCCATACAAATGGACAAAACTCCCACACTCAAAAAATGTCAAAACAACTACACAATCGGTCATAATGCCCACACAAATAGACAAATCTCCTAAATGCATGAACGATCAAAACACCCTTGTACTTCTTTTTATTATTTTCAGCGTGTGAAACGTACAAGGATCATTTCAAAGTGTGGGAGATTTGCCCGATTGTGTGGAAGTTTTGTCCATTTGTGTGGTGGTTGTGACAATTTCTGCGTGTGGGAGTTTTGCTATTTGTGTGGGACTTTTGTCCGTTTTAAGTGGGGATTGTGACCGTTGCTATGTGTGGGTGTTTTGTCCATTTCTGTGGGAGTTATGACCGATTCTGTGCAGGTTTTGACATTTCTTGAGTGCGAGGGTTTTGGTTGTGGTAGTTATGACCGTTCGTGCATTTGGGAGATTTGTCCGTTTGTGTGGGAGTTATGACCGATTCTGTGGGCGTTTTAACATTTCTTGAATGTGGGAGTTTTAGCTGTGGGGTTTTTGACCGTTCGTGCATTTGGGAGATTTGTCCGTTTGTGTGGGAATTATGACCGATTGTGTGGGCGTTTTGACATTTCTTGAGTGTTTGAGTTTTGACTGTGGGAGTTTTGACCTAGACCCATATTTATTTACTTATATATAAAACGAAAAGAACAATAAAATTATTTGTTTAAAAAGTTGCACATAAACCTGAGAATAAAAACAAAAATTACAACAATAAAAGCATTACCTAACGAAGACGTAAACCTACTCTTCCCTCCTTGTCACACTTCGTAACGCATGGCCTAGTAGCCGACCCCTAACGTGGGATCCAAAGTACATGAGATCCAACCAGCAATAGAACCCGGTCTCCCGTGCCAAAGGCAAGTATACTAACCATATTCCCACCGAGAAGCTCATATTAAATTTGGTATAAATTAGTACAACAACAACAATACATAAATTCATGAAAATTACACCAAATACTACACAGATTCTCTTTTTTAAACAATGGTGTACCAAAATACACTTGCCGTTTATTATAATGTAATGTGAACAAATAAAATATTTAGTAAAAACTCCTTTCAAGCAGATTCTTATTTATAGCAAACATTAAACACTCATAGCCGTAATGCGTCGCTTCGAACCTCAAGCGAAAGGTTTTCTCTGTTTTTTCTACATTTGTGTACGAAATTTTGATTACAAAAACTTATATATATATATATATATATATATATATATATATATATATATATATATATATATATATATATATATTGGAAGTCAATCTAGACATTAAGTTTAAACCAATACATTCAACATTTTACTTTCTTCTCCCCTTCTCCGACCCCATCTTTTCCTTTCTCCAGCTCCTTTACTAGAAATATGTGAATTTGTCTTCATTACTGCAAACATCTCTCGAAAGCACGATTGCCATGATTCACTCAATTGATCTTAATATTGTTTTTGCTTATAATTCTATTATTTTCTACCATTTTTGGGAACATTTTTGAGAAGATTTTGGGAACAATACTTTTTAGCATCGCCACTCTCTACCACTAGACTTCAATACCAAAGGCGGGAGAAAAATGTAATAAATGCGAAAAATCCTGAACTATAGTATACACGCAAGATTTAACGAGCACACGTGTACGTTAATCTCATACGTAACATTTAATAATAGTTGTTCACTCGAACACCAACTTCGAATAAGGATATACTATGAATATAAAAAGCTCTAATACATATTAAAATTTATTGTATTCAAAAATAAATACAAAAATAAAGATGTTATATAATTAAACTCCGGTGGTGGACTGAATCCAATCTCTAAATGACGAAACTCTAGTGTATGCTGAAGGTGCACCACTTGCACATCCCTCATTGCTGACGAAAGATGTCACACCAACTTGAACGCCATCAACTGCCAATGGACCACCACTGTCACCCTACAATGATCAAAGAAAAAATAAACGGATTTAAGTGTTCCAATCAAACTATATGTATCTTCACGTAGAGTTATAATAATTCAGTTAAAATTCTGCTCTGTGGATTATTTTATGCTTCTATCGTTTGTCTCCTATTAATTTTCTTTTATCATCGTTCACTTGGTTTACAACCCGTCTTATTTCTCCAACATGTGTTAAACCTGTGATATTAAGTTATATTTTTCAATTTCGTTTGATTTTACATCCTGCAGGTTTTATCACACGAAATATTGTATCTTGAACTTAGTATCTACATAATATATAGTAAGACTGTTAACTAATTCAAAACTATTGTGATCATAAATGCTGGAATTAGAAAACATTCCGAGATAGTAACATATGTATACGATATAACTTAAATCTATTCATTCTTTTCCGTTCTATGTGAGTGTACACTTACGTTGCATGGACTCTTTCCACCAGGGGCACCAGCGCAAATTTTAGTCTCGTCAATAATGCTTCCATAATAGTCCGCACATTCATCATTGCTGATAATAGGTAGTTCTACAAACCTCAACTGCGGACTAATTTGATTTGTATCTGTAAAAGAACAAGAAAAAGACTTGATAAAAGTAGATCCTATGTTCGGACACTTTAGGCCGTAATACAATACACACATATATGCCCCACCTAATAGTTCTGTTTTATGGAGCAACTAAACGTTAGTTGAGATTTTTTTTTTAGATTTCTTGGCTTTCGGCATCTAAGACCATCTTGGAGCAGTACTTACGAAATTCAGAGTGACATGTAACCATTTATGTCAATCCATAAATGGTTTTGGATTGATCGAGGAAATCGAGGCCAAGAACTTTTGTGTGAAAGCATGGCATTATTCGACGCGATTACGATAGTTTCTATACAGGTAATAATACCCATTAGTGTTTTAACAAAATCTGATATGTCCATAAGCTATTTTGACGTGATTCGGCAATTGAAAGGAAATGTAAAAAGCCTTTGTTGAACATTGTGTGCAGAAGAAAAAGTAGGAGTGATTTCACTCACATATATGGGTGTTTGAACGAGATATGTTACAAAAAAAAAAAAAAAAAAAAAAAAAAAAGAGAGAGGGGGGGAATGGGTTAGAGATAGTGAAACGTGTTCGAGCGTGAGCACACTCCTTTTCCATTACCGAATTTGCGTACTTTCATTTTACTTATCCTTACGTATTAATGAAGATAACGGTTCACGGTAAACATCAAATTATTACTTTGGCAAGACTTCAATATCAATACAAAATCTCTGGTGACGTTGAAAGCCACATTTCAACCCTTTGATAGACTCATTCAAACTGATATACTAGCATTGGATAAAATATTCATAATATACAAATACGTATATAAAGTGGACCAGGAGGAAAAGAGATTGATAAAAAGACATTTGGAAGTTGTACAACTATCTGGTTTCTGTCTCAGAAAATCGTTGATAAAACTTAGAATTCCGAACTTTAAAATGTCGCTCCTAAGTTACTTTACCAAATTTAGAGCCATGCATATCCAGTTTCATGTACAAGAGCTCAACACTAAGTTAAATCTTTATAATTTTCAAAAGTACTTTTCAATTATTCGTTCTCTGTTATGTTATAAAAAGACAATATTTATTTACATTTCTTATCGGCAATTTGAAGCGATAAATGTTCATTATTTCACGGAAATAGTTGTCTATGTACTAATGACAATGTTCCTAATGTTTCCATTAAATAACTTTCCGGACAAGCTTTAGATCTATTGAGATCGAACGGCACATTTATCTCCTTCATGAAAATCATTAGAGGTTCTCGTTATTCCTTCTATCGAAATGTGTTTTTCCTAAATCACTCATTCCAAGATGAATCTTATCTATGTCGCTTACTAACATCTGAAAACAGTGTATGAATCACGTTTCACGAAAGACATTACTCAATGTAATGAAGGTTTCTACAATATTCTTAAATGACTATTTTCAATATTCGATTTATTTAAATCATTGCATATCATGTTTTGAAAATTTTAAACAAAATTAGTTAATTCTCTCCATTTCACTGCCTATGCATCATCCATATGAGAATCATTATGTAAAATTTTGGAATAGATATGTGTGAGTTACGTCTGGTGGGTCGAAACAAACTCGCTTTTCTTCCGAGTTTGGAGATTTCAACAGCTGTTTTAGCTCTAGCTAATGAGTTGAGAATAAAAAGCTGTTCAAATTTAGTAGTTTTGAGTAAGATGTTTTACAAATATATTGATCAGTCAATAAATGGTATGTCGATACAGATTAAGATAATACTATTCTAGAAATTCTATAAATACAACTGCGTTTCACAAGAGAAAATAAGTAAGCCGTGTTTATCTTTGCAAATATATTGTTTAAAAACACCAGAAAATTCGTAAGTCTAAACGTCCGTGGCATATTAGGAACAATAATAAACATAGCTTGAAAGACAGTTAGTTGTGTGCTTACCATCAGAAGGCTTTCCCCAACCACTTTCAGTAGCTGTTGAACCAACGTAGTCATTAGGACCACTTGCAAGGTCAATAGTATCAATGTAATCTGAAAGAGAATTAATTTATTGGATGTCAATTTGCCTATACATCAAAGTATTCAAACCTAGTGTAAAATTTCCGGAAAGTTTGAACCTGCTGATAAAAAACTGATTCTTTTCGGTTTCTTTCCGGAAAATTGGAAAAATTGGGAAAATAACAAAAATCTTTGTATTAGGTTAGTTTTACTAGTAATGGAACCTTCTTTTCGAACGCGTGAAAAATGTAAGTTGAGAAATTTCAATATAGCAAATATTAAAAAAAAATGTATTCCAAAATAAAATTGTTGTAATTATTCTTGAAAATTAATAGTCTGCACTCATTTCCTTTATGTGCCTTTTAGTCGTTTACATATGGATGTGTATTAATTACAGGACTTTTATAATTGCATACACATCTACCATCATGAAGCGTTTCTGTTTTGCAACAAATAGGGCTCTTGAGTGAAACTGATTCCTTAATGTGCTCTTTGATCTGGTGAAATTTTGTTAATTTTAACCAAATCATTTCTTAAAAGAAAGAGCAGTAGGCAAATTTCTCTATTACTCATGCACTTAGATATATAATTTCTATCATTTAATATTCAAATACAGAATTTACTATAAACTTTATGTACAAAATTTTGTAAGTAAACAAATACCTATTTTCTACTGCGACAAATTATCTATATATATAGCCCTATATAAATGAAAGTGAATATATTTGTAATTTAAAACCTCTTAAACCACCAGACTGATCTCAATAAAAAATTTTCAACGTGGATGAATTTAGGGCCTAGGATGGATTTTATCATTTCACTTTGAAGGTGCAACTTGGAGGAAGGAAGTACGAACATATATTGAAAATTACCGATCTTCGTGTCGAACCCATAGTTTACGTGGTTCCTAAGATGAACAGTGACATTTCCGATGAAGCTTAAATTCAAATTCAGCTCTGCAACTTGGGGGAAGGGAAGGGGAGGTATATAAAAAGATGGAAAGTAGCCGATATCAGTATCGAATCCATAATTTTCGGGGACGCTGAGGTGAACAGTGACACTTTCGATGCCGTTTAAGTCCAAATTAACCCCCACAAATTAGGGGAGGGGGAGGTAGACTATATAAAAATGATGCAAAATTATCGACATTAGTGTGAATCCATAGTCTTCAGGACCCCTGAGATGAACAGTGACATTTTCGATGCAATTTAAATACAAATTCAATACCAAAACTTTAGAGAGGGGGAAGGGGATGATATATATAAAAACGATCGAAAACGACTGATACTAGTGTCAAATCCATAGTTTTTGGGGTTGCTTTGATGAACAGTAACACTTCCGATGCCGTTTAAATCCAAATTCGGCCTTGTAACTTGGGGGCGGGTTTAGGTGCCCGATATTAGTGTCGAATCCATGGTTTTAGGGGTTCTGATATGAACATTAACACTTCCGAAGCTGTTGAAATCAAGATTCAGCTCCATTAGTACTAGTAAAGGGGGAGGGTGACGTAAAAATAATTGAAAATGACTGATACTAGTGTCGAATTCATAGTTTCTGGGATCCCTAAGTTTATTGGTGACAGTTTTGGTGCCCCTTATACCAAAAATGAAACGTGTTCTCTTCGTGCGAAGAACGGGTATTCTGCTGGTCTTTAATAATAACGAACGGAAGTTACACATGTTAAATTTATTAATATATTTGTCGCTGCTCAAATTTATGCACTTGTACTGCGTATGTGCGTATATATAAATAAGATCATCTCTCTTTTTGAGTTGTTCGAAAAATATACAAATAATAAACAGGGATTTTTTATCAGAAATCAGAAAACTAAAAAGTAAAATGAAAAAGCTGCTGCTTTAAATATTTTTCCTGCTAGCGAAGTACATTATATACATTCTGCAGACACGTTACAGCAAATAAGATTAGCATCAGGCGAAGAAATAGTTTTTACATTATATTTTCCAGGTTTTGCCAATATTTCCGAACAAAAGATTTTTTGTAATGGGTTAAAAATTTCCGGAAATTTTACACAGCAAAAGGAAGATACGTATCTCCATAAAATATATATTTGATTTTAACATACTGGTTATAACTGAAATGATTTAGGCCCTGTTATTCTAACACTTGTCTGCCGTAAAACGGTAACTTTATAATGTTACTTAAGATAATTTAAATACGTCTATATTAATTAATCTAACTAGGATTATATTTTAGATTCTTTTGTAGCCATAACTCCATTCTATCACGGTGTTTACTTTAAAGGAGTGGTGCAAATATATTTGTTGCCCCAAAATTTTCCTATTCTAATACAAGAAATATAACTACTCATTGATCTTAACTGTAAACTAGTAAATATTAAATAGTTTTCATTTTAAAAGCATAGCGTAGTAAAATATTCGAAACTCTCAATTTTTCCCAATTTTTTTCCAAGCTCGGGAAAGAAACGGTTAAAAACTGTTTTTCTTTTTTTACCCAAAATTTCCGGTTCTTTTCCGAGGCCTTTACAACAGTATTCAAAACTGAGGAACAGGTAAATATTATATCTTCATTCTAATTCAAATATACCCGTATATTTCTTTAATGAAATCATCAGCGTTTTCGAAAGGATTCCATCCTTTGATATTTTGATACCTTAGCATCGATCACAGTTGACTAACATTGACATTATAACACGTTTCTAAACGATCGTAACAGTGCAGCTTAACTTCGTAATTAGAATTGTGATTCCTATAAAATAACATATAGTAAATTTAATCCAATACTTAAATTTAATACTTCTTTGAAAACTATAGGTTATTTTTAAAAATATTCCTCACGTACACTCTGTTAAGATCTGGCTTTTTAATGAAAAAAATTGTATTCATAAGTTACATTATGTATAATTCATAAATTGTATTATGAAATTGATGTACATGTAATTTATTCCGCATCGTTACAATTGAGGACTGATCTTAAATAAGAATTCATAATTCCCGAAATGTAGCAAATATATTGTGTAAGCATTGAAATAACTCCTTTATATTTGTCACTTTGAATAATAACACTTACGAAAATTAGTGCAAAACCTGTGTGAATATGACATATATAGTAACTTAACAGTTAATAAACAATTTTGATTAAACTAAATATATTTTATGAAGTCTTTGTGTCCACACTGTTTCCATACTCAGAAAGTGTCTTTAATTATTCTTAATCGATCTTTTCTTAGACCTCTAGCTAAGGAAGAGATGGAGATGCTTACCGCTAAGAGGAGCATCTTCTGACAATTGAATAACGGCTATATCGTTGCTAACAGTGTTGTAATCCCAATCTTCGTGGACAATCAATCTGATAGAACGAATAATCTCTCGTCCTACTTCAGAGCTTAAATCCACATTCTGAGCTCCCAAGTAAACATCTGCTGTTCTAATTCTGAAATTTAATCAAACAATGTTAATTTCATCTATAAATTAATATTAAGAAATAAAAATTTGAAACCAGTTTTAAAACAAACGTAAAGAGAAAGCATTTGTGTTATTAAAAACATTATGAAACTCTATTCATTTCATACTATGTTTTCTTTTGTGTGTGTGTATGTTGATACTTGCATTATTTAGAAACATTACGTTGGTGACTTCAATGGATTGTCATCGACAGGCTTCCGCTTCAGAATTCAAGCAACGTCTTTGTCATAAACTCCATTCTGTCCCCTACCCTGCATATTTTATTTTCCGCCGCAGGGAAGGTCATCTGAAGTCATCACTCGATGACTTTTTTTTAAAATGGTAAACTTGATTGTGTAGATAATTTGAGACATGCTCCCATTTAGTCTTTGAGCTTTCCTTCAAAGTAATGAAATCTACAACTAGAGATGTGACTGATATTACTAATCACAAATCTACCGTTAGATTTAGAAGCAAAAATAAATGTTCACATCTTAGACTAACAACAGAGACAAAAATGATACCAGCAAATGTTAAGTTTTGAGATTATATCTTATGTTTCATCTTATTTAATGTAGTCTGAGTAAACTGTTGGTGCGTTTAAAATATTCAAATAAGAGTCCAATATGGTCGGTTTACGGAAACATTATCTAAGATTTGATTCTTCATGAAAGCGCTATTAAATGTTTGTTCTAGGACAACTGATGATCTTCGCTGAAATACGCCAAATTTTATTACAATACTTCAAGAGCAGTGATGTATTGCTACAATTTTTGGTAGGTATATGCTTGACCATTTTCGAAAATAAAGCATGTATTTATCCCGTATATGCTCGTTCTCTAATAAATTTGAGGTGAGTATACGCTGGACTACAAGATTATTAGGAGGGTATACGTCGTTTACTCCCGTATAGGCCCCATTACATCCCTGTTCAAGAGTAAACTTGTCGTTATAGGTTAATTACAACTTTTGATATTATGAGGTGCAATATTTACCACTTGAAAGTTATTTATCCTGCTCACACATAGTTTTACCATATCTGCAGTGAAATAAACTGAAATGGGTTCTACAGAGACTCAATTCTAATACTCAGTAAACGTTAGGTATCTTATGGAAAGAAAATTCAGTTATTCAATTCCATAACATTCTGTTATAAACGAAGTTTAAAATGTAGTTTAGAAAATACATTTTCTGATGTTTAAAGAAAAACATGTTTTATATTATAAAACCGAAATCTAAATACGAATTGTCTATTTTTAGAGTCATGCTGATTTAGAAAGAAAGGTTTAAAACAAAGTGGGGATTTCCGTTCGAATACGAATTTAATGTTTAAATTCATTAGAAATATAAAACATTAGTTCAAAATTTCCCTTTAAATACATTCTTTAGAAAACGTTTTGATACTTGAATATATTATAGAGAAAAATTGAATTTTCTGCGATAATAACCGTAACAGTTCTAGGAAGAAGTAATTCTGAAAACTGATCAATTATATTTATTAGTTGTAAATTTGAATTCTTTACACGCAATATTGATTTTTCCTCTCTTAAACCTCTGTTAAAACTTTCAATTCACTATCATACTACCGGCATGGCATAATATATTTGTTATTTCCAAACAAACAAACACTTTACCTGAAATGAAAGGAGGAAAGAGGTAAATGAGCTATTTAAATGTAGAAGCATTTGTTGAAATACAATTTAAAATTAATTCTTATTGGTTAAATCTTACTTTTGTCGATCTTATTTATTTTGAATCTCTGAAATAAGGACAAATTTGTTCTTATTTGATTTGTGAATTAGGCTGATTTGAGAGATTTTAATACGTAAAATGCTTTTCAAAACTGAAAGAAATGCATGAAGTAAAATTGAACATGCAAAATGAAAACTGATTTATATTAGTGTTAACTGTAGCCTATAACATTTAAATTAATATTTCATGAAATAAGAGTTTAATTTGTAAGTCAATACAAATTAACTGTGGTAGTGCAAGGCTAATTTGTTAACAATTAGTTCGTGATAAATTTGGTTCGGTACCTTTACAGTTTGTACCTAGAATAATTAAATATTTCATACAGCGGTGAAGTTCAATGAGTAATACAGTAACAAAATTTAAGCAGGTATCTCTAATCATGAAATTAGAACACCATAAGAGTTCATTGGTTCAACGTAAGTTGTACAAAGCAAATTATTATTGTGCAGTTTTGCAGTGTCGTCAAGTTAAGAATCCTCCTTAGTCGCTACGCATGTAAACGCTACACTAGACTTCCTATAGGCTGTGGAGCACAACTCAGAAACATGGCAAAAGTCGCTTTCAGTGAGAGTAGCATAAAGTACTTTTCGAGGTCAATTTATTTTGTTAATATTACATATATATTAAAGAAAGAAATACATATTTATTTATTCCATACACTGTTGTTACAGGAGAACATAAATAATAAACAAATAATTATCCTTTTACAGTGTGAAACTAAGACTTCCAAACTATGATCAAATTTGAGGTAATGCATGTATAAGCACTGGTTGCAATAAAGTAAGAAGATCAAAGATTGAATATGTTCCTCGGATGCTGAAACCATATTAAAAAGTCATTGCTCGCTATCCCTTACTATTTTTGTCCTATGGCGATAAAAGCAGAAAGAACAAATCGTTTATTCAAGAACTTTCGTTTGCAACAAAAGCACTTCTCGATATCTTTTACAGTTTTTGGTTTATGAAAATCTGAAACCAGAAATACTAGTAAATTGAACACTTCCGGTCTCAATGTAGTATTTCGGTTTGTGATGATATACGCTTGAAACACTATATCGATTGCAAAAATCGTTTGTTGGCATCTATTACCATTTCTATTCTATGGTGATAAATTTTGGAACTGGAAATGGTTAAACAGAAGATTAACGGAAAAGATTAAACATATTCTTGGCAAGCTGAATCGATTGCAAAGCGCAATATCTCAATATCTCTACCATTTTCCTCCATACAAATTAGTATTGAAATCGGAGGTAATACTAAATTTCAACCGTTTCCAATTTTAATACCGTTGTCGAAAGTCATATTATGTTCTCTTGAGATGGTGAATCGTTGGTAAAATAGCGCATCTCGCTGTTTCGTTGTTTGGCGATAAATATTGAAACTGGAAATGGATAGTTTTAACCACAACTGGCGTGGATAGTTTCAATGGAGATGTGACCTATTCTTGGAATGCTGAATCAATTACGAAAGCCGCTTCTAGATATCTTTTATCGTTTTCGAATAGGTTTTATGGAAGATTTTGATATGAAGATCCCACTTTATGTTGGTATTCAATTTTGTCGCCTCTAAGAGCTTTAATGACACAAGTTATTTTTAATAAATACAGTTATATAGCACTTGTCAATTTTCTAATAAACTACTACTAGATAACAAAATGTGGTTTAAACTACTTGATATGTATATAAGTTCGTTGGAGTTAAGGTTAAAAATCAAGACTTTTCCCATATAATTCAAATGGTAAAGGACTTCTAAATTTTACGTATATATCGCATTTAATTTTCATACAATTTTCTTGGTACCTTCTTAGAGAATATTGAATTTTATCATAAGACACCTATAAATTTTATTAATATTATGAAGCTATACTGATATATATATATATATATATATATATATATATATATATATATATATATATATATATATATATATATATATATATATATATGAATACACTCTAACGTCATAGCTTATCAATGAAAAGGTATTGCATTATAATTTTATAAGTACTGTTTCCGAAACTCAAAATTCCAAACCACTATTAGTATATAGAGAAATTTAGTTTTGGTGAAATTTAACGATCAATTTCGAATAGTTAATAATACCTGAAAAAATATTAAATGTAGCTAATGTTGATTTCTTCTGATAAAAATCCAAAGTTTTGAAATTAGAATAACAAATAATTTCCTTATGCTATTGTATGTACGTTTGTGTCAGATAGCAAAACACATAGATTTCTATAAACTTTGATGACGCTTTCTAAATTTTAGAGTTTTGCAACTATAAATTCAACAATCTAAACTACAAAAGGAAACCTCTTGTTTTAATGTAACAACATACCCGTCTGCACAGTGAGCAGCTGTAACGACCCAACGTGTTGAAATGAGTGATCCTCCGCATAAAACTGAGTCGTCAAGAATAAGGAAAGCTTGGTAAGGAAATTGACCATGAGTAGCAATCTCTCCATTAACAATTCTGCTGCCGGGAGCTGAAACCAGAAAGAAATGTACGTAAGAATGTCATAGATTTCTTCCTTTCATTTACTAACGAAACTTATTTTTACACATAACAGAAATATTTCAGCTAATTATGAAAAAGTCGCATAAGTGAACATTCAATTTGGATGTAAACACTCAATAGTTAGAAACATCTAGTTTAATGTTTATAGTTAATCTTTACAGTAATATGTTTAATATTTTCTGATAATTATTTGTAATTGATGTTAGGTAACTCGATTACTAATGTATGTTGGGTAAAAAGTCTTTCAGTACCTTACTACCAGACAATTCCTTAAATTATTTAAAAATGATTACAATAGGTGTACGGTATCCGAATTTGTCAGGTTTATTATGAAAGAACTGATTCAAATTTAAACACAATTTGTATCACCTGTTTTTATAGTTTCACCAACATTACTCGAAGTTGATTAAGAAATCTTCCCAATTTATCGCTAACTTTTTTTTTAGGAATGAGTATGCTTAATTCAAATATCACTTTCTCTCAAGTTAAAAGAAAGAAAGAAGAAGAATACGTGAAAATGAAGTACTTACTTCTCTTGGGTGCACTATCTAGCAAAGGCACCTTTGGGAAGTTTGTTATCAGTTGCAGTCGTTTTTCTGGGGCGGCCTTGAAAGAGAGATGAGATGATATTGATGAAAGTTTGAAATAGACAGTATATAAAAGTATAAGACTAACAGAATTTACATTACGTAGAGTTACAATATATGTAAACTCCAAAGTTGCATTTTCTACGAAAGGCATTAGAAATTCAAGATCAAGACATACTTGATTATATGTACAAATGTTTTCCTTGAATGTATTGTTTCTTAAAAACTGTATATATACTACATGAAGTAATCAAATGTAATTATTTAGTGCATTATGACCTGAAACGAATCAAGTATTACAAACATTAATAAGCGTATTCTTTTACCTTGAGTATACTACCGAAGAACGCGTGCAATAAGTGATACGAAGACTAAATACTAAGTACACGTATAGCCGTCAGAAACTAACAGAAACACTAACTCAAATTATGTTTGGTCACAATCTTCCTCAAAACAGTGCACTTGTGGCACTATACATATTGTCAGTTTGGAAAACTTCGGTTATGGCCCAGTTTTAAGTGTGTTATGTACTTTCTGCGATTTGAGGTGAATCTTCTAAACGTTTTCACAATGGTTCCTTCACCTTAACTTCCTCTTCCGGAAGAAGGAGAGATGAAAATTGGCCAATGCGGCGAATAAAACCGATGAGTATGGATAACTATATGATACAATGGAATAAATATATTGTTTCATAGACAGTGTGAGAAGCGGGCTTTCTTGAAATTAAAAGATCAATATTCCTCGTGCCACAGTCAGATTTGTCCAGGTGACCATTTACTCGTGGACAACATATGCTTTTCCATTGAACAATCTGGATCTCCGGCATGAATCAAGATACACTATTTCGTAAATGTTTAATAAAATTAATGAAATGCTAATATCCACACCCAACGCTTACACGTATATCTTCTTGGATCTTTCAAATACTGAGTTGTATTACAGTGGAGCATGTTGTTTCGCCTCCAATGTGTAGCCACTCAGATTTTTAGTGATTTGTGGCATGAAGATTGTATTACTGAACATTTTGATCAAAATTACGAGGCCAATCTTAGGACAAATATGAACCAAGTTCGTAACAGACTTGAGAGTAGCCTTGATTCATATTATGTATTCAAATACAGAATATGCTAAAGGAAAGACCTGATTGATACTCAAATAGTCTGCACATGTAAGTGTCACATGGAGCAATGAGTTACCTGTTACACTAGCCCAACAACGTGGCATTAAATCCACTGTCAAAGAAAAAGACCGAACTAAGGAATATTGATGTATTTTGCTTTAAATAAAATAATAAATATCAGGAAAGTAATCCATGTCCTTCTTGTACGCGATTATTTAATTCCGTTCCTCCTATCTCTTCCTACGAGACCAAAAAATATGTCTATTATATTTATTTGTTCCACCTTAATGGTATCAATTTTTATTTACAATTTTGAGAAAACAAAGAATAATTTCCAATTTAATTAATAGGACAATAATACGTAAGAGAAAAACTGCTAAGTTCCTCTTTGTTTCGTTGCATTAATCCATTACGTTTCAAAGGAATTTTAAAATATTATTTATTTTTGAGAATGGTACCCTGTTAATAAAACCCTGGTAACTCATGACTTTATGGAATGCATATATGAAATGTGAAGCACGATCATTAATAATAGAATCTGTTCTTTTGAATGTATATACGTTGAACAGTACTGAAATGGGAATTTTTAATAGAAAAAGTAATTCGCTTAGTCTAATTTCGTTTCATTGCTCCATTTGTCAGAACTATCAGTAATACCTTTGATGACAAATTCCTATGTTCGATTTCGTCCAGACGTCAGACCTAGTATTAAAGTGTTAGCTTAATCATAGTTTAATAAATCGGATTTAATGCTTCGTTATTTAAAAGGGAATGATATATTTTGATATGATATATTTTTAAGTTCGATCGAAGACAACTTTCCCCAACTATTCGTGAGGTGCATATTTGCACCACTGGTGCTTGAAATTATATTTATTTCCAAACTTTACAAAGAAATTGTTGATTGAATTAAGACGCTTGAAATTATATTTATTTCCAAAGTTCACAAAGAAATTGTTGGTCGAATTAAGACGACTGTGTTCATTTACCATTATGAGAAATACAAGGTCTACCTGAAAGTTCTTTTTGTTGTGTAACATTGAATTCTCTTCCAGGATTTAAGCATTAATATCATAATTCATGTACACTTATTGTGTGGATACTGAATAATTTTAAAAGTAGAATTTTTTTAAATATTTCTTATAGGCTTTTTTACATTTCTTATACAATTTATGCTCTTGAAAGATGAATGTGGATAAAGTTCATTTGCATTACAGTATAATGTATGAGTTCCAACAACCGAAGAATGCAACAGGTATCACTAAATGTTATGTGCTGTGTTTGGTACATGATAACATGCGCAGAAGATTGTTCAAGAAATTGAAGAAGGCAGACCTAATTCTTGAACATAAACTATGCTCTGCATGAACTTTCGTGATTGATGATCCTACTCTTAATATTTTTCTAACAGATGATTTATTTTTAGTATATCAGAAAAAATCTTTAGCCAACGAACATTTTCTGAATATATTAGGAAGTTGAGACTTGAGATAAAGTATTCCAAACGAATTCCACACGAACTGTCCGAGAAGAGTCGATAGGAAGGGTGACTATCAGTTCTCCTCTTCTTGGTAGACATACAAATGGGGTATTTCTAGACCATGTAGTAACTGGAGATGAAAAAGATAATATACGTGGTGATTTGTTGGAAAATGAGCTTACTGCCAATTAGAGCAAACCATTCCCTCCGAAGAAGAGATTGTTGAATATAGGGTTGATATAAGAAGACCTATTCATTATGAGTTACTAAAAGCAAATGAGAAAACCAATTTTAACAATTATTGCTTACAACTGAACCAATGAGTGCAAAAAAAAAAAATAGAAAAACATCTTTAACAAACAGATAATGTGTTATTGTGTTGCTACGAGAACTCAGGATTTCATGTTTGTTTAACATCACAGCAATGGTACCAAAGCTTGAATCGAAAGTTTCAGGTCACCCAATATATTCACCTGGTATTGTCCCCACATATTATTACTGTTTGTTTTTGTTTGTTCAAGAATTGAACGGATTTTTGTTTGTTCAAGAATTCCTTAAATTGGACACATCAGGAAAGAATATATAAGTATGCTGTGACTATATAAGTGAAAAAGTCAATGCAACGGGGATTGAAAAAACTGCTGTTCAGGTTGGCCTTCTAGTGTAGCAGATTTTGGTCAATAAAGGAAAGAATTGTGCTTTTAGTGATGAAAGCATAAAACGTGGTGGAAATGTAGCTTACATACAACTTAGTACTAATATGATAGGGAGCCAAAAATATATGTCCAGTAACGACCTCTGGCGGCCATCTTAAAATGGCCGCGTTGTGCCATGCAATATGAAATTAGAAAACCGATAGTAATTTTCTTGTTTTAGTGTGATGGCTTTCTTTATAAAAATGTACCAGGATATTCTGATGATTACAAGGATGTGCATTTGATTTGTTCTTTGATTGTTATTTTCCGAGATATTATCCGAAACTATGAAACAACATGGGAAATAAACCTGAAAGAAGATACAAATTCAACAATAGCTTTTTTTCCTGGTGGTCTTATTGCGATGACTTTCATTATATATCTATAACAAAACAAGAACATTGTAATGATTACAAGGATTTGTATTTTATTCCTGTTTGATGAGTGGTTCTCAAGATATTGTTAAAAAGTTAGAAACCTACTTGAGAGAAAGAGCAACTGAGAAGAAAGATCATTCACATATTACTTTCGTTCTTGTTAATCATGTTGATGCTAGAATATGTATTACATAGTAAAAATTAATAATGTAATAATGCACTGCCTTTTGTTATTGTTCAGTGCTGTAATCGATATTTTTTAAAAGATCACATATCAAGAAAATTAACTTACTTTTTTTCAGTGAGTACTCTTGACAAATTTTATTGTTTTTGGTAGCAAAGTTACTGTTAAATTAAATCTTAATTTTCACAATTTCCTTCACATTTACACAATGCGGTACACTGAATTTCATGTGACACGCACTTATAGTGAATGGAACATTTCTTATTTCAGCATTGACAAAATAGACTTTCTATTTAAGCTGCTGATACTTCAGGCAAAGTTATCCACTTAGGTTCCCATCCACTTTCCCCTTTCAGCCAGCCCCTATTTATCGGTGAGGGCAAATCCTGCATTTTAACAACGCTTGTCTCGAAATATGTCCTGATTGATAAGCAGCTCTTTTAATGTGCTGTAGCTGAGCTTCCTTTGTCTGTGGAATACTCTCCAGAGTTTTCAACTTCTGAGTGAAAAGACGACTATGGCAACATCTTCATCTATATCTGAAGATGCACTGTCATACGTAACTATCACGAAACGATTGATATGCGTCACTCCAGCACAAGAACGGGATAGGGAAAGGAAGGCTGCTGTCACATCTGGGTATCTTAACCATGATTTCAACGCTGATTTCTCCCCTCGAGTGCCAAATCCAGAAACAGTATCGTATCCTTTTATGGAATGGAATATTGTTAATGCTCATACTGTAAAGCAGAAGCCACATTACACTCTCAGATGATCCGCTGACCTTTTCCCATTTCCAGCTCAACCCAAATTTGTACTCCCGGATGCTATCCTGCAAAAGAATGCTCAACAGTACCACATCAGAATCTACAGCTCTTATAATAATTTTAGAGGATCCACACTCAAAAGCAGAATGGACATGCAGTATGAGTCTAGTATCAGCCTCTTCATGATTACATGAACAGAGAGATACAGTAGAGATATCGGTGTTGCTAACAACACTATCTCCCATTATTGTTATTACTGTTCAGTTGTCATGTGATATACTTCTTACACATGAACTCAGGAAAGAGAATAACTCTTCCTTGTTATGAGATGACCGTAGAAACTCGTCTCACTTTCTAGGTAAAGGAGTACTTGGCGTAGCTCTTGCACGAATGTCAACACCTTTTCGTTGTCTTGTAACTCTCTTTAATGAATCCATTCGGTAGCTGTTCAAAACAATATCTACCGTGCCAGCTGTACGAAAATGTGCCTTGACATATGGAATTACACCTCTATCCGCATGATCTTTAAAATTTTACATCCCTCCGTTGGTCGTATGAAATGAACAATCACAACCGCAAGTAATACTATGTTTATTTCATTAGGCCATAATGCTCTGGAACAAGTTGCTCCACACATTCTATTATGTCATTCTCTTTTGTGTAACGAAGTTGACCATACTCTGCAAGAGAAGAGGGCCAAAAATGGTTTTCATGTCGAAACAAAACTCATCCGAATCACCGCCTCGAGCTTCGCACCCTCTGTACAGGCCTGAAAATAATTTCACGTCATAGCGTATTGATGATAAGGTACTCTTCAGTTTTGATGGCTTTGTTGGTGTGGTAGAATTGGCTCCTTTGACTCTTTAATTTTATTATTCATACACTATTGAAAATGAGTTAGAGCAACATCTTCAATTTGCATAATAGTCTTCTTTACTTGATCATGGGCGACTTGCTTTGTGACAATACTAATCAAAACTTCTGATTTATCGTTGTAAGGTTTTTCCAGGTGTTTAGAATCTGTTTCGTGTCTTTCATAAAATGCTACTGAACACCAAAATTTTCATCGAGGTGAAGATGAGAAGTGGAAGATGAATGATTAATCATTTCTTGGAACCGTGATACAAGTCGTGCAACCTTTGGCCCACATATAGACCATCGTCGAAGTGCAGATGGATTTTCTGTAAGTTCTAATTTATAGGGGGTGATCATAAATGGATCATGCCCTGTAAGTAGTTCTCAATGTTGCCAGTCTGATTTTAAAGTTGTAAAGAAAGAATAATATCGTCATATTTTATGTGCCCTGTAGGGGATACTGGGACCGATATGGCTAAAAAGCGCAAAGCAATTTGTGGAAAGAGTCGTTAATGAAATGCAGGAAAGATTCAATTATAAGGTCATGAAATAGATTCAACTAAGTGCGTATTTTCAAAAATTTGATACATTTTTATAGCTCAGTGAGAATGAATATAAAGAACTCTGTGTTATATTTGGAATTGATTATGTTGATGCTGTCATTGTGGGTGTACGTTCTTTTAAATATGTTGCACGAGGCAAACTTGAAGATTCTGGAACAGATGTTGGCTCTTTCATTTTAGAAGCCAATATTGATTACAAGGCTCTTAAATCTCTGGCTGAGTGTGTGTTATGTATCCCTGTTCCTACTAATACTGTAGAAAGGTGCTATGAACAGAATCATGATAAAATTGCGAAATCGTGTCGGTCAAGATATTCTTCAGTCATATTTAAAAGTATCGATCGAAGGAGACATTGAGCTTACAGAAGATTTTATTCACGAGATTTGTCAACAGGTATGCTGTGAAGAAACTCAGACGCATTCGGCTGATTGCAAAAATGTGACTGCTCTAACTTGTTACATTTTATAATAATTTGAAATAGTGTTTGTGATTTGAAAACTCAACAAGCTTTTTTTTAACATTTAAAATAAATCATTTCATTTACAGATTTTGTGCGTACGTTTTATCGGTTAAGCAAGTCTATCTCGACATTTGTCTTTCAGTGTAATTAAACATTTTCAATGCTGTGGATTTTACAGTTAATACTACTTTTTTCATATTGATAGCCATTTGTTACTTATAATTGCGTTATCGTCAGTTAGAAAGGAAGTGGAAATACTGAAATTTGAAGTTTAACAATAGTGTTAAGTTTGAGAACTTTTTAAGTTTAAGAATAAAGTATCATCTATTATTAATATATTATGATATTTATAATAAATGCTATTTTGTAACTATTGCGCAGATTTGTCTACTTGTATGAGACACAATTATAAGCTGTACAAATGATCAGAAAAATGTATAAGTTCTTTATATATTAACAAAATTTCCTTACGTCATATCCTCGTTTATCATCGATGTAGGTTACCAGTATTTGTGTGTGTGTGCCTTTCAATTGCCAGTTCAAATTTATATGAATATCAACAACCCAACTTTCTAAAATTTAAAAATTTGCTCTCTATTAATAAGTTTAACTGTAAAATATTTTAATAGTTTTTCACAATTTTTGTTGCCTTCCCGGAGTCGATAAATATTTATATCCCTTCTTCAAGTAAGAATTATAGCGGGAACTGCTGCAAAACATTTATAGTTTGTACTTTCCTTTATATATATATAAACGCATTAGGTATTCTACTATCCGAACCACTACGTTATGGTAGTAAATGAGCAAATACTATTAATTGATATTATCTACCTGTACTGCCGTGGCAAGGATCACCAGAGCTACCAACAACTTCATGGTGTACGTAGAAGTAATGGGTTTTGGTCTATACTTAATTGTGAAACGTATTTTTATAGTACCAAATTTAGTAAGTGTTGTAATTTCAGGTTTATTCTAGTCCTTTAAAAGATAACATTTCAAAACGTTTCACTGAAAAAGTAACAATAACGATAATCTATAGGATTTCCCGGTTTTTGTTATCATTGTTTTCTTTTTTTATCAGCTGAAGTTATATTTGAAGAAAGATAACTTTCGTTGCCTATGACCTGAAGTAATTGAGCAATTATCTTAACACTGAATAGATATTGTAGTGACAATCACTCAATAGAACAATCAGTTGAGTGTGGAAATAACGAAATTTCCCTGTTAATCTTACCAATTAAAAAATCAAAAGATGTTTTCACCTCAAATCTTAAGATTACAGACATTTGTGTTGCAGTGTTCGTCTTATCTTTATACATACAGGTTGATTCCCCCAAGGCTTAGGTTTGCAGCACGTTAAAGGTTAAAAAAAAAAAAAAAAAAAAACACTTAATTGAAAGATCTAATTCATTGCACTTAAGGTTATTTTGTTCACGAACTAATTTTCGGTTCCACAATTATTAATGCTTGAACTTAAATATGATTACGGGGTATTAATAGCAGTATTTTCATGTGAGTTGGCGATAAAGTTTGACAAATATAGCATTCCTCGACAGGGACAGCCTTAGGTGGTGTGGGGCTCCATTGGGAACATTTTGCGCGGTCCCAGGTTTACAACTAATTTCTATCAAGAAACTATATACAGGGTGTTTTCAAACAACACCGACAACGTTTAGGAAGTGATTCCTGACACCAAGATAAGACAAAAGTGTAGACCAACCTGGGTGCACAAATGCTTCCTTTCGGAGTTATATGCTGCCGAAAATATATAAAAAAAAATAAAATTTAAGAGTCCATAGCTCCAATACTATGGGACCTACCCTAGTCGGGTCAAGACTTCACTTAAGAGCTAGTATGTCACCTATCCAAATATTCATGTTTCAGAATCCTGCGGTACTTCTGCAACAGTTTTTACAGAGGTAGTTGGTGAGTATTTCAAATTATACGCCCGTAGCCAAACTCCCTCTATAAAAATTGTTGCATGAATACCGCAGGATTCTGAAACATGTATTTTTCGATAGGGCACATATTAGTTCCTAAGTGAAGTTTTGACCCGACTACAGTAGGTCTCATGGTTTTGGAGCCATGGACCCTTAAAGTCCATTTTGTCATGTTTTCGGCAGCTATAACTCGGAAAGGAAGCATTTGTGCACCCAGGTTGGTCTATACTTTTAGTCTTATCTTGGTGTCAGAAATCCTAAACGGTTAGCGTACGCACCTTTGGCGCGGGACACCCGGGTTCGATTCCCGGTGGGAGCTCATGTGGTTCGGATTCCACGTTAATCAGTAGGTCCACGTCTCATATAGCCTCGCTGCTGAAAAGGGACGCTAAACTCAAAATTAACTCAACTTGGTGTCAGAAATCACCTTCCAAACGTTGTCGGTGTTGTTTTCAAACGCCCTGTATATATTACGCTCTCCCTGCTGATCTAGTTGTTATACTCATTTCCCTTTATAACGTTTTTGCATCTGCAAAATGTTTTGGTAAAAACCCTCACCCTATTCATTGCTTATAGGAGCTAATTTGTCAGAGAAATAACTCAAAATGCAGAGAGTGAATGATTTTAAAGTATATATTTCTCTCTTGTACCTCGCAATTTTTCAAGAAGGTTCTGTACCAGTATTTCATGGTTTTCTTCCCTTACAAGTAAACCTGTCGATGTCGAAATCTAGTTTCTTGACCAAACTTAGCAGAGAAGTGTGGAATATCAAGAAACGAGTATAAGCAAAATTTAAAGTGTTTCCGCCCACAAAGACGCCATAGTGACCAAAATCCTGATTGATCAGAATAAACCATAACAATGTGTTTCAACTTTGAAAATGTCATTTTATTTTGAAACGGACAAAGGGATGAAAAACAAAAACACATTAACAGTCACTGGGAGGAAGTAGATATCTATTTGAGGATACGCTTATCATGGTCGCCATCTTGTATCTCGCTCGACTTTTTTACGTAAGAAGGAGATCATGGAATATATCAAACTGGGTTAGAATTTTACCAGTAATACAATGCTGAAGTCTATGTTTCTATAAATTTATATTTATAAGACATAATGAAATGGACGTTGATATAAATTCCCTGGTTTAAAGATATCTTAACAGCTGTATCTTTTTGAAAATAATTCAAGTCAGATATTCCTAATGTACGCTAGTGAGAACATCATAGCTAGCTACATATGAAAGATATAATCAACTTGATATCGTTATCGACTGCAAATAAAATGAAAGGGTGATGAGACGATCAGAAACCTTAAGGAACTGATGGAAGATGGATGATATTTTCAACTTGATTATTTGAGTTAGAAGACAAACCTTCATAAGTAGCCTCCTATTCAGTAAGGACTTAGTATACATTTCGTTTTACTGACTTGATTTTTTCCAAGAAAAAAATACATCCATCGGATTTTTCGCAGGAGAGGGCAAGTTTGTCCTCAAGTTTTGTATTTTTAATATACCTATAGTAAGAGAAAAGAATATGCAAAGTGGCTGTGGCTGATTTACTTGATACCATCTCGGTATTCACGGTAGTATCACATAACATAATCAGTAAGAACGACAGGAAGTTTTACGTAGTGAGGTGTTCAAAACGAAAGAGAGTGTGCACCCAGAATAATGATATACATCTTTACACAAACTCAAAGAAAACAACGGCGGGAACTCATGTGGTTCAGATTCCACGTTAATCAGTAGGTCCACGTCTCATATAGCCTCGCTGCTAAACGGGACATTAAACTCAAAATCCACTCAACTCAACTGAAAGAAAACAATATTTTTATTCCCAGGGGTGTGTGTAAGGTAATTTTGAGAGTAGTGGGGGGACTAGGGGTGTGTACAGAATATTCCATGGACATAATATCTATTTTTGCAACGGAAGTTGTAAATGTATAAAAATAAAGAAACTACTGCAGTATTAAACTCAGAAAATATTTGCTTATGCCAGGGAATATTCATTTAATCTTAGGGAGAGGCCATACACTCCCTTGTGGAGTCCACGGATATACCTGTATTACAATATGTTGTTGTGTGTACTTGACAACTGAGAGTAGCAGAGCAACCTTAACGGTACCATAGCCACTTGGTCAGGGGCTCCGCAAGTATTGGGGTCTCATCGATCGGAGAGACATGGCATGTATTTAATTGCATGTATTAGGAACAAAATTTAGTCATACAGACCACAACATACTTGACTGCCCCAGGGCCTAATACGCTGTTAGAACGATACTGGAGAGTAGATTAGACTGGACAGTAGACTAGATGTTACTAGCGCGGAGCCTCCTAAGACGCGCGGCCCGATTGGGAGCAATCGGTCCAATCGGTTCAATGCGGCCTGCTCCTCGAAAGGTAAACAGTCACAGCTATCTGTAGTTGATATAATCAGGTCAGGTCGCTTACTTAGTAAAATTATACTGTGTTTAACACGTAATATTATTGTGTGGATTTTATATGAATAATTACAGACTAGTTTATATTTAATATAGTCTTTGTCTTAATAACAAATAGCAAAACACGTTCACGTCCAGCATGATCACAATCTATTTTCAAATGAAGGAAGGCAGGCAGCGAACGTACAATATCAACGACTGTTATTATTAACTAGCGTTATTCATAGACTGCAATATTGATAAATAAATTTAAAAAAGAGGTCGTAGATTCGTAGAAATTTGCAGAATTTAGGAAAATTTCAAGGCAAGATTTAGCAAATAGGGAAAGGGAATATATTAGCAAAGTGATGGAATGAAGGAACCGAATTTTATGGCCCTGTTTTTCTCTACAATCTAATGAAGTGAATTAGTAGGCCTCAATTCTCTTCTGAGCTTTCACAAATAACCCATCCCTTCACCATGTGATCTTTTAACTGTAATTTATAAAATTACAATTTTAAAAAATACAGTGGATATCATTTGGAAGGGAAGGAAATGCAATAATTGTCGAGTTTACTGTGTTCTCTAGTTTTTTCGTGTTCATTTGAAGAAGAGACACAAGTAGTTCCTTCATTTATTACTGAAAGCAATTTATTTCGATGTCTCGGTAATTTCGCTGCCTCCACGTAATATTATTGTGTGGATTTTATATGAATAATTACAGACTAGTTTATATTTAATATAGTCTTTGTCTTAATAACAAATAGCAAAACACGTTCACGTCCAGCATGATCACAATCTATTTTCAAATGAAGGAAGGCAGGCAGCGAACGTACAATATCAACGACTGTTATTATTAACTAGCGTTATTCATAGACTGCAATATTGATAAATAAATTTAAAAAAGAGGTCGTAGATTCGTAGAAATTTGCAGAATTTAGGAAAATTTCAAGGCAAGATTTAGCAAATAGGGAAAGGGAATATATTAGCAAAGTGATGGAATGAAGGAACCGAATTTTATGGCCCTGTTTTTCTCTACAATCTAATGAAGTGAATTAGTAGGCCTCAATTCTCTTCTGAGCTTTCACAAATAACCCATCCCTTCACCATGTGATCTTTTAACTGTAATTTATAAAATTACAATTTTAAAAAATACAGTGGATATCATTTGGAAGGGAAGGAAATGCAATAATTGTCGAGTTTACTGTGTCCTCTAGTTTTTTCGTGTTCATTTGAAGAAGAGACACAAGTAGTTCCTTCATTTATTACTGAAAGCAATTTATTTCGATGTCTCGGTAATTTCGCTGCCTCCACCAACATGAGACATCAAGAGAAGGTTTGTATCATTTTATTGATTCAATATATGGAATAGTATTTTTAGACACGATCTGTTTACTTTGATTTCCATCTATTAAATGTGACAGAATTATCATGTATGAAAATGATTTTTTTATGATTACGTGTAAACTGACGTCTCATATAAAGAAAAAGCAATTTTTTGCAAACCAGGGAAAATTATAGTAAAAGAGGGAATTGTTTTTGGTCAAAAGTGATACATTTATTGCAGAAAATCTACGAACGCTATATTAGAAATGCTTTTTTCGCAAATCGACTCTATATTAATCATGTAAGTATTGCTGAGAAAAACATTTGACATGTTTAACAGGGGGTATGTCAATTTTATAAAATCAATAATGGTAAGTCATATCGAGTTCTAAAACAGAAACTAAACTAAATCATCTTGTTTTGTAAGTTGAGCACACTACTAACGACGCAAATGATGTTTCTACATCTAGAAATATGGACGTATGTCATATAATAGTGTCAGGAATAAAGTATAAAACTACTTAACCAGTATTCAATACACTGCGTATTATATATATTCACGGGAGTCGCATACATGCAAAAATTGAGCCTAGAACAAAGAATGCTTATTGACTGCAACTAGATTAACGTCAAAATCCTGAAGTAAATGGAAAACTACTTCAAATCGGAGCTAGTGAACTTCGGTTTCTACCTCTATCAGTACAATTATGATTTTGTTCCTTCAGTGGTAGGTCACTTTCTGCATGTATAGAAGTTACCAAATATTATTATCCTTAGGAAATATCGTCTTGATGTAGGAGTTAAACCATTAACATTACAATTACTTTTATATTTCTCTGCCATCTTTCTTTTGTTTCCATCATACCACACCAGTCACAATACAGTTGATTCTAGAACAATATGGTTATTTTTTTGAATTATTTCAAATTATATTCTTTTACTTCTTTTATTCCCAATGACTGACAATGGCTAATCGTTCCAGTTTTTTTTTTTCATTCTTCCCACGTACAAATTTCCGAAAACTCAAGTACGATACTTTCGGTGGTGTTTTCACATTGTCCATTTTTCTCCTTCGTACAATCCAATACTCAACATCTGAGTCATTTTCGTAGCTTTTCTTTCCGTGATTCACATAGTGTGCTTCTTGTCATGAGCAACACAAACTCCTTAAAGATGTTTCGTCATTTCTCACCTTGCCTTATATTTATTGTTTACATTTCATATCTTTATTAATAATACTACCTAATTGAATTGAAAACTAATAGTCTATCCTACTTTCTTTGCTCAAATTCTTATAGGGGTCCCACGAAGTGCAGGAACAGTCGGTCGAAAAGGTGTCACTATTTTGAAGCCAGCCATACTGAAATTAGAATCCCTTGGGGTTTCCTCACTCACACCAAGAGAATCTCCGAATGGTACCTAATACACAAACAAAAGGCTGCCTCTCCTTTTCCATTCCTTTCTTTCTCCCTTCTTCCTTAGATAGTCTGCACGCCAAGGAACATCATCTCTTACACGTGACGGGATTGAGGTAACAAATGCTAGCAACCCAGAAATATGTACAAATAAATTTATATGTATGTATAATATTCACATGTATGTATAAATATACGGATAGACCTAAATATATAAATCAGATTTCTACCATTGCCACATCCTCAATCATCCCAGTCTCGTTGTGTTTATTATTTTCATACTCACGTCATCTCAAATTATCTTCCAAGTTTTTCTTTATCTTTTCTGACAACTATGTTAATTTTTGATTCAGAATCCGCAACAAGAACTATAACATCTGAAAAGCAAATATGCTGGGCTTTCTAGTTCCCATCAAATTAACCTGTTCTCCAATCAAACTCTACATCACTATTCTCCTATCTAGTAAATAATGTCACTGAAAGCCAAATTTTTCTTGAACAGTTTTTCCAACTTCACTATCCTACACCATCTCTTGTATTCCAACTTCAAATGGTTGGTTCATATGTAAGTTTCTTTCGAATCTGGTCTTTTCCCCCAAGAATCATTCAGTTTAACAAGTTGTAGAAGTTAATAGCATTCTTTAAATCAACGAATGTTACATACACTCCCTTCTCTTCTCTGTAAACTTTTGCCTACTTTATTCAATGGAGACCAATTGCATTTCTAGGCTATCTCTTTCCAAATCAAAACCCTTCAATTATATTACTTTCACTTCAAATAATCTCTCGTATTCGAATCTGAATTTTTCATATGATGTGAACTAAGACTTTGACGGGAAAGCATTTTAGATCATATAGTATAATTTGCATTACTTCATTCGAAAGAAATCAGCACGATAAAATGTGTGATTGTAGAAGCCAAGCTGGTATTATTTTAAAGGTCCTATCACAGTGACCACCACCGTGAACACAGATTGTTGCTAGTGACGTAAGGTAGTCGTATAACAAGACAAGTGAAGTTAAATATGGATCAGATTGTGCGTACAATCTCATCACGACGCCACCAAATGTCTACTGTACAATTAACTGTCTTTGAACGTGGTAGCATGTTGAGAGAACTCCCACAGCTTATGTGCCCTCTTTAGTGCCTCAACGATGTACCGAAGTGCATTCAGGCGGTCTAACTGTTAGGAAAAATATTGAACAATCGATTATTGAAAATTGGTCTACTATCCTATGTTTCTTTCCCACTATTACTCCTGAAATCTAATCACTAAGAAATGTGTTCCGTGTCATCTAGAGAGACTGCAGGAGCAACGTGAATGGATAGTAGTGGTATTCAGCGATGAGAGTATACATACAGATGGTTTTCTTTCGCGTACGTAAACCTGCATGTGAGAGGGGAAAATCTTGTACGTTCTCACTCCTCATACGAGACTCACACTTGACTTTTTAGTTTTTTTATAAGAGAAAGTCGAATAAGCTACATATTCCGCTCATCTCTGGTTTTCATTTAGAGGAATATGACCTGTACGTTGTGCCTTCACGATGTTAATCCTATCTTCTGACCTTATCCGGACACTTTCTGAGGGTCTTTCTTCCAGCAGAACATCGCGCCTTAACCTACGCTCGGTTAACCCAGTGGAATATTTCGCTTTACTATTTCTACTCTAGCCTGCCAGGTCTCTGTATCTAAGCCTCATAGAGAATATGTGAAGTATGATATGAGGGACGTTGACCAGATCCGAACAATGATGATCGCCCAGACAGACATAGCCTAATAATTTGACCCGAACACTTGTGCGACCGCTTGGGGTTACACTTTATATTAACATAAATAGGCCTACTGTATGTTTTGTGACATATTCAGGATGTGAAATGGATGATAAGTTATTATGCTGGTAATAGTATTAGTTATCATGCTTTTTTGTTGTGTACTAACTTTGATCCAGACACGTGAATTCTTATTGCGTGTTCTTAAATATATTTATGCCAGTCTAGTCTTACAGTTCCTATATATTTTATTTTAAATTTTACTGAATGAATTCTTAAATCTGTAAGAAGACTGTAATGACTCTCTCGTCATTTGATTAAAAGTTTCGAATATTTATTTTCCCCTTTTTCTCTACGTTGTTAATAAACGTTATAAGTATATTATCTACCTTTACATTCTTCACTTCAGCACACGTTCTTAAAGTTGTTCTTTAGTACAGTAATTACTTGCAATTCTCATTTACTTCGTTTTTTTCATGCCCAAACTACACAGCTTTGTACTTCTGCCATGCATCTCAAAGTATCCTCTCCATCTAATTCACGGTGCATTTCGTTAGTTGAAGATTCTTTTCCATTGAATGTGCTTCTATATAAACTAATCAAATTCTGTCCATCCTTTAAAATTCCTCCCGTCACCTTTACGATTTTATATATATTTCCTTCTCTTTCTCAACTTCCTTTCCTAAATTCACAGTTCAATTTTCTATACATTATCACACATTCTTCATTTCAATCTTGTTCCCATATTTTTCCTTTATTTCTAAAGTTTCTTGAATAACTTATACATCTTTGTTTTGCTACCTTCATGGTACCGAATCTTAACTTGCAAATTTCAAAGTACTCAGCTACTGGTTAGTTCGTATATCAATTTCCTATAAAATCATTTACTTTTCTTCGAAATTTCAAACGAATCTGTTTTACTTCCCCACCTCTAACCTTTCTAATCTTCTCTAATCTTGGTGTCTCCTATTTCATTTCTGAAAACATGTTTCAGTAGATTATAACTTCAGTCAGCACAAGATGGTGATCTGGAAACATCTGAAGTTTTCTTCTTCTAATATAAATAATATAAAAACTTGAAGTTTCTTCTTATAATTTAAATACTTTCAACCCCCATCAACCTGCGGTTTACACAAAATATTGGGTGACTCCATCCCCTGGTTCCCTCGCTAGAGATGTCCGTGTACATATTTAATTATTAATGCAGAATAAGAAAAGTGAGCTTTAGTAGAACACAAAGCTCACTTTTAGCACATCCTCCCCACCACCCCTGACTGCTTATAACTTTTGAACCCCCGAATAGTCTATATTATTTAGCGCAGTACTTTAAGTTATACAGCATCCATAGTACTTTATACTTACATTCCATAAAGTATACTTTTATATCTACAACTACAACTAACTTATATCTAACTTACATCTAAACCTACAACTAACTTATATCCACAATTCTACCATCTTATAACGACCCCATGGCAGGGTATTTATCCCATCTTTTAGAACTCATCTCTTAACATCTATACAACTTAAAGCTAACTTATTTACTTCTATACTACATATATCGTGCCCATAACTTCTTATCGAATTCATCTTCTTATAGTAGTCCCTTTGGTTGAACAAATAGTCTTTATACTCATCAAATGTAAGTTCTTTGTATACAACACTCTTCTTTACACCTTTCACTTTCTTACAACGTTTCTCCTTATCAAACTTACCTTTAAAGTCTTTGTCTGCTAGGTGAATATGAGGTGCTTTTATTGAGTACATCTTAGATCTTGAACCTACAAGCTCTTCTTTAATGGTACCTTTAACCTCGTCCTTCATCTTACCAAGTTTTCTTATCGATCTGTGGTATCTTGTACCTGTTATCTTTAGGGTAAACGCTTGTGTCGAAGTAATCAATATAGTTTCTCACGTCCTCGTGCACATCTTCTGTTTGAATTTGGTATATATAGCTATCAGTATCTGTATAACAAACTTCTATTTTCTCGTGGTATTTTGGCTTCATCAAAAATGTAATGGAAGTCGTACATTAATTATTTTGATAGATCTAAGATACTCATCCCGACATATCTAGGTTTATTGAAAGTCTATTCATTATGATTGCTCATAGATTCTCTGTATAAATAATTCTATCTTTAAAATTCAGTTTGGCAATTAGTTTTTCTACTCTTGCTGGATCACATTCTATTTTTACAGGTTTACATCTGTTCCTAATATTTTCCATTTTCTTCCCGAATACTGAGTTGTTCATGAGCTTGTAGAAGTCTTTTTCGAAGTCATTTGTTACTCTAGTTCTCATCTGTGTGTTTAAATCTATGTAATTCTTTAACCAATCTGACTGTTCGAACCCTATTACCCTAGGCATTTTCTTAAGTTTCAATCCATGTGATAGATACGGTTTTAGGTTCCGATAGTGAATCACATATTTTTCTTTATCATATAGGGTTGTTAATAGCTTTGATTGTTTTGAACCAGGTGGACACATGTTTTCTAGAGCTAATGGACAGTCTTTGTGATAGTCATGTATCTCTTTTGGATACTCAAGATCTACTTCTATTATATGACTAGTATCGGAATCAACAGGTGTACTTGTGAAATCTTTCTCTTAACTCGTCTTCACTCAATTTTCTAAATCTCTTGTACGGTAGATATAGATTCATAGCCCAACCGTGGAGGTTATTGGCATCTAGGTACTTAATGTAAGAGTCTCCTTTATTCTCAATGTAATCTTCCGTATATTTGTTGTTTGCTTTTACATATCTTCTCAAGCTTTAGGACCATAAGCTTTAGGACATGTTTCTCCAAAGTTCTCAAACGCATCTGCCAATAACAACACATCAGTTTTCAGATATAGGTCATGGTATTCCCCGAGATTATTAGCTCTAAATGTTTCCCATACTTTCTTTGCATACTCATAATCCTCATCGTTTATATGTGTGTTCATAAGCTTGTTGAAGAATGCTTCCTTTGGTGGTATTTCTCTTTGTCTAAATTTATCCCAGTCACTAATAAGATCATACGGGTAAACACCTCTTATTATTAGAAGTTTGAATTCCTTTTCGTCAGGATAGAAATGTGTGTGAGTCATTTGTTCTCTCGTTAGGTTTGATCATAATTTGTTTAAACTACATGCCATAAATCTAAACCAATCTATGAACTTTAATTTGATAGATCCAATCCCAGCCCCCGCCAAGTGAACTTTGTGGTGGACAAACACCGTGCTCGTGGGTTTTCTCGGGGTTCCCCCGTTTCCTCCCACTTTCTTCATTCCACCATTTCACTCATCTCTCATTATCACCGTCTCCTTTAGCCTAACCGGCATAACCGTGGGACGTAAAACTTACAGATTTCATTTCATTTCATTTTTGATAGATCCAACCTTTTTACTGAATGATAAGTATCGTTGTTCCTTATTAGGTATTAATTCTGTTTGCTCTCTATTACATCCTACCTCTTTTATATACAAGTGGGATCATATCCTGATAAGTTATGTATAATCACTGGTACAAACTTAGGTACGGTACTCTAACTTTTAGTTTGCAATTGTTACATAATGCAGTTATATGATCGTCATGTTTAACTTCATGGTTCTCTGGAGTATATTCTACTTTACAGTAAAAACAGGATTCAGATTTGTCGAACTCTTCTATCTGTTCACGTGTTAAAGGTAACTCGTTATTTTGTCTATATATGCGTGATGTTTGTTTCGCTTCTTTAACATTCTTATGAACTTCTTAGCTGCATCTCTACTTCTATACACAACAGGATCTGTTTTACTTTCGTCGCTTTTTACAATATAGTAGCAGAACCCACATGGCTTATGTTGTTGATATTTCTTGGTATATGAATTCGTCTACTGGATATCATTCTTCACATTCCATAACCTTATGCAGTAGACATTCGAAATCAACGTAAACTACAAATGACATCTTCTGGTAGTTCTGAAATTCAACGTATGTATCTTCTGGTGGCATTTCTATCTTAACAGCTTCGTGAGTAGAACAATCTCTCTCATGTTTATCTAATGCATCTTGTGAATAAAAGTATAACAAGCATCTATCACATAAGTATTTTCAAGCTCTCCATTTAGTTATTTGACTACTAGCTAATCTACTCGAGTCTTTAATCCAACAATAGTATATTTTAGTATCTTCCTTTACATATAATAAGTTCACATGTGTCTCTTTAGTTTTTAATGATATAAAACGTACACCATATATTTTTTGTTGTATGCGTAAACGTTAAACGATATATCAAGTCTTCTTTCAGTTTTAGATATGTCACTTAGTTTTACATGACAATCAATGTCTTTTAGTTTTCCTTACAAGTCTTTAACAACAGGCTTGTACTTTGATGGTCGATGTGGATCTTTTTCAACAGAATGTAATTCAGAAGCGGTTGAAAATATGAAACATTTTTCATCTTTGTTCTTTATATTAATAACAGCCTTTTTCCTTTTAATTTCACTTAGTATTCTATGTATGATGATCCTCTATACGGTGTATATTTATTAAGAGCTAACTCTATGTAGTTTATATTCATGAGAGCCCATGCGGAACCTCTAACTTGGAACTCATCCATTCTTGTTTTTAATATTTCTTTAGCATCACTTATGAAATCCATTAGATTGGTTGATTGGAATATCTCTTTGTTATTAGAGTTGAAGTAAAAGTTCTGAATTTCTTTACCGTTTTTATTTTAACAGTTTATCAAGAGATTAGCTTTCAGCGAGCCATGTTTCTCTAAGCTGATGTTCAGTCTATTTATTAAAGCCTTTCATGTTGAAGTAACATATTGTTCTAGAGGATCATAATCTTCATAATCGGTTTTGAATCTTCATGTTTCTAATCTTGAGTTAAATGATAAGTTTTCGAGCTTTACATCAATTGATAATCTTTTAGGTTTCACTCTTGGTTCTGCAATTTCTTCTTCAAATGGGAATATCCCTAAACCTTTCTTACTATCTAGTCTTTTAGGTTTCGGCTGTTTAACTACTTTTTCTTCAAATGGGAATAGCGTTAAAGCATTCTTTCCATCTAGCCTTTTAGGTTTTGGTTCTCCAAAGATGTCTTCTTGGAATGAGAATACCTTCTGTCATCTTAGGCTTTCTTTGAATGTTTTAAGATCATCTTTCCCTAGTATGTAAATAAATTGAGCTTTCCACAGTCGGGAGTAACCTCTAAGAGTCCTTTGCTGCTTCAACTGAACGACAGTTCATATATTATAATTCAACTTATTTCGTAGAATAAGTAAATTTTCCTCGAACTTCATTTTTGTGATCTCTCCTTGCTGTCTGTCCGCGACTGCTTATTCACTATACTCGCAGCTACGCCTATATATCTGGAGGCCTTCCCTTTATCCGGAACCTTAGGACGCGCCATGCTGTGGTGACAGGAACCCACATTACATAGATGATACACTGTCATTCAGTCGAACTAACTCTAATAATGTTTGATGAGGACATACTGTTATTCAGTTGAACTAGCTCAAACAATACTTAATCTAGTTTCTAGATTTTGATTCTAAAAGAAGTATACGTTTTGAAAATCCATTAGTAAACTTCTTCAAACCTTCCTACTGCATAAATATTCTCATCTTCAAATCACTCTGTACTCTCTCACTGTCTTCTTTGTATATAGTTGGTAATAGTTTTAAGGGTGTCATATAAAAGGTACTAATACCTTTGAACCATTCCTCATTTGGTTAAGATTCCAACTTCTGATTTCATAAAACTCCGAGTTATCTAGGTCGGCAAGTTTAACAGGTTGCAGCTTTTTGTGTTTAGATTTTTCAGTTAAGTAATAAGTGGACATGGTTTAA
The DNA here is from genome assembly GCF_964235325.1 of Thermobia domestica. Lineage (NCBI taxonomy): Eukaryota > Metazoa > Arthropoda > Insecta > Zygentoma > Lepismatidae > Thermobia > Thermobia domestica. The sequence goes on from NC_137458.1 coordinate 172,910,937, forward strand.
CTGGATACTACACCCCTTCTAAGATTTATTTTTCACAATTCCACTTTTTATATTCTTCTAGTTTTTCGTCTATATCGTCGTCTCCTTCTTCTTCTTCGTCTATTTGTATTTGTATTCTGATCCTCTACTGACTCACTTTCATTTTCACTCTCATCTTCACCTTCCATTTCTATGATGTTACATATTGCCGTAAATGTTTTCACTGCATCATAAAACGTTGTATCGTCATAAAGTATATCACAATGTTCAGTGATTCCGGGATACATTCTAAGACCTCTTCTACCTAATGGACAGTTAACATTTAAATACAAACACTTTCTCAAACATCTCTTACAAAAAATATGATTAAATATGGTTTTAACTTTGTAAATATTATTCCTAAGACAAATAGAATAATTGATGTCATCAGCTAGCTCTATCTCATCATAAAAACTATTAAATTTAAACTTAAAATCAGAAGTGAGTTTTTAATATCTTAGAATCTCACACCAATAGACTTGATCCCAAAACTCTATCATGAAATCTTCAGATAACACTTGATCACGTAATATAATGAACCAAGAAAAGTTGCCTCTGATAACTCTAATGAACTGTTTACTCAATTTAAGTTTAACTGCTAAGATGATCCAAGAATCACTGTCTTTAAATTTATCACAAAATTCTCTAATAAAACGTTCTCATAACTTCTGAGAAACGATCAACTGTGCCCACAGATCATCATTAAACTTATACACAAATTTTCTTATAAACTCTTCTGATAATTTTTGTTCACTTCCAATGTAATGCCAATGTACGTTGCCCTTAAATTCTCTCATAAAGTCTTCTGATAATTCTTGATTACATGCGATTTCTTTCCAATTCACCTTATCTTTGAATTCTCTTATAAAGTCTTGTGACAACTTTTGATATTTACTTACTCTATCCCAATTCACATTCTTAACATGTAAAAGTCTAGTATTATCTTGTCTAAAATCTTTATCTTCATACATTTTAATCAACTCATGCAATGGAACTTTCTCAAACAGCTTACTTACCATAGATTTGGAGCTTTTGTTGTCTTCACTGAGTTGTTGTGATTTATATTCTAAGCGTATTACTTTTTCTATCAGGTCATCTTTTCTTAAACGTTTCAATTGTAATGTAGTTTTCATTGTTTTAAAAACATTTTTCATTTTTTTTAAATTATAGAGCTTTACAAAAATGAAGTTATCCATATTTAAATACAGAAAATCATAATCCAAGATGTCACTTGCTTATTACTTAGATGATGATGATCTTTTAATAAATGTGGAATATGATACAGATTATATTTATTGTAATCCAGATGAATATGATAATCTACATGATGATGGTGAAAGAGTTAATCCTGATTTAATTAATTTTTGTGTTGCTATTGGTATATTAGATCATTTATTTAAAAAGGCTCTAAAGGAAGATAACGAACGCCTTATACAAAATATTATTCATAAGTATATTATGAACTTGTCAGATGAAACATTAGATAAACTTACAGACAAACAATGGTCTTATATGCGTTTTAGTGAAAATGTTACAGAAGATTTCATACGTAAATACAAGGATAAGATCAATTCGGAAGACATAACATATAATGACTTATCTGAAAATTTCATAGGAGAGTTTGCAGATAGAGTTAACTGGTTGACTATAACATGTAATGACTTATCAGAAGATTTCATAACAGAGTTTGCTGATAAAGTTAATTGGGAAGTTTCAAACTTTATCTGAGATCTTTATAAGTGATTATGCTGCTAGAGTATGTTGGATAGGAATTTCTTCGAGATAATGTTTATCATAAGCTTTTGTTTTACAATTTAAACATTCCTAACTAGCTTCTATTTCTATATAAACATTATTTTGATTAGAGTGTACTTGATTATCCAAAATCTCCGGAACCTCTTTCGCTTTCGTGTATTACATTCCGTAACTACTACGATTGGTAATGATTCATGTTTTATTAAAACTAACTGGGTAATCCTTTGAAGTTTTTGTAGAACAGTTTCACCATAAGGAAGGAATTTAAAATATCTAAGCATCGTGTTAACTCCAAATAGTTCACAGATAGATCATAATATTGATGTTCTTTTTTTAATTACTACCATAACTTGTTCGTGATATCCACTGTCTATAACAGCTGTACATACATCTATATCTTGTTTTAAACTTAAACTTCATCTAGAAAAATTTTTTTCAAAGTATCCTTTTGGTATGTCTATCTTAACTCCAGTTTTAAGTAGATGAGTATGTCCAGGTTTTATTCTCACAGTCTTAGAAGAATAGAGATCATAGCCAGCAGAATATTTTACCATGACTCTAGGAACAACACTATATCCATTTAGACAAACAACTTTGGGAGACATAATGTGATACTCACTTTTATGAGATAGTTCATAAAAGATTTCATTTTTATTTTTTATCTAGCACCGGTGCGATGACCTTGACAAAATATTTAAACACATAGTAACCAATCATACAAAAAAAATCGATTTCTTTGTCTAGGTCTTCCTTTGATAGTGGTGTCCAAAACTCACTATCTTTACCTTGACGTATATCTATTTCTTGTTGTATCAGGTTAAACAGCTTAACACTGTTAGGGTCTCTAAACTTTTCGTAAATGATCTTGAGGTTTGGATATTTCTCATACGCTTCATTAATAGGTTTGTATAAACTCCTCTTTTGACATCTGATAGCATAATAAGGGAAAGGATCATCTAGTTTGTTCTTGTTGTATATGATTAGACAATTATCTTTTAAATTGTCATTAGTATATGGTGGTGCTACTTCTTTTAAAGTATTGTTTGGAATCCTTAAGTTTTCCATTGATTGTTCGATTTCTTCTACTCTTGAGTCTAATTTTTTGATGTTCTCTTGACATTGTTTAAAGTCTTGAGTGAAATAACCTATAATATCGTAACACTTATCATGGAAGTCTTCAGATATCCATACAGCGATAGAGAGAAATATTTTCTTGTATACATATGTCCCAGAAACTAATAGGTCTTTCTCGTTTGTGTATTTTGTTCCTATATAATACGTTGAATTTAGCTGGCTACTTCTAGTCAGCTAACTTTTCATTATAATATTCCAACAACTCCTGTGATTATTTATTTTTCAACAAGTAACCAATTCTCTTACCAGCATCTTGACACAACTTCGTAGCGTTGAATTATCCAGTCTCCTTCTCTATGATCAACTTGAAATCACCGAACAAACCGTACCAATAGTTATCTTTAATCTGTTCGTAACAGATATCATTTTAACTGTGAGCGTTATCCATAGTACTCATTTTTTCATGAAGAAAATAGTTTTATTTAATTTTTATGGGACCCGAAACAACTACTTTTACTAAATATGTTGAAGTAACCGGCAATTACAGCAGTGGCAGGGATGGGGTCTACCGCTTTTTTCATTATAAGCTCTTTAGATTACCAATCGTTTTATGAGTAATAATCATAAAAAGATAAACTTAAACTACTACATTATCTCTATCTATCCAACTTTATGGGGATCATCAAACCCTAACCATTTGACATATACTTTATTACCTTTCTTACGCAATAGTTCTTCAAAAAGATACTCATCCTTATATTTAGTTCTTAATAATTCTTGCTCATAGGACCTTCCTTGTACTTACTCGTTATCCAATTCTTTTATTCTTTATGTTGGTGGATTGGATGGAATAACCTCTTTAATAACAAGTACATCTATTGACCAGTTAGGCGTGTGTCCTTCCTCAAACAAACTTTTATATTTACCTATACGAACGTAATCATTAATTTCATATTTAGGTTTAACACGCTTATATACTTTCCTATATACTTTCTCTAATATTATTTGCTCATTCTTTTTCTTAACTTATACAGCGTTTATACCAATTGTTCTATGTACTTTATTATTGTACTCGCTAATTAATGTTGGTAATATCTCTATCCATTTATAATTTCTTTGCGTAGTAAGCTTCTTCCACATGTTTTCCTCAAGATTTCTGTTGAAGCGTTCTACGATAGAAGCCTTTTTACCACTATAAGCTGAGTAATTATTGATATAATATTCCTTCACCAACTCTTTAAAGTCTTTGTTATAGAACTCTTTAACTTGATCAGTTTGTAAGTTACTAGATTTTCTAGTTTTTAATACTGATTCAAACGCTTCTATAACATTCTGACCGCTCTTATCTTTAACAGGAACAGCAAACGTATATCTCGAGAACACATCAATAATCGTTAGTAAATACTTACAGCCTTTGCCTAATTTAGAAACATCTTTTAATACTCCACTATCCATTTCTACAAGATCAGCTTGCCAAAGATCACCTATACCTTTTGTAACAACACTTAGTCTACGATATTTGTTTTCTTGCAGGTTTGTGAATTTCTTCTATAATGTCTTCTCTAGCACTTTTACCTTCTTCAAGTCAACCTTTCTCTTTAACGAATTGAGATTTAGTAGCACCACATACAGAACAAACACCTTTCTTAATATATCTTCCATTCTTTGTTCACTCTATTCTTATGTTATCTTTCTTTGTACAGTTCGAAGCATAGAAAATGTTACAAAAAGTTTAGGTCCAACTTAAGAACAAATTCTTGCGCAGTGTGTTTATGCATTCCTAAATACACATCTCATCGACTAGTTGCTTCCGGTATTAAACCCAACTCACCCTCCTCCTCCACCTCTCCTTGTCTAAAGTGGTGTGTGACGTAATGTACTCTTTCCATTCAGACGGAGAAAACAGGAATCAGTTTACAAGTTTTATCGCTCTAAAACCGTCTCTTTTATTCGTTTGTTCTGAAATGTCTTTCTAGAGCTTGAATAAAACAAAACATCACAAAATGTTTATAGAGCTTCATAAACACCCTTATTTGCATTCTTGTCCTTCTTCAAAGGCTGCATATCACATCAACCTAGGAAGATGCTCCATGTGAAATCTACGGAAATTGCTAATCATGGCAGTAGGTTTTGTGCTTCCCAAAGTCTGTAATGCGGCAGCAGAGCTCTAAAAACTTGTAGAAGTAATTAATCCTGTCGAGGGAGCCAATTTGTATAGGTGGCTTAGTCGAGGGAACCATTTGTAGAGGTGGCTGACTCGAGGGAGCCAATTTAAACTAATAGCGATGTGAAGTATTTATCTTCGTTAATTAAGATTTTCAATATCGGGCTTCCGAAGACAAAAAAAAAATCTAAATTAATTTTATTGACCGTGTTCCTGAAGATGGCTTCCAGTCACGACCTCTACTTCAATAAAAGAGAGTAGATAATGAAGTTAAAAAGAAGAAGAACAGAAGAAGAGGAGAGGAAAAGATAGGAGAGAAAGAGAGGAAAAGATAAAGAGGAAAAGTAGAAATATTAGACAATTTTCTTTTCCATTTCCTTCTTGTATTGCATACCGCTCATACCACTCTGACCTGGATTTAGGTAACTATGCAATTTAAAGTTACCCAAACCTACCCCATTTTATAAGAAGTGGCGATTGTTTATCTTTAAACTATATGTAAACCGGTATATTTACTTAAATTCTGGTAATATTTTGAGTTGCTCAAAGTAAATAACAAAAAATATATATACTAGAAAAATTTAAACAGAATGTTTCACTTGGCTTTAGTTTGTTCTTCGATGTTGGCTTTCCTTTCAGAGCAATATCAAACTAGAATTTGTTATCACATTGACTATGACTATTGTGCATTTTATAAAACATTCACATATATATATATATATAGTTACTGCGCTTAGTATCACAAAAAACACTAATACGTAAAAATAAAAAAATCTATTCATCCACATACACACACGCTTACACACAGGACGATGTTTTTTTTTTAAAAAATATTCTATCTAAAGTTTTTGAGTAGATTTATTGTGCAGATCACAGAAAAAAACAGGAACACATATTCAATGGTAAATAAAGTCGAGGAGTGGACCAAAATCATAAGAATTGGTCAATACAAAATTATATGTTACAATATATTCGAATAAATTTTCAAACAAAATAAGGTAGAATAAAATAATTATATATATATATATATATATATATATATATATATATATATATATATATATATATATATATAGATAGATAGATAGATAGATATAGATATAGATAGATAGATAGATAGATATAGATATGTCTGACGAGACGAAATAAAACAATAAAAAAAGAGGAAAAAGGTAAATTTTGCTTGGAATGAGTTCATCTCTCATATTATCATTAACTTCACTTCTTAAACCGCACGTTCACTGCACCATGTTAGGTGTCCTTGCACTAAAGTGCACATCTCTTAATAAATTATATCCTTGCATAGAAGTTCACATTAATTGACTCCTTGTACTACAAGAGTTGAGAGTGTTAATTAAAAGGGACAACTTATGTTCATGTGGTGTTTCTATTACACCTTTCCAAAACATTTCTAGTGGATATTTTTATACATTATCCAGTTTTTCCACTACTTAGTTCAAATCGGTTCAATTTTCTCTAAAGTTAAGTCCAAGTCACAAATTGAAATATACTATGAAGTTTATTAGTTATCATAACGTTATAATCGTTCACCGGAGTTGCAGGAACATCGGAGGAAAGTAAGTTTCAAACAATTAATAGAAAACTTAAATTGGTTGTATCAATTTAAGAGATTAGTATTTTTTTTTGCAAATTCAGTTGTTTAATCTCGCATCTTTAGATCTTAATTTCCGTCGCACTGTGACCACGATTACACTGAGGCCAAGAAAATTTGGTAGGTTCATACTGGTAAGGTTCTAAAATATGGAGGCTAGGAAATTCCATTGTACGTTCATCACTATTATAACCTGCCCTTTAACATCTTCATGCTGTTACATACATATAGGGTTTAGTTTGTGACACAGGGTTTATATTTCCCGACACCAAGGACTCACATGTAATATGGCATAGTGCTTCACATTCTGCAACATACAATGATTATCTAACTACGTGGAACATATTTATGAAAATTATGGCAAACACACACCGGCAGGGTAGGTAAAGATTCTTTAACACATTCACATATATTATCAATATTTACTAATATGTTCATCATATTATATTTATTCTGCTTATATTTACTTTACTCTTTATTTTACGTCAATTACCCCGTATAAATTTCAAGCTTCATTACTCATTGCCACACATTAAATACAGCTACGTAGTTAAAAATCACAATAAACATATCAAAAAATACATTAACGAATCCTTAATTGTTCTTTAAGTAAAATTACCCAAACTTTTCGGCAGGTATTACAGAGATCTCTCGATTCTAATGGTTTTTGTGGAAACAAAAGTGAAATTATATATAAAAAAAATGAAATTTTCAATAAACAATTGGTAGGCCTGTACTATGTGGGAGAAGAAAGAAAAGGGAAAGGTCTCATACCGTGCGATCGATCTCAAACACAACTGGCCAAAACTAGTAACATAAAGCTTCGTTGGTATTCGATAAGAGCAAATAACCTTACAAGTTCTGTCCGTCAATGTCTCAATGGAATGTTCCAAGTTAACTCTGCGTACGAAAGATTTCAGAACCAAATACAAGAATGTAAAATCAAAAAAAGAAAGATAAAATTAAATGAAAAGGGGGAGGGAGGGTTGAAAGAATAAAAAAATAACAAATAAATAGAAAAGTGCAGGAAAAAACCAGAGAAGAAAACGAAAGAGAGAAGGGTCGATAAGTGATAAACGAACCAAATAAATGTACGACCAAGTGTCGATTTTAGGCCGAAATTTATTTCTATTTTTCGAAACGGGGCGGGCTTAAATAACGCCACACTGGGGTGTCTTCTGATCGGAAAGTTTCGCACGTTTGTGCCCAGATCAATACATTTATAGGAAGAGAATAGTTCTCATAAATGTATTAATACTCACCGTATCTAGCCCAATCAATCAGAATTACGAACGTTCTAGCCGTAAGGTCGGTTAAGTCTATGTTTTCGAAATTTCTAAAACAACAAAAAACTGTTCGATATTCCAACGACAAAAGTATGGGTTGAGGTAAAAGAGATTTTAAAGAGACTATATTCAGACAGGGAAAACCAGAAAAGATGAAAAATACATTTTATACTAACAATTTGTTTGCCAAATTCTTGTTAGTGGCTCCCAGTACACTAGGACGCCAACCTTGAAGTGTCGTGTAAATTTCCATGCTATCTAATATTAAATTAAGGAAATTGAAGATATAAGGGGGGAGGGGAGAACGACACTCTGGTACGGAATTTACATATACCAAAAAAGGATTTCTTTATAATATTATTCACTCTTTTCCCATCCTTTACTTGTGAACCTTAAAAAAAATTAAATTCGACAAACGACTGAGACAAAAATAAAAAAAAAATCCTAGGGGACTAACTCACATTAGTTCAGGTTTTCAAGATTAATTAGACATACCTCGGTCATATTACTTTCATGAATTAGTTACTTTATTCCGTAGCTAAATATAAGCTATCCAAAATTTATCGGTATTTGAAATTAATTTCGTTGAGAAAACCATTTCGTCGCCACCTTGAACCTTTCACAGATATTTCTATCTAGTCACGCTTCGATTTCTTAGTCTGTGTCATTCATAAATAGAACTCGAGTCAACAAATATTATGAATTAATTAGTACAAGGCTGTAATGTACTATTACAATCTGATGTAATGATATTTTTGATGGGAGGGTGCCAGAAATTTTTTGCACCGACTGTACTTCCCACTTAGCAAAAAATTTCTTTCTGTTTATATAATTTATGTCTTTGTTCGTTATATTATTCCAAATCAACATGGAAGATGGTAACAATTCATTGGGAATCATATTTTTGGGGATTAATATCTTTATTCATATAATTAATTAATTATAAATCTCGTATATGGATATTTTAAATGGATGATTACAAATCTCACGGTGTCAGTGCTATTCGGAAATATAGGCCCACCATTGGACGGAAATTTTGGAATATTTAACTAATCTAAAATTTTGGCAGAATTGTCTGGACCTCTCTTCCCCCCCCCTTTTTAGATGTCTATGTCTGTCCAAAATCTACTTTAATCCAGATTTCACCATTTGTTATTCGTTTCAAATGCTACACCGCCAAAAAGCTTTGTTTTGATTGGTGCAGTTACCGACGCGACATAACAACGCGCGAGCATCCATATACTACACCAAGAAGCCGAAGACAGCAGACCCAGATTTTCCCAGCTCAGTAAAAAGTAGAAATTAGCTAGAAAAGCTGCATTAATAAGGTAAATTTAGTTTAATAGTTCAATAAATAGCATCCAGGAAGCCACGGAGCCATAATCTACTAAATTTCAGAGTAAAAAACCGGACTGAAAAGCTGAAATAGGAAGTGTAAGTCAGTGACGCCATGTTTTGCAGATATAATTAGTGATGGACAGGTTCTACCAAGTGAAGTGCATCAGTTCGTTAGCTGTCCTTAAAGATCCATAAACAGTTCGTAAGAGTAGTGTTTCTCCTTTAAAATCTTTTATCCTGAAAATTATTCCTTTTAGGGTTACGTAAGGCCTCTCCCGGTGCCGTTTCTGTTCGTGTATGTAATGAATGTGATTTCTTTTTTACGTATCTAGAAGTAACATGGCGGTATTTAATTTCATTGTAGTTAGTATAGTGATCATAATGCATGTGTAAAGTTTCAAGAGGGGCCCTGTTTACTCCCAACTTGGGGGTACAGCATCCAGCAGGGATGGGTTGAACGTATAGTTGTCATAAGGGGGCTATATTTTTCAATAAATAATTTGGGCATTAACTTAACAGTTTGAATTAAGAATGTGATTTAGTCAATACAAGGACCAATTGGCCCTGTTCCTTTCTTTCCCTTTCCTTTCGTAAACCGATATGCCAATTTAATATGATAAAATTTGGGCGTTGTTTATGTGAGTTAGTAGAAATGATTAGTATGTATTATAACTAGTGATGGGCAGTGGGAATATTCCCGGTGGGAAGGAATTTAAAAAATGGGAATATTCCCGGGTTTTTTCCCTGGCCTATAGATTCCCGAGAAGGAATTTATTTCCATTTCTTTACTTTATCTTCCAAATTATAAGAACCGTATGACTAATTACATTATTTTTATATATTATGATTTACTTCTAGGTTTGAAAGAATTTGGAGGTTAAAAAGTTTAGAATTCTTTGACTACTGTATATAACTAATAATATTATTTTTTATGTTCCATTTCCATTTGCACTAAAAAGTAGAGTAATTGTTTAGTATTGGGGGGCCAAAACCAACAAAAAGTAGGATGATTTACGGAAGAAATGAGTTGAAAACAGTGTTCAAGTAGTCAAGAAAGTATCGAACACGTTTTTTTTTTTTTATTTTTTTAGGGCAGTAGGGGATTTGTACAAACCGTAAAAGTAAGTCGAAGTGATTTATGTGAGAAAAAAAAGTGAATTGTTGGTAACGAAGATAGAAAACAACGTGCCCTGCGGGGCTCTAATCCGCCATCAGTCGCTAACGTTTGCTCGGCAATGCTGCCTAAATTTAATGTTGGTAACGTAATGTAACGTATGAAACCATAAAACAATAACATCGGAATAGAATATCGCAAAAAAGTAGGTGCAAAATCTGACCCGTCAAAGCAAAACAATCGCCAAAAGTAGCAAAGTACTAATTAATTTTAAAATGATGAAAAGGATCCATTTTGTACAGTAACGTAGAATTATGTAGAAATGTAGAATTATGTAGAAATGTGATATATAAACGAATTTAACTTTGAAATCATAATATAGTAATAGAATGCATTTTTCTTTGTGATTGTACACAAATTCCCGGAAAATTTCCATTTTGGGGAATCTTCTCGGGAATATTCCCGAAAAGTATCTTCCCGGGAATCTAATCATCACTAGGTCTGACTGCAGTTAGGGGGGAGGGCGATGCAACCATATTATATTTCATCACCATATATTAGTTCATTTGCCAGTCTATCGTGGACATTTTAGGGGGCAGCCAAAATTTAAGGGACCCCCTAACCCCCTGAATCCGGGCCTGGAGACAACCGAAAGAATATAGCTACTGTGATAAAAAAAAAAAATAACTTTAAAACCATAATATAGTAATAGAATGCAATTTTATTTAAAATTGTACATAAATTCCCGAAAAAATTCCCATTTCTCCCATTATTAATTATAACATGTATTAACCCATTAGGGCCCATGATCCCCATTTGGGGATCGGTGATAAAATATTTTTTTCTGTAATCCTCTTAACTTTACATCGTGTTTTGGTTGTTCCGGTTTGTAGTTAAATGTTACAGTTAACGTATGCAACCAATATTTGGCATTATTATACACAAAATAATAAGTTACGTTCTAATAAATTAAAACACTTTCAAATTTTCGCTTTTGAAAATACACAATAAATTTATTTTATCAATAAGTTTACAATGAATGTAGATTTGGGTTTTAGTTTCACACTACGGTACATACAATGCTTCCACATTGCACTAAACTGAATAAAATTGCTTGACTATACTTACGATCTGAAATATATATACAATGACATTGATCCCCATTTGGGGATCATGGACCATAGCGTGTAGTAATATAATAAAATGTGTAGTAATGTAATGTGTAGTTGATCAAATGTGTAGTAATATAATAAAAAAGTTCGATCCCAGCTCCCGCCAAGTAAACTTCAAGGTGGACAAACACCGTGAGCGTGGGTTCTACCGTTTCCTCCTACTTTTTCACTCCACCATTTCCTTCATTGCTTATCGTCATCGTCTCCTCCATCCTCCCCGCATAATCGTGGGACGGAAAACTTAAAGATTTCATTTCATTTATTTTCTAATAAAAAATAAAACTATTATGTTAGCGTAGAATCTCCGCCTCTTCCTTCTCCCCGGACTCATGCAAAATCTAAAATGACGCTGCTTATAACAACAAACCTATATAGTTTCGATAGCACATTGCTAGAGCGCTTACATTTGGTTTCAAGAGTCGAAGGTTTGATTCCAAGCCATATGAGTTCATGTACGACATTGAGAGAGAGAGAGAGAGATTCAAATATGGAGACAGAAAGGAATGATTTACATATATAAGTTTAGAATTGGAGAAAAATGATTGGCAAGCATCCGTATTAAGATGAAACTTGTGACTTTGTGAAACAGAAGAAGGAAAGAATTCAAACCACGAGAATCACATTAGGCAGTTGTTGAATAAAGATGGAGAATTCTTTTTAGAGCATCAGACGATTACGAAGGGAGAGTAAGATCTTAAGAGTCTTCATCCAGACGAAAGTAAAATACCGCTAATTTTACAGTGATTATGTGGTATCTTCAAATAGATAAAAGATAATTGAAATATGGAACAAGAGCGCCTTAGACAATATTATTTTGCGTGAGGTACCGTTATCACAAGTCACCTAGTGGCTTTCCGTTTTCAGCTGTTTAGAAACGCGAAAATAAATGCAGATTTTCAAAATGGCTCGGAATCGAAAGCAGATAAGTGAATCGTGATAACCGTTTCTCGTGTAAAATGATATTGGCTAGGGCGCTCTTGTTCCACATTTCGATTATCTTTTATCTATTTGAAGATATCACATAATTACTGTGAAATTAGTGGTATTTTAATTTCACCGGGATGAAGACTCTTAAGATTTGGAGAAATAAGAATTTAAAAAATCTTTAGCTTCCGAGCTGAGTTTCGAACGACGAATCTTTCAGTTATCGATCCATGACTTTATCCACTCAGCCACGTAGAACTCTACGTAACATCTCACATACTTTTCATTTACCTACTAGAATGGGATATTCCAAGCGTTGACTCATTGGATGCGCCGTTCAGATAGGACGCAGATTTCTTGTAGCTTACTTACCTCAGGAAAACTTTTTAAACCAGTAAAATTTGTACTTATTGTGTTCATTAAGTTATATTTGAAAGAACTATATGATAATATAGTGTCAAATACTATGCGTCGTTTTCTGTTACATGAATGCTTAATATAAGGGATTCCCACTTGGATGGCCTTAGGTTCGAATCCCGACGACCATTCTTATTGAAGTTTTCTCCTAGGCACGCTCATACTGTGCAATAGAGAAACTCAATTTTGAAGTAAATGTAGTCGTTGCTAGTCTAAGACGAAATTATTTTAAAATATAATATCTGGTATTATATATTTTTCTTTAACTTGCGATGTTTGTTTGCACAACGACGATAGTCGGGCGGGAATAAAAAATTTATTAGGGTGATTCAATAAGAACGTATCAGGCCTATATCGCAGCTAATACTGCACGTAGAGCCTTCAAACAAAAAATTGCATTACCAAATCGTAGATGTAGAATGGAATAAAAATAGTAGCGAGACCACTGGCGTCTCGTGAATACCTCCAACGGGGGCAACATCAAAATTTGAAATGGAAAGTGGTATAACTGTTGGAATCGTTCGAAAGGACATTAAATGTCACGTAACTTTTAGAGGACAAATCTTGTCATATCCTTTCCCATTTAGCCGCTAGAGGCGTTGTTGCAGACTTGTATCTGACTACCCATAGCATGCGTTTATCCCAGCTAATAATGCACATAGAGCCGTCAAACAAACAATTGAACTACCAAATCGTGTGTGTAGAATGCAATAAAAATAGTAGCGACACCAGTGGCGTATCGTGAATATCTCCAACGGGGATCATCTGCAAAATTTGACACGGAAACATGGGTTGGTTGTGCCTGCATTGAAACAAGCGCGCAATGGGAGAAACGTCGAGAGGAAACACGTTGTCAAATTTCTTCCTCTGTGGCAGCAATATGATCGCATTACTAGGTCAAAGTCGGATGATGCGAGGGTTTCTGCATACGGAACCAAAGGGAAGAGTAAATACTGGTCTGAAACGAACGGGACGTACAATTGTACATACGCGGAATCACATCGTGTAAGTGGCGACATTTGAAGAGAGTGATTTCCGTATAGCTGCGACAGAAGCGCAGTGGATGGGGAGAACTATGATGAGGGACAATGTACGATGCTATAAAAAACGGAAGAAGAAACTATTGGTTGCAACGAAGAAAGACGAACGGAATGTGCTGTTGCCAAAGCATGGAACAAAACATGGGAACAGAAGGCTGAGGCTTGGGAATCAAGCCATTGGAGAAAGATGAGCAAAGAGCTAAAGAATCAGCTTACCTTCTGCGGAGTGTAGTTGACGCCCTCTGGCTTTCACAAAAGTTCAAAGTGATGTCCCCGAACAGCAATACAGCGATTTATTCGCTGTATGTAATTGTGAGCAACAGCTTCCAACTCGGCTACGTTGATGGTACAGAATTCGGTTGTAATGCGGTCTTGCATATTGCGAATTGTAGTTGGTCGGTTGGCATACACAAGTTCCTTAATTCGAACCCAGAGAAAATAGTCCATACATTAAGGTCGGGCGACCGCGGAGGAAACTGTGGATTGGAACCTCTTTCGTTCCAGCGTTGCGGAAATAGAACATTTAGCACTTCCCTACACATGGTAGCATTATGGGCTGGACAGTAGGGTGGGCCGAAAACGACCGATTTTTTTTTTTTTTTTTTTTTTTTTTTTTTAGAAAATTAAGATTGAGTACCGTGCAAAAGATGCAAAATGTTATATTATGTTTCCTCACCAAAATAGAGCCGGATAAAAAGATATCTAACCGGGCCCCAGGGGCCCGAAAGAACGCTAATTTTGAAAAAAGAAGTAGCGACCAATGAAAATATTATTACAATATATTTTTAGAAAGTTAAGTTTCAGTACCGTGCAAAAGTTGTATAATTTTATGTTATGTTTCTTCACCAAAATAGAGCCGGATAAAAATATTTAACCGGGCCCCGGGGGCCCCAAAGAACGTTAATTTTGAAAAAAAAATAGTATCGAGTAGTGAAAATATTGCAATAATCATTTTAGAAAGTTAAGTGTGAGTACCATGCAAAAGTTGTATAATATTATGTTATGTTTCTTTACCAAAATAGAGCCGGATAAAAAGATATTTAACCGGGCCCCAGGGGCCCGAAAGAATGGTAATTTTAAAAAAAACAGTAGCGACCGATGAAAATATTATTAAAATAGTCTAGGGGCCGTACATAGGTCCTGTTGGAAAGTT
Organism: Thermobia domestica; assembly: GCF_964235325.1. Classification (NCBI taxonomy): domain Eukaryota; kingdom Metazoa; phylum Arthropoda; class Insecta; order Zygentoma; family Lepismatidae; genus Thermobia; species Thermobia domestica. The sequence goes on from NC_137458.1 coordinate 172,926,004, forward strand.
TGACTTCAGAGAATTTCTCTTCAGATATTTGTTAGACAGTTGAAATGCATGATTTTTGGCTTGGGTACGTTGTTCCAGTACCGTCAGTTTTTTTCAAAATGGCCGCCAAATCCAATATGGCGGCCAGATTTAACATGTTTCAAATAATAAAACAGAAAACTCATATATATTTTTTAAAATATGTTAATTTTTTATTGTAACCTTTTCTACATAAAATTAGCTTTCCCAAGACGTATAGAACGTTAGTGTTCGAATTAAACTTTTTGGATTGGGGGTGCTTGTGCTTATTAGTATAATAGATATAAATTAAAATGTAATGTATCTTATAATCTCTTTTTGTTTCGTTCGTTCTCTTCAGATATTTGTTAGACAGTTGAAATGTATGATTTTTGGCTTGGGTACGTTGTTCCAGTCCCGTCAGTTTTTTTTTTCAAATTGCCCGGCTAATCCAATATGGCGGCCAGAACTGACATGTGTGAAAAAATGAAATAAAAACGTGTTTTCTTTCGAAAATATGAAATGATGCTTTTGATGAAAATGCTTTTGATGAAAGGACTCAGTAGCATTGATTTCAAGAGAAATTCCTATACAAAAAATTTCAAAAAGGACCTATGGGCTCTAGACTATGTTGATGTTGCTTGCACTTTAGGTCCATTTTCATATTATTTAGGATAAGTACCCACAAAACATTCTGCACCAAACAAAATAAAAACGAAAGTAAATTTCTTTCAGCCGGTTTGTTAATTTCACATTAACATAACTTACACACTATTACTTTCACATCATCACAAAGAAACAGAACACATGTGTTGATATAATTATCACAATGATTATTTAGCTATAAAATAATAAGACTCAAGCGTTCATCGCAGCACGTCACTTTCATTCATACTGATTGGGACAATGAATGTGAACTCGACAAACACAGGTATTTTCTCTAGCACACTTTTTACAATGGCATGGATGAGGAAAATCATCTGGCAAACTACTTTCAATAATTTCTGGGATAATATCATCATCTTTACGCACGTAACCGTATTCAGTTGGAGTTAATTTGGGCATCTTGTCAAAAATATGAAACCAACTATAACTTTGTAAGTATGCACGTTTTATGTGCAGTCGTAAGTTTGAAGATGTTGGAGCTAATTTAGTGAAATCAAGTCTCTTCATTCTGTTGTACTGATAAATGCGGAGAGCATTTATTGAGGTGAATTCCGGTGATAAGACTTGAGAAACAAATTTCTCTGCGTCGTCCACCATATTGTCTGACAATTCAGTTTTCCCGAACTGTGTTAAAAGTTGTGGGCTATACTTGGCACAATTCAGAGCTGAACGTTTACTTCCTATTTTACTGCTTGTGTCACACCCTGTTAATGCATGAATAGCGGGAAGGATTTGAATCACTTTGTAGTCCAGAACATCGCCAAAGACCTTTTCCGCACAGAACCCAAAGTTCGCTCAAACCATTGCTCCTAAAAGTGTTTAAAAAGTAATACACTGCGCAGACAAAAACATCAGCATCGGATGAGGCAAGCACTACTCTTTTAACACCTGTGTCAATTACAGCGTGCTGAATGTGAAGAAATAATCGTTCGTTCATCTGCTTCTTCAAGTTGTGACGAAAGGTCAGCAATTTCAATGAATTCGTTACCATTCATAATCCCACTCTTTTCTCCATGCTCACCAAATCCACCGATGTATATCTCTCTGTCAGGCCATTCAATGTCTGTCAATCGCATATATTCCACGAAAAATTGCTGGAATCTAAGTTTGTTTGTTGCCGATGCCCAGAATGCTTCCATATTCTTTGGAAGAGGAACTTTTAACCCTTAAATAGTCATCTCTATGGGATCTACTTTTGCTCTTCGACAACGTTCCGATGACTAGACACTGTTTTCATTATAAACGTCAAAGACAATATCTATTCGAGAAGAACAACTGGAAATAGCTTGAATACGCTGTAAAATTAAATGTGCAAAATCTCCAAATATTTTCATTGATGTTTTGACTGAAGAAATTACTCTAGCATGCAGCATGAAGTCAAACACAGTTGCAGTCTTTAAGCTTGAAGGTGGAAGAAGAGAAATATTACATTCCGTAAGTTCTCTTTCCAGCTCATGAACGAGATCCGACTTATTAGGTTTTTGAAGAAAGCCATCTTTTGTTAGAAAGAATGAAGTCGATGTCAGCTCCCAACATAGTAACTTATCGATAGGGTATTCTCTTTCCCGAGCAACATCAATAGTACGGAGTGCCTCAGCAGTTTCTTTCTCAACACTGATTGGTTTCTGCAACTTCTTTGGTATAACTTTCTTCAGCCTTGGAAGAGGATCTAATACCCTTTTGGTCTTATCAAAGAAACGTTCACGTTTAAAAGATTCATACTCTTTCTCGCCGTGTGAAACACAATTTAATCTATAGTGCTGATCATCTTCTTCAAAGTGTTTCCCAGTGACGGTATTAAAGATACCATTTAGCTTCAAGTCAAATGGATTTCCACGTTCACTGATGTATTTCATGATGCATTTTATGTTTGCTTCATCCCTTTTGGTAATTGATGAAGAAAATTCGTGATGCACAGTGTACTCCGACTCTTCAAGGAGACCGGACATCTTTTGGTGGAACTGATGTATGTTCGATTTTTCATGCTTTATGAGGTCACGCTGTGCTACAGATTGTTTTCTTCGCGTTATTCCGATAATCCCACTGTGATCTTTTGCAGGCTTGTTGTACAGTTGCTCTAAAGCTTGATCCATGGCAACGCTGCTAAACTTACGATCTCCATGCTGCACAACGAAGCCACCAGCAAGAAACAGTGAATAAACGCTGGGTTGACTAAACTCAAGTTTCATGCAGTCTTCAAAGTACAGAGAGTCCCATCTTGCGTATTTGATTTTTCCGAATGCAAAAAAAGAGGTAGTGCTCTTCGAACTGCTGAGAGATGCAGTTTCCAATTGCCTTCCCGGTCAGCACGAATAATGTCACGAAGAATGGGGAATATTTCAGTAAGGAATGTATTCCAGTACTTGAACATCACTGACTTTGCATTTCCTTCGTTGAGAAATGCTTGAAAACATTTGTCAAATTCGTGAAGATTGGACTCCACGTATTTTACCTCAGCACTTGCTTTCTGATCGTCTGCCTTTATGCAAGCTTCCTGCAGCGTTCGAAACAACTCGCGTATCTCTAAATGTTTATAGCCTTCAGAAGTGTTGAAAAACTGTTCGAACGGAAGGCGTTGTATTGCTTCGTAAAATAAAAATAGTCCTCGAACAGCCCGTGCGTAATGGTTACTATTAAGGATACTCTCGACTATTTTCGGACCAAATGTTTCTGTTTCGATCAACACTTCCTTTACTCCACTATTTTCCAGAAATTGCCTAATGCAATTTATTATTACTTTACACATATGAAAGGATCCTAAACCGATAAATATGTTTGAAAATTTTTGTGGCTCCCACAATTGTATTTCCCGTGCAATTCGATACACTCCTTCGTCGCACCATAGAGAACCCTCATTAATCTGAACTTGGCACATCCCGTTTTGAAAATTCAGCATTGTTGTATAAATGGATGAGACATCAGTGGCTGGATGAGGCAGAATAGGAGTATATGCAACATTCGTCTTTGGCAACTGTTTACTCGTCACAATAGAATTAAAGGAACTCCAGGAAGGTATTTGCTTGTCTGCAGGAAACTCTTCTTCAGACTCAATAGGAAGGTGTTGGAAGTATCTAGTCAAATACCAGATTCGATCAATAATCGCGGTTCGAACGGATTCTTCAACACTGACGATCGTTTCACTTGCAATGTAATCCTGCCCAATAGAACCTCTAGTTTTAGGTGTAATGAAATTTACTAACTTTTGGCACTCTAGAATGTTATCAAATGTTTTCCTCCATTTATCGAACTCAAAACTGTCTAGTGTCATGTTTGGTAAAGCAAAGTCTTTGTCCAGAGTGGCACTATCCTGGAAAAGAACTAGAACAATGTCGTGTGTTCCTCCAATCCCAGATGGTATGTTTTCTTCCTGGTCAAAGTTATCCATCGCTGCTCTAATGGGCCGGTTCGCACGAATTACTGGTGGTAATGGCAATCTGTTGCCTTCTGCAAGTGATACAGTTCTCCATGCAAGGGAATGGTCCTGTCTCTGCACAGTGTCATAGCTGACACACAGACCGAGGTGGTTGAAAGCAGTAATAAGGGATTTGGATCTGCATGTATCATGAATTGCTTGTGCGTTGCTTACATGCAGCGGAGTCTTTTTCTTCCCACCATGAACCAGATAAAAGATTATCTGAAAATGGTGTCGCATTTTCTTTGAACATCATCTGCACTCTTTTCTTTCGGAATTAGCACACTCAAGAATTGGTCCCACAAAGGTGGACGGTTATGTGTGTATTTACTGAATGAAGCTTCGAGATCACGTTCATCACCAAACTTGTTATCCAGATCGAAGGTAAACTGTAAGCACTCGTTACGTAGTAACTTGGCGGCATTTACTACAGGTTCATTAGCTCTGATTTTGTCTACAACAGGTGAAATATTAGCGTTTGATGAAAACACAAGTTGCGACAAATTTCTCTCTTTGGTATACGAAAACATGATTTGATCACCAAATTTTTTAATAAGCATGTGTTTTAGCTCCTTATTAGTCACAGGAGAGGAAAGATTGCATTCAGTGTTCATGAAAGAGCACATTTCACTTAAGCTGTAGCCTTTTGTGGGAAAATCTAATTTTTGAAGTAGTAGTTCAAAAGGCACATCGACGTTATTAGATTGTTCAGTTTCTGCTTTGACTTCTTTCTGAGCATGAACACATTTTGACAGATAACCACTCATACCCACCGCGTGATACATAATGTCAGCTGCAAAAACACTGTTTTCATCCGTGATAGTACTGGTTCGGTAATAAACATCATCCTTTATGAGTCGAGTGGCAGACAAAAAGACACTGGCTCGATCCTTTTCACATATTCGATAGAGTTTTGTGTCGCGTTTGTAGGACTTGTAGTTGCAAATAACACACCGGTCAGCGGAAAGAGAGCCTGAATGCCTACTCGAGCGTCGTTTTCGGCCCATTTGATGCAAATCACCTACATTTTCTACATCAACTTCATCGCATGTCTTCTTAATACGTTTTGCTTTTAGGATGTAAGTTTTATAACATTGCATATGATAAACGACCCTACAACGATCTTCTTCTGTAATGCTTTCAAATATATTGTCACCACATTTCAGGGAAGCTTCGTTCAATTTCTTGCGTCCGTTGGTAGTTCCATACAGAGGTTTTCCACGAACATAGCGGAGGCACACGACACATGACGATCCCTCTAAAGAATCAGAGTGCCGTCTTTTACAAGGTGATCGCTTCAGTGGAACTCCTTCCATGTTGATTTACTGTTTATCTGAAACAAACGAAACAAAAAGAGATTATAAGATACATTACATTTTATTTAATATCTATTATACTAATAAGCACAAGCACCCCCCAATCCAAAAGTTTAATTCGAACACAGACGTTCTATATGTCTTTGGAAAGCTAATTTTATGTAGAAAAAGTTATAATAAAAAATTAACGTATTTTTAAAAAATATATGAGTTTTCTGTTTCATTATTTGAAACATGTTAAATCTGGCCGCCATATTGGATTTGGCGGCCATTTTGAAAAAAACTGACGGGACTGGAACAACTTACCCAAGCCAAAAATCATGCATTTCAACTGTCTAACAAATATCTGAAGAGAACGAACGAAACAAAAAGAGATTATAAGATACATTACATTTTAATTTATATCTATTATACTAATAAGCACAAGCACCCCCCAATCCAAAAGTTTAATTCGAACACTAACGTTCTATATGTCTTCGGAAAGCTAATTTTATGTAGAAAAAGTTACAATAAAAATTTAACGTATTTTAAAAAATATATGAGTTTTCTATTATTTGAAACATATGAAATCTGGCCGCCATATTAGATTTGGCGGCCATTTTGAAAAAAACTGACGGTACTGGAGCAACGTACCCAAGCCAAAAATCATGCATTTCAACTGTCTAACAAATATCTGAAGAGAAATTCTCTGAAGTCAAACTTTCCAACAGGACCTATGTACGGCTCCTCGACTAAAATAATATTTTTAGAAAGTTGTTTCAGTACCGTGCAAAAGTTGTATAATGTTATGTTTCTTCACAAAAACAGAGCCGGAATAAAAGTTATTTAACCGGGCCCCTGGGGTCCTAAAGAACGTTTATTTAAAAAAAAGATAGTTGTAAATAGTGAAAATATTATTGAAATATTTCTTTAGCAAGTTAAATTTGAGTATCGTGCAAAATTTATAGTGTCATGTTTTTTCGCCAAAACAGAACCGGATAAAAATATATTTAACCGGGCCCCAAGAGCTCGAAAGAACGTTAATGCTGAAAAAAATATAGTTGTGAGTAGTGAAAATATTATTGAAATATTTGTTTTCAGAAAATTAAGTTTGAGTACTGTGCAAAAGTTGTATAATGCTATGTTTCTTCCCCAAAACAGAGGCAGATAAAAATATTTCACCAGGACCTGCGGGTCCGAAAAGTGTTATTTTTTTTTAAATATATACCATTATTTTAGTATGTATAGAAAATTGGTTAAGATTCCTAATACTTTAACTTGATCCAGGATTTTAAATGTTCTGATCTGATGTGCAGCTCTTTGTCTGATTGGTGTTTAGTAGATATAATAGTACGGACACAAATACATAAGGTAAGATTGAAAAATTGACCAACAAACACCAAACCAGCCCAGAACTCACCACGTGGAGATGGCTACACAGCGAGTTCCTTCCACCCACCTTCCTCTTACTTAAAGCTCCTTAGTTCATTCTTCGAACAAAATATTGAGATTTATGTTCCAAGCTTGGTAGATACTTTCGTGCTTCCAGTTTTGCGCGAATATAACCGTCTCGTGCAACACTACCGCATATTTGTGAAGAAGATTCTGTTACTACCTTTACACACTTCTCCAAAGCCTGTGTGTGGAAGGGGAACGTGACAAACTGTGAAACCTCCTCTTTTCCACAATCATTTCGGTTAGTTCTTCTGTTGATACGTTAGCCAAAATTGGAGGTTTCGTTACTATTACTTCTGACCAATCGGTCAAATCGATATAATCCGCATATTCTTCAGTGCTTTGCCTACTACAATTGTCAATTAGAACTATAGTTTGGTATTTTCGGCCATCAAAATAGACCCTTAAAATTAATAGCTTTACACTGTAGACGGTTTCTTTTTCTCTTTCTTTTTCTTTTTTTGGTAGTTTCCTACGGATTTTGTTTTTGTCTACTACCTTGTCTTGGTTAGTTTTGTTCTACCACCCTGTATATATATATATATATATATATATATATATATATATATATATATATATATATATATATATATATATATATATATAAATAAATAAAGTTTGACTCAGAAAAGAGTACAGTAAACAATACGATGGAACATGGGCTCCTGGAGGAAATTCAAACGAATTTAGAACATGTGTAAATTGCCATCTGAACAATGTATTGTGGGGTGTAAGACACTGAAAGCATTCCTAGGAGGGGAAGAAATGACATGTTAAAAAGTAATAGCATACGAAAGATATTAGTGTCGAATTCATAGTTTTCTTGTTCGAAGAGATGAATAGTGGCACTTCAGATGAGCGCTCCTCACTTGTTTTTAGTCCTGCATAAGTGGAAAATTGCTTTATATATATTTTTTTCTTTTCAAGTGTGATTGTTTAAAAAACTTTTCCTTCAACTTTAGTTTGTAATTATTTTCTACCTCTTAGTTATAATTACATATATTTTCAATTTATATTTATTCTGTTCTACATTTCTTATATACATTGTCTTTGAAGAGAAGTTTATGATTCCTCAGAGCAGCAGGGACATACACATAATGTAGGTCCTGGCAGTCCAGAACCCCGTGACCCCCGATATCATTATTTATCTACAAGTTTTACCTATTTTTAGAGATGATGTTAGTGGTTTTAGTACAGTATGTCCTCATATTGAATTTGAACCCCACAAAAAGCTTTCTATTCCTGAAATAAATATCTGTCTATGCACCTGCAAAGCAGTGACGATTTTAGCTAGTGATTTGGGGATAATGCAATAACAATTCCCCAGAAATCATATCTGGGATAGGTTCGGGTGTGACACCAGTATCTGTGCATTACCCCGCTTTTCACTCCCAGTGTATTGAAACTTATGCCAAAAGAACTGTTCTTAAATCTTCATTGGCTCTTTCCTCTGATCCTCATGCCAATGGGTCCGACCTTGGACATAAACTACATTTGGAATGGCACTATTTAAGTCAGCGATCCCGAAAACTATGCATTCGACACAAGTATAGAACGTTTTCGATTTTTTTGCCTGTCACCCTCCCACTCTGTCCTCCATGCCAACCAAGGCTTAACTCATACTTAAGCATAATCAACAGTGTCACTATTCATCTTTGTGACCCCGAAAACTATGAATTCGACACTAATATCGGTTTTATTTAACTACTTTTACATGTCACCTTCCTAACTTATTGGGAATGGTTTCAGTGTCTAGCCCCTAACTATGCAGGAATTTCAACCAACTTAAGAATACCTATCAGTAGTAGAGCGTTCACCTCTGGTGTATGCGGTCCCGGGTTCAAAACTGCTGCCGCCAAGTTAACTTTGTGGTGGACAAACACCGTGTGTATGGATTTAATTGGGGTTCTTCCGTTCCATCTCACTTTCTTCATTCCAACCTTTCATTTATTACTCATCATCACCGTCTCCTTTAACCTAGCGGGCATAATCGTGGGACGTAAAACTAAAAAAAATATTATTTTTCATTTTTAAGTATACCTATAATTTACCATCTGAAAAACAAGTTTGAACGTGATCTTTTTCGGAGAGGAATTCGTTGACTACTTTTTCAATACCTATGTGATGGCTTTTTTCGTTTTCCATGCTCAAAATTGCCAAAGAGCTGAACGTCATCTACACCATTGTGCTATGAATATATATTTCAATGGCGTTTAGTTCACTGAATGCTCGCTTAGGTGCTGTTCTCGCCACAGGAGAAGTGAGATACAATTACAAATGAGTAGACGTCTAAACAAATACGGAACACTACTATCCATTTCATAAAGATAGGCCCCTGAATTAGCGGTGCTGCCGTGACGTTCACTCAAAACTTATATTGCATTGTTGTACTTCGTTGGAATTTTTGGAATGTTCTCTTTTCAATACATAAGACATACAAATTTTCTTTGTAGTGTGTAGTGAAAAAAAAATTAATTAAAAAGTTCGTACTTTATTGGTAGACTAATGTTTGTAGGACTATATGTCGGAAACGAGATCACGTGAAATAATTTCCTGTGCACGTAGAAGCATGACAAATATGACATTACCTGTAAGTTCTGAAAATTTCATTACTCAACACTTACTAATTTTCTTGTTATTCAGTAAAAAGTGAGACATTATTATCTCTGAATTGCTGCGGTGTATTATCAATCTGAAAAAAAAAACTTGGAGCTGTGATAGCTCAGTGGTAGAGCGTTCGCCTCTGTGCATGGGATCGCGGGTTCAATCTCTGCTCCCGTCAAGTGAACTTTGTGGTGGACAAACACCGTGTGCGTGGGTTTCCTCGGGGTTGTCCCGTTTCCTCCCACTTTCTTTATTCCACCATTTCATTCATTTCTCATAATCACCGTCTCCTTTAGCCTAACCGGCATAGCCGTGGGGCGTAAAACTCAAAAATTTCATTTCATTTTTTCTGAAAACTTTTAGAAAGATCTTAACTTTTTCAACCAAACTGTTTCGATTTCCTTTGAAAAATAAACAATGACCAATATGACATTATGATTTTCTCTGCTATGCGCCCTTTGCTATTGCAGTTTATACGGAGTGCTAGGTTGTCACATTTTCTTTGCGTGTAACTGTCAGCTTGACGTGTATTTTAACTTGTCACGTACACTGTCCGGAACTTTTTAGAGGTATTTTAAAATAGCATACCTCCACAGATTTTTAACTAATTTCTTAGAAATTAACAGGATGTACCGTAATCGTACCAATTGTTTATAAGAAAACAAACTGTTTACCTTGTTTGGGTTTGTATGTGATGGTACTCGAAAATTCGTTGCTTTTTGTCAGTTTTTTTTTCACTTACTGCTTGCAGTACAAAATACACTTGCACAAAAACAAATACACTCACAAAGTTTATGATATGATAACAATCCTACTTGATATGTAATATAGACTTTACACTTCACAGAAAATATGTTTTCAGATCTAGAAGTCAAAGTACTTCTCTTTAGTGTTGTACATTGCAAAGCACTTTCCCACGCAAAGTCCAAGTTCATATATCAGACAATAAACGCTAATATTTTATTAAAAACTTTCTTTCGCCTTGCGGATGCTACGAACTTTGCATCTCCTTTGTCCTACTCTATTAGGATTTGCGGATATTGGGGGAGCACTGGATGGGTAATAGCCTCTTGCTACCAGCCTTGCTAAACCGGCTGCAAACTGGGATAATCCCTGTACTTCAATGCCTCCTGAGTGCAGCAGTTTTTCTGCTACTTTCGCATAAAAAGTTCGAAGTTTTTTTTTTGTTGTTGTTGTTGTTGTTTTCAATTCAAGTAACACGTTTTCACTTAGAAAACAAAGATTTTTGTTTTAGTAATTTTTCTTTTTTCAATCTACTGTTTTGCATATTGATTCATTTCTTTTTCTACTCTTCCCGGTGGGAACTCATGTGGTTTGGGTTCCACGTTTATCAGTAAGTCCAAATCTCATATAGTCTCGCTGCCGAACGGGACGTTAAAATGAACTCAACTTTGTTTATTATAAACCTTCATCAGTAAAAGCAGCTGAAATACTTTATGTGGGGAATACTCTGTAGATAGCCCAGCATTTTTATTCATTCCCGGGACACCACTAAACAAGGGTTTTGCATTTTTGAAGGGAGTTTTATCGCTCCAAGCTGCATCAAAATCTTCCTTCAAATAGGAACGGCGCGTTTTTTTCTTTCCCGGTGCAACCTGAGGTTCACTAGAAACAGAGTTACTATCTCGTTCATTCCCGGATACGCCACGGAGCACAGAATAATCAATATCATTACTATTCATTGCTATCTAACTCATAACTGTCTGAGTCTGAGTCATTCATCAGTTCTGCAATTTCATTATCGCTCAATTTTTTGCCACTTCCTTTTGTAATACCGCCGCTCGTAGAAGAAATAACCATATTTTTTTTAATAACAAAGCACGAGAAACCCTCAGGAAAATATAAATGTACATTTACCCGTCTCACTCAAATAAACATATATGATGTGAGTGCGTGTGTAAGCTTTTGACGCCTACGAACCTAAGGGAACTGTTCGAAACTTAAAGGAGCAGTTCGACTTAGAAATGCATTTTTTACACTTTATTTCCACTTGTAGAGTTGAAAATTCTAAAAGGAATGGTGTTTGTTTGATCGCGATACGTTCAGTCGTTAGCGAGCAACAGAGGAAGAAAGATTTTGTTATGACGTCATAGGTGGGCAAGGAGCGAGAGCAGGCTTACATACTACACAGTGCCAGGCATTTCGTCTGTGAGAGGTGCGGTGGCACGTTCTAAGTGTGGTTTCCTTTTCTAGAACTGATTGCAAAGACTTACAAATATCATCTGCAAGTAGAAAATGATATCTGATGGTGGGATGTACAAACCTTTTTATAATATTATAAAACGTATCCTATAAAGCATGAGTTCAGTTTCCCCCCCCCCCAAAAAAAAAGTAAATAGATGGCGGACGAGATTGCTGCAACACCTAAGTACCTTTTCTTTAATCATTCTTCCGATTCCCAAACATAAATATGTTCATTTTCACGTTTTGTTGCAATTTTTAACGCTGACCCTATAATTTTGTGCTTCAAGGTATGTACAGGAGCGTAACATATGAGGCAAAAATGAAACAACATCTGTAAAGTTTGCCAGAATACGAAAAACACTTCACCGGTTAAATTTCTTTTATTCTCATAGCTGTCCGCGGAACAACTCTCATCACCCGTTTCATCATCATTGTCACATGATACAGAGAAATTAAACGATTGATCAATGTCTTGAGGAACAGTCATCGTCACTGATTCCTTCTACAAGCCGGTATATTTCACTCCCTAATTCACATTGTATAGCTTATTTCTAAAGCAGTATCTTCAGAATCATGAGTGACATCGTCTTTATTACCCTCTAATGCCTCGTCTTGACTACAACCATCAATTGCGTCTTGTACGATATTTGTACGTTGGCAACTGGACGTAGATCGGTGCTTGTTTAATGGCTCGGATTTTAAACCTTTCAATAATATACTTGGAACAGCATTCTTTCTCAGTTTGCGTGTAAATAATTCTCCTGGCATTAGCCAGAAGTGGATCTAGACGGTAAAAACTCAGGGGGGGAGGGAAGTCAGAATCCAGACTATGATATGATATGTATATCATGTTTACTAAAAACTTTCAAAAATATCTAAATAATAGCTTAAATCAAATTTGGCACTCAAAAACTGGGGGGGCTAGGCCCCCGGCCCCAGCCTAGATCCGCCACTGGCATTAACTTTTCTTTCAGTAAACTTGACTTCTCGAAGGCAGGCTCTTCAAGATGTTTGGAACACGAGTGATTTTATTTGGTACATTTTTTTCCCATTGATTTTCTTGGGCCATAATTTACATCGATCTGGTGATTTCTCACGACTTAGAAACGTAAGAAAAGATACTTTACGTCCTCAGTTTCAATTGCACAAGAATTACAATCGAAAACACAGCAGGTGTTAGGCATTTCTACTTCACTTCACAGACACAGCACGCGCTGTACTAACACGTGTTTTCTACTTTACACTAGTGTTTCTTTCAGAAAAAAATCCGGGGGGAGGGACACTTAGTATTCGAAGAGGCACATTATTTTTACACAGTACTATTATATTTATTGCATTACAGACGTATTATTTTGGTCTCCTCCGGGGGAATCTCTCAGAGCTCCGGGATACAGTGCCACCCTAAAAACATGTCTGGAAGAAACACTGTTTCGCACAACAAACGTAATTTCTGCTCTCTCTCTCTCTCTACTGTTTTTTATACTACTGCTATAGGAAAAACAACTAACAAAAACTTCCCTCAAAAATTCAACACAGAGCAAGACTGCTAACAAATCCAAAACACAATCTATTAAATCCAATGCACTATTAAAGGTTTATCAGCTGCGTACAAGGGAGTGGTTGCTGACTCACATTGAGTTTCTCGCGTCCCACCAATGACGTCACGATTTACGATTCATCAAAAACAAATGCCTGTAGAAGCTGAACGAGACGGCCTATCAAGATATAAAAAAATACGGGTCTCTTATTTTTTGTTTCTCTTTCTATTGCGCCAAACTTGTTTTTAACTCGAACTGCTCCTTTAACCAATGCGACGTGATTAGACGCAAATACAGATTTCGTCACCTACACATCGCATAGTTTCCTTTCGTTGGAAGAAAACAGAGGACCCATGATTTTCTTTTACATACGACAGGGTAATTCATTGCAAAACAACTTGGGTGAACGTGTGCTTGCCAATTCTACATTTCTTTTTTCCCTTTAACATCTTCGTAAACTTGAAAGTATCTACTGATAGATCTTGAGGTAGAAATGGAGCCATTGTTAATAAGTGTCCAGGAAGACAGCACGAGCTATGATGAGTCAACAAGTGACGAAAGTGAATGAGTTAAATAGATTAAGAGGAGTTCTTGGATCTGTTACTTCAAACTTTTATTTCGATTACATTGAAATACGTCATGCATTGTTACTATTTTAAGGTATTGCGAAAGGTTATGAGATCTTAAATTCTTTTTTCCTATTACATTCTTAGGAAGTAGGCTTCACGCTGCAAGCTTCCTAATGCGACAACAAAGCACAACAGCGCTGCCACATTTCCAGTTACTGTATGCTGTTTCTTCAAACAAGCGCGGGGAATTTAAAGGCTGGGCTGCAACATGGCTCTCCGCTTGACGCACAGAATATGCTGGAATATAAATAAAAAAAAATAAATAAATAAATTACCAACTAAACCCTTTTTGTTAAAAGTTTCAAATATTTGGAACATTAGAGTTCCAAATTTTTGAACTGTTTTATACGTTTCTCTACCTATCACGGTAAAGGAGATCAGAGCGTCATACATTTTTTTAATTACACAAAAGTATCAAGTGATGAAAACTGAACTTTTCACAACTTAACGTTAATGGATGTATCTCCATATTGTACACAGGAAATTATTTCACGTGATCTCGTTTCCGAGATATAGTCCTATAAACATTGATTTACCAATAAAGTGCGATAAAATACGCACTTTTCATCAATTTCTATTTTATTCTCACTACACACTACAAAGAAAATCTGTATGTCTTAGGTATTGAAAAGAGAACATTCCAACAATTAACGAGGTACGAGAAGGCAATATAAGTTTTGAGTGAATGTCACGGAAGCACTGCAAAGTCAGGGGCTATCTTTATGAAATGGATAGTAGTAGATATGACAGTTATCTAGGAATAAAACTTTAGCTAATTCATTCTAAGTTTAAATTTCACGCAATTCTTTTCTTTATTACTGTCCGTTAACCCTACAACGGTCGGGCGGAAAAAAGTTTCATAAACTGTCGGGCTGGGTCTGAGAGACCCTAGAAAATAAAACTATATAATTAATGTATCCGATATTTTTTAATAAAAACGTTCTTTTGTGTAATTACAAATATTTCTAAAGCAGGAAAAAGCATTTCAGCTCAAAACTCGTGTTTTCGCTTATTTCTAAAAATATTTTTGTAATTGTTTACATATTTTCTTAGTAACATATATGAGTTTTTTCTGAAAATTATATAAAAAAGAAAATTTGCTTACATTTTGTTATATTTAAGTAATATTGTAAAGGAAACTTGTAAGTTTATTTAACATAACCTAAGGCACCACCCAGGTTCAAACGTACTAAATCTCATGGGGTAAAGTTTTTAGTTTTCATTTTAGGCAAGATTGTTATCTAATGGCAGAGTGAGTTGAGATTTCTCAGCAGCGGCAGTAGTAGCAATTCTTCACACTTATCATCTTCTTCCCCACACTCACTGTTACTATCATGGTCGCTAAAGAATTCAAAATCAGGATCTGAATCGGAATCGACCAGTTCATTTTCATCATCATATAAAATTCTATGAATTTCACTCACAGAAACTGTTACACATTCCTATATGTACTAAAGTTGCTCAAAATACCAACTGAAATGTTGTTCGTATACACACACTCAGAAAATGTCGAATAGGCAGTCACATAAAAAATAAACTTCCTACAAGATACTTGACACTGGCAAAAAAAAAAAAAAAAAAAAAAAAAAAGTTACGTGAACGGTCGGGCTGGGTCTGACAGACCCACGCGAGGTTCAGAGCTCTATTAAAAACAAAGTAACATTAAATCAAACTGGTTTGCAACACTAGCGTCTGTTATCGCTCGTCTTAGGAAGGTATAGGAAGTTACAACTCAAACCGCTAACTTTAAGTTGAAAATTTTATTTAAAATATAAGTAGATGGGTCTCACAGACCTAGCCCGACCGTTCTAGGGTTAAAGTTGCTGCAGAAAATAGGCGATAAACGTTTTGAGTAGATTTTACAGTCTACAATTCCTTTACAACGTCCATTTTTTTCTAAGACTGAAGTAGACCTACAAAAAGGAATTAAGAAACTTAAATGGCCCCTTTCTGTGTGAGCATCCCGCACCGCGCTCCAGTTAGTTACGCCACCGTTTAGGGTGCATGACGCAGTTTTCCTTTCCAGGAACATTTTCTAAGGTAGTAAGAGTTTTTTACTGTTGTATGAATTGAGTTGTATTGATTAGAAATGTCTGATAAAGAAAACAATATACTCAACCGAAATCATCTTTTTCGAAATTCTAATGGAAAATGAAACATATTGTCTTAAATATGTTACGTTTTTGAAGAGTAAAAGAGGAAAAATGTTTTTACACATTTTCATAATGGTGTCATTTGGAAGAGTATTTATAACTTACAAATAGTCATGTTTACCTCATGGCTTATTATATGAGGGGTTAGTGAAAGCGATTCCTACACTGGTGTTTCTGAGTTCAAACCTCTACCATTTTTGTTACTTTTTTCTTTTAGCTACACTTAGTTTATGCATTCCAGTTCTTCAAGCTTGAAGCAAATACAATAACAGCCAGTGAATTAAATATATCTACAAAGCTGAATGTAGTATTATTTTCAAAGTTGTATATTGTAGGCTAATGAAAAGCATGTATCAACTTGTCATATTTGAAAATAATGTCAGCTACAATTAATTCACTGGCTGATACTGTATTTGATTCAAGCTTCAAAATCTAAACGCATAAACTAAAAGAAAAAGTAACAAGAATTGACGAAATTCGAACCTAGGACCATCAGGGAAGAAATACCGTTCACTAAACCCTCATCTGACAAGCCACGACGTGAACATACCCATTTGTAAGTTATAAATTTGCATAAATTTGTAAGTTACATATATTACAGTAAAAATGGCCATTTTTATTACTGTCTGACTGTCGTCGTTCTGCAAACATTCAGCATGACACGACGCAGGGAAATGATTTACATAAAGGTAGTAGGATTTAATATCAATATTAAAACATCGTAAGTTAAAGTAAAGCATGTAATAACAAATATCATATTTGAATATAATTTCGTCTTAAACTAGCTGTGACTACATTTACTTCAAAACTGAGTTTCTATATTGCACAGTATGAGAGTGCCTAGAAGAAAAAGTCAATAAGAATAGTCGTCGCGATTCGAATTCCTTATATTAAGTAGGAATCCATCATATTAAACATTCATGTAAGAGACCACGACGCAAAGTATTTGGCACTATTTTACCGTATAGTTCTTTCAAATATAACTTAATGAACACAATAAGAATACATTTTACTGACTTAAAAAGTGTTCCTGTATAAAGGGAATTTCATCATAACTAAGCTACAAGAAGTCTGCGTCCCATCTGAACGGCGTATCCACCGAGTCAACGTTTGGAATATCCCATTCTAGTAGGTAAAGCAAAAGTATGTGACCGGCTACATAGGGTTCTCCGTGGCTGAGTGGATAAAGTCATGGACCGCTAACTAAAAGGTTCGTGACTCGAAACCCGGCTCGGCAGCTAAAGATTTTATTAAATTCTTAATTCTTAAGACCTTTCTCTCTCTTCGTGATCATCTGAGGCTCTAAAAAGAATTCTCCATCTCAATTCAACAACTTCCTAATGTGATCCTTGCAGTTCGGAACCTTTCCTTCTGTTTCACAAAGTCACAATTTTCATCATAATACGGATGTTGTCCGATAATTTTTTTTATCCAATTCTAAACTTATATATGTAAATCATTCCTTTCTGTCTCCATATTTGAATCTCTCTCTCTCTTAATGTCCTCCATGAACTCTTATGGCTTCGGATCAAACCTTTGACTCTTGAAACAAAATGTAAGCACTCTAGCAATATGCTATCGAAACTATATAGGTTTGTTGTTAAAAGCAGCGTCATTTTAGATTTTGCACGGGTCCAGGGGAGGAAGAGGCGGAGATTCTACTCTAACATAATAGCTTAATTTTTTTATTAGTAAATAAATGAAATGACATCTTGAAGTTTTCCGTCCCACGATTGTGCGAGGAGGGTGAAGGAGACGTAATGAAAAAGAGGGAGGAAACGGTGAAACCCACGCTCACGGGCTCATGGTGTTTGTCCATCACGAAGTTTACTTGGCGGGAGCTGGGATCGAACTTTTTTATTACATTACTACACATTTGACCAAACAATATGTATTTCTCAAGTTCAAGGCAGTGGGCAATTACATCCTTCTGTCCTGCCCAAATGACGCCAACTGGAACATTTGCTTGCAATTACTGACAAGCAATGAATAACACTCATTTCTGTCAGTAGTTGTTAGAGCTCTGCGCTCGCATTACAGGGTTTGGGAAGCTCAAAAGTTACTGCCATGATTAACAATTTCCGTAGAATTCACATGGAGCATCTTCCTAGGTTAATGTGATATGCAGACTTTGAAGAAGTGAAAGAATGCAAATAAGGGCATTTATGAAGCTATTGGGATATTTTGTGACGCTTTGGTTTATTCAGGCTCTGCAAAGGCATTTCAGAACAAACGGATGAAAGGTTTTTAGAGCTATAAACCTTGTAAACTGATTGCTGTTCATTTGCTAAAAAACGACGAAAAATAATTATAAGAAGTAATATTTCTTCCTGAAATCTCGATGTGTTTTATTAACTCAAGAACTATGTTTTTGGCCAAATCTTTTACTACATTGGCCAAATCTCTGTTCCCGTGTATATCATTCTGTCCTACGCATAGCTATTTTTGGTATCACACAACCAAAATATTTTAAGTCCATACTTTGCTGCTTTACTAGGCATGTATTAAACAAATTGGCATTGTCCTCTACAATGAATAAGCTGTTCGTCAATAGTCGTGCATTCACTCGGAACTTATTTTGTTCTACATTTATTCAAGAAAGGAGTTCAAAGGTATCAAAAAGGAGCCAATTGATGTGTTTTTACCCTTTCGTTAATGGCCCTTTTATCGTCAAAGTGTAAACCTTCTTATTGTTTCAAATCGATTCAAAAATATACATGCTCAATAGTGTGGATAACTATCAGAAGAACATGTTTGGTAACTCACGAACTGAAGTGTCTCCGTTATTTTCAACTTCCGCCAACATTAATATTGCAATGAAACCTTGGAGTTCTTTCATAGTTACATCAATCCAAGTAATGTTGTTCTCAGCTGCTAATCTTTTCATGTATATAACTGAAAATGACCTTTTTATGGGTGTGACTGAAAATAATACATATAAACCATGATAATTTCTTACTGTACTCTACTCCAGACAATAACACCGGTGCACCACAACCACAGAAGTTTCCTCTTTTAAGCCAGGAAACTAAGTAAGTACAATTTAAGAAAGGAAAAACCAACATTTCCTGAGAGATGCTAAACAAAGTAGACTAAAAGCTTTGGCGGACCTCGACACCTATCTTATGTAATAACGGGGTATAAATGAAAAACAGTCAATATATGTATTATTTCTGGTAATTTAAGTAAATTGTTTGTATAATGCTCTTCCTCAATATATTTTTAAAGATGTCAGAAACAGTTAACATTCAAATATGAAAAATAACCAAATTAATGCACTTCCTTCAAAAGGCCGGGCCTGTGAGACCCGCGGTATGCATTTAAGGGTTATAGTATGAAATGGATTAAACTTTGGCGCCTTATCACCAACATGTTCTGTTTCCAAAGGTAAATTCTTCTCACTAGAACCTAATACAGGATTAATGGTACCTAAGATTATGTCAAAAGTTTTGCTTATGTCAAAAGTCTTCGGTAAATTTAACTCTATCTGGTAAATTAGCGAGTGGGATATACTTAATGAAACTCATATTTTCTAACTCTTTTAAATTATATTGACCAGGTAGAATGTGATTTGGCTATCAAAAGATACATAATTGTTTTCAATTCGAGGATCCAGGTTCGGAATCCATCTACGAAGTGTTAATTTATTATTTTTTCTGTAATATTAGGTGTTAAGTATGTTGGGTAAAATCCTGCAAGAACTATTTCTAAATTGTTTTCAAATGGATAGTGTAGGGGTATGCTTAGTACACATGAATAACCATTTAAATTAAATACTTCCATTTATTACTTAATAAAAATAAAATGGATACTTGGGATGTTAAGGTAAGTTTAACAGAAAAAAACAACGAAGGGAAAGAGGAATGGTGTATTACTTCCTGATGATCTAAGATGTTTGATTGCGGGGCCTAGTGGGTGCGGAAAAACTACGTTAATGATTGATAATTTCTTTTTAGCAGCTGGCTGGTTAAAATATGCAAATACTTATATATATTCTAAAAGTCTGAATCAAGCTAAATACCAAAAACTAATACCACCTTTTCGAGATATAGAATGTTATATTAAAGATACAATAGCAGTAGTAAGAGGAAAGATCGAAGAGATTATTCCACTAGATGAATGTGAGGATAATTCTGTGGTAGTGTTTGATGATTTCATTTTAAAAGTACAAAACCATGTAGTGGAATGCTTTACTCGAGGTCATTAAAAAGCTTAAAACTCTTCCTATCTTTGACAAACCTATCCTAAAGTTCTCAAACAACTGAATAGAGATAACTTAAACTTTGTTTGTATCTTTAGACAGGACAATATGAATCTAAAACACATATATCAATAATTTGTTGGATCTGATATGTCTTTCGAAAAATTACAATCTTTATGCGATAAGTGTTCGAGTTAAGAACGTGTTTTTTTACCAATAGATATGACTAGGAAAACGAATAATGGTAAATATAGAAATAAAATTAAAGAGTGTCTAAAAGTGTAAGTTGAATGTAAATGAAAGTAGATGAACGTAGGTGAACGTGGATGTTGTGTTACGTTGTGTTGTGTTACGTTATGTTTTTTTTATTTTTCTTTATATAATAAATGGATGTTAATAAAGCTGAGAAATATATAAAGTTCAAAGAAGAATTTGTTAAGTGATTTAAGGAAATTAAACAGGCTAATCGCAGTAAATATGAGAAATATAATGAACAAGATCAGCCTGTTCTGGATATTATTAAGGATTTCGGACAAGATATATCACAGTTAGCAGAAGAAAGTAAAAATCTAATACAAGAATTAGTTCGTGTCGTTCATAAAAATGCAAGAGTAGATTCAAGCTTATTAATGACACCTCATATGTAAGACAGTCCTCTAAGTGAAAGTGATACACCTATACCAGAAGAAAGAAAACAAATGAAAAAGCAAATTAACTATAAAGTAGAAGAAGTAGAGTCTTTAGCAACTACTCATTATGGTCCTACTGCTTCAAAATAATATGCAACTAGAAATGATAAAAGTTTCGGAATACGGCTATATAATAAAGATGGGAAAATCATACTCGTATGATAAGGGATACAGAAATTAAAATTCATGGTGATGATTTAGTCATTAATAATCGACATTACATAGGAACAGGTTAATGGGAAATACTAACAAAACATAATCCCACAAACTATAATGATGGCGACCTAAATAATTATACAAAAATAGTCATCGATTCTAATGTTGCATTTCATAACAATGATCCAAATACAAAAAACAACGATCTAGTAAAAGCAAAGATATAAAGAAATTATCAAACCTATCTGGGATAAATATATAAAAGCAACTTTAACTCCAACACTAACAAAAAAGAAAACAGGAGAAGGAATCAATATATACAACGAATTTGAAAAAGAATACATATGGATGGATGATGTGAGAAAGCTAATTGACCGACTGATTGTTATCAATGGAGAGGGAAAAGCTGCAAATAACAACTTTTATAAGAAATTAGGAATTATGGATATTATTAATTTTAACTCTCACAACTTATTTCTAATGATTCAAAGGTATAGGTTATTTGATAAAGATATTGAATACCATAACACTATAATTTTGGAATAGTGAGAAGTATGGAAAAGATTACTCAAACTTCCATTTGAATTACATATTCAAGGATTTAATTACTGCAGCCTGGGGACCAAACAACAAAAAAGATTAGAAAGAGGAGATAAAGGTATTAACCCATTAAATGAAGCTTGTAGAGAACATGATATCTACTACAGAGATAATAGAGATACAGCTTCTAGACATTTTGCAGACAAAGAATTAGAAAATATAGCTTGGGAAAGAGCTTCTGCGAAGGATGCAAACTTGGTAACAAAACCTTTACCAGCTTTAGGTACTGCTTTAGCAATGAATACAAAAGTAAGATTTGGTTTAGGTTTATTACTATGTAGTATGTTTAGGTTTAGTTTCTAAGTATGTATTGTGTTTAATTTTTATGGAAACTTTTTTTACTTTTAAAATAAAAATAAGTATGAAGTTGAGTGGTTTTACATTTACAATTCCTAACGAGGAACTAAAGGAGTTAAATATTGATACATTTTAACCTAGAAACAAATCAAACAGAAAGAAGCAAAACTATGTAAACGAAAATGTATGTCTAACTTTCTATACCACAAGTTAGGAAAATAAACAAAGAAATGAAGACAAATAATAATAAAGTTCATTACGGTGGTTTTATATTTACTATTCTAACCATTTTAGCTTTAATAGGTGCTTTTGGTTCTGCTGCTACCTGATATGCTGCTGTAGCCAAAACAGTAGATGATGTAAAAAAGAATAAAAAGGAATTAGAAGAACAAACGAGACTTTGCAATGGAAGAGAAACTAGGTGGTAAGCTTCTAAAAAATGTAAAGCCCAAAAGAGTAAAGAAAAAAGAAGAAATTAAATCTTTAAATAACTTGGTAATCTGTGGACTGAGAATTGCTAATATAGCTGCACCTCCAACATTAAATTTGTTAGGAGAAATTCGCCTGCTGAATAGAATTGTTGGGTGATCATTAAGTATGTTAGGTCTGGCCTTACTTTCTTTTTTATAGCCGCTTATATATTATATTTATACTCATATACTCAACATGGAATACCTTATTCTAATTTATATTCCTGTTGAGGAGGGAAGTGGAAGTTATTTCTTTTAATAGAAATAAATTTATTATGACACTTTTATTTGATTGAATATCATTTATATTTATAAGATTTGTACTTTATATTTCTAGAATAGTGATTTATTATAGTGAACAATGTATAGGCTCTGAGCGGTATCTTAGACGATTTATTGTATTAGTACTAATACTTTTCTTTTAATAGTGTTGTTAATTATTTCTCCTAATTTAATTAGAATCCTCCTTGGATGTGATGAGTTAGGATTAGTATCATACTGTTTAGTTATTTATTATGAAACTGTAGATCTTATAATGCTGGTATATTAACGGCTCCCTCTAATTGTATTGGTGATGTTGCAATCTTATTAGCGATTGCTTGAATATTGAATTATGGAAGCTAAAGTTGTTTTTTTATTTGCATAGAGTTTTGAATAATAACGAAATGGTAATTATTTCTAGCTTAGTTATTTTTGGGGCAATAACAAAAAGTGCACATATCCCTTTTTCTCCGTGATTACCAGCGGCAATATCTCCTCCAACCTTAATATCTGCATTAGTCCATTCTTCGACACTTGTAACCGCCGAGCTTTATTTACTAAACCGTTTTAGAGACGTTTTATTAAGTGTTTATGCATGCGATGTATTCCTTCTACTATCAGGGTTAACAATATAGCTGGCATTGGTGCTAATTATGAATATGATTTAAAAAGATTATTGCACTATCTACTGTAAGTCAGCTCGGCCTTATAATAATTATAGGGTTTCCTGTAATAGGTTTTTCACCTACTAACACATGCTTTATATAAAGCACTACCTTCTTAATGTGCAGGGGAGATCATTCACGGTGTTGGAGATACACAGGATATTCGTAGAATAGGAGCACTTGTAGGTCAAATGCCCCTTACTTTATCTTGCTTAAATGTAGCTAATTTAGCATTATGTGGAATGCCGTTCTTAGCAGGATTTTATTCTAAGGAATTAATTTTAGAGGTTTCTTCTTTATCTTTAATTAATGTAGTTAGTTTTTTCTTATTTTTTCTATGGGCCTAACTGTATGTTGTTCTATGCGTTTAATATTTTATCTGACAGGTAGGAGCTTTGGCGGCGTCATTATTCATTCTATTAGAGATGATGAAGGTTGAATTATGTGCAAGGGATTATTAGGACTGGTAGTGATGGCGATTTTAGAAGGTGCAAGATTAAGTTCATTGATTTTTCCTAGTATTAATTTTGTTGTTTTATCTCTATATGTAAAAATAGGCGCTTTACTTGCTAGTGTGGTGGGCCTCTGAGCTGATTATTTATTGGTGTTTTATTAGCTAATTATTCTAACGGTCAATCTTTGATATGTGTAAAGTTTTATTTTAGTTCTACAATAATAGGAATTTGTCATTTTTACCTTATCTTTCAACAAATTATATTATTAAATTTCCTTTACATGTAAGAGGAATGTATTATACTAGTATCAATCAAGGCTGAAGAGAATATCTTGGGACCCAAGGCATATACGATAGTTTTAAGGGTGGTTCGATATTAATTCAACAATCACAGGACAATCTATTTAAAATGTATTTATTAATTTTTTAATCTTTACCATCTTTCTTTGTTTCTTTATGTTTGTATATTCAGGTAGCTTATTGAAAACATAGTATTGAAGATACAAAGAAGAGAAGTATATTCCTTGAAAAGCACTCCCTGAGAAGAGTAACCTCTTTTTTATCCTGAAAAGGTAATGTAATACTATTATAGTAAGGGGGCTATAATCATTTAATGTTAAGAGATGTCAACGGTCTAACCCGCTAAAGATAGAAGTTAGCAGCTTCTTGAGTATTCATATCTCCTTAGTTGGGGAGAAAAATCCCACTGATATCATTAACACTGAAATACCTGTTTTTGACTTCAACTAAATAAATAGGGGTCAAAGTGACCAGAAGTTCAGGTCGAAACTGAGTGCAATTTTTGAGTGCTCTAACACCTTTTGGATGCAACCCAAATATTATATTTAACTATTATCCCAATTATTTAGTCAGCTCATGTTAGAGATCCTTAATTTCATTCGTGGTAAAGTCCTATGAGAAGAATTACTAAGAATGTTAATCTAACGAAGGATCATGATAGTATATTAGTGTTGTTGATGGTAATTGTTATAGGTAAAAGGAGGGCAATTTTTATATAAAAAATGAGGAAGATTACTGCAATAAGGAAGAACCGTAAGGAGAAGGGAATCCGAGTTGATGATTTAGTATCAAATCCACATTCAAAGGAGGAGCTTTTTTCTCGATCATTAATGACTTTTTTTTTTTTAGAGAGAAGGGTTGAGATATCTATAACAATTAGACAAATAATAATGGTTAGTAGGGCAGTTGTTAGAATTGTGTTAATTGCCTATATCATTTAAATGATCATTTTGATTGGAAGTCAATTATACTTTATATATTAAATAGGCTAACCTGCTCATCAATAAATAGAAATGTAAAGGAATAAACATACTACATTTAGAAAGTCTCAATATCAGGCGGCGGCCTCAAATCCAAAGTGGTGTGTCTGAGAAAAGTCTGACAGGAGATGGTGTAATAGTCAGAAATGTAGAGCCAATAATAACATGAAGACCATGGAAGCCTGTTGCTATAAAAAAATGTCGAGCCGTAAACAGTATCTGCAATTGTGAATGGAGCTTCATAACATTCGTATGCTTGTAGAGCTGTGAAATATAGACCTAAAAGGACTGTAAGTAATAGACCTTGTGTTGCTTGAATGTGGTTAGCTTCTATCAATCTGTGATGAGCTCATGTTACAGAAACTCCTAAGGCTAGTAGGATTGCAGTATTGAGGAGAGGGATGTGTATAGTGTTGAACGGAATAATTCCTGTTGGAGGTCAGAATGATCCAATTTCTACTGTTGGTGCTAGTCTACTGCTCAAAAGAATGAAATAAAGAAGAATACTTCGGAAATAATAAATAAGATTATACCTCATCGAAGGCCCAATGTTACTTGTATAGTGTGTAATCCTTAGTACGTCCCTTCTCGGGTCACGTCTCGTCATCATTGAATTATAGTTAGTATTGTGATTAATATGCCAAGGACGAATAGAGAAGGATCATATTGATGAAATCATGTAGTAAGACCTGTAGTTGTAATTAAGGCTCCTAAAGCCCCGGTAAGGGGTCAGGGACTTTGGTCAACTGGGTGATAAGGGTGATTTTGTGGTGCTGACATAAGTAACTTCTCTTGAATATAATGTAACTAGAACTGCAAATACATAGGATTGAATTACTGAACGGCGGACTCTAATATTAGTAGGGTAATTTGTCCAATTATTAACAATGAAAGCATGGATAGTGATAAGGAAGGACCAGTGTTGCCTAATAATGTTAAAGGAGATGACCTGCAATTATATTTGCTATCAATCGTACGGCTAGGGTTCCTGGTCGGATAAAATTACTAATTATTTCAAAACATACTATGAATGGTATAAGGGGGTCCGGAGTACCAGATGGTACAAGGTAGGCAAATATGTGTTGGGTGTGATTAATTCAATCATAAATTATGAAGCTTAATCACAAGGGAAGAGCTAAGCTTAGTGTGAAGGTTAAGTGACTAGAACTGGTAAATACATATGGAAATAGACCTATGAAGTTGTTAAATAAAATAAATGTGAATAAGGAAATAAATAGGAAGATTCTTCCTTAGTGACTAGTGGGGCCAAGAATGGTTTTGAATTCCTTATGAAGAGTGAGGGTGATTTTATTTCATAAGATGTTTGGTCGTCCAGGAAGGAACCAGAATGGTATAGGGATAATCAGTAGACCAATTACTGTTCTAAGTCAATTGAGTGATATATTTATAATTGAAGTGGAGGGGTCAAATGTTGAAAAAAGGTTTGTTATCATTTTCAGCTTATAGTTGTTTATTGATGTTAGTATCTAGTAGTTAGTATCTAGTAATACTAGTAGTTATTGATGTCTAAGGTAGGGCAGAGAGTGTCTGAGTTAAAGTATATGATGGATGCAAATAGAAGGTAACATAAGGAGAAAACAATGAATAATATAAGTCATTTCAGAGGGGATATTTGAGGAATAGAAAAATACTATTAAATAGTAATTTAAGCTTCCCATGCTTATGTTATAGTTTAACTAATTTTTCCCATTGGAAGTAATTGTTATTTTACTATCTTTTGGTTTAAGAGACCATTGCTTACTTTCA
Source organism: Thermobia domestica (assembly GCF_964235325.1). NCBI lineage: Eukaryota > Metazoa > Arthropoda > Insecta > Zygentoma > Lepismatidae > Thermobia > Thermobia domestica. The sequence goes on from NC_137458.1 coordinate 172,952,798, forward strand.
GCCATCCAATGAAAGTTCTTGTATTATTTTTGTTATTCAGGTAATAAATACTGAATGAGGACATGCTTCGACAACAATTGGCATGGAGCTGTGATGTGAACCACAAATTTCTGAGCATTGACCAAAGAATAGACCTGTACTTGTAATATTAGCTGCTACTTGATTTAAGCACCCCGGTGCAGCATCTCCCTTAATTCCAAATGCTGGTATAGCTCATGAGTGGAGAACGTCTGTAGCTGTGATTAGAATGCGAATGTCAATATTAATGGGTAGTACGATACGATTATCTACATCTAGCAGACGAAATGAATTAGGTCTTATTTCATTGACAGGAATTATATAAGAGTCAACTTCTGTTAAGGAAAAGTCAGAATATTCATAGCTTCAGTACCATTGGTGTCCAATTGTTTTAAGGGTGATTGCTGGTTGATGAATTTCATCAAGTAGGTATAAGAGTCGCAAGGATGGTAAGGCAATAAAGATTAATGTGATGGCAGGCAGGATTGTTAAAATAGTTTCTAAGGTTTGCCCTTCTAGTAAGTTGTGGTTAATGTATGTATTTGGTAGTAGAGAGGTTAGTAGATAACCCACAAGGACTGTAATTATAGTTACAATAAGCATTGTGTGATCATGAATAAATACTATTTGTTCTATTACTGTTAATGCAGTATTTTGGAGACCTAGTTGATTTCAAATGGCCATTTCTAAGAAAGATGATTATAATCTTATATTTGGGGCTTAGGTCCAATGCACTTATCTACCATCTTAGAAATTTGTTAATAAGGGAAGCTCTGCATAACTATGTTCTGCTGGAGGTAAGTTTTGGAATCATTCTAGAGATGTTGTTTGCTGGTCTGAAAAGATTACTGGCCGAGCACTTGTAAAGGCTTCTCATATAATAATTACGAGTACTAGGACGACAACGAAGTAAAGGAATGAGCCTACGCTTGATATTATATTTCATAAAGTGTAGGCATTGGGGTAGTCTGAGTATCTGCGTGGCATCCCTCTTAGACCTAAGAAATGTTGGGGGAAGAATGTAATATTTACTCCTATAAATATTCCTAGGAATTGAATTTTCAATCATGTTGGATTTATTGTTGTTCCTCTAAATAAGGGGAATCAGTGCATAATTCCTGCTATGATAGCAAAAACGGCTCCTATAGATAGTACATAATGAAAGTGTGCTACAACATAACAAGTGTCGTGTAGAACAATATCCAACGATGAATTTGCTAGTACAACTTCAGTGAGACCTTCTACAGTGAATAAAAAATGAACCCTAAAGTTCATAAAATTGAATAAGTTATAAGTTATTTGTGCTCCATGAAGTGTGGCAATTTATCTAAATACCTTGATTCCTGTCGGTACAGCAATGATTATTGTGGCTGCAGTAAAGTAGGCACGAGTATCAACGTCCATGCCGACAGTGAATATATGGTGCGCCCATACGATGAATCTAGTGGGCTCATACCCAGCATATGAAGATTCACTCTTCCTTTTCTAGTGCTCACTAATCCTAAAACTCTACTATTCTCCACTACACTTATGCTAGGGACCCTCATTTCCCTAACCTCCTCATCATAATTTGGTACTTAAATTGGTCTTGAAAATAAACTTCTATCATTCGTCCCCCTGATTTCAAAGATCAACAACCAACGTCATACCGAATCTGTTCTAAAATACTTTTTAGTTCAAGCCATTGCAAGATCCCTGCTCTTAATACCAATCATTTTACTTTACATAGAACTGCAAACTACATATTACCTAATCTCCATCTCTCTTCTTTTTAAAATAGGTGCTGCTTCCCTCCACTTCTGAATAACAGAAAGGATAGAAACCATACTCTGAGTATTAGCTTGTTAGCAATTCTTAATCATACTGAATCGTTTTGAGGTGAGTGGCTCTCTATTTTCATTAAACTATGGCCAATAGACTGAATTTAAGAAGTAATTGTTTCCCATAGAGAAGGAGATAGTAGGAGATTTCACTATCATTATCCGAACTTGTAATCATGTAAACATATAATATATACATAGAATTTAGAAAGTAAGTTTTTATGGTCATCATAGAAGTTACCCTCGTATATAGATGAAGCTCGTTAAATGCTGTTCAAAAATATATACATTGTTATACTTGTGATTAATAATATTCAAGGTGTTTAGAATTATATCAAAATTTACTTATTAACCTAACCTCGTATATGCTCAAAATAAATCCACTCTTTAAAACAAAATCGAATATACAGTATATATATATATATATATATATATATATATATATATATATATATATATATATATATATATATATGTAATGTTGAATTGGAACTGAGAAGCATGATTATTATAATTATCTGAATTCCCAACCCTGCCTACAACCAGAACCATCTAGCGGTACACATCTTTCTTTCAACTGCAACTGATTGACCTTAGATGACATCTGGAAGAAGTTTCTATAACCAGTTCCTCGCCTGATGCAAGCACGGAAAATTCATTTACATAGCTAAACTTGTTCATTTAGTAATTTGCATAACCTATCATCTTGATACAACATTCAACTGATGTTTAAAAATATAAAGACAGATACCCCGCCACCTTTGTCAGCTTAGTTTTTCTTGTCTGAGTTATTCTCGTCTGGGTTAATGGTGGAGTTGTTTTCTGAAAAAGGAAGAAAGAAAATATGTTGCCTGGTATTATGCGGGTCACGTACGCATGTAAGAAGCAATTCAACTCATATTATTAAACAATTCACGTATCATACGTTCTCTTTGTCTTGAGGAGGAATGAATGTAAGAGCGTATATATATTATGGTGGTCCTTAATTTTCGATTTCCGAATTTCTTTGCTCCCAACTCCTAAATTAGTTCCATATCGGACTAATTTAATCTGTGATAAAAATGAGTTCAATCGAAGAATATTTAACCGACACCAAGCGACCTAAACATCTGAATGCATTTACAATGTGTACTATATGGCAAAAGTTTGTAATAAACTCTTGTAGCTTAAAAATGGCTGAGGGAAAGGAATAATATCTTTGATAGAATTTGTAGAAGTAGATCCATACCTGATACTGAGTAGTGACCGAGATGAGGCATATCTTTACGTACACCATCTTGGATTCGGGCACAAAATTTTAAATAGAAATGACCTCGTATGATATATCATTTTGATGTAGCTTTTGACGACAAACACACGTCTGCCTTTATTTTCCACTTATCTCTGAACATGTAATAATTATCAACTATTTAAAATAAAAGCTCCGAAGTAATAAAACTTAATATTCTGTGAGTTTATATCTCTGTACGGGCTGCAGATTTATAAGATTGTTGAATAGTTTCCCTTATTTGAATTAAACCATAAAGTGAAGAAAGAAATGTACATTCGTTTCTCTGTAGTGCAAGAGAAAGTAAATATGATTCTTTTCTAATCAATAATTTAAACAATATCTTGCAATTTATCACTGAAAAAAATATTCAGAATGGTTATTTATCTCTTAGAAAGGGTATTAGTAAAATGCATATCTGGCAACATTGAAACGATAACAGCAATGCTCAGCTCAGTCAGTTTATTTGAAGGCTTCGAGAAACTACGATTGTTTTCCTATGCGGTTGTTTGTTTTAGTTTCTTCGCACACATTGATGTTGAATTTGTAGCTTTTTACGAAGCGTAAACAATTTATGCAATGCAAGGGCATTATCTCCGAAGTCAGCTTCGCGCTGTTTACGTAAAGACTACTAATGCGCCCTCATTGGACCTATTAGGAACCAAATAGTAAGAACAAAACTGCCTTCAAAACGACAAGTAGGCTACTTAGTGTTTTATTTTTCAATGCTTGTGTAGTTAAGTTGACCATAAAAGAAAGTGCGACCTTAATTGTGAAGGAAGTTCTTGTGTTTCGGGAAAAGGCACGAATTCCTACAAAACGAAGTGACCACTGTATTGAGAAAGTTCTAGTACTATACAAAGGATGGCAAGATTTTCAGAAAAGGTTACACAGAAATATTGATGTGGAAGAAACTAAAAGAGCGACATTTATTTCCCAACTAGATGACTTGTTTGATATTGCCCACGAGAATGAGTTAGATATGATCAAGAAGGAAGAGGATAAGCAATTTTTAGTATTGCAACGCATGAAAGGACGGCAAGGTTACATGGGTGGCATTGACCGCAAACTTAAAGAAACTGAAGAAAAAATAAAGGAACGTAGGAAAAAGGAAGAAGAAAGAAGAAAACGAACTTACGAAGAAATGGACGGAAAAGCCACAGTTTCGTCAGCAACATTGTCTCTCAGTGATAATGAAGATACAGATTCCAATTCCTATGATTCTGATTCCACTCCACCTACCCAATCATGTTTAGGAGATCCAATGTTGGTGAGTGAACCAAGTACCTCGGGTACAAGAGGTACTCAGGATATTTTAACTCCACGCCTGTGCGAAGTACTGGACAAATGCAAAGTCAGCGACCGCAATGCACTTCATCTTTTAGTGGCAGCAGCAGAAGCTTTTCACTGTAATATTGAAAGCTTAATTATTAATCGCTCTTCCATTCGACTTCGCAGGAAAGAAATGCGGGAGAAAAGGCAAGCAGAAATTAAAGGGAGATTTGATGTCGCAGATGATGATGCTTTGGTGCTTCACTGGGATGGCAAGCTAGTTCCAGCTACAAGTAATATAGGGAAAGTTGACAGACTTGCGATATTTGTAACTTTTAACGCCAAAGAACAATTATTAGGCATCCCGGAAATACCGTCATCTACAGGAGAAGCACAAGCTACAGCTGTTTACGAAGCGGTGGAGAAATGGGACATAGAGCACAAAATACAGGCGTTATGCTTCGATACAACTGCAAGCAACACCGGCAGAATAAAAGGCACGTGTGCAAATCTAGAAAAGAAATTTGATCGTGATTTGCTCTACCTACCGTGTCGACATCACATATTTGAATTAGTTCTTCAAAGCAGCTTTCACGCATTAATGGATAGTGCTACAGCTGCCAGTATAAGTTCCGGCCCTGATGTGGTTTTGTTTAAGAGATTTGGGCACTCCTGGTCGTCAATAGATAAAAGCAATACCGAATTGGGGTAGATGATGTCCCGGAAGATATCCGTGTCAATATGTTGGAATTCATACAACAACAGATACATCAAAAACATCATAGAGATGACTATCACGAATTATTAGAATTAGCCATGATCTTCCTAGGCGGCACCCCTCCACAAGGAGTTTCACTTTGCATGCTCGGTGGATGGCAAAGGCTATATATGCGTTGAAGATATATTTATTCCAAGACCAATTTGAACTTACGAGGAAATATAAGAATTGAATGCATTTTCCTCGTCCGAATCTATTTACAAGCTTGGTTCCTTGCACCATTGGCTGTGAAAGCTCCGTATCACGATTACAAATTTTTAAAGAAATTAATCGAGTACAGGGAAGTAGATCCAGAAATTAGCAATTTTACTGTTAAAAAATTCGCTAACCACTTATGGTATCTGTCACCAGAAACTGCGGCATTTGCATTCTTTGGTGATGAACTGCCACAACATGTGAAAGAAAAAATAGTTCTTAATATAAAAGGGAGTACAGAAGAATGTAATGCACAAAATCAAATAAAGCGATACTCTATAAATAGTGCAGAACTCAACAGCTTCAGAGAAAGAGAATTCTGAGACTTCGTTTCCGCAGATTCGAAGACATGTTTCTCAAGATTTTCGATAAATACACATTTTCTGCAAACATGCCCATCTACTTGGAAAGAAGATGTGAACTTTCAACATGGGTTGAATATATTGAAAAACATTGTGGTGGTGATTGATGTTGCAGAGAGAGGTGTAAAACCGACACAAGAATACGGGAACATTTTAACAAAGGACGAAAAAGAGAAACAATACATATTGCAAATAGTCAGTGAACACAGAAAAAGATATCCAGATGCTACAAAAATTGGCTTAATGATGCAGTAGAATTTGGCTAGTTATCCACAGCCTTCAGCTTTCTTTTATCATCATTTTAAACACTCATTATATTATTTATGTAATTTCATTTCATATAAATAATTTCAATATAGGCTGGTGTATATTTCGAAGTGATGTAATTATATAACAACATATATAATTATTTCCTTGTTACATGTATGTAATAGTTTATTAATATTTCAGTAACCTATAAAGAAAAAAAACAATATTGAAAGATAATAAACTATTATTTCAAAGGTAAAAAGAATTAAATGACCAGAGATAAGTTGAAAATATAGGAAGATATGTCTTTATAATGAAAGGTTACCCAAAAACGATGTCACAGAACATCATTTCCATTTAAAATTGTGGATCCGAATACAAATTTGCGGACTTCAAAATGGCCGCCATCATGCTATTTCTCAGGGTCAGATGTGGATTACTTCTAATCCCTGTATCCAAGATTTGGTCCCTTGCCCTTCAGCCGCTTTAAAGTACGAAGGGTTTATTTCAGACTTTTCCTATATATTAACATATTGGATATGCATTCAAACTTTAGGTCGCTTGGGGGTCGATTAAATATTCTTGGATTGACTCCATTTTCTTAATGGATCAATTGTGTCCGACATGAATTTAGGGGCTGTGGGCAAAGAAATTCGAAACAAATGGCCATGTAATTAAGGACCACACTAATATATATATATATATGCGTGTGTGTGTGTAACAACGAATTGAATATATATATGAATCAGATGAGAGCAGTTGACTCTGTGTGTTTGCATTAGTGTGTGTCTATTCCGTCTCAAACTTCATTTCTTTATTGAACAACCATTTGTGAAGCTATTTGAATGGACAAAACTGTAGTAAACTGAATTTCTTTTACTATTTTCATTCCTTCTGTTAAATGGCTTATGGATCAGTGATGTATTTTGTAATATCGATGTTGTGTAACTTTCCTAACGTACTGCGCTAAATAATATTGACTAGTGGTAGGTCCAGAAATTATAGGCAGTCAGGGGTAGTGGGGAGGGTACGCTAAAAGTGAGTTTTTATTCTACTTTATACTTAGACACTTTTATACGCAGTAGGAAATGCGAAAATTCCTGTTAGAAATGGGTACCTGCACTCTGTAAGAAAGCTTTCTGTAGAAATAAATATAATTCACATATAAATATAAATATAAATATAAATATAAATATAAATATAAATATAAATATAAATATAAATAAATTCACATTCTTGGCTGGCACTCTTTCATGAATCTTTTAGTGTAAGCAAATTAGAACATGCAGACCGAAAGAAATTTAGAAAATTAATTTTTGTTCATCAACGCTTCTTTGGAGTTGTAGGTAAGTTTCCTTCTTGTTCTATGACATCGTTCTGCTTCTTCTCCCTGTTGAATGACTTTGTCTTGTCTATGTGTCAGCACAAGATGTTCTTGTGACGCTTCAGTCTTACTTTCTGGATAGTTGTAAATGAAAGCTTGCCTGTTTGGAAATTATAACAACAACAAATATTTTGTAATAGTGAAGCGTCTACATAACTAATTATAGTTTTACGTAAACGTGAGTTAACTTTATGTAAAGCACGTAGAAATGACTGTATTTCACTGTAGAAGACATGGCGATGAACTAATTCAAAATTTAACGTGGGTACTAATTTAAACGTTTGGTCGATATGTGTGCATAATAATTTGAGTGAACAGGAAAAACTATTTGTGCGAATTCGTATTTCATTGTATCTATCTTGTTTGATATCAATCGACAAGTAAGCATTTGGATTTTACTTTGAATCATTGAGCCTTTCCTTCAAAAATACTGGATCTTTAGACACGATTACGTAGCTTGTATGATTGATTTGTGTTTGTCATGTGGATTTTAAATAATGCCAAATACGAACAATTTTACTTTATATTCCTATTTTATTTAACTTGATGGAACATACTTTGAGTAATGGAAATCCAACTAAAATTTTGTTGATACGATCTCTTGGTGAACAAATCAGTGATATGACGACTTACTTCACTTATATCAGCAGTAGTAATAATCATATGAGGTCCATCTTCAGTTTAAACAACTTTTAATTCATGGCAGCTCTTTATGAAATTGCATTGAAAGACATTGTGATGTGTATGTTTTGACAATATGTATAATACCCGTCTAAGTTACGAAATTAAGAATTCACCGCACCAGAGAGATTTTAAAGCATTCTCGTAACAAAATATATTTTGGCATAATCACTAGCTCCAACGAGAATGTATGTAAACGAATATTTCCAGAAAGATAAAGTAAGAAAATCCATCCATTTACTTTTTCACAAGTATGTTTCTTTCATATCTCATGTTTCTTCTATATTTTAATCTTACTGTTTACAACACGTCCGAAAAGCAGCACTTTGACTCCGGAAGGATGCAAGCAATATTAAATAGCAGAAGAAACGTTTGCAATATGAAGAATTGTAGAAAAACTAATGAAAGAACAAGTGGAGTCGGTTCGATCTATTGTCCTTCAAAGTAATCAGCTATCTTAACCATTATTTTAATTATACGCTTTATTTTTCAGTGGACATGTTGTTACAGAGTAGGTTTATAATGAAATACAAGCATGTCGCCTTTACATCAAAGTTAAAATATGTAGTTATATTTTTCTTTTTGCCCAATATCGTCTTAAGAAAGATGGCAAGCGTTGTCGTTTCCTGCACATGATAACATGTCTTCAATCCTGATCCATCTTGATCCCAAAAAGTCCATGTAGTATTCAACTGTGAGGAAGGATCTATAGTTGCCAATATATCAAAGATTATTGGGGATTAACAATGATAAAACGTTATTTTTAACTTTCAGATAGTAATTGTAACCACGGTAAATGAATAGCACACTCTGTAAGTCTATACATCAATGTATCAATATTCCACATGTTGGAAGACACTTAAATTTTAACGTTATATCTCGGATAATCGTTATTTATCCTAAATAAACAACAGATAACTATATATTAAAATTTGTCACCTGAGATGTCAAAGTTACAATGCAAATTAGACCATATCTGAGACCAATTTTTGAATGAAATTTTATTGATTACGTTTCCTGCTTTTCTGTTATTAGATCTCTCAAACAAAAACTAAACAAACTTTTTGAAGTTCTGTAGATTCCACAAACATTGTCTTGAATATGTTTCCCTTTAATATTTAATGCAATCGAATTCTGTGTCTCTATTTCGAATCGTCTATTTTATAAATAATTCTTTTTTGTTTCATAGAACGTTTCGACAAACAGGGATATTTTACACGCAGTTCATTATATGATACTTCCAGTATAAACTAATATAGTATGTGATATTTGTGCACTTTCAAAACTCGTTTCAAACCTATCATATCAATGCCCCACATCTTTTTGGGGCATTGATGTGATATACCGTATTAGATCTATGTATGACTTCACTCCTTTCGGTAATGGGAAGCGATAGAAAATCCTTTATCCAAGTTACTTGTAAGATATGTATTTATAGTCCGCAGCAAAAAACCTGCAACATGAGCATGTAATTTTATTGTGAAACTACGCCTAATAGCCCAGGGAATCAACATAACGTCTAAGTGGCACGAATCACGAAGGAGAAACCTATGCGTCCTCCCCTGCACACTTATTTTGGAGCAAAAAACTTTGTCCTTTCATAATAAACTAACATGTTCATGTTGCAGGTTTTTTGTGGCGGACTGTACAAATGAGCATCTGACCATTGGTTATGACAGTTTACTCTAAGATCAATCGTAGATGTACGAAAACTTTCAGAATGTAATTTGCTAAGGTATTAATATGCTATTTTAAAATTCATAAGCGTATTACTTCATCCTCCGTTTATGGTAATAATGGGTAATAACTGGAGAATTTACTACTAAAAAAGGATGGTACTTACACAGTGCATAATTCTTCATCTTTGTTCTTAAATTAGCTACAAATAATTAATCTGTAGAGATATGAAGACACAATTTCGTTATCATTCTTATCTGTAACATTTTTAATATAAAATTCAATGCATTTTGTGTCATTTAGCTGAGGTCATCAGTTACTAATTATCTTGTACGATCAATAAGAAATTTAGCAATCGAGAAATATGTCAGATAGTTCGTGGAAAACGAGATAAGTTAGCTTACTTATAATAATCCCTTAAACTAATTGCTTTTTTTACGCTTTCGCAATAAATCTAGTATAAAATGAAGCTTGATTTTATCAATAGAATAAGTTTCGTCGAGTTTTGGAATTCAGTTCATTGCAATGAAGGTTTTACTTGAAGTGTTTGTTTCGTTTCTACTGATAAAGGTAAGGAAATCATTGTAACCTTACTTTATATATCACTTAATTATCTGACTCTTCTCTCGGGATCAGAAAACACAAGGGTACACCATATAGTTCGCATAGATCTAAAACTGTGCATTACTTTGTTCACACTGTCTATTCTTTAATATTTATCTAATGTATATTCCATAATTTTAAAGTTTAAATGTAAAAACAAATAATTCCATTAAAACCAGGGTAAGCTTGTGGTCCCTTACGCTGTCCTACTCCTGGGTTATTGACACCTTCATAGACTTGAATCAATAGCTATATACAGTCCTGTTCAAAAGAATCTGGCATCTATATCTTTTCAAAAAGTATTCTTATCTACTATTGAAAATAAAATCAAAGAATGGTGGGATTTCTTTTGCTAATTGTGATCATTGTGTAGAGCGACAAATATTAGAATGTATTAGTTACGATTGTCAAAATATTTCAATTTTAAAACAAGGTAGCTGGCTGAATGTTTTGAACAAGACTATACATAATCATAAATTTTATGAACTAATTTCTTCTCACATTGGTTCGAATCATAATTATCGATTCTGTAAAACAGAGCTTTTTAGTCTCAGAGTCTCGAGCGAAAATCGAGATAAATGTGATTTAGAAGATAATGAAGGCAAAAATAAATTTAAGGATAATTTGTCATTTATTTTTATGATAGACATATTTTTGTGCCCATACTTATTGTCAAAGACAGTATAACATAATAAACAAATTTTAAAGCTGTTAAAGGATCATTTAATGGAACAATTGGAATAAAAGGGATACATCTGGTGAAAAACTACAAATTGAAATAAAGATAAACGACAAGTTACAATAAAATATACGAAGACAACAAAACTGCATTCGCTATTAAAATAGAATTTAAAATGAAAGTTACACATATATACAGGATCAGGCAGATAAAATCTTAAGGTTTTAAAATTTAAATTGAGGCTTTGGATAACAAAGTGGCGTAACTCATTTTTTAAAATAATAAGATTAACTCATTTGCGTGAACTTGAAACCATAAGCTGTTGGATGGCAAAGGTGCGTATATCAGGGTAAAAGAACCAAGCTACAGGTCAAAAGATGGCAGCACAAAGAACCGATTTTGTAAGACTTTTTAAATATCGATTCCAATAAAATTTTCAGTATCTCAAAATGTCTCAAAACTGAGTTACTTTGCCATTCAACGCCTCAATTGTGACTAGACTGATTATTCAACAATTGAAATTTTATTTTCGATTTAAACTGTAACTCAAAGGTTTTCCTTCCAACATTTAGGGTTGAAAGGTACCCTCCTACTCTTTTCAAAATTACGTTTTCAAATGACTTTTTGTTAGGAATATTCAAAATTTCATTACCACGAATACTTCGAATCCTCTTATCCGTGGCACTCAATTGTTGCACCACAAGTTCATATGACTGGAAGTTACGATTCATGTGAATATGAATCAGTCAGAAATGTCAAAGGCACTAGGATGTTTTAATACAGACCCCTGAGTTTTGCAGAACGCAGCGACGTACACGTTCAATATCATTTGGAGTTCAATATCTCTTCAGTCTCTTTGTTATGGCTCTAGTTGATTCTCAAAATTTCCCACCCACAAACCGATGTTACTGCTGCTTAGAAAACTGTAACTGCGATGAATGTTGAATAGCCTGCGAAATACAGCTAGTAACAATAACTGACTCATTTCTTCCTTTCTTTTTTCTTCTTTTCCAAGAATGTACTGCTGACCAATTTTTCATGACGACTGAAATCTCATGGCAAGTTGAGAGTTGATTATAATGTCATCGTCAAACTCAACAAGCATGCCTGCGCAAAAATGGCCTAGAAAAGAAAAAGACACAAAAGAAGAAAGAATGTTTTCACTTACGCAAGTGTTTCTTTTCGTTTTACGTCCCTCGTTAGGCACCAAGGATAAAGGAGATAATGATAATGTGCTCGATATAGTGGAGTGGCGGAAAAGGAGGAGACGTGAAAATCTCGAGAAAATCCACTCACGTGAACTTTGTCTAACACAAAGCCTAGTTGGCAGGAGCTGTGATCGAACCAGGAATCCCATACGCCAGAGTGAAGCGCTCTACCACTGAGTCACCCCAGCACCGTTACACGAGGTGTGAATACGTTTCTTAGACATGAGAAAACACCTAAAAATGCAGGTTTCAAAACGTGGGGGTGATACGTTTCATAACAAATTGCAAGCGAAACGTTTTGCTCTACATTTCAATTTGGAAATAAAAATGCATATGCGAAATAATCCGTTTAGTCAAAAAAATCGGAAAACTTATTACAAACCGGAAATTACTTATGGGTGTCGCTGGCGAGAGGATGTGATAAAAGGGGTAGTGTGAAGCAGATTTAGATAGACTGCTCTAAAAATACAATTCTGCATGGAATGCTTAACTTTACGTGCGGCTATATATATATATATATATATATATATATATATATATATATATATATATATATATATATAGATAGATAGATAGATAGATAGATTGATAGATAGATAGATAGATATAGATATAGATATATATATACTGTTCTAATTTGGTATTACAGGAAACTTAATGAATCAAGTATGCTTTAAAATTAATTTAATCTTTGTTATATTTTAAATATGAACTTATTTGAATATGAATAGGGAACTGCAAACGATATTGATATTAAATTGCAACAATTGTAGCAACTAGAAAAGCTGGTAATTAATCTTACCTATGCTATCAATCAACACTAGTTACACCGTATGATCCAACATTTGAACCTCTAGTTACATTTACGCATTGAATTTCCTAAACGATTCACATTAGAAATGAGAGGACACAAGACCTCTGCAAGAAGCGATTTTGAAACACGATTAACGTTGCAAGAACATTCTAAATTGTAGGCCGATGAAGGCGGAAAACTTAAATATTTGATTTTCACTTCTTTAAAAGTATCATTTTGTCAACATAGTATACAAAGACACGAAAGAACAAACATTTTAATTGTAAAGACACACACAATATTGGAATTGGTGCTTTAAGATATTCATGTATAAAGTTTGAATGGCCTCTTTTAAACAAAAGATTCTCATCTTTCTGAAATCCCAGAGATTAGTCTCATTGATAAAGATTCCTATTAAGTAAAACCTTGTCTACACTCAGCTTTCAAACACGTATAATTTATTAAAACATTTCAAGTAATAGTTTATATTTCTCCTTCATAAATCTGATCGGATTTCAAATACATTGACATTTATTTTTAAATTACATACATAGGGCTATATATTAACAAAAATAACCTGATATTTATATTTTCATGTGAGTAGCAATGAAACATGATTTCATTAACATTACTTATATACTTATTTTGTTTTCTATGTGTAAGTTACACTTAGCATCGGATATCTACTTATTTATTTGGAAAACTCTCCCGGGTTCAATTCCCATCGGGGACGCTCGGTTGATACATACACGACTCCGACAAGATGTATACACGACTCCAAAAGTGCATTACCACCTGCAATTCTCCTTTTCCTGCAATAGCAGGCAACCCAAAAAGCTCGGCGGTTGGGTTGGTTGCGAATTCGAAAGGCGTTGGACAAAACCTCAATTTTGTCACAAATATATCAGTGTAGCAAACTGCAAATAAGGGAATAAAACAAATTGTTAAGAATGACAACTTTATTATTGTGATGGAGTTGGATGACATCAAAAGTTACAAAATGACTTACTTAAGCAGTTCAAACAAGATGAATGGTAAGAAACAGATATCAGAAGAAAGCATTTCTCTCTTTCCCCCCGCCCCACCCAAAAAAAGAAACTCATTAAAAGAAAAATTTACATAATATAAAAGTTTCATATAAAAGCCTAACAGCACAAAAACAAATATCTACACGAAACGAAAAAGAGACAAACACAGAATAGGGGACACCAGTGGCGTAGCAGACTTGCAGCCTTCCCATGCAAGATAAAGAGACAAGACCCTAGTTGGAAACCCCATTTATAATAATAATAATAATAATAATATTATTATTATTATTATTATTATTATTATTAAAAAGTCGTTTCCTTTTCTAAATCTCTGACTCTGCCTCAGAGCATAAATGCATATAGCGATCATGTGTGCACCTTTTGTCAATTAGCGGTCCCAAAGGCCAAAAGGGATGGAAATCTCCAAGGAAGATATACAAAAAACTTTCTTGCGGTAAATTCTAGTTCAAAGTTCGAAGTACTTGCTTTTCCACGTGATTTTTTGTTTCTTTCTTCAGGGAACAAAAAAGTTCTAGCTCCTAAGAAATTACATCATATAATATTGCAAATTTGCAAGTGGATGTATTTACATTGCAATGTTTGGTAATAAAGATATTATGATTAGAAAACAATCTTGCAAAAAGTAAGTTTAATTTCTTCATCCATCGCAAGTCTTAGGGGACCTTTATACCTCGCATCCTCACACCCTGAATATCGATATCGAAAATTTAGAATGATTATATTCATGTCCATATATTTGCGATATCGAATGTTGATATATGTTAATATAGATATCGATGATAGCGATATATCGATATATCACAGGCCCAGATTCCCAGAAGTGATGCTTGAAATATACTGGAATCAACAATCAAATTCTAAATAAGTTTTTCATTTCCGTATCCAATGTTGAGGGGGAAGGGTGGGAGTCTACTTAGCTACACAGGCCATATCAATTGTGTTCTCAAACCAGCCATTACACCAGCTATTATCAAAGTGTTAAGTCAGCCATTGTCTGCGAGTTACCCCAGTTCCATTTGAAGTTTGAATTGAAAACCTGAGTTACAAATAATCTCAAGTCCACTCTTTTTCTTCGTATTTTTCGTTTTCTGTTTTTTATGTTAGCATCTATGTTTCAGGGATATTCACTTGCATAATACGTAAGTTCAAGTCAAAACTTTTTTTTAAAAAAATCAAAATAATTTCAGCTAAAAAGAATAGCATTCCAAGTATAATCTTCTTGTCTTTCTTCTAAAAACAAAAAAGTACTCCGGTGGACTTCGGATGTTCTGCAATTCAGATCCTCAATTTTATTTACGGTCTTTAACCATCTTTAACTCGCAGGCTCCTTGCTTTCATAAAAAGCATTTGTTGTGTAGATTAAAATCAAAAATGAATTAATCTATATTCTTGGGAACTTATTGTTGCACCAACACACATATATACAGGGTGTAACAAAAAGGTACGGCAAAATTTCAGAGGTGGATTCCTTATGGGTAGACAAGCAAAATCGTTCATATGACCATATGTCGGGAAATGTATCATTACAGAGTTACGGCCCTTGAGCCGCCTAATGGTGGAAATAGTCATATTCTTGTCGCTCCTTAATGTGACTCAATTTAAACCTCAATAACTCAGACCCTAATTAACCTAGGAAGATATTTTTGATATCTATGTATTTCTAAAGGACGATGCTTTCCGCCTATATATATAGGGTGAGTCAAAAGTCTTGGACACTTGCATAAGTTTTAAAATCGACGGGAAAAGTAAAAAGTGATGATGGGAAAAGAGGTTTGATGAGGGGCTGCAACTTTTGGAGTGTATGTCATTCATGGCCGCCATCTCGAAATCCGCCATTTTGGATTCAAGTCTTTTTTAAAATGGAAAAATGTATGTCACATCAAATAACACTAGCTTGAGCTAAGAAGTTTAGTGGTGTAATTTGTTTTTTTCTATCTTGTACAGTTTAGAAGCTATTAATGTTCAAAAGTGGGAAATTACCTTGATACTGACCCAGTTCTCTCTGTTCCAGGTGATCTAAAATAGGTCTGACACGTGAACAGAAGATCGAAATCATCCTTATATCAGTGGAACACAGCTACCGAACAATAGCAGCTGACTACAACCGACGGCACTCAGACAGAGAACCGGTATCGCACAGCACAGTGGCTCACGTGATCACCAAATTCCTCGAGACGGGCTCTGTTCAAGATAGGGCACGTAGTGGGCGACCAAAGACTGCTACCAATGACGAAACTGCAACGGCGGTTGTTGCGTCGTTTGTGAAAAGTCGTACACGAAGTATCCGTCGTGTGTCCCTAGCATGTCCAATAAGCCAATCCTCCGTTATCCGGATATTGCACACCAATCAGTGGCATCCTTACAAGCTGCACATGCAACATAAATTGAACGAGGATGACCCTGATCGCCGGTTGGAGTTCTGCATGTGGGCTACTGAACTGGATCCTGCGTTTGTCAAGGGCATACTGTTCAGTGACGAGGCGTATCTCACTTTGAACAGGGAGGTTAATCGACATAATTGTCGACACTGGTGTGACGCAAATCCGATCTGCGTTGACCCGAGTCGAGAACATAGTCCAGCAAAGGTGATGGTTTGGTGTGGCATATGGGACACCCGCATCATTGGGCCATTTTTCAGTTACAACACCGTAACTGCACCACAGTATCTGATGCTGTTGCAGGACTTTGTGTTCCCTGTCACACTGAACGCTGACGGCATTTTCCCATCTTATTTTCAGCACGATGGACCCCTCCACACTATAAACTTGGTGTCCGTCAATGGTTGGATGAACAACTTCCACGGAAGTGAATTGGTCGCCGTGGTCCCGTGGAGTGGCTGCCCAGATCCCCTGACTTAACGCCCCTTGATTTTTATCTATGGGAACATCTTAAGCAGATAGTGTATGCTGAGACAATCCGTGATTTGAGACACCTGGAGGAACGCATCCAACAAGCCTGTGACCAAACTTCAGGAGACATGTCCTCCGTGTGAGACTCCAGTCAGAGTGCTTGCAGGGACTACAGTTGTGCATTGCACGAAATGAACAACACGTAGAACATGTGTTGTAGCATTCAGTATCAAAGTAATTTCCCACCTTTGAACATTAATAACTTCTAAACTGTACTAGATAGGAAAAACAAATTACACCACTAAATTCCTGAGCTCAAGCTAGTGTTATTTGATGGGTCATACAGCCCCTTCCCATTTAAAAAAATGACGTGAATCCAAAATGACGGATTTCAAGATGACATACACTTCAAAAGTTGCGGCCCCTCATCAAACCTCTGTTCCCATCATTACTTTTTACTTTTCCCGTCGATTTTCACTTGTGCAGGTGTCGAAGGACTTTTGACTCACCCTGTATATTTTATGTATGTGTGGGAATACCACGGTGGACATGGGAGGGTAATTACTTTTTTTTTGTTTGATTTTTGCATCAGCATTTTGGAGATGGCATTCCTTGGGGATACACTCATAAAATGCATATCAGCGGAAAGCTTAATTTTTGCAGAACACGTTGTTACTAAAATTACTTTCCTATCTTAATCAGAGTTTGATATATTGAGGTTTAAATTGAGACATATTAAGGAGCGACCAGAATGTGATTATTTCACACCAGTAGTCGGCTCAAAGGCCGTAATTCTGGAACGATGCTTTCCCGACATATGGTCATCGGAACGTTTTTGCTTGTCTACCAATAAGGAATCCACCCATGAAGTTTGGTCGTACCTTTTAGTTACACCATCTATATACAAGATCCGTTTTTTGATTTACGAAATCACTCTTTTTTCCTCAAACAATTTACAAAAAGGGTCTTGAATGAGGTGGTCGCACTAGTAATGACATCCCGTAGCGTCGTTACGTAACACACACAGTATAAATAAAGCTTCAAAACCACAAATTGCAAGTTCTGCCGCAGATAATTCGGTAAGGTGTCTGCTTGTTGAGTGGACAACCCAGATTCATATCACGGCTGGTACGGTTTGCTTTTTTTCCCTTTCAAAATACGTTTCTATCTATATATATAAAAGAGAACGTACAAAATCCTTTGTCCGCTCATCACGCTAATACGGCTGAACCAATTTCTTTCATTTTTGGGGGGTTATTAGGATTTGGACCCTAGATGGTTTTTATCATATCACTTTAATTTTTAATTACCAGTGTCTTGAGATAATTGACCATTCAAGTGTCCATAACGTACAAATCCTTTGTTATTAGTTCATCATAGGTAAAAATAAACGTATTTATATGCAACCCGCATGACCGTGTCACTCGGCGGGTTAACATAAATGACAGGCGATATACAGCGGAAAATAGCTTGAATCTTCTGTTTAAAATTTTTTAATTGATTTGCTTATTTTTACAGACACTTTTACAATATGCCAGCACCGGGATGACCGCAGCGAAGCGGGGCGGGTTAACATAAATGACAGGCGATATAATGTTAAGATTTACTGCAATCTTCTATGGTTTTTATCATATCACTTGAAAGCGAAAAAGTAAAAATTATCTAAGTAACAAAGTTTATTGCGTTCCGGGGTGACCGCAGCGAAGCGGGGTGAACGCTGCTAGTATGTTTATATTTCTTCTTAATAATTACTTTCTTGCAATCTTAAATTAGTCGGGGTTAAGTAGCCAGAAGATTAAAATACATGTATGACTACTTTATCCGTGTGTGTGTACTCATATATGTATCTTTACATATTTGTTTCTTTCTTGGGGCCGCGGCGGCTCTGTGGTAGAGCGTTCAACTTTGGTGCTTGGGGTCCGGGTTCGATCCCAGTCCCCGACAAGTGAACTTTGTGGTGGACAAACACCGTGTGCGTGGATTTTCTCGGGGTTCTCCCGCTTTGTTCATTCCTCCATTTCATTCATTACTCATCATCACCGTCTCCTTTAGCCTAACCGGCATAATCGTGGGACGTAAAACCCAAACATTTCATTAGTTTCTTTCTTTGAACTAGTGTTGCCACGAGACCAGACAGAAACCTTTGATACGAGACGAGACGTCTCTTGAAATGCCTCGTATCCTCTCATATCTCAAAAATGAAAAGACAATTTTTGAAATTGTTTAAGAATTTATTAACTCGGAATAAATTATTGCCTTCGAAAGTATACCAGCGTTTATTATTTCAAATGAGGACTATTCTAAAAGAACAAGGAAGACCTAAAGTTATTTTTTAAATGATTCTTACAAACAGATTTCATTTCTATTTTCCAACCGAATCAAGTTTAAATATTTAGTGATACTGTTCCAGATTCAAGTAAAATGTTTGATATCAGTGTTTCAAAATATTTCATTCCGAAAGCTGGTAGTTATATCTATGTATAAAAATCCTTTATAGAAATACAAGTTCTCTTAATGCCAGTTTCATCAGCAACTAACCATTGTTCATGAGTTTTCTCGTTCCGAACAAAGACAGAAATGTGTAGGCCTTTTCCTGTACTGAGTTTGAAAGGATGCTGGTTTGACAATAAAATTTAGTTTCGTTTTATTGTTTTATGATGTTATTCGAACCGAAGTCATTTTTGAAATCAGAAAGTCACATGGGCCTTCTTATATTTTGAAGTGGCGCCAGAGGTTTTGAAAAAAGGATTTCAGAATAAGTGGGGAAGGATTGCCTTTCGACTGTACCGACGATATTGACAAATATTCCTGTCGTAATAATTCATTACTGGAAACCATTGGCGCCCGAAGAATTTTTAAGGGGGTCATCTCCTTGATTGCTATATTACGTCTGATATTTAATATACGTAGTTAGCTATATTACACATATATTTTCGTGAGGAAGGGCGGCCGGGTCCCTTCCCCGTCCCTTCGGGCGCCCGTGGTCGAAACTAAGTAGTCGTTGTTTTAAGCAGGGTTTCTTCCAGACATGTTTTTGGGGTGCTGCCCCCTGGAACTCTAAGAGTACTCCCCACGGGAAGACCAAAATAATACATCTATAATAGAATAATACCAGCAGTACCCCCGGAATCCTAATTATACCCTCCCAGGAACATTTTTTCTGAAAGAAACACTGATTGGAAGATTGTAGTCGTGTTGTGTGTTGTGCTGATGACCAAACAAAAGTGGTTAAAAGCTGTAATTTTAACCACTTTGTATAACAACTCCTTTTTGTGGGCGTCATCCGCTCTAGTGTTGCCACGAGACGAGACATTTCTCGTGTCTCGTCTCACGAGACTAGAGAGCTTGAAGTCTTCTCTCGTCTCATCTCGTGGAAACACTACTTTCGACCATGTGGGTTACTGCCTCGATCTTGGAAATGTCCTCGAAGGGATTGTGCTATGAATAACAGATTTTATTCGAACTAATTGACTGACTCCGATGCAACATTGTTCCAATTTCGCCTATTCGCAATGTAATGGAATAGACAAACATACGTTTATATGCTTACATGAAGGCGGTCCCGTGTTCGATTCCTGGTGGGGGCACTCGGTCGAAAAATTTAAAAGTTTTTCTGGCCAGTCACCTTGAATGAGATTTTCCTTGGTTTTCCACATTCACACCAAGAAGATGCCAGAGTGATACCTTAGGTTTCAGATCACTTCCTTTCTTCCCCAATCCTTTCTTCCTTCCCTTTCCCCGGAAAGTGTGTTCGCCTAGAGATGTCATCCCTCGAACGTGACGGGTTAAATGGTCTCAGATGCCGAAAGCCCAGAAATCTAAATCCTAAATCCTAAATTTACAAAGTTACTTCTGGGAAACATTGTTCTTTCAAAATATATTTCTATATATTGATATTTATTATTATTAATTGCTTTCTTGCATCTTTCCTACATTATTCTAGATTAGTTACCATCGGTTAGTTTAGTCACATTATGTACAGTTAAATACGGTTACGTATGTTTACCGTTTCTTTTCTTTTTTTCAAAATACATTCCTATCTGATCACATGTATTGTTAATAATTTATTTGTTGCATTTTTTAATAATTTATTTTATACATACAACATATAAAACAACTCATACATTTTAATTACACAGCAAATAGTTCTTTGACATGGAAGGAAATCTCCTTTGGCTATAGGAGCATATAGTATAGGACTAGCTCGGGAGAGTAATGCTCCCGGAAGTAGAAACGAGAAACACAGTTCTGATTGGTTGGCATTATCCACTTCTTGCCACGTTGCAATCAAATAGCAGACAACAAACGCTTGCTGTTGTCGGCCTCAGTGGCCGAGTGGGCTACCGCTATATGCTAGTAATAAAATCCTCTTTGGCGCGAGTTCAAACCCGCCCGAGGAAAGATTTTTTTTTACATTTTTATAACACTTATTAAGTTAAAATAATATGAAAATAATACTTAAAAAAGTGATTTATTTATTTTTATGCAGATAAGTAGTTGTAGTACTTATGTCCTTGTACTGCATGATATAGGGTCGTTTTGTTCCCCTTGTATTTAATGATATAAATTTTGTGACCAACTTAAAACAACTGGCTAGGATAGCGCGTAAAACAGCTGTCTAGAGTAGCGCGCGGAAAAACGAACTTCCGGGAGTATTACTCTCCCGAGCGGGTCTTTATAGTATTACCAATGGGTATTTCCCTCATCCCCCTTGTAATTCGCACATCGTCGACAGATATAGAACATTGTTGAACATTGTTGAACATTGTTGAACCACTTCATCACACTCCTGGCCTTGTGACATGGTGCATTATTTTGTCGAAAAATGCCACTACCGTTGGGAAACATGGTCGTCATCAAGGGGTGTACGTAGTCTGCAAGCAGTGTGCGATACGCGTCGGCCGTCATTGTGCCTTGCTCAAGCTATACTAGATACATGCTCACGTGTATGTCCCCCAGAGCATTATTATTATTATTATTATTATTATTATTATTATTATTATTATTATTATTATTATTATTATTATTATTATATTTGAAGTACAATCAAATATCACGACATTAATTATTAGTTTTAATTAACGGAATTGAGCTGAAAATTAAATCTTGATTTCGAAAGATTAACCATTAAGTTTATGCGTTCCGTACCTTTCTAAAGTAATAAATACTGGAATTGGTTTCAAGGCTGTTTCTGACTGAATACTTTCTTCAAAATAATATTAAAAATTATAGAAAGATTTTCGACACATCCGAGTCGAGTCGAGATTTTTATGAAAAGTCTCGATTCGACTCGTGTCTCGGCTCGAAAATTAGAGTCGAGAAATAAATTTGTCTTGACTCGTCTCGAATTTTACAAAGTGTGTCAACTCGAATTTCAGTCCAGATTCGAGACATGTCTCGACTCGTGCGCATCCCTAAATATTCATATTTTAAATGTGCAATACTACCTCGCGAAAAATGACCCCGAAGTTAATTTACCAAAGTCTACTTTCTGCTTGTTAGATTAATGATCGTGGTTTAGGATAGATTATGTAAAGTCAGACATGGTTATGTATGTTTACAATTTCGTTTCTTTCTTTCAAAATGCATTCCTATCTGTTCCCATTTATTATTAATAATTTATTTCTTGCATTTATTAATAACTATCAGAAAAACCCATTATTCGCATGGTGGCTGTATTTGGAAGTCAACGCCTCTATAGTATCACCGTTGATTTCAGCGAGTGCGAAAACTTTGGATTTGACATTAATATCGGCCATTTTGGATTATTTTTACATGTCAGTTATAATCTCCGGTACCCTGACCCTCAACTAAGTAAGGTTAATTTGGAAGTTAATGCAATCGGAGTTTCACCATTGACCTCAGCGACCGCCAAAACTTTGAATTCGACACTAATATCGGTTATCTTCTACTACTTTTACATGTCCCTGCAAACGTCTCCTGAGACTTCCTGGTTCGATTTTAAAAAAAAAACGCTTCCTCTTGATCCGGAACCTGGGCCAAGGTACCCAAGATCAAAATTTGGTAACTCTCGGTCCTCTTGTCTGGTCTCTAGGCAGCACACAGATACATACAAAGAGACAGACAGACACACAAACAAACTTTTTTTTTATTTATATTAGATTAGGTGTATTTCAAACAGTGCTTCTTCCAGAAGTGTTTTTAGGGGTACTGCCCGCCCGGAGCTCTGAGAGTGCCCCCCGGAAGAAACCAAAAGAATACATCTATAATATAATAAAAAATAGAAAGTTATCGATAGTGCCCCCGGAATACGAAGTGTGCCCCCCCCCCCCCCCTGGAACATAGTTTCTGAAAGAAACACTGATTTCAAACACAACAGATAGAACCAACGGCGCCGACTTTCCAAAATGTATGTGGGTGCATATAAATGATGGGACGAGTTATATGTTTTCAGGGGTCTCGATTTTTTTTTTTTTTGATTGATATCTTTATAGTTAAAATCTTTTATGAACACTGCCATAAAGGGCTGTGCTGTGATAAAGTAAAATATACCGGTAATATAAGGATAAGTTGGGAGTGTCCTAGCTCAGTCGGTAACACGGCTGACTTAAACGTAAAGAAGCAGGTTGAAACCCGGGTTCAAGTTTAATTCCTGTAATGCATATTCCCAACATATATAATCGTGGTATTTAGTGTATATTTTCAACAACTTACATGATGCACAATGAGTGCAAGAGGCAGTGATATTATCAAACGTTACTAAAAGAAAATACTACATTCATACAAATTAAAATGAAAATATCATCATAAAAGAAAATAATTTTAATGGTATTGCAAAAAGAACTTGCAAGGATTTTGAAAATGAAATCGTTGAGTCTTGCGTCCCACGGTTATGCCGGTTAGGCTAAAGGAGACGGTGATGATGAGAGATGAATGAAATGGTGGAATGAAGAAAGTGGTAGGAAACGGGAGTGCCCCGAGAAAACCAACGAGCACGGTGTTTGTCCACCACAAGGTTCACTTGGCGGGGACTGTGATCGAACCCGGGACCCCAAGCACCAGAGGTGAATATTCTACCACTGAGCCACCGCGCCCCCTGCAAGGATTTTGTTGTGGACATAAAGTATAAAGTGACTAACTTAGTGTGTTCCTTGGTTGCCTTTGCAAAAACACATTTGAAACAATCAATTATGTTTTAGAGGTTAGAAATTTTAACTCCCATCTCTATGTTTTAATTGTTTATTTTTTAATAGTGTCAAGCGAGAAATATTTATTTTATTATGTTTATTATGTTTCGAAACTAAAAATCTTGCCTGCAGCGCCCTGACAAGATTATTTGTGTGAGTGCTTTAACCAGGGAACACCAAGGAGGCGGCGCACATAGACAGAACAACCCCTAGCATTTCTTACACAGTACAACGTTGTTTGGCATATAACGTTGCTCCTGTACTAGCGAGTTCCAGCTAGTTAAGCCTTTTATTAACAGCCGGAGGCAGTATTCTGTTATATCGTTGTAGTGAGTGGCGTGTTAAAATACTCCTAGTATCAGTTTTTTCATTGTTCGATTGACCTTGAAGGACCAACAAATGCCTTTCGAGGAATACAAGTTCCCTTTAATTCATGAAGTTAATATAGAAATGACCTTCAAACCTATGCTGTGCATAAATGCTGGAAGTCTTATAAAACGGTTTTATCCGTGTGTCTGTAGACCAGAGCCCTGCAAAGCCAGGCCCGAAGACGGCCCGGATGGATCTGTATTCTGTGTCCGTCTCGACCCGATCCGGCCCGAATCTCGAGCCGGGCAGAGAATGGGCCGGACTCTAAGCTGGCCGGGCACAAAGGAGCCGGGCTCTAAACGGGCCGGGCGTAACCGGCCTGAGAACAACCAAGTTGATAAATCAAGTCAATCCTTCAATATGTAATGGAAAATGAGAAATATGTCGTCATAATATTGCACTGTCTATTTGTCCTTCTCAAATAGGAAAATCATGTGAAAAGTTACCCAAGGTTTGTTTTCTATATCCCTATACTGTCTGTCTATTTGTTATTTGTGCTTGCTCTGTCCAGCGATGTTTATTATACAATAATACAGCTCATGGACGTAAAAGTCTTATACTACACTCATTAATGCATTACAAGTAACAGAGAAGATATGTAAAACTTCTACACCGTATGTGATACTAATACTACAACTACTACTGCTAATACTATTATTACTATTGCGATTACGAATGCTAGTGCTAATTCCACTATTGCCGCCACTGCTACTACTGTTACTATTACAACTACTGCTACTACTTATTACTATACTAATACGACAGCGAATACCACTACTGCTATTACTAGTAATACAAAAACAAAACAATGCAAATGAAATCTTTGAGTTTTACGTCCCACAGTTATGCCGGCTAGGCTAAAGGAGACGGTGATGATGGTGGAATAAATGAAATGAAATGGTGGAATTGATAAAGTGGGAGGAAACGGGAGAACGTCGAGAATCCCCACACACGGTGTTTGTCCACCACAAATTTCATTTGGCGAGACCTGGGATCGAACCAGGGACCCCATCCACCAGTGGTAAACGCTCAATCACTGAGCCACCGTTCCAGGAAAACCTAATCCGCCCTGGCGTCTTGGTGATTTATTTTATCATAATATTTTGTTATATTTGTAGTATCATACTATGATATAAAGAATACAGGAACATGTAACATCATTTGGTATTTGGCTTGCTAATTGAACATAACTACAACTTGCACTGATCTTATGAGCACGCCAGTTCACGGTTTTGGCCTCCGTGGTCTAAAGGTAGCGTACCAAATTCTATTTAGTAGGTCAAGTACTTGACTTTGTCATACGTTCTTTAGGTAACTACGGCTCAGGCTGTATGGATGATGATGGGATGAATTGGTGGAATGAAAACAGTGGGAGGAAGCGGGACCACCCCGGAAACTACCACGCACAAGGTATTTGTACACCACAAAGCTCACATAGCATCTGGGTGGTAGTTCTGTACGGATCCAATGAACTACGGAATAACGTAGCAGAAACTCCCTACTTTGTAAATATATACTGCTAATATTCGTAAGTTTCAAGCTTGTAAAAGAACGTAGCTGTTTTGTCTTTCTATTAAGGTTTACGGTATTTCTATCGTATCTTGTCTGAGCTGCAGAACGAGAGGTAATACGTTTATCGATTTATGGTTAGGGATTGGTCCTTTAAAAAATTTAATTAAATCGAGAGGTGATAGAAACATACTATCCCGCGAAAAACGTACATTTTCTTTTGTCACAGATGATAACACTACTTCAAGTTTCACTATTGAATTCATATTGTTTGGAAATCTTCGTTTCATACTGTGAAACAATACTCACTTCTTTTAGTTTGGTATTGGTACTGGTAACTCATCTAATATATGCAACAAGTTGAAACTCTTCGTCATAGATTAAAAATGTAGCAATACACGTTGAAACCGAGCTTGGCTAACTTCAGCTACTTCTTTTTTGAATAGGAATTGGTGGAAAGTATTCTTGGGATGCTGAATTCTTGGAGGAACATTTCCTTACGACTCTGATATATTTAAAAAAGCCGTATCTTGATATCTCCTATTGTTTTGATTCCTGGAAAC
Source organism: Thermobia domestica (assembly GCF_964235325.1). Classification (NCBI taxonomy): domain Eukaryota; kingdom Metazoa; phylum Arthropoda; class Insecta; order Zygentoma; family Lepismatidae; genus Thermobia; species Thermobia domestica. The sequence continues at coordinate 172,979,271 of NC_137458.1, forward strand.
AAGAATTGAAATAGGAAGTGATAGTTAATTGGAACCACTTCCTGTTGATCGTAAAAAAAAGCCGTATCCTGATATCTCCTATTGTTTTGATCTATGGAAAAAAGAATTGAGATAGGAAGTAATAGTTAATTTGAACCACTTCCTGTTCCGGTAGGGTGTTGACAATAATTATGGTATGTTGCCTCGAGACGGTAAATCGTTTGGACAAAAATGTTCTATCTGTTATTGTTTTTGCTCTATGGCGAGGAACGTTCAAACATAATATGGCTAATTTTAACAAATTCTGCTTTGATCAAAGCTGCCACGGAAATGGAGGAGGCTATTCTTGAGACGATGAGTCGATTGCAAAAAGCCACTTTTTAATATCTTTTACCATTTTTGCTCTACGGAAATCAGTATTGGAACAGGAAGTACTAGTAAATTTGAACAATTTCCAGTTTTAGTAGAGTTATATGGATAGTAACGATATGTTTGTTGAGAGGCTGAATCGTTTGCTTAAAACTGTTTCTATCTATCTGCTGCCGTTTTCGTTCTATAGCGATAAACGTTGAAACCGTTATTGAAACCAGAAGTTATAATAAATTCTAACTACAGCCGAATTTAGTATTGTAGATATTTGTCTTTAGACTCTAAATCGTTTGCAGAAACCACTTTTCACTATCCGTTATCATTTTCTTTATATATCGACAAACGGTGAAATCGGAAATGGCTAATTTGAAGCAATTCCGGTTTGAGTAGAAGGTTAACGGAGGAAATAAAATATATTCATTGGATACTGAATTAATTGCAAAAGACCACATCTTGAAGCATTTACTATTTCTATTAGGCGGAAATTGGAAATTGAAACCGGAAGTAATAGTAAATTTCAACCATTTATAATTTCGGTAGAATATTTTGTGTACCCATGATGTTGACTCTAGATGGTAACTCGTTTTCAAAACTCAGTTTTCGCTATGTTACCGTTTTATGCTATGACGATGAAAGTTGAAACTGTTGTTGAAACCGGAAGTAATAATAAATTTAAACCATTTTCAATTTTAGTAGAGATTGCGAATGACCATGATATGTTGCCTATACACGTGCAATCGTTTACAAAAAAAAAAGTTTTCATGTATGTTACCGTTTTCATCTATGGGTTAAATGTTGGAACCGGAAATTGCTAATTTGAACCACTTTTGGGTTTAATATAAAGTTAACGGATGAGATGGAACCTATTCTATTCATTGGATGAAGAATCAATAGCAGAAAACCATTTCTCTATACAGGGGCGGATCCAGGACCGGGACAGGGGCGGTCATAATGCTACTTTTAAGGGTTCCAAACTCTGGGATGGATTTTATTTATATATAAAAAATAAGAAAGTTTCCTCTTCTGGGGGGGAACATCGCTCCGATCGCCCCCCCTTGGATCCGCCCCTGTCTCTATATCACTTTCTGTCTTTGCTTTGGTATCTGTCAACAGACACACGGATGAAACCACTCTATAAGATTTCCGACTTTATGCACAGCACAGTTTGGTAGTTTAAAACCTGTCTTTGGTTCCATAAATATTATTAACACTAACATATCAATGATACTCTTCTGTATGATTCAAAAAGTTAGCCGTGAAATTTAATCTAGATTGGAAGTAGTTGTGGAAAGGCCTCTTGCTATAACAGATTTGTGGGTGTTCAGATAAAACCAACATAATATTTCTATTTCACAACGGGTGGGTAATGCATAGGTCATTTCTACTGTATATCAACTTCACGGACCAAAGCGACTTGTGACTTGATGTGAAACCACTTGTTAGTTCTTCAAGGTCAATAACAACAAAATAGCTAATACTAGCACTACACTCGACCCATTACTTCGATAGAAGAGGCAGATTCAATAGACGTGTTTACGTATAAAAGAAGCCCTCCGGCACTTAGGCTGGGTGGAAGCAACAACATTCTATGCGAAAGAACGCTGTTTGTTCTATCTGTTCGAGTTTGCTTGTGTGTCTGTCTGTGTGCGGCCTGGGGATCAGACGAGTTGACAAAAAGTTACTAAATTTTAATAACGGATACTTTTGTCCAGGCCCCAGACCAGGACCAAGTGGTTTTTATTTTTAAAAAATCGAACCAGGGGTCTCAGGGGAGGGGGACGTTTACCGAGACATGTAATAATATTAGAAAATGGCCGATATTTGTGTCGAATTCATAGTTTTCACAGTCACTGAGATCAATGGTGACACTTCAATTAGCGATGACTTTCAAAATCAGCTACCATTGCGTGCGGGCCGGTGTCACCGGGAGGGGGGAGATGTACAGAAACACGTAAAAATAATCCAAAATGACCTATATTAGTATCAAATCCTTAGTTTTCACGGTCGCTGAGATGAATGGTGATTCTTCCAGAGGCGTTGAATTCTAAATACAGCTCCCATCGCTTGGGATCCAGAGGCGTTCTTTTTAAATTTTGAACCAGGGGGTCTCAAGGGGCGTTTCCCGCGATATGTAAAAGTAGTAGAAATTACCGATATATTTTCGTTTCGTTGTTCAGTTTATTTACATAGATATTTTATCTGACCCATGCGAAAAGTGGTTATTTTCAGCTAGTTATTATTAAATGCAAGAAATAAATTATTAATAATATACAGGGTGGCCCAAAAGTACGTATACAGTACCGTACTGTTCATTGCATTTTATATAATTTCTTATTTTTATCCATCAGGTAGACTTAGTTTCTTTATTATTTGTTCTTAATATGTTTTTACTTACATCTTAAGCTCAGAAGAGCCGAAGCAAATAAATTCATACACTAGAATGTTATAGTTGATCAATACAGAGGTGTATGCCTACGTTTGGACTACGTGAACAGCTAGGAGTGCATTTTGAAAGAAAGAAACGAAAATGTAAACATACATAACCGTATTTGACTTTACATTATCTATCCTAAACCGCAGTCACTAATCTAAGACAATGTAGGAAAAAATACAAGAAAGTAATTAATAATAATAATAAATATGAACATATAAAAATATATTTTGAAAGAAAAAAAGTTCCCCTGCAGAACTTGTTTACTCCAGACGACGAAACGTTAACCAGAGTTGGAGTGGGTGAGTGGGTCGGTGGTTCGAGTTTTCTGAGTGGGACGTGGGTCAACAGCATGTGACCCACCACCCACCGTGACCCACTGCGACCCATCACCCACCATGACCCACTCTGCTCACTGCATTGTAAACAGCATTTTCTGAACAGCATATTTTTTTTCACCCTCGACTCTAGCCATAGAAAGTAAAAACTAAAAAGAAGAAGAACATTGAAGAAGCAGTTGAAGTTAAATTTATATCATGGCAGTCACGGTGGTTCATATCAAGGACTGCCTAATATCAATATTAGGCAGTCAACTAATATCGGTCGTTTTCGATTATTTTTAGAAATCAATCCTATATATAGAAAACGCCCCCCCCCCAACAAAAGGGAGTTTTAAAAAATGATATTGAGATTAGGGCCTAACTATGTATATGCCAAATGTAATTTCAGTTGACTTTGATGTTGATGATCACACATACATAGTTATATTAATTTTTTATATAATAATTCATACATTATAGGTGATTCAAAATAAAACAAGTAGTTAGCTCCTCTAAAAACTCTTAGGCTGTGTCTGAAAAGTCAAGAAGTAAGTCCTATTGTTATTATTACAATTGCAAATATGATCAATTTCCTAAAGTTCTGCAAGAGTGCCTGAAGTTCTTTCTTCAATAGAAACAAATGAAAAAGAAGAAAAAAGAAGGCCTTGAAAGTAAAACGTAGACAAATTCACCAGTGCACAGAAGAAGCTGTCTACAATGCACTGAGCAGAATGGGTTGGTGAGTCACAGTAGTTCTGTGGGTCAGTGTGTGTCAGAACGGATTGTTTGGTCAAAGTGGCTCACGGTGGGTTGTGTATCGCAGTGAGTAATATCCTGTTGACCCACAACCCACTTAAAAATCTTAATCCAATTGACCCACTGACACTCCATTATTTCAGTCATTTTTACCGAAATCCAGAACATCAACATTTTCGATTACTTTCCAAAATTGGCCCTGTAGTGGCGAAACGGTCAGTGAGTAGTGGTTGTGCCTATTAAATCCTTTTCTCAGAATCACAGTATCTACAACATATCACAGTTTCAGTCATTTTTACCGAAATCCAGAATATCACCATCTTTGGTTACTTTCAAGTGGCCTGATTGTGGCTAAACGGTCAGTAATTATTGGTTGTACCCATTAGGACATTTTCTCATAATCACAATATCTACAACATATCAGTTTCAGTCATTTTTACCTAAATGCAGAACATCACCATTTTAGCTTACTTTCAAAAAAGTCATCTCGTAGTGTCCAAACGGCCAGTGATTATTGGCTGTGCACATTAAGACTTTCTCTCAGAATCACAATATCTACAACATATCACAGTTTCAGTCATTTTTACTGAAATCCAGGTCATCAACATTTTCGGTTACTTCAAGAAGGTGGCCTGTAATGGCCAAACGGAAATTGATTAGTGTGTGTGCCCATTAAGACCTTTTCTCGGAATCACAAGATTTACAACATATCACAGTTTCAGTCACTTCTCTCGAAATCCATAACATCGCCATGTTCCGTTACTTTCAAGAAAGTGGCCCGGAGTGGCCAAACGGTCAGTAATTATTAGTTGTGCCCATTAGAACATTTTCTCAGAATCACAATATCTACAACATATCACAGTTTTATTTTTTCGAAATCCAGAACATCATTTTCGATTACTTTCAAGAAAGTGGCCTGGTTGTGGCCAAAGGTCAGTGATTAGTTTGTGTGCCGATGGAGACCTTACAAGATCTAAAACACATCACTTTTCAGTCATTTGTACCTAAATCCAGAACATCACCATGTTCCGTTACTTTAAAAAAGTGGCCCTGTAATGGCCAAACTGTCAGTGATTAGTGGGTATGCCCATTCAGACCTTTTCTCGGAATCACAAGATCTACAACATATCACAGTTCCAGTCATTTTTACGGAAATCCAGAACATCAACATTTTCGATTACTATCCAAAAAGTGGCCCTGTAGTGGTCAAACGGTTACTGATTAGGTGTTGTACCATTTTCTCAGAATTACAAGATCTACAACATATCACAGTTTTAGTCATTTTTACCGAAATCCAGAACATCACCATCCTCGCTTACTTTCAAGAAGGTGGCCTGGTTGTGGCCAAACGGTCAGTGATTAGGGGGTGTGCCCATTGAGACCTTTTCTCGGAATCTCAAGATCTACAACATATCACAGTTTCAGTTATTTTTTAAGAAATCCAGAACATCACCATGTTCCGTTACTTTCAAAAAAAGTGGCCCTGTAGTATCGAAACGATCAGTGATTAGTGGTTGTGCCTATTAAATCCTTTTCTCAGGATCACAATATCTACAACATCTCACAGTTTTAGTCATTTTACCTAATTCCAGAACATCACCATTTTAGCTTACTTTCAAAAATGTGGTCTCGTAGTGTCCAAACGGCCAGTGATTATTGGCTGTACCCATTAAGACTTTTTCTCAGAATCACAATATCTGCAACGTATCACAGTTTCAGTCATTTTTACCGAAATCCAGGCCATCAATATTTTCGGTTCTTTCAAGAAAGCGGCCTGCTTCTGACCAATGGTCAGCGATTAGTGGTTGTGCCTATTAGGACCTTCCCTCAGAATCAGCAATCTGCAACATATCACAGTTTTAGTCATTTTTACCGAAATCCAATACATCAACATTTTCGGTTATTTTCAATATAGTGGCCTGCAATGGCCAAACGGAAACTGAGTAGTATGTGTGACCATTGATACCTTCTTTTGGAATCAGAAGATCTACAACATATCACAGTTTCAGTTATTTCTATCGAAATCCAGAACACCACTATGTTCTGTTATTTCAAGAAAGTAGCCCGGTAGTGGCCAAATGGTCAGTAATTATTGGCTGTGCCCATTAGGACATTTTCTCAGAATCACAATATCTACAACATATCACAGTTTCAGTCATTTTTAATGAAATCCAGAAAATCAATATTTTGGATTACTTTCCAAAAAGTGGCCCTGCAGTGGCCAAACGGTCAGTGATTAGTGGTTGTGTCCTTTTCTCAGAATCACAAGATCTACAACATATCAAAGTTTCAGTCATTTTTACCTAAATCCAGAACATCACCATGTTTCGTTACTTTAAAAAAAGTGGCCCTGTAATGGCCAAACGCTCACTATTTATTGGTTGTGCCCATTAGGACATTTTCTCTGAATCACAATATCTACAATATATCACAGTTTCAGTCATTTCTATCGAAATCTAGAACATCACCATGTTCAGTTACTTTCAAAAAAGTGGCCTAACGGTCAGTAATTATTGGTTGTGCCCATTGGGACATTTTCTCAGAATCACAATATCTACAAAATATCACAGTTTCAGTGATTTTACCGAAATCCAGAACATGGCCATCTTCGGTTACTTTCAAGAAAGTGACCTCGTTGTGGCCAAACGGTCATTGATTAGTGTTTGTGCCCATTAAGACCTTTTCTCAAAATCTCAATATCTACAACATATCACAGTTTTAGTCATTTTTACCGAAATCAAGAACATCGCCATCTTCGGTTACTTTCAAAACAGTGGCCTCGTAGTGGCCAAACGATCAGTGATTAGTGGTTGTGCTCATTAAGACCTTTTCCCAGAATCACAATATCTACAACATATCACCGTTTCAAGCAATTGCTATGAAATTCAAAATAACGTTAAGTTCTGCTGTTGGCAAAAATGTGGCTCTGTAGTTACCAAACGATCAGTGATTGGTGGTTGTGCTTATTGAGACTTTTTCTCAAGATCACAACATCTACAACCCATCACAGTTTTACTGATTTTCATTGAAATCCAGAATATCACTATGTTTGGCTGTTTTGAAAAAAGTAGCCTGTAGTGGCCAAATATCAGTGTTTGGCGGTTATGGCCATTAGGACCTTTTCGGAATCACAATATCTACAACATCACGTTTTTAGTATTTTTGTCCAAAATCTCGAATGTTGTTTTCTTCGGCTTTTTTTTAAAGAAAGTGGCCTCATGGTGGCCAAACGGCCAACGATTTTTGGTTGTGTCCATTGAGACTTTTTCTCAGGAACATAATATCTACAACAAAACACGGTTCCAAGCAATTCCACCGAAATCCAATTTCCATAAAGATTGTTCGGGGTCCTTTCTCATTTCGAAGGAGCATTGCCTCTGCAAAACTTCTCTGTGAAAAACTTCAAAACCCGTATTTTGTACTTTGACGTCATCTTTGCATCGGCAGAGTATCGTTCCTTTAATTTGGTCCTTTTAAATCAAAGGTACCCTTTTTAAAAGGGACCCTTTGCCTCCTTTAACCTGTTCTCCGAAAGAAACAAAAAACATGTGAGCATTTATTTTCGGTCTAGTATATATGTGCCAAGTTTGAAGAAAATCAGATGAATAGAAATCCTTGTGAAGCTATCTCCTTTATAGTTTCACTTCTTGGACTTGACAAGTCGTTTGTCCCGAAGTCCTCAATTTCTTTATTACCTCAAATTGCATTGTAAATAAATGCACTTGCAAATTTGCAATATTATATACTGTAATTTCTTAGCCGATACAATTTTCTGTCCCCGAAAATCAAGAAAGCACCCGTCAAAAGCAATTCCTCGAACTTTCTCCTAGAATTTATGATAAGAAAGTTTTTTGTTCCTCTCTCTCAGAGATTTGCATCCCTTTTACCTTTAGGGCCACTCATTGACAAAAGGTACTCACATGACCGCTATATACAGACATGCTCTTTGGTAGGTCAGAGATTGGGAAAGTAGACGATTTTTAATAATAATAATAATAATAATAATAATAATAATAATAATAATAATAATAATAATTATTATTATTATTATTATTATTATAACAATTAGGTTTTCAACTAGGGTCCCATCTCTTTATCTTGTATGAGAGGCCCGCTAGTCAGCTAAGCCATTGGTGTTCCTCATTCTGTGTTTCTCTTTCTGTGTCGTGTGGATGTTTGTTTTGGGGTATTAGGCTTTTATATTAAACCTTTACATTATATAATCTTTTTCTTTTTTACGAGGTTTTCTTTTGGAAAAGGAAAGAAACTGCTTTCCTCTTATGTGTGTTTCTTACCATTCACCTTGTTTGAACTGCTTAGGTAAGATGATTTTGTAACTTTTATGTCATCCATTGCCATCACGATAATAAAATGGTAAGTCTTAACAATTTATTTTATTCTCTTATTTGCAGTTAGCCACACTGATATATTTGTAACAAAATTGAGGTTTGGTCCAACGCCTTTCGAATGTGCAACCAACCCAAGCGCTGAGATTTTTGGGTTGCCTGCTATTGCAGGAAAGGGAGAATTGCAGGTGGTAATGCACTTTTGGAGTCGTGTATACACATCTTTTCAGGCTGGGTATTCTGATTGAGGTTTTTCTTGGATTAATCACACTTATTTTGGAGAAAATTGGAACAGTTCATATCGAATTTGCACTCTTTCTACTTCTAATAATTAGCTAGAGATTGAAAGCGCAATCAGGTAGTTCTTTTAGCAGACTGACTTCATGGAAATAGGCAGGGAGAACTACTAAAGCAATGTCCTTTGTCAGTATTTCTTTGCAGATAAATAAATAATTTCTGAAATGCCATATCTAAATTAACATTGTAAATATTTATTACAAACAATTTTCATGATGAATAGAAAAGTCTTGGAGTGATTACTGGCATTCTCTTTAAAACGAGAAGTTTCATTAGTTACAATATAATTAAACTCGAACTTTATTCGTTTATTTGAAAATAGAAGTCAATGCGACATATGTAAGCTAGGAACATTTTTCATTCTGGTCTGTTCCCTGAGGTTTAATGAACCCACCTTTATCTAAAGTTCCGGTGAATCTGTCGTGCAGTTGTAGGACAGCAGGCTGAAAGATAGGACGATAAGATTGGAAAAGTTAGATATTTAGATAATTGCAGTATAAAGTCATGATGACAGCTTGTAATTATATTTCGTTTTATTACTTCTGTTTGTAGACCTTCATGCTTCAAATATTTCAGAAGTAATACTAGAAGCATAGATATATGGCACTTAGTTTCATACCAAAATATCTGACGATGTACAGGCAGTGGGGACAGAAGACATTCTATTAGCAAAGAAGGATACAAATTGAAATACTTGGAAATCTTTATAATTCTTTTTTCTAGGGAGCCATTCGCGAGTGTAGACATGAAGCAAACAAGAAAACATTCCTGAACTATTTATACAATACCCAAGAAAATTAACACCATTCTTTGTTGAAATATCATCCATGACTTGCATCCTATTTCTCAAAATGAAACCTCTGAAACAGATTTTCCTCGGAATCGAGTAATGCTTTTGCCTATAAACTTATATACGATCAAATTTACTCACTTAAAAATAAAAGATACAAGCTATTTCAGAGCCCACACAAAATAAACATTTTATAACACGTTTTGAATATATAGCATTTTTGGGATATCTTGTATTATCATAAACATTACTAAAATCAAAAGTGTTAACTAATACTTCCGTTTGTGGCTTCTCTTCCTTATTATTTCGAATTACAAGTGTTTTCATATATTTACAAATGTAAGAAATGAAGTTAACATAAGATTTCTGCTGGAAGCGAGGAAATAAAATATGCATTATAGTTTAGTTACATTTGTATAAGCTTTTTAAATGTCTTTCCAGGCTCAGTCCAATGGACTTGATATAGCTAAACTGAAACCAAAAGAGATTACTGTTCCTGTTTTGGAAACAGCTCCTATACCAGGTATGTACTTGCTCTAAGACTCCTTCAATATTTTTCTTCATTTATTTTGTTTTGATGAGGCACTAACCTGATATACGTAAAGAAAGCAAATATTGAAATAAGCGTCTTCCTTTCGAAAGAAAAATATAATAAATAAAAAATTTAAATATAAAAATGTCTAAAAAAACATAGAACTTTTCTACAGTAACGGATGTGGACTTGCCTGTTCGATAATTCCATTACATCTGCTGACCTTTAATCTGGTGTCACATGTCTCTGCATCGTCTTTACATTGACTCATAATGGCAAATACTTCAAGATGCAATGGATGCTTAAACAACGTTGCTGGTCGGCTAACTGTAGACAATCATGCCTCCGGATATGATCCACTTAAGCCCTTCCTACGATGATTGAAGCATATGTGTAAGAATCAGGATAATCTGCCATCAAGTGAATTGTCGAAAATTTTATTAAGACCACTCAATTCAGCATCCATTTTTTAAATGTAAATGACTGAAACCTGATTGAAATGTTACTTTTCAGGAATAGTTTTACCAACTTCTGCGGAAACTAGTTTCGCTTGCTCAAGTCCAATGTGATAACTAACATTTATGAGCCCCAAAAATAAAGCTGATTAATATTTAGAACTTACTTTAACGAAATTATGTAACTGGTCTTAGTGACTTAAAGTCTGGGAACAAGAATCATTTAACAGCATAATATTTGGTCAGGACTAAAGCGGGAAACCGACACTTCTGTCAGACGTGAAACATATAGTCTAAGAAATAAGTTGCATTACTTCTAAGAAAGGAGAAAAGGTTATAGGAGTCACGTCTGAAGAAGTCGACTGATACGAGCCAACATGGAAAGGCTATTTATGGTTTGTATAATCTAGACTTGGCTGGGATAACATTGATTATTGCCTTCTAACAGGATACTTATCATGGAATATCGTGCTTCAACGTCCCACGGATGACATTTAAGGTACCGTTAGTTGGGGTAACTTCTGGCATACTTCACGCATACTTTTGTTCATAACTTTTTCAGTTTTATAGCTATTGCATAGTTTGTAGTATGTACCCCTGATGGATTCAACAGTAACGTCAATCATCTTAGACATTTTACTTTTCACCCTTCTCAGCCCACCCTCACTACGCAATACCGATTAAGACTCAATTTCGATTTTATCGGCATCTGCAGTGTTACTATTCATTCACTATGAATGAACAGTAACACCCGGAAAACTATGAATTTGACACAAATATCGGCCATTTTCAATTACTTTGTTTATTACCCTCTTTCACCCCTAAAGATGCTAATGAGAGTTGAAAGTAAACTTAAACACACAAGAGAGCCGCAGTGACCCAGTGGTAGAACGATCACCTCTAGTGCATTGGGTCCTTTGTTCGATTCCAGCTCGAGCCACGTGAACTTTGTGGTACAGTCAGCGACAGTAGAAAATGGAGGTTGGATACATAAGAAATGATAGCTTTTTCCAATAGCAGAATAGTTTCACTCTATGTCTGATAGTTGGACAAACAACATGACAGCAAATACGTGCCCGAAAACATAACATGCCAGGATATTCCTCCATTTGGAAGAAAAAAGAATTACTATCTGAGAGCATCATTTAGAGAAACAACCAGGAGATAAATCTGCAGAAATTCCATTGACATTAAATTCAAAGAGATAGGAATTAATGCAAAGAAAACGAAAAGAATAATACGTTTCATGCAGAAAACGAAAATGTACGGAAAGCTAAAAAAAAATGAGAAAAGAAGGAAAGGAAAGAGCAAAAGACATGGGAATAAATTAAATATTAACACTTAAAGATAAACAGTGTCCGTCTTCCGCCCTGCCCCCGTCTTGGTTTCTCTCCCATCATAGGATAAATCTCTTTCAGTATCAAACGCGAACATCATTTATAGTGTTGAATTCCTTGAAAAAATTTTAACTCAGTCTAGGCCAAGACTCGAACCCCAGACCCTTAGAATGACAGTCTCATGCGGTATCCACTTACCTACACAGGCTCTATCTATAAATCAGCTATTACCCGCGCTGTTACCAAACGTGTTAAATCAGCCATTGTCGGTGAGCCACCCCAGTTCCATTTGAAGTTTAAATTTTATTTACCTCACTTAGCCATCTATGGGTAGCAGTCCCCTTGCTTTCATAAAAAGCATTTGTTCTGTAGATTAAAATGAATTAATCTGTACTCTTGGGAGCATACTGGTGCACCAACATCTCTCTCTCTCTCTCTCTCTATATATATATATATATATATATATATATATATATATATATATATATATATACTAGCAGCGTTCACCCCGCTTCGCTGCGGTCACCCCGGAACGCAATAAACTTTGTTACTTAGATAATTTTTACTTTTTCGCTTTCAAGTGATATGATAAAAACCATAGAAGATTGCATTAAATGTTAACATTATATCGCCTGTCATTTATGTTAACCCGCCCCGCTTCGCTGCGGTCACCCCGGAAGTTTTCGCTTTCAAGTGATATGATAAAAACCATAGTAGATTGCAGTAAATGTTAACATTATATCGCCTGTCATTTATGTAAACCCGCCGAGTGACACGGTCATGCGGGTTGCATATAAATACGTTTATTTTTACCTATGATGAGCTAACAAAGGAATGGACACTTGAATGGTCAATTATCTTAAGACACTGGTAATTAAAAATTAAAGTGATATGATAAAAACCATCTAGGGTCCAAATCCTAATAACCCCCCAAAAATAAAAGAAATTGGTTCAGCCGTATTAGCGTGATGAGGTAACAAAGGATTTGTGCGTTCTCTTTTATATATATATATATATATATATATATATATATATATATATATATATATATATATATATATATATATATATGTGTGTGTGTGTGTGTGTGTGTGTGTGTCGGATTGATTGAGGATTAAAAGAGCGACTTCGTAAATTTACGGAACGCGTGTTAGCACAACAGTAAGGACATCTCGTAACGTTGTTACGTAACACACGCAATGTAAATAAAGTTTCAAAACCAGAAGTCGGAAGATATGCCGTGGGTAGGTCGGTAAGACGTCTGCTTGCTAAGTGGAGAAATCCAGGTTCAAATCTGGGCTGTTACGTTTTTTTCTGTTCCGTTGAAAATACATTTCTATATTTTTGCGTTTGAAATGGCTTTCTTTCATGTTTTGTTGATTATCTTAAATTAGTGAAGGCCAAGTAAGGTCAGATTACATATATGTCTGCTTTATCTGTGTGTACAGTCCAGATATGGAGTGAGTCAATTGGGTCAAGATTTGTAAGTAGGTCAGTGGGTCGTGGGTCAACAGGACGTGACTCACTGTGACACACCACCCACCGTGACCTCTCTGACTCACACTGACCCTACGTGTTAAATTTTAAGGTCTCCCTCTTTATTCGGCCTCCCTCCTTATTATTAAATTCAATGTATAGATAATTATTGAGTTGAGTTGATTTTGAGCTTAGCGCCCTTTTCAGCAGCGAGGCTATATGAGACGGGACCTACTGATTAACATAGAAACCGAAAACATGAGCTCCCGTTGGGAATCAAACCAGGGTCTTCCACGCCACAGATATATAATTGTGTCTTATATAGCAGTTAATATTCTTGCTATAAAGTATCAAATAACTAAACATTTGATGTAAATAAATGAGAAACCTAAAATATTTCAGATTACTGCAATTGCGATTTAATTCAATTTTAAGCATTATACATCCATACGATTGTTAAAGTTGCTTTATAAAGATGCAGATTATGAATTATAGTAATTTTTTCAATGAAATTAAATTAAATTAAGTTTGACGTCCCATGCTTATGTCGGCTAGGTAAAGGAGACGGTGATGATGAGAAGTGAACGAAAATATTGCAACGATGTAGGTAGGAGGAAACAGAAGAATCCTGAAGAAACGAACGCACACGGTGTTTCTTCACCACAAATCTGACTTTGTGCAAGCTGGGATCGAACCAAGGACCCCATGCACCAGAGGTGAACGCACTACCACTAAGCCACTTCGGCCCTTTGAAAAATAAAACCATATTTATTCTCTCTCTCTCTCTCTCCATATATATAGGTATCAGAAGCATGAATAATTATCATTTTGGGGGGTGGCTCAGTGGTAGAGTGTTCACCTCCGGTGCTTCGGTTCCCTAATTCGATCCCAGCTCGCGCCCTTTGGACTTTGTGGTGGACAAACACCGTGCTGGTGGGTTTTCTCGGGGTTCTCCCGTTTCTTCCCACTTTCTTCGTTCCACCATTTCACTCCTTTCTCATTATCACCGTCCCCTTTAGCCTAACCGGCATAACCATGGGACGTTAAAGATTTCATTTTATTTGAAATTTTATTTTTAACGTATGGTTTCAAGTTGGTGTTAAACTCAGAAGTCTTATCTTAATGAGTTGAGTTGATTTGGAGTTTAACGTCTCTTTCAACAGCAAGACCATATATGACGTGGACATATTGATTACCGTAAAACCCGAACCATGTAAACTCCCGCCGTGTGGTGGTGATTGTGATTTTGAGTTTAACTGCCCGGTCTGCAGCGTGACTATAGGAGACGTGGACCTACTGATTAACATGGAATACGAAACACATGAGCTCCCACCGGGAATCGAACCCGGGTCTCCCACGATAAAGTCGCGCGTACGCTAACTCCCACCGGGAATTGAAATCTGTTCTCATTGTAAGAATGTTAACGTTCCTTATTTTACCGTTTTTGTATAACTTCATGGACCAAATTTCACAGAAGTAAATCCCCACGGTAAGCAGGTTTGCATATCCAGAGTCCTAAGTATAAAAACATTTACGCTCACTCCAACCTCAAACAATTCATGAAGTGACGAATAAAGGATAATATTCCCGATAAAGTATATGGTTTGAAAAATACCGTATAGGAGAGGGACATATCAGTCCTTTCTGCTCATGGAGTTATTAAAACACGATCATCGGGCAGTGGTCTTTATCATTGAAAGATATTGCTTCTTAAAATACAGTATAACCTCGTTAACACGAACTCGCTTAAGCCGAATACTCGGTTAGGACGAACAAAATTTCGGACCCGGCATCGCTGTACGTTATCTTATAGGAAGTTTTATCGGTTAACACGAATTTCGGTTAGCACAAATTACAAACTAATTTTTAGTCCCTTGAGTCAGTAAAGGTTTTCATTTAACACGAACTTTCAATCCTTTTTTTTTCAGATCGTTTTTCTTATTTCAGATTTCACTCCAAATCGTTTTTGTCATAAAGTATTTATACAGATGAAAATTGCCTTGTAAATAAGAGAAAAAACAGAAACGCGTATATTTCCTCTCTCATGAGGTGCTGATTCTGTCCTCCGTCAAACGCTGAACATGCAGGTGCTTGGGAGACGAGCTGGCGACAGTTCGAGAAAAAAATCTTCTTTCCCATTGGTGACAGTAGTCATAAATACCTTTCCGTTACCCTGCAAGCGGAGTTGTCAATTTTATAACTTGACCTTGATTTTCTGCATGGGAATTCCATTTGCGGAGGGCGCTTATGCTCGCTGTTTCAACCACTAGAACTTCTGTGTTCTGTGTTGTTGCAAATTGATGGTATAAAAAGGATTGATGGACATAGTAGCAATGTAAACTTTAAAAAAATCTTCGAAAGTATCAGTTTTCACTTTTCAGAGGATGGTACCGAGACCGAAACTAATCTCGTCTCAAATTTGAGACCGAGTCGTGCTTTTTGAAATCGAGTCGAGACTATTGAGTCTCGTCTCGATACCATCTCTAGTGTTTTCTATGACATACATAATATACTGTAGTGGTATGTATAGCCTGTATACTGTAGTGCGTATGTATGGAGAAAATGTATTCAAATAATAAAATTTGGATCCCCGGTTAACACGAATTTTTTCAACACGAACTCCTGATTTTTTAGTCTCTTGGAATTCGTGTTAACGGGGCTTTACTGTATTTCCAAGTAACTTCCAATTTTTCCAATTTTCTCGTTCTTGTTGTGGGGCTCAATGGTAAACCGCTTTCTCTGGTGCGTGTGGTCTTTATTGTTTCGATCCCCGGCCAAGTAAGTTTGTATTGGACAAGATCGTATCCGTAGGTTTTCTCAGAGTACTCCCGCTTTTTGCCACTTTTCATTCCACCAATTCTTCTATTATCTTTGACTTGTTGTAATCATTGGGCGCGGTGGTTCAATGGCAGAGCGCTTCTTCTCGTGCGTGGGGTCCTATTTTTTTCGAACCCCAGCCAAGTAAGTTGTGTAGTGGACAGGATCGTATCCGTGGGTTTCCGCACGGTACTCCCGCTCCTTCCGACTTTTCATTCCACCAGTAACTCTATTAATCACTGACTTACTATATTCAATGAGCACGGTGGCACAGTGGTAAAGCGCTTCCTCTTATGAGTGGAGTCCTTATTGTTTCGATTCCTGGTCAAGTAAGTTTGTGGTGCACAAGATCGTATTGGTGGATTTTCTCAGGGTACTCCCGCTTCTTCCCACTTCTCATTCCACCAATTCCTATATTATCATTCACTTGCTTTAATCATTGGACGCGGTTACTCAGTGGTAGAGCGCTTCCTCTCGTGCATGGGGTCCTTACTGTTTCGATCCCCGGTCAAGCAACTTCGTTGTGGACAAGATCGTGTTCGTGATTTTTCTCAGGGTACTCCCGCTTCCTCTCACATTTCATTCAACCAATTCTTCTATCATCATTGACTTGCTTTAAACATTCGAGAGGTCTTAGTCCCTTGAGCATTGCGGTGATGTCAGAAATCAGATTCGGTTCCAAGCATTTGGGTTGTGATGTAAAACTTTGCTGTGGTTCAATCTTAGTATTTTACTACGCGAGGTAAAACCATCCATACAGCTATAAATGTTGTTCTATCTTACGCAACCAGGTATTGATATTGAGCCAATGCGGAACCACATTTTTGGGGCTTTGAGGCCAGAAACCGATTTTAGACATTACGCTGTTCTCAAACTACTAGGATCTTTCCAATGTTACCATCCGCGTCCAACAACCCCATGTTTAAAAGGGGAATAGAAAGAACCCGTGTCTAAAACTTCCGGACCCAGTTTCTTGACGTTCAAGTTTAGGGATCGATTTCTGACATCACAATTGTGCTCAACGGATCAAAACCTTTAAATGCCGCCAACGCCGTCCAACAACTTCATCCTTAATAGGTGAATAGAAGGGACCCCAATCCATAACGTCAGGACCCCATTCCTTGAGTTGCGTGGCCTGGGCCAGACTGACATTACTACTGCACTCAGGGGACCCGGACCTTTCCAACGCTACCACTCGCCTCCAGCAACTCCATGTCTAACATGGTCGTCCTGACGTAGGAGAATCGACTCCATGCTTTTTTCATAATTATTCTCCAAATGGAATTGTATAGAAGGTAGTTTGGCAAGTTTAGCAGCAGGTCTAAAATAAGCCTCTTGAGAGTGGCTTTTATTTGTTAAAGAATACATAACGATCGCTTTTGGCTGTTGCAATGGTCTGTCTAAGCGGCTTGGTAAAAAAAAAACAGCGTAGCATAACAACAAAAAGGTGTTTCTCTTATATGTTAAAAATAAAAGCACAGAAAGAAAAAGTCAAAGTTTGGTAAGGTGAGTGTCGGGGGACGCCGAATTCTACTTCGCCCCGGGCAACGAAATTTCTAGCTACGGCTCTAAGCTCCAACACTTATCGGTCATTCAGAGTCTCATCCCTTACCTACAACAGCGCAGTTTGATTAACCTGTTATACCAAAACGTTTGGAAAGAACCTTTGAGTGTGACTTATTGATAGCTATGCAATATGTTGACAGAGTGCTAGTCTTCAGTTTAGCAACGAAGGTGCCCTTAGGCGAAATTTCACGTTGCTCTCTACTTTTGTCTGTGCCTTGTAAATCGTAACATTGTGTTTAAAAGCAAACAGAAACAACGTCAGTTGTTTAGTAGTTCTTTGCAGAGCAACTGATAAGGCGTTTGTGTCTTTTACACAAATAATTTTTGCCAGATTGCTGTTTGAAGCCTTTTTGCATTATACACTATAAAACAACATATCCAGATTCAGAGAAATACACAGAAAGTTTAAAGAAGGGTTAAAAATATCTTTATTATTCAGATGCTTTACTATTATTATTATTATTATTATTATTATTATTATTATTTTGAGTACAGAGATACAAAGAACAAGAACTCCGTCACCATTAACATGGAAGCGAAAATGACTTCGAATTGGAAATAATAGATCAATGCATTTAATTTCGGGGAGAGGCTATAGGGCAGACACGGATTCAGGGAGCGATCGGGGCAATCGCCCCCCTCCCACGGAAGAGGAAGCTTTCTTAATTTATATATAAATAAAACCCATCCCAAAATTTGGAGCTCTTAAAAATAGCTAAGTAGCAGTATTACAATCCACGTCCTCCCCAGAAGTCCTTTCTGGATCCGCCCCTGCTACAGGGGTACTTTAGGGTTCACTACTTTCCCTTGCAATCCACTCTCATTGCTGGATAAGTATTATATTTTATTATATTATTTGTCAAATTGAGCGAAATAGTTTTACCATAGCGGCAAATTCAACAATTAGGTTTAGGAAAAACAACTCATTGGTTCAAACACACACAGAAAGAGAGAGTTCATTTGTTCGGGATGTTTTTTGAGGTTTGCGGCGTCTCCCAAGAAGAAATCTTGCTAAAACATATGTTGTTTTTAACAAGGAACGTAAATGGGTATCAGGTATATCAGTACTTCAAATGAAAAGCAAAAAGAAAAGAGAGATAAAGATGAGTGTAATTCCTTATACTGTATTTTTGGCATTGAAGAATACCGTTACTGTTTTATTGATCTACTGTACGCACTACTGCGTTTTACTAACCAAGCCACAATCATGCTATATATACCATATATCGGCTAGGTCCAATCTGCTGCCAATGCGCCTTTTCTTCAAGGAACATTTTTTATTATTACACGCTCAGAAACAAGGATAATCGACCGAAACCTGAGAAGATCTGGAGAATGACCCAGTAACAATAAACTGACAAAGGGAAGGAAATACAGAAGTGGAAAACTATTGTAATCCAAAGTCGAGGCATTTTTTCTTGCAATAACCGACCCTTTAAGTCGGGGGAAGTTTCTTGAAATAATAGTAATATATTTTTAACTTGCTCCTTATTTTAGCTTACGTAGTGATTTAAGACACAAAGATGTATCGCATTTTGCAATACATTTTTCAATTTGCAGTGCAAACATGTAAATGCAATGTTGCATTTCCATGTTTGCACTGCATTGCATTCCCATTTGCACTGCAAACTGCGATGCGATACTCCATTTAAAAAATGCAAGGAGATTCCTGACCAGTTGTTCTTTCAGGAAAAAATGTTCAGGGTGAGCTGAGCACTGCTGGTACTATTCTATTTATTATAGTATTATAGACGTAATATTTTGGTCTCCTCCGGGAGGCACTCTCAGAGCTCCGGGAGGGGGGCAGTGCCCTAAAAACATATCTGGAAGAAATACTGTTCCTGACACCAAGATAAGACAAAAGGTAATAATAAACCAGGGCGCACAAATGCTTAATTTCGGAGTTATAGGCTGCCAAAAACATGAAGAAATGAACTTTAAAGGTCCATAGCTCCAAAACTAGGCGACCTACCGTAGTAGGGTCAAGACCTTATTTAGGAACTAGTACCTGCACTATCCAAATATCCATGTTTCAGAATTCTGCCATAGTACTGCAACAATTTTTATACAGGTATTTGGTGAGTACTTCAAATTATATGCACATAGCCAAAGTTCCAATCTAAAAAGTGTCGCATGTGTACTCTAGATTCTGAAACATTGTATTTTTGGATAGCGCACATATTAGTTTCTAAGTGAAGTCTTAACCCGACTATGATAGGTAGGGATGCGCACGAGACAAGATTTGAGGCTTTCTCGTCTCGAAATTGTGCTGTAAAAGTGATGTCTCGACTCGAAAACTGTATTCTTGTTTATTGCAAGAGCTGTGTCTCGACTCGAAATTTGTCAGGAAAATTCTGTCTCGACTCGTCTCGTGCGCATCCCTAACGATGGGTCCCATAGTTTTACAGCTATGAGCCCTTAAAGCCCCGGATCCAGGATATGATCAAGGGAGTGACTAAATCACAGTTTGCCGCTTTATCCAGTATAAAGCAGGACTAAAGCCTATTTTATCCAGTGTATACCTGAGTGTCAAGAGGGCTGTACCTCCCCTTGGATCCGCAACTGTATAATATATATATATATATATATATATATATATAACTGTTTCTGAGTGATTAGTTTCTTCAAAACTATTTTTAAAAATATGTGAAGAGTTTTGAGACATTCGAGTCGAATCAAGATTTTTACGAGCAGTCTCGATTCGACTCGAATTTTACAAATTGTGTCTCGACTCGTGCGCATTCCTACTTATCGGTTCGGTCCGATATTGAATAAGCTGTGAGCAAAGCCGCACAAGTCGTTGACAACCGTAGACCCAGGCAGAACAGTTTTAAACATGTTTGCCTGGCACGCTATAACTTTTAACAAATTTTGGCCCAAGCACGAATCCTTGATCCTCCGGAACTCAAACCCAGAACCTCTTGAACGATGTCCTTGTGTCCTAGATTTCACGACTACCGATTTCGGCAGTCAACTAGTTTTTAGTATTTAGATGCAAACAACTTATCTTTCAAGCTGAATTACATAATTTAATAATAATAATAATAATAATAAAAATAGTAATAATAATAATAATAATAATAATAATAATAATAATAAGTTGTAGTGGAAGTAGCAACATTGATAATAATTATATTGTTTATGCAGAATAAGTGAAAAAGGAACTTGAAACTACACACAAGATTTGGCTCGATTCGACTCGAAACTCGATCCAAATTCGAGTCGAGTTTCGAGTCGAGTCGGAAGAAATTTTTCGAGTCGAGTTCCCGAGTCGAGTTAAAAGATGTCCGTTTCGAGTCGAATCAAGTTTTAAAAAAAAACTCGCTCGAACTCGCTCATGCCCATCCCTAACCACTGTCCCTGAGTGCAGTAGTAATGTCAGAAATCAGGCTCAGGCCACGGAGCTCAAGCAATGGGGTCCTGACGTTATGGGCTCAGGTCCCTTCTATTCACCTATTAAAGATGAAGTTAATGGACGGCGTTGGCGACATTTCACAGGTTTTGATCCGTTGAGCACAATGGTGATATCAGAAATCGATCCCTAAATTTGAACGTCAAGAAACTGGGTCCGGAAGTTTTAGACACGAGTCCTTTCTATTTCCCTTTTAAACATGGGGTTGTTGGACGCGGATGGTAACATTGGAAAGATCCTAGTAGTTTGAGGACAGCGTAATGTCCAAAATCGGTTTCTGGCCTGAAAGCCCCAAAAATGTGGTTCCGAATTGGCTCAAAATCAATACCTGGTTGCGTAAGATAGAACAACATTTATAGCTGTATGGATGGCTTTATCTCGCGTAATAAGATACTGAGATTGAACCACAGCAAAGGTTTACATCACAACCCAAATGCTTGGGACCGAATCTGATTTCTGACATCACCGCAATCCTCAAGGGACCAAGGCATCTCCAATGATTAAAGCAAGTCAATGATGATAGAAGAATTGGTTGAATGAAATGTGGGAGGAAGCGACAGTACCTGGGAAAACCCACGAATACGACCTTGTCCACCACAAACTTACTAGGCCGGGAATCGAAACAATAAGGACAACATGCACCAGAGATAGGGGTCTACCACTGAGCTATCGCGCCCAACGATTAAAGCGTCAATGATAATAGAGAAATTGGTGGAATGGAAAGTGTGAAGAAGCGGGAGTACCCTGAGAAAAACCACGAAGACGATCATGTCCACAACAAACTTACTTGACTGGGAATCGAAACAATGAGGACGCCACGCACCAGAGGAAGCGCTCTACCACTTAGCCACCGCTCCCAATGATTAAAGCAAGTAAATGACAAAACAGGAATTGGTGGAATGAAAAGTGGGAAGAAGCGCGAGAACACTGAGAAAACCCACGGATTCGATCTTGTCCACCACAAATTTACTTGACCCACCAGAGGAAGCGCGCTACCACTGAGCCACCGCTCCCAATGATTAAAGAAAGTAAATGATAATAGAAGAATTGGTGGAATGAAGAGTAGGCAGAATCGGGAGTACCCTGAGAAAACCCACGAATACGATCTTGTCCATTACAAACTTACTTGGCCCACCAGAGGAAGCGCTATACCACTGAGCCACCGCGCGCAATGATTAAAGCCAGTCAATAATAATAGAGGAATTTGTGGAATGAAAAGTGGCAAGAAGTAGGAGTACCCTGAGAGAAGCTACGGATACGACCTTGTCCACCGGAAACTTATTTGGCCGGGGATCGAAACAATAAGGACCCCACGCGCCAAAGTAAGCGGTCTACCATTAGCCACCGCGCCCAACAAGAACAAGAAAATTGGAAATTACTAGGAAACATTTTAAGAAGCAATATCTTTCAATGGTAAAGGCCACTGCCCGATGATCGTCTTTTAATAACTTCATGAGGAGAAAGCATTGACAAGTCCCTCTCCTATATTGTCTTTTTCAAACCACATGCTTTATCCGGATATTATCCTTTATTCGTCATCCGGATGTAATCAGTTATCCGAATGTTTATTATCCAGATATTATCCGTTATCTTAATTTTATAAATAATCCGGATAAATCCATTATCCGGACATTATCCGACATCCGGATAACATTCGTTATCCGAATCTTATCCGTCATCCGTTATCCATCATGCGAATAGTATCCGTTATCTCTATATTATCCGTCATTCGCTATCCGGATATTATCCGTCATCCATTATCCTGATATTATCAGTTATCCGTCATCCGTTTTGTTGTCCGTCAACCGGATATTGCAAATCCGGATAAGTTTCTATCCGATATCAGTATAAAAATTATCCAGATTTTACTATCCTTAATCACCATCGCAGGAGCATACACGAACTAAATATCTTCAAAGTCTGCTACACAAGAGCGGGGGCGGATCCAGTGGGCGATCATGGCGATTGCCTCCCAGAAAGGGAATATTTGTTATTTTATATATAAATAAAACCCATTCCAGAGTTTGGAGCTCTTAAAAGTAGCTCTAAATAGGAGTATTACCAACCACCGAGCCCCCAGAAGTCCATCGTAGATCCACCTCTGGACAAGAGAATGGGAAACACTTATTATTCAGTTGGCCCATCTCCACACATAAACAATATTTTCTTTCACTTCTGCATTCTACTACTGCATTCTACTGAACTGTAACTCCTTTTATGTTTAAAAATAATTATTCATTTTTCAGTAATTGTCAATGTTTATAAGTTCAGTAATTCACCATGAATAGAGTCAACTAGAAGTGTTTTTGTAACGAAGAAATAACAACATGAACTGTGAAATATCTTCTCACAAACTGTCGAGAGTTGAGAGTCGACAAACTTTGCTCTTTCGTTTACCGATTACCTCGAAACCGCGGTAGCCAGAATTAGCCCAGGATAGGGGACTTATATTAAGAAAATGTAAATCTTAGGAAAATGCACAAGTCTTTTAGTCTGAGAGAAAAAAGGAAAGAAATCTCTAATTTCTAGTTCTGTTAGCCTTGTAGCTCTTAGTTCGTACCAAAGTACTGATAGAAATATGGACAATGAATTATGACTATTTTGTAGAACATTCCATTTTAATATCACATGAAATTCATCTTCCGGCTTGCTTGGTTGTGAAAAGTTATAGAGTGTATTGGTGTACTATGTAAAGTATGTGTACTGTCGCTGATTTGTGATAACAATCAGAGACAGAAGTAAAAGGTAAATTGCAGTAATAGTTATTGTTAATTTTTATATTCAAGGGGAGACGGAAAACCTACTTTTATCTTAACATTTGTTTTTCTTAAAATTTCTATTCGGGTTCATACCCTTCCCCCTCAACATTGAATACGGAAATGGAGAACTTATTTAGAATTTTATTGTTGATTCCAGTATATTTCAAGCATCACTTCTCGGACCTTGGCCTGGGATATGTCGATAGATCGCTATCGTCGATATATATATTATCATATATCAACATTCGATATCGCGAATATATGGACATGAATATATTATTCGAAATTTTCGATATCGATATTCGGGGGGCGGCGAGGTATAAGGGGCCCCTAAGACTTGCGATGGATGAAGAAATTAAACTTACTTATTACAATATTGTTTTCTAATCATAATATCTTTATTACCACAAATTACAATGTAAATACATCCACTTGCAAATTTGCAATATTATATGGTGTAATTTCTTAGGCGCCAGAACTTTTCTGTTCCCTGAAAAAAAAAACAAAAAATCACGTGCAAAAGCAAGTGCTTCGAACTTTGAACTAGAATTTACCATAACAAAGTTTTTTTATTTCTCTCTCTTGGAGATTGATTGATTGGTTTTGAGTTTTACGTCCCGTTCAGCAACGAGGCTATATGAGACCTGGACCTACTGATTAACGTGGAATCCGAACCACATAAACTCCCTCCGGGAATGGAACCCGGTTCTCGTTACAAATCGGAGGATAATAATGGGAAAACATACTTTATATTTTGTTTTCAGCTATGGATTTTAGATTTGCAATTGATATATTGTTCCGTCTTAGCCGGATTTGAAACAAAAGAAGTTTCCAATGAGTTACTCAAAGAAATGTTTTCCGCCTCCAAATGAAAATAGGAAGACACTTAGAAAAACTTATTATCGGGTTTTAACACAGAAACATATGATTGATAGAGTATCGACCTAAACCACTCGAGCATTTTGCATGCTTTTGCGGGCTTTCTTTTAACTTTTATGAAAGCAGTTTACTGTTCCATACTCGCTTTTGTTTATTGCGATACGACTATGAGTTCTCAGTGAATATTTGACGTCACAGCTCTTGCAATGTATAAAAGTGTTTGTAGAATAAATCGCATTCAATTTTACGTCCTAATAACATACGCAAATCAGGTTGAATTCATAAAATGATTGAGGTTGGAGTGAGCGTAAATGTTTTCATTTAGGAGTCTGGATATGTAAACCCGCTTAACGTAGGGATTTATTTCTGTGAAATTTGGGACATGGCGAATAAATACGAGTGAGCTTGGAAATGTGAAAGTTCATCTGAATTTGTTTTACAATCACTTCAAAATACAACTTTATATATACTTTTAAAAAGCCATCCCTATTTTGAAAAAAGAATTTTACTGTACTCAGGCTCGAACCGCCGCCCTCCGGTTCTAGAACTCTAACAGCGCTATTAAGCACGCTTGACCACAGAGGCAACTCACGAAAATGCGTTGTGATATAGCTAATAGAATCGCTCCAAGCGCATTTTTACACTTGGAGTTTTAAATAGCCAGTTTCTGTCTTTTTCAATAATTCCAACTGAAAATATTGACTGATTTCCCATATTGGAACTTTGCGTGAAGTGTGCATTGTATGCTCATTTCCTAAATGCACTATTTTCTGTTCTTTCAATTTTACGTATTTGTGAATGTTCCTAAGACCTGTTGTGTGCAGCGATTTTCACACAGTTAAGCGTTTTACTAACCCCCGGAGGCATAATATGTTAAACGTAGGCAACATTCTGTTGTTATCATAGTAGTCACTTGTAAAGGCACACCTAGTATTAGTTTTTTGTTCTTGTGTTGACCTTGAAGGACCAACAAATGCCTTTCGTGAAGCTACAAGTTTTCTTTAACTTTATACTTTATAGCAAGAATATTAACTGCTATATAAGACACAATTATATACCTGTGGCGTGGGAGACCCTGGTTTGATTCCAACGGGAGCTCATGTGTTTCGGATTACATGTTAATCAGTAGGTCCCGTCTCATATAGCCTCGCTGCTGAAAAGGGCGCTAAACTCAAAATCAACTCAACTCAATAATTATCTATACATTGAATTTAATAATAAGGAGGGAGACCTTGAAGGAGGGAGGCCGAATAAAGAGGGAGACCTTAAAATTTAACACGTAGGGTCAGCGTGAGTCAGAGAGGTCACGGTGGGTGGTGTGTCACAGTGAGCCACGTCCTGTTGACCCACGATCCACTGACCTACTCACAAATCTTGACCCAATTGACCCACTCCATATCTGGACTGTACACACAGATAAAGCAGACATATATGTAATCTGACCTTACTTGGCCTTCACTAATTTAAGATAATCTACAAAAAATGAAAGAAAGCAGTTTAAAACGCAAAAATATAGAAATGTATTTTCAACGGAACAGAAAAAAACGTAACAGCCCAGATTTGAACCTGGATTTCTCCACTTAGCAAGCAGACGTCTTACCGACTTACCCACGGCATATCTTCCGACTTCTGGTTTTGAAACTCTTCCGACTTCTGGTTTTGAAACTTTATTTACACTGCGTGTGTTACGTAACAACGTTACGAGATGTCCTTTCTGTTGTGTTAATACGCGTTCCGTAAATTTACGAAGTCGCTCTTTTAATCCTCAATCAATTCGACAACACACACACACACTGTAACATATAATCCATAGATTTGATGGATTTTATGTCACTGGTTATTAAATATTTATAGAAAAGGTGTCTCTAGGAATAATTATATTATATTATTTTGTACCGAAAAAGCTTTTTCGTTCTTGCCTATTCTTTTGTTTTTGTTGGTTATGCCCCCTGGTGGGACGTACTAGCACGACGGATGAGCTTTCTCTATAGTAGCCATAGTTGTGCTGGAACGTTCGAGGGAGGAAGTATAATGGTTGTTTCGCTACTATTATCATAATTTGTGATCGAGTTATTGTGTCAAAAGTTATTCTATATACATAATCTACGAGTGGTATTCGAAGTATAATTCTGTTAAAGTTTAAAATTCGAATGTAATCATGAAGTTTAAAGTGGAGTGCTGTAACCTCATGTCGGCTAGTTGTTCTATTCGATAGCACGGATTGGCTTAATAAGGCAGCGAGGTACGTAAGTTTCATGCTTTTCCTTCCTTCATTATATTATTCTTGCATTTAAAGGGCCGTTTGCCATTTTGTTAGTTTTAGGCACTTTGCCTATAACTTTTCTACCTTTTTTCTATATTGAATTAGATTCCTGCATTATTACCAATCGGCGTGACTAATTAGAACAAGTTAGCTGGTACTGAGGCAAATAGTTTTGCGTTGCTAATTGGATAATAGCCTAAGATTGAATCTATTGAAATTCTTTTTCCACTATTACGAAGATCATAATGAAATACTGATTGTTGAATTGTTAAATATATGTTGATTAATGGGTTCTTGAAAGTTTAAATATACTGTTTGAATTTCTAAAGGAGATCGGTTGTACGAGTATTATTTTATGAACTCAAATCCTCCTACTACTATTCAGAGATCTATTTTCATGGTATTGCTTGTTAGTAGCGATAATAGATTACGTATCCTTTCTATATTTCAGTGTGGAATTACGAAACCACTAAAATTAATATCGAGGGAACCGATCGATGTGTTCTCCTCTCCCACCCATACATATACGCTAGTTTTCGAATTTGAGGTTATATATGGTTTAATTGAAATTAAAAAGATACCGAAATTAGCGTAATATAAGTATGGTTACACATTATTCCAGCACAACTATCATTAATTTTCTGTATATGGAAGGGGTGGTAATCGTGCAATATCACTCGTAGATATAAAAAAAAAAGGCTCAGTATTGCATAATTTATGGTGTATAAGAATTTCAGTATTGCTCGCAATGAAAGAGTAAAGTATACGGGGTGTGAGATTGACACTAGAGGTCTCGGGTTCAATCCAAGTGTTGCTTTTGGATTTTCTCATTTGTAAAAGCTTATTCGTTGGTATATTACATGAACTGTGCTATCCTTGTTAAATCGGAGTTTATTTCCTTATTTGAACATAACATGAATCAGTCTAAAGACGAAAAAACTGGTGGTAAACAAAAACATATAATAGTGGACGACGAGATTAGTCTTATGAATGTCGCCGGACCTATTAGAGGAGACCGGAGTGTTCCTTTCTCCGATAGTGATAAGGACCTTGAACTAATTACTCAGAACACCGAGTCAATAACGTTAGAAGCCCCAATGGATTTGTCAAAACCAAAACTGTGTGAAATTGTTTATAAAAGTGGAAATGATAAGATGAGGCAAAGGATTTTAAATCCTGTAGTTATCAACCGTCATAGTGAATCGAGTATGCCACACCTGCAGGCCAAGGCTCCCGACCTTCAAACAGGTTTTTCTTTATCTCACTCATTGCCTCGAGGCTATCAACCTACTGAACAATATAAAAATTTTTCTTTAGGGCATGGTTTTCAAAACAAATCTGTTGCTATTCCTTTTAAATCTGATAAACTAATGAACTCAATAGCCATAATACCTTTTGAACGAATGATTGTGAATTTGCCCTTTTGTGATGGACACAATGAAGTGTTATTATTCGAGTGGCTGCTAGGTTTATATCAAATTGTAAAGACAATGTTGTATTCTTTTGACATTGTATTAATTGCTTCACTTTCTAGAACAGGAGGCACTTTAAAACAAATTCTTTTAGAGTGCGTTACTAATAATTGTGAGTGGCATGGGGTTACAACTCGTATACGAGAAGCTTTAATTTCAGAAACCGGATTACGTGTAATAAAACAGCATTTTTTAGAACGCTTGCAAGACAGGGATGAAAATATAATGGAATATTTTGATCACGTGTCTGACTGTTATTATATATTATTTGGTGAATATGATTCAATTCCCATATTGTATTACATATTGGGAGGTATGAATCCCCGATTACGTTATGAACTCTTCTGGTATTCTGAACCAGGAAGTCTTGAGGAATTAAAAGATAGGTTACAAACTTATAATTTGCAGCAACAATCAGTGTTAACTTATGAACGTAAACTTCTAGAAATTCCTCGACAAGTGCGAATTAAGTGTCATCTTTGTCATGGAAACCATAAACTAGTAAATTGTCCCCATAGACAGCAACCTATTCACAATAAAGCTATTGGTCAAGAGAAAAGAACTTACAATAACATCAGTAATTTTAAGAAAGGAAGTGTGCGGACATTTAATGATAAAATGGTGTATCGCCCCCTTGCAGTGTTTGTTAAAGCAATTATACATGAAAACCATGTTGAAGGTGCAATTGATACTTGTTCGACAGTTAGTTTGATTGACAATGCATTAGTAAGATTGTTGGAGAATAATAAACAAATAAAAAGGAAAAAAGAAAGTTTTGTTGGTTCGGGAATAGATGGGAAAACAGTGACTATTAATGAATCTGTGGAAATACCTATCCGGATTGACTCTGTTACTATGAATATCAAATTTTTCATTCGCCCTTGTTTGTCTCCAAAATTTATATTGGGTATTGATGCCGTTAAAGCTAATCATATGGTCATCGATACGGTGAACGACGTAGTGATATTGAAGGGTGGACAAGTGCGTGCCCCTATATTTTATAAACGTTACATACCATCAAGTTCAAGCATTAATGAGTCTTCTAAGTCTTTTGTTAGTGGACCAGTCCAGCGGAACCGGAGGGGGAGGATTGAGTTGTTTTGGCCCACATCTAATCCGAAAAGGCGGCTCCAGAGGGAGGTCACTAATGGAATCCAGGGAGCTGTAGGAAATTGTGGTGTGATGCTGAGAAAAGATGGTCCAGTGGTTCATGCCTTGGTTGATAGTACGAGTTCGGCGAGTCGGTCCCCGGTCGCAGGATCGAGCCAGCAGTCCAGTCTTCAGAGGATAGTAACTGAAGAGTCGTTTTCGTCTACTGATGCTACCCAGGCCTCCACAAAAGGAGAGCCACATGCTGTAGATCCTCAATTGGATAATCCGGAGGGAGAGCTTCAACGTTATGTAAAGCAGTTATATGCTTCGTACTCCGATGTTTTTACTGAAAAGGTAGGCACAGTACATAACTATACTTTAGATATTCATGTAAACGATGAATCACCAATACGGTTAAAACCTTATCCTTTGCCCCGCCAAGACCAGAAAGAGCTTGATAAAATTTTGGATAATTTATTAAAAGATAACATAATAGAAAAATCAACGAGTCCATGGGCATTTCCTGCCTTCTTGGTGGATAAAAAGACGGGAAATAAGAGACTTGTGATCGATTACTCTAAGTTGAATAAAAGGTTAAATATTGTTTCTCAGCCTTCTCCCATTATGGAGGACGTTCTTTCGGCTTTGAGCAAAGGAAAAGTGTTTTCCGTGGTCGATATGTCTTCAGCGTATTCACAATTATTATTGTCAGAACGTTCCAAAAAATATACTTCTTTTGTAACTCATCGCGGTAGTTATATGTACCGAAAGTTACCTTTTGGATTAACAATGGGTAGTTATGCTTTAATGGAAGTACTTAATAAGTTATTGTATGAGTTAAAGGATGAAGGAATTGAATATTACTGTGATGATATAATTATTTTTAGTAAAAATGTAGAACAACATAAAGTCTTGCTAGAGAAGGTACTTACTATTTTCCGTAATAATGGGATTACAATATCACCAACTAAAAGTCTATTGTTTCAAACTAAGATAAATTATTTAGGATTTGTGATTTCAAATGGAAACTTGGAAATGGACCCTAAAAGAATTGATGTTATACGAAATTTACCCCCACCAAAAAATCGAAAAGCTTTAATATCTTTGGCAGCATTTCTCCAATTTTATGGGAAGTTTGTTGAAGGATTTAATGAAATCATGTATCCTATACATAAGTTGCGCAGTATACGGACAAAATTTGCTTGGAAATCAGAGCAGCAGGCCGCTTTAGACAAAATAAAGGAGTTGTTTGAAACTCAGATTGTTTTAAAGTTACCAGAATTAGACCGGAAGTTCATAGTGCGGACGGATGCAAGCACCCGGGCCCTTAGCGGGGTCGTCGAACAAATGGATAGCGCCGGGAATATTAGGCCTGTGAGTTTCTATTCGCGAACTCTTAAGCCAGCGGACTTTCATAAGAGTGTGTATCATCTTGAGTTGCAGGCGGTGGTGGAAACTCTTGAACGATATAAATTGTATTTACGTAATGGATTTGATCTTTTGATAGATAACCAAGCATTGACGTACGCCTTGAGTAATGTAAGGCGGATGAAAAAGTATGGCAGCTTATTGTATAGGTTAGCATGCTTTAATTTTGATGTTAAACATTTGTCATCAGTCCAAAATATCGGTGCAGACTTGATTTCACGGATTTATGATCCTTTCAATTTTGATATTTATGATACCACTTTAGGTGAGGAAGAAATTAAGAAAAAATTGTTAAATATAAATTTCTGGAATAATCCCAATTCTTCTATTTCCATAAAGGAACATCAGTTGCGGGACCCTGAATGTTTACAGATTATTGAACAATTGCAGCAAGGTAAGGAAGTTAAATCGTTCAAATTAGTTAATGGTATTCTTTGCAAGAAAACCAAGGCTCATATTCGTCCGTTTAAGATATATGTTCCGAACGCTCTTAGGCCTATGATTATGGATTTGTACCATAATGACCCACTATTGGGGTCACATCTAGGGGTTTATAAATCAATCAATAGAATCGCCATGAGATACACGTGGGATCGGATTTTTACGGACGTTCATGATTACATTACTTCGTGTGAATTATGCCAACGCGCGAAAGCGAGTAATGTTACCCCGCGGGGAGAGTTAATCTCTGAAGTAAGCAAAATTATTAATTCCCATTGGGATATTGATACCCTAGGTCCCCTACCAAGAAGTAGGGCTGGGCGATACATATTGATAATTGTTGATAGATGCAGTAAATTTTTAATGTTAGAGCCTCTCAGGGAATTGAAAAGTTGTCTTGTTATTAGGATATTACGTAAATTGATGAACCGACACGGTTATATACATATTCTTTCCCATGACAACGCGTCAATTTTTACATCACAGATTTTTCATGATTTTCTTGCGGGATTGGGGATTAGAGATTGTCGGGTATCACCTTATTTTCCAGCGGCAAATTCAGCGGAACGTCCGATAAGAGTAATTAAAGATATTTTGAAAACATATGTTCATGATAAACAGGAACATTGGGATAAGATGTTGGGAGAGATAGAATTCTCTTTGAATAATTCTATCCACGAGGAGACACGTGTTTCTCCCATGGAGATGAAATATAATTATAACGTCAATGATCCGTTAGACGTGAAATGGAGAATTGATATTTTATTTCAGAATAAACCAGATCGCGATACTTTGCAATGTGCTATTCAAAATATGGAGAGAGCGTGGCAACGTCGTAAACGGTTATATGACCAAAATAGGGTCCCCACTGATTATCAGGTGGGGCAGAAAGTTCTTTTAAAATCCCAACTGAAATCTTCATTGACAGATAAGATTAATAAAGGATTATCTATGAGATGGTCTGAACCGTTCGAGATTGTTAAGCTGTTGACGAACAACACATTACTCGTTCGGAATGTAGAAAATCCGAGAGATGTGAGAAGAACGCATGTGGCGTTAGTAAAGAGATTTCGTGAGAGGAGGTCTGTACCGTGAATTTTCGGTACTGTACTGTTACTAATATAGAGAGACCTGTGAGTAATGATATAAGAGTAATATTGAAATTTTCAGCAAACTGTAAATAATTATATGTATATGTATGTAAATTGTCTTTGGTGTTTTTTGTACTGTTTCTTTTTTTTATTTATGTAGGGTGGCCACCTGCTAATCTAGTCATGTTTGTTCGGCTTCTTGTTTTGTATTTCGTCTCCGTTTGTTGTGAACGTAATGGGAACCCATGATTTCTTGGTATGCTTATGGATTGCTGGAAGGAGGATATGAAATGAAATTTGAAGGTCGGATATATACATTTGTACTCATGTTATTTTCGTCAGGTATTGTTATGTTATTAGAATCTGTTTGGAGATTATACCTACATCAGAATTTATTTTGCACTTAAAAAGAAATAATTATATATTGAAAGTAATTTCCCATACGAATTGTTATTATTTATTAACATATTGTTTGGATCTTATGATTCTAATTTGTCTCTGGTTATAATGACAGTTAATGTTTTCTGACACTTTTGCAAATAGTTTAACTAGTTGGATCCACGGTGAATTCGGATGAACACATGTGGATTGATAATTTATTTTCTCTTTTTCTAAACTTTCCCTAGTATGAGTGATTTTGTATGGTTGATATAGGGGGAATTTTTTTTTTTAATTTTTAGTATGATTGTTTGGATGAGTGTTTGTTCTTTTCTTTCCTATACTAACATTTTTCTAATATCGTCCACAATATGTCCTTATCTGTAATTCTCTTTATTTCTCGATTCGCTCGCTTTCAAAAAAGATTTTTTTTTTTGCTTGCGAGTGGGCCGGGGCGAGGGTGTAACATATAATCCATAGATTTGATGGATTTTATGTCACTGGTTATTAAATATTTATAGAAAAGGTGTCTCTAGGAATAATTATATTATATTATTTTGTACCGAAAAAGCTTTTTCGTTCTTGCCTATTCTTTTGTTTTTGTTGGTTATGCCCCCTGGTGGGACGTACTAGCACGACGGATGAGCTTTCTCTATAGTAGCCATAGTTGTGCTGGAACGTTCGAGGGAGGAAGTATAATGGTTGTTTCGCTACTATTATCATAATTTGTGATCGAGTTATTGTGTCAAAAGTTATTCTATATACATAATCTACGAGTGGTATTCGAAGTATAATTCTGTTAAAGTTTAAAATTCGAATGTAATCATGAAGTTTAAAGTGGAGTGCTGTAACCTCATGTCGGCTAGTTGTTCTATTCGATAGCACGGATTGGCTTAATAAGGCAGCGAGGTACGTAAGTTTCATGCTTTTCCTTCCTTCATTATATTATTCTTGCATTTAAAGGGCCGTTTGCCATTTTGTTAGTTTTAGGCACTTTGCCTATAACTTTTCTACCTTTTTTCTATATTGAATTAGATTCCTGCATTATTACCAATCGGCGTGACTAATTAGAACAAGTTAGCTGGTACTGAGGCAAATAGTTTTGCGTTGCTAATTGGATAATAGCCTAAGATTGAATCTATTGAAATTCTTTTTCCACTATTACGAAGATCATAATGAAATACTGATTGTTGAATTGTTAAATATATGTTGATTAATGGGTTCTTGAAAGTTTAAATATACTGTTTGAATTTCTAAAGGAGATCGGTTGTACGAGTATTATTTTATGAACTCAAATCCTCCTACTACTATTCAGAGATCTATTTTCATGGTATTGCTTGTTAGTAGCGATAATAGATTACGTATCCTTTCTATATTTCAGTGTGGAATTACGAAACCACTAAAATTAATATCGGGGGAACCGATCGATGTGTTCTCCTCTCCCACCCATACATATACGCTAGTTTTCGAATTTGAGGTTATATATGGTTTAATTGAAATTAAAAAGATACCGAAATTAGCGTAATATAAGTATGGTTACAACACACACACACACACACACACACACACACATATATATATATATATATATATATATATATATATATATATATATATATATATATATATATAGAGAGAGAGAGAGAGAGAGAGAGAGAGAGAGAGAGAGAGAGATATGTTGGTGCACCAGTATGCTCCCAAGAGTACAGATTAATTCATTTTAATCTACAGAACAAATGCTTTTTATGAAAGCAAGGGGACTGCTACCCATAGATGGCTAAGTGAGGTAAATGAAATTTAAACTTCAAATGGAACTGGGGTGGCTCACCGACAATGGCTGTTTTAACACGTGCCTGTGTAGGTAAGTGGATACCGCATGAGACTGTCATTCTAAGGGTCTGGGGTTCGAGTCTCGGCCTAGACTGAGTTAAAATTTTTTCAAGGAATTCAACACTATAAATGATGTTCGCGTTTGATACTGAAAGAGATTTATCCTATGATGGGAGGAAAACCAAGACGGGGGCAGGGCGAAAGACGGACACTGTTTATCTTTAAGTGTTAATATTTAATTTATTCCCATGTCTTTTGCTCTTTCCTTTCCTTCTTTTCTCATTTTGTTTAGCTTTCCGTACATTTTCGTTTTCTGCATGAAACGTATTATTCTTTTCGTTTTCTTTGCATTAATTCCTATCTCTTTGAATTTAATGTCAATGGAATTTCTGCAGATTTATCTCCTGGTTGTTTCTCTAAGTGATGCTCTCAGATAGTAATACCTTTTCCTCCAAATGGAGGAATATCCTGGCACTTTCGGGCATGTATTTGCTTTCATGTTGGTTGTCCAACTATCAGACATCGAGTGAAACTATTCTGCTACTGGAAAAAGCTATCATTTCTTATGTATCCAACCTCCATTTTCTACTGTCGCTGACTGTACACACACACCCTGTGCGTGGGTTTTCTCTGCGAAAACGTAATATCTTCGCATTCAAGACTCCGAAATAGATGAAACTAAATCCACGTAAAAGGGCGTAGGATAATTCCATATGACTGCCATTAGACAGGGGCGTCAGTGAGGGCAAGAGGGCAGCCTACCATGAATCTCAGATTTTGGGGACAGTAAGGCAGACCTTTTGATAAGCGAAGTCCAAGAGAACAAGTTTTGGGTCCTTACACCGAGTAAATATAGAAATATAAATTATCATGGATGAAATATAGATTATCAAAACTGGAAAGTTGCCCGGTCCAATTTCCAGAATTTTAAGTAGGCCCGAAACTCGAAAGTAGTAAAACCTTTGGACTCCTAGGCCAAAAAATATACAAGACGGCAATTTAGGCCTATAGTTCCTTACGGTCAATAGATATGGTGATCAAAGTCCGTATTTGTTTGGTATAAGGACTTCAACTTTTTCTGGGGGACGAGGTGGCTCAGTGGTAGAGCGTTCACCTCCGGTGCTTGGGGTCCCTGGTTCGATCCCAGCTCGCGCCGTGTGGACTTTGTGGTGGACAAACACCGTGCTCGTGGGTTTTCTCGGGGTTCTCCCGTTTCCTCCCACTTTCTTCATTCCACCATTTCACTCATTTCATATTATCACCGTCTCCTTTAGCCTAACCGGCATAACCGTGGGACGTTAAACTTAGAGATTTCATTTCATTTTTTTCAATTTTTTTTTCTGTGGACTTTGCTCAGGATATCTGTATTGCGCTCCCAACATTCGAAATTCAGGGTAGGGGGGCGGATGACCTATAAACGAATGCCCCTCTCCAGCGGCAATCATATAAAACTCTAGATTCCACCTTGTCACATAGTTTTTTTTTCTTTCATTTCTGATTCTTTCTTTCTCTAAAGTATGTATGTATGGAAACTGAGAACCAACATGTACTGTGTCAACGAATGCCTGCGATATTTCAGAAGCACAATTTAGCAAAGATCTCATTGTTTTCTGAATACAACACAAAAACTTGTTTGCATGGTAGTTCTTTTATTTATTTTTAATGTCAGTTCTACACGTAGTCTACCTTCGACTACGACACTTGCTCGCAAGTTAACTGATAAGCATTTAAACAATACAAGAAACGTTAAAAACATGGGGGGGGAAGAGGCAAAATAAATTGTAGATCACCACATTAACTTGCTGTAGCCACAAGAAATCAAAACATTCACATGGGAAGAAAATAATCTTTTGAATGGGAAGTACTCAGGTCCGTAGCCAACCTGATTTCTTAGGGAGGAAGAAGTGAATACTGAGGGGGTAATTATTAAGACATGACACAACACCATAGGCCTACCGCTCACTGGCAACATTTTGTCGGGCAACTATCTTGTTGCTCTGGCTAAATGCATTGAGCCTTATGGGAGTCCGCTCACTGAGGCGACAGCGACAGAAAAGTTGCCGAGGTGTCGCCAAGCAGGGCGACAGCTCGGCGACGGAACAGTTGCGCAACATATAAAAATGCATTGAGTCTTATGGGAGTCCGCTCACTGAGGCGACGGCGACAGAAAAGTTGCCGAGGTACCTCCAAATAGAAAGGTAAAAAATAAATGTTTTCTACATTTTTTTTCACGTAACAGTTCGTTCCGTGTGTAGCGCGTGAAAAGAAGTGTTCGCAATGGAAACTAATACATTCTTTGATTAGTAACTAGCATGTCTTTAGTGATAAAGACTATGAAAAATTAATTGAGGATATAGAGAAACGCTGAGTGTTAAAGAAGAAATATATAAAGAAGAAATTATGGAAGGAAGAGTGTTTCGCTGTTATAAGAAACTAGAATGAGCTTTCCAGCCAAGAAAAAACAACACAGGTAGGTACATTTTTCGATAATGACATATCGCTGTCATACTACACACTACTACTTTCATTAATTTCCCACAATAGAAAAAAAACACAGATAAAATTATCATTTTCAAGTTTCTTTCCATTTCAAATATAAAAAAGAAAAAAACTGTACTGTATAAAAATGGCTGATTTTAAAACGTGAAGAATACGCGGGAAGAACGAAGAAAGCCAATTTTTATTTATGGCTATACGTAGAACATTGAGAGTACAGTTACTGTACAGTGTTGTCGGATTGCCGCTTTTGTTAGTTTCGTTCTGTTAGTTATTTCCTGTCGTTTTATATTTTCGTTATTCTTGTTATCCTTTGATTCGAATAATTGTTCCCGTTTATATTAGCATACACAATGCTGTTACTTTTGTCACTCATTGACGTTCAGGACGTCATTTAGGGGGGGCAGGAGGTGCAATTGCTCCACAAGAGTTTGAGGAACACATATACTTTAATTAATTGTCTACTAATATACTAGTACAAAACGTGAAAGTCTTATGTCGGTGGTGCTCTTGCCCCCCTCAAGTGAAGTCTGAAATAACGCCCCTGTTGACGCTACCTTCGAAAGTTTATTTAAATTTATTTATTTAACCATTGGAATGGGCGGTAGTTTTTTTTTTTTTTTTTTTTTTTTTAATGTCCGAAACCAGCGATTATGCGAACTGTTCCGGTTGCCGATATCTAAATTGTGATATCAAATGCTCGGCAACTTTTCTGTTGCCGTCGCCAGTGAGCGAGGGTATGGCAACAAAACTGTTTTGTCTCCTTGAAGTTGCTGACTGCAGGCGACAGCGACGAGATAGTTGCGCAACTGTTTTTTCGCCAGTGAGCGGTAGGCCATAAAATTGCATAGTTATTTATTATTTACAAAATCTGTAACAGCTATAGTTTCTTTTATACATAATATCCTGTGTTGACAATATTACAGTACACAAATTCAAGATTACGAACATTGATCATCAACATACAAGATTTGAAAAAAACTGCGATGCAATACAATTGAGGTGCTGGGGCAATATAGTGCTATGGTAAACGTAGATTAGGAACTTCATTGTACGTCGCATTTACACTAAACAAAAGCTAATTAACTGTATGTTAGAGTGAGCACATAACCCATTAATGAAGATTGTTCCATTTGCAGAAAACAAAATATTATAAGCTGAATATTTTGACATAGACTTTTTTGTAACAACAAAACACTCCAATTAACTTTTATTGTATAATGCCATCATTATATATTCATTAGAATTGATTTGTGTTTCTATCTAAATAAAAAAAAAACTATTTTCCTTCACATTGTCATTTTGTAGAAGGGCAACTTGTTTGTTTGTTTGTTAAAATTTAGCATCTTTTTTCAGTACCGAGGCTATAAAATACACGAAGCTTGCAGTTTAAAGTGGAATAAGAACCACCACATTGCTCTCGAATTCAAGAATTCCACGGGTATCAAACCCCGAGATCACATTCAAACACGCGCGCTCTATTCACTAGACCTGTGGTAAGGGCGATTTTGTAATATTGTTTTACAAATTATTAATTTCTCGTAAGCCTTTACTGCAGCTTTTTCTTTGTACTAACTCCTAAGAATGATGAGATAAAAATACTGAGACCTGAGCACTTGCATTTATTAATAGAAGAGCTTAAAAGAGAATATTATCATATATGTATAATCGAACGTACTTCTTTTGTTTCATTTCTGTGCGCTTAATACGAGCTCTTTGAGACGTACTTTGTTTCATATTAATTAAAATTGAAGTATTTATTTTCTAAACATTAGAACAAATTATATTAAAGCTACTTTAGGTTATATCAATACAAAATAGAAGTACATGTTTTATTGTACGTTTGTACTCTTATTTTCTACCTTCCAAAGTAAGAGAGACATTACAGTTTATTTATATTCACAACTAACGTTGTGGACTATGATAATGTTGTTTGGAAGTGCACCTGATATTCTTGGATGCTTGTCACGGTTGCAATAACATCGCATCGTTTCAAATTCTTGAAACTGATAAAGGCAGTTAAAGTGTTTGGTACATCTAGCAAAGAAACATAATTTTACACATACATGGGTAGAATTCGCAAAGTTGAATTTAATTTGGTAAATATAATAGCAAGAATTTCGCTGGTTTTATGTCAGTTTGAAAATTCTCTTCAGCGTGTTTTTCAGAGGGAACAAAAAGTAATGTAGAGGGTGTAGTGCCCTCTCTAGCCGTTTCCTGGCTACGGGCCTGGAAGCACTTTTTAACCATTTTCTTTGTCTGGCATTTTTACAAAATTAAAATAAAATAATAATAAACGTATGCTTAAACAAGTCTTAAAAATACACGTGTTTAAAA
The DNA here is from genome assembly GCF_964235325.1 of Thermobia domestica. NCBI lineage: Eukaryota > Metazoa > Arthropoda > Insecta > Zygentoma > Lepismatidae > Thermobia > Thermobia domestica. The sequence goes on from NC_137458.1 coordinate 173,018,620, forward strand.
CAAAATGTTTAAAATGTATATAAAATTTGCTTTAAAGAAAATCAATTGTTTGATCACTTGTTTTAAACAAAACAACCCTGCAAAATAGTAGACAGATAGTTGTACAAATTCGCTATAAAAGTACCGCAAATCGAGTGGAGCTTTTGGGTAGATCAGGCTTCGGTTCGAAAAATGATAATCGGTCCGATTGATAAGATTGTTTCGAGTTCGCTTCAGAAATTAACACAGAGGAAGGATCGGGAAGAGTGGTTTAGGGAAAAGCATTTGCAAAGTTTAACAACTAGTACAATTAGTGCTTGTCAGTTGAGTTTTACGGAAGAAAATGAAGCAAGTGATGCAGCCTTGGAAGATGAACCGTTTTATCAACCAAATACATCCGATCAGAAGACACAGATTCTGAAACACGATTAGCTCAAAAGAGGCATCACTACCCAAACTTAAGCCAAATGATGGAAAGTACTGGCGTTAGTAACCGAGTTGCACCCTTTCCCCTCGAATGCGGCGAGACCCCCGACATTCGAGATTTTCCTTTCCGCTCTATGTCGGGGCTACCCTACCCTAATTTTGACGCTTTAATTACTCGCATGTCGACAGAGCCCCGCTTGTACGATTTAGTCGACAACTTCTGCCATCTTTTGGCCGTCTATTCAACTCGTTCGGCTGTTCGTGCCACAGTTTCCAACAAATGAAACGCGATATACAAATGTAAACAGACACCAAAGATGGCTGGGTTTGTGAGAGACGAAGATATACAAGGTGTTTTGGAAGCTGCGATTTCAGTGATAGTGGTAGCGAATATTTAGATAATGACAGTTTGAGTGAAGAAAGTAGTGGTGATAAATCTTCCGATTCCAATGAAAATGATGACCAAGGAAGAGGTGATGTGTTGACAAGAGACAATTGGACTCCCTATGGTAATAATGATGCAGATTTTCCAAAAATACCCTTCAAAGCAAATTCCGGGTATAAACACCAGTTGTTGGTCGGAAGTTAATTATTGGAAAATAACTCGTGATATGAAAATGTAGAAGAAAACAGGATAATCCCGAGAAAACTCACGGGTACCATGGTATCCGTACGTTTTATAGTCTGGATCAAACGAAATCCATCACGCACCAGAAGTAAGCGCTCTATCACTAAGTGACAGTGCCCCTACTTTGGAGGAAACACTATGATTGTGACAAATGTATCGGTCTAGTAAATATTATATGTGATAAACCAACATTCAAGAAGTACAAACGGTCAGAATGTAGATTTCATAGAGTTTCCTTCGTTCTGAAACGGTAAGTTTTTCTAAGTCAGTTATTCTTAACTGGTTGCCCACGTCTCTCAGGAATTGGGGGCAGTAACTCAGTGCGGTAATAGTATACATGAGAACGCCGTGATCTGCGTTTCTTCTGTGTTCTATTACCACTTCTACATGAAATACCATAAATTTTCTACGTAGTGCAATAGTAAGAAGTATCCATGTGCACAAGATATGCGATATGCGTTAAATCCCCCCCCCCCCACACACACACATAGTCATAGATAAAGTACAAGGGCACTACACATGCAGATATAAAGTACAGGTACGTTATTTTTTATTTTCGTATCAGTCGATAAGTAAATCAAAGTCGCTTTGTTACCCCCTTTGTAAGTTCGTAGATACTCAATGAATAATCCCTAAAAGTATGAGCGTCCAGCTCCTTCGGGAACTGACGCGGCTTTATGTATACTATATCCCTCAGTGCTAAACAGCTTGCCTCTGGTACGTGGGATTTGTGGTTCTTTCCCCAGACAAGTAATTTTGTGTTGGAAACCATCGTAACGTGTGTGGGTTTTCTCAGGATACTCCAATTTACTTCCACATTCTTATTCCACCGCATATTCCACCATCATTCACTTGCCTTATTAATTGTCTCCCTTAGCCTAAAGAGCATAATCGTGGGTCGTTAAACTGAAATATTTCATTTCATATTTCAGGGATTGTTTACAGTTTGTCGATGGGTCAGCATGAAGATACGTTGTAATATTGTTCTATTATTTGTAAGGAAGAAAGAGTCTATAGGACTATAATTTTCGAAAGGCTGAGAAGTACATTTGTAGGTTGATTGTAAGAAATATTTGATAAGATAACATTACACCCTTCATATTAGCATATTACACACTAGGATTTAGCAGGCGTTTACAGGTTATTTCTTCAATACCTACGCAGTCAACAATAGTGAACAAAATTGCATCGATTGCTTCACTTAATCAGTAACAATTTCTTAACCTATAAAACATTTATTGAAAAGAATTTTAAATTCGGATACATTGACACAGGAACTAAATGAAGCATTCTTAACAGTGACGATACCAGTTTTAATGAATTAGGTGGAAGTAAACTGAAAAACAGGAAAAATCAAGAGACAGCAAAATTTTGTATACGAAAAAGGTAATTTAATATTACCTCACCTATTTCATAATATGTCTGCAGGGAGCAGGCGTCGTCACATGGGACGGACGCTCGTCCTCCTATTCCCTCTGGATTTTTAACTTTCACATAGTTCGGGGTATTACAAACGTGTTAGGGCATGAAATGTGGAAGGGCATCGCGAACGAAACGTGTGTATGATACTTCTACTAGGAGAACTTGTAAGAGCAAGACGGAAAAGAAAGACAGGTAACATACTGTATATAATAAAGTTAGATGTTTGTATGATAGTAAGTTAAATAGTGAAATACAAAGTGTGAGTTTTGAATATATGTATACCCTAAGATAATATATATTTTTTTCCATAACATCTTACGAGAAGTTAAATCCCAAAACTTCCGTTGCATACTTCACAGTGGAAAGACAAAAAAGTGATTACAATGTGTCAACTTTGTATATATAATTTCACATTATGTAATAATTGCGAAAATTCATATATGTGGATTCCGTCTAAGTATTCCAATGCAAAGGTTTTTTTTTCTTTCTTTTCAGGCTTACACAGATTCGATTATGATGATTTGGTGCTGTTTGCGCTAATTGCTAAGAGTGTTAGTTACATAATATAATTTTTATTGACTTAAGCCACAATCTTACTAAAGTCCGCGATAATCACTGATATATGTATTTATGTATATATATATATATATATATATATATATATATATATATATATATATATATATATATATATATATATATATATATATATATATTATCCTAGCCCTAACTGTGTGTCTAATGACTAACGCATGAACCTTCTCTGTATGAGATCTTGGGTTCGAATTCCACTTTAAACTATAGATACCCTCTACGTCTCATATAATCTCGGTTCTCAAGAAGAAAGCTAAAATCCATATTTTGTTTGATTTGGTTTCGTCTCTCTCCCAATTACATAGAGCTGATCTCAAAACAGATTTGTATTACTCTCTTCAATTACCATCAAGCAACATAAAAGTTAGCAGATTATTTCTTCTAAATCGAGACCAGAAACTACTTTACGAGACAAGAGGAGACGGGAAAATTTTTTCAGATAATCGAGACGAAAGAGAAATAATTCTTCGAAAACCGAGACGAGACGAGAATTTTATAAACATTGACGAGACGAGAAATTCTTATTTCTAGTCTTTCTCGTAGAGAACACTACTATATTTGGGATTGAATTATGGTCCTCACATCAAATGTAAAGGCTGTACTACTAAGCCATCAATCTTCTCCCTCCTTAGTGACACGGAAGACTTGATTTAATTACCGGTACGTTTGCGTAGGATTGCTCACGAGACGAGACGAGAAATAAAGTTTTCTCCTGTCGTCTCATAAATTAATTGTTGTATTCTCCTCTCGTTTTGATTCTCGAAGAATTAGTTCTGTTCTCGTTTTATAAATTCATGAAATAAATTTCTGTTCTCTGTACATCATATCTGGAGATTAATGTTCTGACTAATAGCCTACAGTGGCAATTTTAAAAAGTAAGATGATATAGGCTTTCAATGATAAATGTTATGACTTTATATATATATATATAGGGCAATAAATCGAAAAACTGTATATCAGTCTTTTGCCCCCTCCCCCATTGGAAAAAATCCTGCGGGCGTTAGTGATTATAGTTGCTTCGTTACTGTAATAAATTGTGCTATACACGGATTAAATACTTCTGTGTTTTATATAATAATAAGAACCTTATTTATATTTATTACGGCCCTTGCTTTACGACAGCGAAACATTCACGTTCAATGTAATCAGTTTCCATTCTCAAATAATGGCAAGGAGGCAAATGAAATAATTCACGCACATATTTAGGACTCAGAAAGGTGTCTTACGAACATGACGTAGTAAATTCCTGAAGAGTGAAAAGTGCTAGTAGCAGTTGTTAGAAGTTATTAACTTAACATATAAGACAATAAATTGAAAAACTAAGAATACGAATCGTTTCAGAGATGCCAGTGCGCTGATGCTTCAAATATATGCCTTTACTCCCTATAGCTACGTTATTTCGCTATTCAAAATAAAAACTCTTAAAAATTAATCACAATTTCTTATGCAACCATCCCTTCCTTGGAGTACTGCGCGGTTACAGCGATGTAAAGGCACTTTTAATACATGAAGCAAATTCAGAAAATTAAAACCTTTTTGTATAAGATTAGAAATGTGTGGTATCCACGTTAAATGACGATAAAGATCAATTCTAGAAATGAGACCGTGTCAACAAGCAAACGTTAACAGACACCGATACATAAATCTGGATCAAGAAGGCAAGTTAGTTGGCTTGAATAATGAACTCACTGAGTGTTTCCTTTTGTCCATAGAAAATCGAATACTTATTTGTTTGATCACGAAAAAGAGGATTTAATCTTAATTTAAAATGTCGACTATTACCACGAAGGTATTCAGAACTGCAATAAATAAAAATAATGTCAAGCTGTGCAATGAACCTTTTCTAACTCGAAGAATGTATCAAAAAATTGCTGACGAAGGAAGAAGGGTTCTCAAAATAATTTCCGAGATGAGCAAGGTAGTAGTGTCTATATAATAAAGAAGTAGATCTGTACCTTTCTTAATATACAAAGCAACTGCAAATAACATTCAGGAACTTACTAAGTATTCACTTACAAAATTTACAAGACGAATTAATAAGAGCATTATGTTTGTAGCTTCTGAGTTTCTAGATTGAAATGATCAGAGCCTCACATCATCGAAGTAAGAAAGCCTTTTCGAACCAGGTATGAGGAAACAACAACAATAATGAAACCTCATAAGTACACAACACATTATGGCATATATTGTCAGATACACGATCACCACATGCAGCTGTATTGAATGACTGTCTTATAAGAGGTCGAGAGCCAAGAAAAGTATAGTGGTCAATATTTGTGCTACGGAAATCTAATGGACTGTTCTGCTATGAAGACTTACCAGAATAATGTACAGAGTCAGAGATAGACGAAACATTTGGACACAATATGTTGGCTATATCAATGCAATCTCGAGGACCTCATATGTTGATAAACCAGGCACACTTGTACTGAAGCAATGACTAATTATGGACTGAATGCGACGCCATACAGTAGAGATAGAAGGTTGATTACTGAGGCACGAAACAGTTTTTTTGTTGTTATTTTTTGTTACTCAATCTTTCTCAATTTAGCTCTTCGAAGATTTAGTCAAATATTTAGCACGGACACGAAGAATTTATATTCTTGAACATTATCAGCAGTTGAATCCTGGCTGAAGCATGCAAGACCACGATGAACAACTTCACAGGTTTCCTCAGACCACAACGGAAATCATTGTCGGAGACCGTTGCATTTGTATTTTGCAATGAAATCAAAAGTGTTTTTCATAGACGCTTATTCAAATCATTCATAGTAGAAGCACAGACGGGGAAGTCAGAAGAATCAAACGCACATTTCTGCCGGAATATTAGTGAATCAGTGCACTTCAAGTTAGAACCTATTAGATGGCACTGATTGACAATCGACATACTTTAAGTGATCACAGGACAATGGTCACTGTCACAAAACATAGATGCATTCTCTATGTAAAAGAACATGCATAAAAACACTACACGAATATGTACGGGAAACTGAATAGATATATCATCATAAAGGACAAGGATCCCACTCCTATTAAAGAATTCTTTTATCTGATGGCCCGGTTGTCAGTTTTTATTGATACCCCTAGGCAATGGTAAGCATTCAGGTCTCCAAAACGCAACACAGATAGCTCAAGGTAATTTCAAATCTGAATGAGATCGGCTGCCGTAAAGGCTCATCACGATTAAAAGAAAGTGGAAAGAATTTGATCTGGGAGGGAAGGAGCTTGCAACCAGGAGTCTATACCGAGAATGAAAGTTATTGAATACAATGATGGCTACGCCTCTAGCAGCTTAAACTTCAGTATGTGTAGTATACCTGTAAGTACAGTAGATGACTGTATAGGCTAAAAATGAGTTTTTAGCAAACATAAGTCTGTTAGTGAATGGTCAGAAACTATCACTCAATCTTCAAGATGACTGGTAAAGCCCATGATGATTATTGAAGAAGCATCATTTCTGGAAATATGAACCTTTAAGATCAACTTTGCCTCTTGGGGAATCTATCGTCCATCATATTTCATCATTTCATCTTCCAGTATATCGAAATTCAGCGAATTCTAAGCTGGCTTTCAAACTGGTTGAGACTTCTCATTTTCTCTGTTCTTGGACACGTCGTATGTGCTGACTAGCAATGTATGGTGAGTGAAGACGATGTGTCGTGAACTGGAGCCCATTGCTACGACAAACATATAGTGTTTTGATAAACTTGTTAGATAAAACTTCGGCTGGGGTTTTTGTTCAGAACTTTCAGACGGAGAATTTGAGTGGAAATGTCGTATGTCTGAGTTGTCATACGCTGTCTATGTTACAACGAGATACTTTGTATCGTTTAATAATTACTTGTACCTTGGGCAGAAAGTGCTCATACTCAAGCACTATACTTGAGATAATGTCAATTTAAAATAACAGAAGAAGAATGTTTTTGATATATGTAAGAAATATACATTATTGTATAATTGGTTGCTATGTAGCTGTTTATAGATACCTAATCAACACGTATGTTTGTAAGACAGTTTTGAGTGAAAATACGTTAAAAGAGTATCAACTAATAAACCATTTAATACCGATCATCGACTTGTAATTTCGATAGAAAAGGTGAGAATAATAGTGTATATAATTATGGAAGATATTTTTATGTGTAAACAATTACTGCCACACAAGATTCACTGATATCATTAGCCGAACCAGGGTTAACGACTACCTTTGGTGAGTCGTTGTAAAATTTTTGGTTTACCTCACCCGGGAACTTTGTAAATTCTTACCCTGAAGTATAAAGTAAGGGTGAATTTACTTCTGTAAGAAGGTTCATGACTACGAACTTTACTATACTTCGAAGTGGTAAAATAATCACAAGAAAAATGATGATCTGTGAGGTAATGGAAAAAGAAACTGGTGACAGTGATAACGAAGAACAAAATACAGCTCCTGTTGTACCCGAAATGTTATCGTTAGAAGACAAAATTTTAATGGCTTTACAGAGACAAGAACAACGATTGGAACAAAGTTTAGCCCAGATGTCGGAAAATTTAAAGCAGACTTCCAGTAAACAGTATGAAGAATTAAAGCAGACTTCCAGTAAACAGTATGAAGAATTAAAGCAGACTTCCAGTAAACAGTATGAAGAATTAAAGCAGACTTCCAGTAAACAGTACGAGGAATTAAGTAAACGATTGGAACAGACATCCGGAGAGACGAAACAATCTATTATACAGGCGGTGAGTGACATTACATCACAGTTCGATGAAAAGCTAAGAAGAGTATCTGAAGATTGCCAGGATAATTATAACCATACAATTCAAGAAGTCAACTGTGTAAAAAAGGATTTGGAAGTAATAGAATCTTCTATACGGCAACAAAAGATTCAGGTCACGGATAATTCTACCAAAATACGTGCGAATACTCAGTTGATATCTGCATTACAAGAGGAAATCAGGATGCTACAAATTAAGGACAACGCATACCAAAACAACATGGTTAATGATCATTTGGAGTTCCCTTGTTCACAGGAGATGACCTCGCAGTCACCTGTAGCAGATCAATGTGAACTTCGCATTATCTCATCTTCTAGTAACCCATCCGATGAGGACATTATTTTGGAAGAAATTCATCCAAGGAATACAGATGGGCGTAAAAGAGATGGTGGAACTACACATCATGCAGTAGGTAGGAATTGTCACTCAACACGAACACGGAAAGGTGAAAGAAAGGTAAAGTTAAGTGTAAAGATGAGTGAAATACGTGCGTTGAGTAAGTTCAGTGGTAAATGTAACGAAAACGCTACCTCTTTCTTAGAAAAATTTCAGGATGAGTGCAATATAATGTGTATAGATAAATCGCAATATATGAAACTAATCCCTCATTTATTACTCCCACCATGTTCTTTATGGTTTAAAGCAGTACGAGATCACGTCAATACATATGAGGAATTTAAAGCTGCGCTGATTGCAAATTACGAAAATGACTTTTTGCTTGCAAACAGAGATGCCACGATTAGAAATCAACCTTTCAATCCTCGTTTGCACAAATCTGTTGTTGACTTTGTTGTAAATACATATAACGAATTAAAAGTCGTTAATCCGTTGCAATCAGAATCCAGAGTAATTGCATCAATCAGAAATTTGCTACCGTTTAAACTACAACAGATCCTGTTTTCTACCCAGTGTCTGAGTTTTAATCATTTATTAATGCTTGTACAATGTTATGAAACTCAATACCACGCTCAGAATCATCAAGCGGGAGTAGGTAAAATTAAAAATAATTCAGATCACTTTGTACCTGTTCGTAATCTAAATATCCGTAAAGCGAACGATACGGAACACAACCTAAATCGAGTGAATTTAAGCAATCCGAACGAACAAAATAGGCAAAGATATGTTGGAAATCCACCTAACCTAATTAATCGTGGCAATCCTTATGTTAGACCATATAACCAAAATAGATTTAAAAATAGACGTAATACATGGCGAAATTCAAGGAATACAGTAAACTACATGGATAGACGTAGTCGTAATTCAAGAGATGGCATTCCGCATCAAAATCAAGAGAATGAGACAATTCTTGTACAGAATAACAATACGGGACATAATCACGATTGTGCAGTACAATGCACTTTATTGGAACCATACACGAGTATGAATTTAAACTAACTGCAGCTGATGTGGTAGGGGTTAAACCCATATCAGCTATAGATTCTCATGAACTTTTTACTTAATTTAATTTTCTTTAATTCTTATTAACCAATGATAATTTTCAAATGATTTTTAATTCTCTTTTGTTAATGTGAAGAATTATAATTCGATTTATAATTGATCAAAGGCAAAGGTTATTTATATTATATGGATTTGTGTTGAGAATTTGTTGTTAAAGATTATGTTAAGAATAAGGTTCATTCTATTAAGTCATTTATCCGACGACTGTCTTTATGCGCTACTTTATATATTACCCGAATAAGATTCTTCTATATTCTGATGCCTTATGGATACAATGTATATTTTAAAACATCATCTAACGTAGTTATCATATAATGAGCCCTGGAAAGATCAAATATTATTTTTCTTAACATCACCGTTTTAATAATGATTGAAAATGCTAATCATTGTGATTTATGTTTTTAAACGGTAATTTGCCTCTTATGATTTTGACTGCGCACCCTTCAGTAATTATATTATTAAGCGACGACGTTTTTGTAATAAAAAGATAAATGATAATGGAATAAAAGATTTATTATAAATGTATTTATATATATGAAGCTTAAGGAAGATATATATATATGCAAGGGGCGATCAAAATGTAAAGGACATAAGTAATGTAACATCATTATTTGTAAACGGACCAGTGGTTCTTAAATATAAAAGCTAAGCTCGCTTGTAACTTTTATATTCAGTCCCATCGTCGGGCGACATTTTTATACAACGAGATACTTTGTATCGTTTAATAATTACTTGTACCTTGGGCAGAAAGTGCTCATACTCAAGCACTATACTTGAGATAATGTCAATTTAAAATAACAGAAGAAGAATGTTTTTGATATATGTAAGAAATATACATTATTGTATAATTGGTTGCTATGTAGCTGTTTATAGATACCTAATCAACACGTATGTTTGTAAGACAGTTTTGAGTGAAAATACGTTAAAAGAGTATCAACTAATAAACCATTTAATACCGATCATCGACTTGTAATTTCGATAGAAAAGGTGAGAATAATAGTGTATATAATTATGGAAGATATTTTTATGTGTAAACAATTACTGCCACACAAGATTCACTGATATCATTAGCCGAACCAGGGTTAACGACTACCTTTGGTGAGTCGTTGTAATGTATATACGCCTTAACAGCTTTCTGTATATTGTAATTTCCATGTTGTAACAATATGTTATAGAGAAAGTAATTGTCTTTTATAGCTATTTGCAATGTTACAGTTTTGAGGAGTGTGAATAGAGTCCATTAGTTTCATTAACAGATTAATTTATTTCTGAAGATAACTTAGTCTATACATAGTCTTTGATAGAAGGGGTACTATATTTAGAAAAACAACATATTACAAAATTAATATCCAGATGGTATTCTAGGTCAAAATTCGAAGTGGTAATGTGCTCAATTTCTTTCAGAAAGAAGCTCCAAAGCTCTGTTAATGCGTAACAATTTTTTGGGTGATACCTCTACTTATACACATTCTTTGAGCAAGTTTGAAGAAAATATTGGAAAGGGTGCGCATTCCTATTCACATTCACGCCTCTGCAGATGGTAGTTTTCTACCTTTTTCATCTAAGCAGAATAGGACTGGCTGCTTCTCAGATGCAAGCACTAATACTCCAGTGCCACAATTCACCCAAACATGGAATGAAGCGTCACATTACGCGACATGTTAGCGTCGACGAAGTGTTGACACTTAAAATTGCGAAGGAAAGTTGATATCTGTGGTCAAACATTGAGGGGATAATAACCACCCTTCATCAATACCGGAAGGATAAAAGTAGATTGAAAGTAAGAATCAGAATGTTTTGGAATCAGTTCATTTAACATCTTATTTTTGATTCGAGCTTCTTCAACTACTGAACTCTGATTTGATTTTCTACTTTATGCCATTAAAAAGATTCGAACCTGAAATTGCTCTGCGACTAACTACCAGTAGGCGATCTGATAGCTAGATGAAAGTTCTACTGTTATACGAAATGAGCGATTCCTTTCTAATTTGAGTAGCTTCTCTGTTTGTCTCGGCATACACCAACTGAGTCCTATTGTCTACTTTCTACATATTCTTAACCTGGCCTGGTGTTTACGTAATAATTCTATTCATACCAATAGTTGATAAGCCCATAATACTACTCAGACAGTAGAGCCTATACCTACCGATACTATTGAATTTTTCAGTGTTGCCAACAAGTGGATATAAAATATCGCTAAATGGGAAATGAAATGACTCCAATTTTGGGTGAAAAGCCGGCAAAAAAATATTCGTGGAATTTCGTCTCTCTCTCACTTCTATATATATATCTATATATCTATATCTATCTATCTATCTATCTATCTATCTATCTATCTATCTATCTATCTATATATATATATATATATATATATATATATATATATGAACGAGTGAGTTGAAAAAGGTACACATTCCAAAAAATAGGCAAGCTAAACTGGGATGGTTATATTCATTTTATATGTACCTACACCGCTTGAGAGGAACAAGGAACCCATTCATTAATTTTAGGTCATCTTTACTGAAGTCTACGGGAACGTATGTGTGAAGAATCGAAGATATTTCTGGAATTTTTTCATGTTTCCACCCAATGTTTGGAAGTTGAGGTGTTTGGAATATGTTCCTTTTTCAACTCACCCATTCATATATATATATATATATATATATATATGTGTGTGTGTGTGTGTGTGTATGTGTGTGTTTGTGTGTGCGTGCGTGTGTTTGTGTGTGTGATCAATTCAAGCTCTAATACTATCTATGCTACAAAACCGTAGATGAAAGAAGAAAGAATCGTAACTAACAATAATTTCACTTTTTTAAATTTTATGATCAATTTCACTTCAACGAAATCAAAGATGAGTTTAGAAAAAGGAACAAAAGTAATAGTCTATAAAAAAATCTTCATTTTTACTGATGCTTCTATAGATAATCAGCTTGCTATGGGTAATGAAGTATTTGTGCATCTAAAGGGAAGCTCTGCAAACTAGAGGAAATGAAAGGTTGGAGTTAGTTCCCATTAGATGGCAAGAGATAACAGCAATGAAAGCGAGAATATAAAGATAAATGTTATGTACTTTAGCAGCTCTTCAACACCTGCGCTGATTCAAATAAGAAAAAGGAAAATAAACATATATCTGAATTGATTGGAGCTAATAGTACCTGATTACAGTAGAGGTTGTTCGCAGCAGAAAAGTTGCTACATTTGTAAGTCTCCAAATTATCATTCAGAAATCACCAAAAAAATCTCTAATCGGAAAAATATTTTTTGTCGCTATCCTGGGTGCCGAATAGCCTAGATTTAGCGACTTTCCCCCCAAATTGGCAACACTGGAATGTTTATTTAATTGCATAGTACCAAATTACATGAATCGCTATACTTGAATTTACTCATTTTCTGATGCAGGTTGATTGTTGGGTTCACTCACTTTTCTTATGAGGAATTGAATGAGGACTTGAAAGTAACGAATTTCCACGATTTCCACCACATCATTGTATTTGTATAAAACATTGTGAGCGTGACACCTGAGCGTACAATGTTATTCCTCTAGCCGCTATCTTATCGTAGTATCTAATTGTAGCCTACGTTGTTAAGGAGGATAGAATGTGCGAAAACGTGGGCTTAGCAGATAGAAATGAGAAACAAATATACAAACAACGACCCTGATGTAGCAAAGACATAATCCTTACCAATCAAAAACTTGTAAGAATAAATAACAATTGTCCAGATTTTTATCTTTTTAAAAAAATGTTATTAATGTACAACACAATAAAACTAACAGTGTACTTTTACTAACAACCACTCGCTAATACAGTAGCAGTTTTCGCAACTGGTAAGGTAGAAAGTAATATGAACATTTAACAGTAATCGAATGAAAAACAAAATGAAGCTCTACACTCTTCCGCTAGTTAAAGATTAACTGCGTGAAAGGGAAAAGAAAATTTGGATTCAGTATAAATGATATTAATCAAACAGAAGCTCCCACCGTGCTACATAACTCATTGATTCTTGAATACTGATTGTGGGTAAAAAGTGTTTGATTATTTAAAATCCCATACAATTTAAAGAAGCCTTAACGATTTAACTTACAACTGCATAAAAAGAAAGCTATGACAAGAAATTAAAGAAGAAAGAATACATCTCGACTACTGTTAATCCCTTTACTAGAAAAGGAATTTTGTGAATCAATATGGATGTACTTACGTGTTCTGGGCACGATGAGCGGTTGACTAGTGCTACTGAAAATGTGATCTCCCTGATTACCTCTATGTCGGATTGAATTCGGTGAATATGTTAATGTGATCAAATGATTGTCTTCCATCCTCTGATGGGATACTCTTGAATTGACGGTTTATCATTATATGATTCAGTGGCTCGACACTCAAACCTGGACTCCCCTTCCTATCCAACTCCGATGGTTATGACTTTAGTTTTTTATATATGTATTTTTGAAAGTTACCATAGTGCCTGATGGTCTTTCTCGCCATCGCTCGTTGGAGCTGTTAATTATACTACTTGTGAGAGATTGGGGAATGGCCCTCTGAGAAGATATGTGTATCTAGACTTGTGTGTATGTGTTAGCAACTGTATACATTTTGTAGTTATTTTCATTTAACTTTAGCAGCTTGGCTATATGTGATGAGGACCTACAGCTTAACGTGGAACCCGAACCACGTAGCTACCGCCGAGAATCGAACCAGGATTTTCCACACCAAACACGCGTATACTACTCACATAGCCAAGAGGGAGCTAAAATTTTTATATTATTCGAGATTAAAAAAATAAATTTGTCTTAACGTGAGATCTAAGACATTGTAAGCTACAATTGTTGTTATGCAACGATGTATATTAAAATCAAATACGTAACATATTTCAATATTATATTACAGTGCTATTACCATTGAAATCTGGTTGGGTGCCCAGAATATCCTAATAGAAACTGAACCTGGAAGACAGACTAAATTTGCAAGGAGGTTTAAAACACATGAGGAATTCAGTCAGCTGCTTCTGAAGAATGACATCTCTCTTGTTGAACTGAGTGAAGAGGCTACCTACAATGGTAAGAATGTTTTCGTTTTCACATAAATATATCGGGTGTTGCAAAATAAGTGTTACAACTTTTGGGAGGTGACTCGTGCCATTGACACAAGAAAAAAAGTTCTCTTGAACTTTCGGCTATCGGACATTGTTTCGGATCTACAAGGTGCCGAAAGCGTGGGAAAATGACTTTCGGACGCCAATAATTCGGAAATTATTAAACGTAAAGAGGGCGGGTAAAAAATTCACTGAAGAAGTCATACCTGCTGTATTGAATTTTGCATGTTTCACAATCCTACCATGCACGCGCAAGGGACTCCCCAAAGGAACGTAGGGAGTCCCGGATAATCTGCCAAATGAAAATTGGTCTAAATGGATATGAATTTATAGGGTTTCTACCAGGTAACAATAATTCGTTTGCATTAAGTCGATATCTGGAACAAATACAAAATGGCGGACACCTTCATTCCCGTTGTGTGTGGTTGCATAGTCGCCAGGTACGGATGCTGGCCAACAGTGACGTTCTGAGTAGAATATATTATGTGTAGCGAATTTGTACTCAAATGCTCTAGAAAGACATCTGGAGTGTCGGTAGAGCACAACAGATGAAGCAGGGTGATTCACATGTGTGGAAACATTTAACGAAAAATGCCTGAAATGCACTCATACTCAGTAAACGTGAGTTCAAAGCGTCCGAAATGTAAGGAATAGCATCAAGAACATGAAATCCATTGCCAATTCACCAATAATATTCCATCAATCCGATGCAATATGATCTTCACGGTTGCATACCAATAAGGATGCAACAACTGAGGCCAAGTTGAAATTGTGCAAGGGGAGTCACTAAGAAACTCGCTAAACTAAATGAATGTCACTAGTGCGTTCGCATGATCGATACTGAAATGTGGCCAATGTGTGTGTTGATATCGACATGTAGCTAATGGACAAATATCAACATGTCCCATTACTGCTTTGTCACCGTCTCACTTGCGGAAACTGGGAAAATAACGTTGTACATTCTGTTATTACATCTGGTGCACTTTTTGGTAGAACGTAGCTACAACACTATTGTATCAATGTCCCTCTTTGTTTGGGGCATTGTCCCACAGTCGACACATATGAAAAGAAATCTCTTAATTCATGGTTCAAATTCTGATAGAGCGTGAAAATAACAAACCTGTATCATGTCCCACGTCTTCTGGGACATATAACGTACTCGAAATATAAAAAATACCTCCAGAAATTCGTAACTTACACACAGTGCCAAGACAAAGACAAAAATGAACCAATTTGGCACATGTAACACTACTGCTGGAACACCATACATATGGAAAATAAAACGACATGAGAAATAGGAAGAAACGTCTTAAAGCTCTGATTGTTTACAACTGTGCAGTAGGAGTAACAAAATGAAACACACAAACATGTCGGGAGGCTGTACAAAAGCGCTTGCCAAACAAAGTGGGTACTCCTCAAATAAACGAATACAGAGAAAGTGAGGCTCCCTCGAAGCCTCAGGGCTAGCGCGCTCGCTTTCGCTCGCGCGGTAGCAGCTTCCAATCCTACTAGGAGCCCACGGCCTTAGATTGAAGACCCAGATAGTTATTTTCCTATTTTTCGCACGTGGGACGGTGTTCCAGCAGTAGTGGGGCATGTTGGTATTTGTCCATTAGCTACATGTCGATCAACACACACATTGGCCACATTTCAGTATCGATCATGCGATCCCACTAGTGACATTCATTTAGTTTAGCGAGTTTCTTAGTGCGTCCCCTTGCACAATTTCAACTTGGCCTCAGTTGTTGCATACTTATTGGTATGCAACCGTGAAGATCATATTGCATCAGATTGATGGAATATTATTGGTGAATTGGCAATGGATTTCATTTTCTTGATGCTATTCCTTACATTTCCGACGCTTTAAACTCACGTTTACTGAGTATGAGTGCATTTCAGGCATTTTTCGTTAAGTGTTTCCAAAGATGTGAATCATCCTGCTTCATCTGTTGTGCTCTACCGACACTCCAGATGTCTTTCTAGAGCATTTGAGTACAAATTCGCTACACATAATATATTCTACTCAGAACGTCACTGTTGGCCAGCATCCGTACCTGGCGATTATGCAACCAGGTACAACGGGAATGAAGGTGTCCGCCATGTTGTATTTGTTCCAGATATCGACTTAATACAAACGAATTATTATTACCTGGTAGAAACCCTATCAGTTCATATCCATTTAGACCAATTTTCATTTGGCAGATTATCCGGGATTCCCTACGTTCCTTTAAGGAATCCCTTGTGCGTGTATGGTAGGATTGTGCAACATACAAAAATTCAATACAGCAGGTATTACTTCTTCAGTTAGTTTTTTACCCGCCCTCTTTACGTTGGATAGTTTTCGAACTATTGGCGTCCGAAAGTCATTTTCCCACGCTTTCGGCACCTTGTAGATCCGAAACTATGTCCGATAGTCGAAAGTTCAAGAGAACTTTTTTTCTTGTGTCAATGGCACGAGTCACCTTCCAAGAGTTGTAACACTTATTTTGCAACACCCGATATAAGGTATAAACATGTATGCAATAAATAGTTTGTGCACAAAAGTAATAAATTAGAGAAAATTATTAATTATAAAGAATATGTTAAAATATAATTATTTGTAGGAGAATTCTGTAAAAGTAAGATAGCATTCAGAAAATTCTAGATACGTTTAATATCAAGAACTCTATTTGAGGACCGTTGCTGAAAAATTTGCTTTCAGGAGAAACATTTGTTTATTTTTAGAACAAACAAATAATTTATTTTTGAAGAAAAATGTATATGATACATATATGTATTAATTTAAAGCAAACTCCTAAGAATATATGCAAATTACGAGATCAATATTGCCTTGCATCACATTTCGCCCTCAGAACAGCACTGACGCAATGTTTTCTGGAGTCATAAATATAATAAATAATGGGAAACGGAGAATTTCACCATTTCGCATGCAGTCCATCGCTCTGTTTCATAGTTTTCATAAGAGACCCACAAATGTTATTCATACATTCGTATTGTTCCGTTCAGTGTTGGGGGGTTCAACTTCATCTCGATTTTTCTCAAACCTTATTGCAACAGCTCCAGCTGTGTGAATGGGTGAATTATCATCCTGCAGTATGCCCAGAAATAAAGATGAACTATTATCCTGGGATATTGCGTCATTGCCCATGTAACGGAGTGTTTCAGCTGATCTGTTTACAGAATAATGTATAAAAAATTCTTGATGTTCATTTTATTTTAGCGTTTCAATGTTGGCTGATTTATGATTATTTTATTATTTGTTACTTGCCGACTTACATTAATCAGTGCTTGTTTGTATGCATTTATTGCTTGTTAATTATTTTGGGTTTATGTGTAATGAAATTCATATTTAATGCTTTGTTAATGTTTTTAATGATGGGCTAAAATATTATTTATCTGTACCTAGAATGCTGTAAATCAACTTTCTAGCAGATATAATCTTCGAAGTAAGATTGAAAAAATGGTAGAGGAGTTCCGCGGTGAATGTGACAGTGTTAACATCTCTTGAAGTGAGTTTCAGAAGAGGAATTGGAGAAATTGAGGCATATGTCGGACAGATTGGGGATAGCAATTATTACCAAAAATTGTTACTTCTTGGTAAATTTTCAGCACTTTTTTAAAACTAAGGTTACTTTTGATTACGTTACATTAGGATACGTCAGGTTTGGTTAGGTTATGCCTGGTTGGGTTAGGTTAGGTTAGGCTCAGAATTAAATTACAGGATCCCGCCATAGGTTAAGTTAGGTTAGGTAAGGTTCAGAATTGAAATATCGCACCGGATACAGAATCCCGCCATAGGTTAGGTTAGGTTATGCCAGGTAGGTTAGGTTAGGTAAGGTTCAGAATTGAAGTATTGAACCCGATACAGAATTCCTCCATGCCTCGAAACGACCAAACTTCAATTTGTGTATACGTACACCCTTACGTATTATTCCGCAAACGAGATATCCCTTTTCCTTCACGTGTGCAGCCACTTAAAATCTGGTATCGATAAGAAAGAGAGCATTGCATTATCGATTCTGGCAAACTTCAAATATATGAGGCATTCTGGATGCTGGAAAAATAAATCGATGTCAGTTGTTAGATGGTGTTTCATCTGCATCTTCCGACAGTATTACCTTCTTGCCAATCATCGGTGACTTAAAAGGATGGAATCCAATTATTAACTGGTTCATATTAGCTTTAGTATCCTTAATAACTTAAACTGGAAATACGAATCACTCAACGAAACAACGTTTGGTTTTATTTTAAAATAATAACTGTGTAAAATTTTTCCAACTAACTGAACATATCGGCTTCAACACATACTGATGAAGATAGTGTCTGATGAAGCCAATATGTTCAGTTAATTGGCGAATCTGTTACACAGTTATTATTTTAAAATAAAAACAAACATTGTTTGTTCAGTGATCTCTATTTATAGTTGAAAGTAAAGATGGGTGCGATCTCCTTAAGAAAACGATAGTATGCAATTTCGAAGATTTAATACTGGTTACAATCTAATGGGTTTAAAATATTATGACGGTACCACCATTTTAATACTTTGATTTATTGGCGAAAAACATTAGAAATGTATTCAGAATACATGCATCTTGTAACAGAAAGCTCAATTAAAAATATTTTTATTGTAATAACCCGCAAAATAATCAAGATTGATGAAAAACAAAAATTAAAAGTGTTACGTAACAAAGGGGGGCGTTTGGCCTTGCATTACAAAGTATGACAAAGGGCAGGGAGGGGTAAAAATTGGTCAAAAATAGCGTTACGTAATATATGGACAGTCCCTAAGTAAAGAAAATCCTAAAAGGGGGTAAACAAAATTTTAAAAAATTAAATATAATAATTTTGTAATGGCAAGTCAATATAAGCCAAATCTTGCCAGTCACTCCCACTCCGCAAGATTCGTGAGATCTTGGGGTGCTAATTAATATCAATTACCTTTAGAAGGAAAGGAAATAAAGATTCATGGAGAATAGGACTCTAGCACCTTTGTACGGAGTAAATAAACTTTTACTGTAGTAAACCTACTATATTATTTGCCCTTATCCATTCCGTTACCTATGTGGGCAATAACTAATTTAACTACGTAAGATAACATTGAAAAAAACGAAAAATCTCAAACATCAACCAAGTAATATTGCGAGTCAAAGGTTGAGCACACGTATACTTTAACTGC
This sequence comes from Thermobia domestica, assembly GCF_964235325.1. Lineage (NCBI taxonomy): Eukaryota > Metazoa > Arthropoda > Insecta > Zygentoma > Lepismatidae > Thermobia > Thermobia domestica. Next base: position 173,038,146 of record NC_137458.1, read on the forward strand.
ACCATAATTTATTAATTCGTTACACTGTTCTGTAATTCGTCTTAAATTGTACCAAAATATTTAATACACAATCACTACTCACATCGTCAGGCCGAACATACCGTTAATGCATACAAATCTTTACACACCAGGTTTACTTGAGTGACTAATATGTGTAAAGGGGAAAAATCTTTAAATATTACGAATCGTTTCTAGCAACACTTATTTCTTCCCACACAAGTTACAAAGTGTAAACATAGTCAGCCATATATACAAAATTCCCTTCCATACGAATTTTCGATGTGAGGACACTGCTTAAACCACTCATTATCGTGCTGACCACTACGTCAAAGATTCGCACGGACCAAACTTTACTTCTCCCAATACGGACGATACCCTGTATGTACACTCTGCAACCTGGTAAACGTATATATGCAAACAATATTTAGTTTTTTTATTTAGGGTTCTGAGAAGCACATTACTGTGTAAAACGATTCGTATTTCTATAGTGTACTTATCTATAAATATATTTAAATTCTGAAATCAACAATTAGAGTATTAAGGGAAAAGAAAGAAAGGGAAAAGAAAATTTAAAGTTGTGATCTATCAAATATTTCCGATCTCCGCAGATTGGAGTAGCGTGCTGCATAGCAGCTTATAGCTAAGATCAAACGTAAAGTTTAATTTCATTTACTATTTGTTTATTTGATTACAAAACGTATAATAATATTTAGGATAGGTAACCAATAAGGTGCTTCACCGATTTAATTACCTACTGAAATTGTAGCCATCGAGCAACCCTAAATAAACTTTAAAAAATGGTACTTTTGAAGTTCACTTAGCATTTTAACTATTATGATTAACAAACGCATAGCATTGTGCGATTGTTTCTCACGTTAGATGGCACTGTAAGGTGAAAATAAAATTTGTACTGGGAAAATGTTTTGTGCACTATTATCAAATTACATATTTCACATCACGAGACAAATATGTAGAATCACCACGGATTTGATTTATGTATGAATTACCTACTAGGTCCGGATGAAAGAGGTGAATAGTTAACAAATCAGCAATACATTGTCCTTAAATAAATTATCAAAAACTCTCACACATACATACTACATCTACTCACAACATACTAAAACTACAATATAATACATATTACTACACGAATCCAAATTCTACATATCTACACTAAATACAAGTACATTTTCTTGAGCACCAACATATTTTTCAACCAACACAGTTTACTCCTCGGAGGCTACACGCCAAAGAACAAGGTAGAGACGCGCCAAATCATTAAGGTGGCATATAGTTCCCCAACGCAGAAAAATCGCGGCGAAAAATACAAAGCGAATGAAAATACTGAAAACTGGATCAAACCGGATTTTAGCAGGATATGGGTATCTCATTGGGATGAAGAGGATCCAAAGCCTCTTACCAAATATCGGATTAGTGGGAAATTCTACCGAAATACCGACCTATGAATTACATCGAAATAAGAATGCATGTTTTATATTTATCCAAATGAGATGCCCATACACAAACTTCACGGAGAAAAATAATACCTAAAAGTAAAACATCATTTCCCGAAGACCTATATTTCTTAGTTATTCTGAAACTCTGAATTAATATCTTATTTAGGCAAAAAGCAAAACAGATTTAGTATGTAAACTGAAAATTATTTAGTAAAACATGGTAACATACAACATTGTTACACAATATGGTTAAAAACTATTCGGACCGGAAAAAATTATACCACCTCAGCTGTAAGTGAAGGTTACAAATTATAGGCAACTATTGATTTCATTTCCTTACAATGTAAATTCTCATGTAGGAAGAGTCTTATTCTAAGACGTATGCAGTAGAAACGTTGTTTTGATTTCTTTTAAATCAGTAATCCTATACTATAAAAGATACAAAAAACAACTTTCGTTAAAAGAAATTATAGCACATGTAGACAACATTTATATATAAAGGAATAAATGAGAAAAACAATTTTCGTGTTTGTTTTCAGAAAGCAAGTTATGCAAAAAGCAGTCCTGGCTATTCATTTAATCTTTACACTCCTGTACTTCTTTGATTGTTTGCATGTAACTTACCAATCCATTAGCAATCAATGCAAATATTACTTTTACTGAGGAAGAAAAGGCACGACCGCCGTATTGAATTTCGTTCTAAATTTTCAAATTGAATCACGAATCATATCATTTGTATAGTTATTACGGAAATATACCCGTGATTGTTACGAGGATTTTGTAATTGAGATATATTAGAAAATCCTCCATCCGAAGAAAGACACCTCAACTAGAATAAAACTTCTTTATTTCCAAATAACTTTTAAGAAAACATTTTGTAAATTGTTAACAAAATACTTATTTATGAAATATTAGAAATGTCATGAAAAATTTTCGCAAACAATTGCCGAATAGAGCTCATACAACCAAGAATCTACTTTTGAATTGACCAGTTAAAATAAGTAGTTCATTTTGTCTGGTAGTAATTAATGAATTACGAACAGAATTACCATAACTTTTTAAAGAAAAATGTCAAAGCTGATCTTCAGTTACCAACTATCTATGAGTTGTTCTTACAAATAAATGCATTATTATCTATTTTATTTTATTTATTTATTTATTTATTGAACAAATTCTCAGATACAGCATAACTTTGCCATTTTACACAGGGAAATGTTAACAGAAGAAATAAAAAAAACAATACAACAATATTAACAACAACATAGAACAATGTCAAAAAAGAGTGTAAAAGTAATATTATTCCGTCAAATTCGTTTAATTACTCTTTCAAACACCGGGTAGCTTGAAAAATGTCCACATCAATTGTTATTTGATTATAATAGTTTGATATTCTGAAGAAAGGCAAGGTGACCAGACGTCCCGTTTTAGCCGGGACAGTCCCTTATTTTCAACCGTTGTCCCGTTTTTTTCTGATTCTCAAACGGGACGCCTAAATGTCCCGTTTTTAAGCAAACATGACCCAGGTGTCCCATAATTATTATTCAAAATATACATGGTCAATGCTAATTCTACACTTCTGTACCAACACTCTTTGGGAAGGTTCAGCCGTGCCTAGAACTTTTGAATAGTCAAATGAGAATTGAGTGTTCTGTGATTCAAGTGGGAATTGAGTGGGAATTCTGAGTGTTCAAGTACTTTGTAAATTGAAAACACTGCTGAGTCCCAAAATGCAATGTGGAAGTCACCCCCCACCCCCCGCCGTCGCCGATTCGTATGCGTCCCGTTTTTGAAAGTAAAAGTTCTGGTCACCTTGGAAGAAAGGAGACCTCTGTATAATTGCCAACCTAGGGCGGGCAAGATGGAATAGGTAAGTATGCCGGGTGATGCGGGAAGGGACGCGTAAGGATAGTTCCTGAAGTAATATTTCCGATCTTAAGTCTCCATTCACTATTTTATGAAAGTATTTCAGGTCAGAGATAATTCTACGTACTTCCGGAGTCTGGCTATTCAGATGTCGCAAGAGTTCCTTCTTAGATAATATTCAAAGTGCAGGAACACGGAAACAGACTACAGCGCTATTTATATAAAATATTTACGATATATGGGGAATATCGGTATAGCTGGTGCCTAAAACTAGTTTATTTCCATCAGTAAGTTCCTCTTTTCCCTTTTCACTTTTTGGAAAATATGAATTATATGAAGTTGTACAGTTGTTAAGGAAATATTTGTTTATAAAAAATGAACTTAACCCCTAGATCTGTTTTCCAGAACGTCAATTGAATAAACTTCAGCCCTCCTATACATTGTCATTTCTTTCTCTCCCTAAATGGATCATACGAGTTTTACAAAATAAATGCTTTCTTAAGATATATAAATAAAATCATTAAATCATTTGTCCAGAAACTTTATCAAGAAAAAACAGAATATATTGCATCGATTTGTAGATTTGTGAACGGAGATTTTAGTTACAAAATAGTAATTTTTCTGTATAAACATCGTTGTAACAAAACAACTTTCCCTATTTGTGAACACTCGTTCTCACACTTTACAAGATTGGATACGTTGAGTGGAATGTCATTCTACACACGGATAGTGAATGAAAAAAAAAAAAAAAAAAAGAGTAATACTTCTACGAGTATAGGGGAAGAAAAAGAAGTTTATTTAAACCTTATCTTGTATTGTTATTTTGATAAGCATTTAATGCTTGCCGTCTTTGAAATAAGTAGGTATGTTGTTGAAAGCGCGAAGCCTTAAAGAGAAATATGAGATTATGAAAATAACTTATTTACAACTAATGCACCTTTATTCAACCATAAAAAATACGGTACAAACCATCATTCATTCGTTGGATTTAACTGTCCAAATTTTTGGGTTGGCTTGAGATAGATTTACAAATCATCTGTATATAGATGATTCTTATAATATTGTAAGATAAAAGGAAGATCATTGATGTAGAGACTAAATAACAGAGCGCCAAAACATTTCCTTGATGGACTCTGTGAGTGAGATTGCGCAGTAAAGAGATAAATTGCTGCCATCCATGTAGATAATTTTGAATACATTTCACAGCACCATCACAGAAGTTAATTTTCGTCGTCAATTTACGGAAGAGGATCTTACGTATAATTGATTGAAAAGATCTATAGCAGTGGTTATCTCTCGTCACACCTCTCTTCTGCGACTTCAGATACAGATGTGAATTCTCAAATCTTCAATAATAATATTAATATTAAATATTAATAATATTCTCACAATTTTATACTTGTTTGCAACAGGACTTTTGCATGCCATTCTAGTGCATTATTATTATTATTATTATTATTAATAATAATAATAATAATATTATTATTAATATTATTATTATTACCAGATTTTGTCTTTACAGCCACAGTTCTTACTCAATAGTTACTTTGCGTTTGTACGATACCTTAAGACGGGGTTGCTTTGCACACGATTTAAGGAATTTTAAAGAAAATCGCATGTAACTTACAAACGTAATGACTTAGACACTGTATTTTAAACATATAATAGCTAGATATATGTATGTGGAAAATACTCTTGCAAGTTCATTAGTAAACATTCAGTATGACCATAGTTATTGAAATATAAATTTTGGTGCAAAGTAACCCAATAGTTGGGGTTACTTTGCACAACATACAAAAAAGTATGTTAACATACGAATATAACGTTTCTGTGTAATGTTTTCCCTTCAGTATTTATACATTTTACTTTCTACACAAAACTGCATACAGTTTACAAATATTGATATTAGAATGAGGGTACTGATATCGTTACTTAGTATGAATTACCAATATTTGTGAAGAAAATTATGTTTTCTGGTACCAGCACAGGAACCACATTCTTATAGTTTAGCATATGTCCCACTCAAATCCCATCTCAGGAAAAGAAAAAAGTTTCCATGAACTGAGTCGCCTTGGTTATTCCTTATGTCCAAGAATATCATCCCAACCGTAATTAGTGGAAGATTTACGGGATTTGGAACTTTCAGGCTGAAGTCCACCCAAATTGCATGATTTCTTTTTCAAAAAATCTAATGCTAGTCATTCCTATGCGTATAATCTGCAAGTCCCCCAAAATCTAGTTATTTCAAAAAAAAAAAAAAAAAAAAAAAAAAAAGCCTTTTGAGTGAAGCCCCTCTCAAATTACTCTTCTGGATCCGCCACTGTACATAATTTTATTTTCCAACAAGAAATTCATTCCGGCATCTACCTAAATAGTAAATATACATAACTTTAGAATGCAGGAGGTTCCAGTAGTAATAATTTCCTGTCTAAGATGTATTTTGGACCTGTGCAAAGTAACCCTGATTACAGGCTGAAAATGCCTTCTTCCGGTTTTTTTTTTATGACTTTAAAACGTTTCACAATTTAAATTCCAACTGTTGCATCAAAGTCCCATTATACACAGTAGTATTCTACGGAACTGACTTAACTTTGACGGAAATTCTTGTAGGTGATATCTTTCAAATTTTGGTGGACTTTACAGTCACTGCTTTCCATTATTCTAAAACAATGAACACTCACGGTAATTAGAACTGATGTTAACCACCAACATTATAGCCAAATTCCAGTTAGATGTTCTGTCTTACGGTGGCACTTGAAACTTGCTGTTCATGGTTTTACCGACAGAGGACTGTGAAACTCTTTTCATATTTTGTGCAAACTAACCCCGTCTTACGCTATTTGGTTTAACGCTTCTTTGTTACAGTTAATATTTGTAAGTCAAATAACCAAAAAATAAAAAATAAATATCGCAATTTAGTATACGTTCTTGGCTTCCTGTAAATCAGTTGGCCTCCAGACACGAGAGTAGTATTTAGTATTTACTGCTGGCAACAACTAATATACATAAAAATCCATATTTTTTTATTTTGATGTCGATTGGTGATCGATTGATAACGGACTCTTTCTTTCTTGTTTCAACAGTGTCGCTATTGTACTTCTGAATAATAAACATAACGCCATCCATGTCTAGACCAATACTGTCTACATCGGCAGTATTGGACCCATTCACAAATTGTTTATTTTTCGTTTTATTAATTTTTCAATTCTATGTTCTGATCTGAGAAATTTCTTTTCTGTGGTGTAGTGAATGTTGTATTGACTGAAATTTCTCGTTAATAAACTTTTATCTCAGTATAGATGTGTTTGCATATAAGGGTAATTATTGATAATGAATATCTAAAAATGGAAAATTAATTATTTCTAACACACTTTTTGTACTAATTCTTCATGTTACATATGTTTACTTGTAGATTATGTTAATCCCATAATTCTTGAGCACAACGACGACTCTCTTGTAGACAAAACTGTGACAGTCAGTGGTTGGGGTAAAATTTCTGATAGTAAGTACTTTTTATTATTTATCTTTTAAACACATGTTGTATTTTACTGGTAATCTGGAATTTCCTGTGATTATTAGAGAGTGATATTTTTATGTATTGTATTTTAAAGATTAATGGTTTAGTAAATGAGGGGTAATTTGTTAGCAAATAAACATGGAACTCTTTAATATGTATTTGAACAGTTACATTACTCATATATCCATCAATGCAGATCGTTACAATCCTGAACTCGATGGAATCCTCGGAAATCATGTCCACAAGCATGTAACAATTGTCAGCAGGCATGATGTCTCATGTTGTACGGCAGTCAGTGCAGGCTCTTTAATGTAAGGATTAAACAAAATTGGTGACAATGAGCACCCTTGCCTGAATCAGTTCTGAATGCTTGCTTCGCCATTCTTTTTTAAAAATCGCAATTGTTGCCTTCTGTCCTTATATAGGTTATGCTATTCTTCGCTCCTTACAGTTTATTTCTGAGTGCTTGAGAATTTGGAACACTTTGTTCTATTCTACGTTATCAAATGTTGTGTCAAAATCCTACAACAACTTGCTTTTCTTAATTGAATTCTTTATTTTATCCATGCTGTTAATGCAATTGTTGCTTCCTGCGTAACAGTATTACTTCCGAAATAAACTGTTTCTGTGTTACAACTTCTATGTTGGCTTTCAATCTTCTAAGGTTATTTTCCTTAAAGCTTTTTGAAGCATCATTACGCTACCTTAGCGTATTGTGATTTTTGCATTTACCAGCATTTAGTGTTTGGAATTACCACTGTCTCTAAACACCATCCCTTTTTAATCAATTCATTGACTCTATGCTGAAATTTCTGTCTCACACTTTTTATGATTACTGTTGGTATTTCATCTACACCTGAAGCTTCGAAATGTTTTAGACCATATATTTCATTGTCGATCTCTGATATGAATGTAATTATATCTGATATTAAATGTAATTCTCCTCTTACCCTCTTTTCTACTTTTTCTATATTTCCCAGTTCCTGTAATTGCTTGTATTCTTTCCATGTGTGCACTTTTGCTTCAGTCGTGGATCTTTCATCTTTATATTTTTACTACATTGTTCTTTCTCTTTGTAGTTTAAACTTTCTCCTAATAATCTTATAAGCCTCACCTACTATTTCTGTGCTCATATTGTTTTTTATTTCTTCACGTTCTTATCTTATCCCTCCTACCTGGCAGTTTGTGTTTAAAATATCGCATTTCTATTTATTTCTATTTACTTTATACAGCTTTTTAACCTCGTTGTTGTTAATGCCCTTTAATTTCCTTCCATCACTCATTAATTCCACCATTTCTTTCATGATCCATTCAGTGGCGGCGATTGCACGTTAAAAGTGGGTTGGCAAGACATGATCTGAATATTTGTATATCAATGTTAGTTTCCCTGGTTATTTCTAACACTTCGTTTGACGAAAGGTTGTATCATTAATAGGATACTATTTTTTTAAGTTAAAGTACCGTATATCGTGTTTCATATTTTATTAACTAAATTGGCAAGAGCAACGCAAGCAGGAACTATTCTTTTGTACTCTTAAACAATGAGAGTGTAAGAAGAGATTTGATTCCTTGTTCATGAACATCTTAAATTTCTGTCTGGAAAATTGTGTTATCAGATTATTTAATAAAAACTTTGCAAACAAATAAATAGAAAAGATAATATTAATTATAGCAATGAATAATGAGGTTTGTTTTGTAGAAGTCATATTGAAACTGGGGGGTTAACGATGAGTGGGTGAAGGTCTTATCTACCTGTGCACCAGTCGCCAGTCGTCTCCGAGACTTGAAAGAGTGCTGATCGACTTTAAGATGAACCCTTTTCAAGGTACCTTGTCATGTCCACAAGGAATCATTTGTTAGAGCAGCTTTACGTGGTGAAGGTTTGCATGAAACTGGGCAAAACTGCGAATGAGGCCCGTGACATGATCAACACTGCTTATGGGAGTGATTCCGAAAAAAAGCCCGGATGAGCAAGCCGAAAATTACATTGATGTTGATCATCTTTTTTGACTGGAAAGGAGTTGTTCACAGAGTTTGTACCACCTGTCAGACTGTGAATGCTGCATTCTACGTGGAAGTACTTGAAAGACTCAGAAGACGAGTCGCCCGCATCCGTCCAGCAATCGCTGGATCATGGAAGCTTCATCACGACAATGCACCGAGCCACACCGTCTTTGCTGTCATGGACTTCCTGATCAAACATGACATCATACAGCTTCCCAGCCACACTACAACCCTGATGTCACTCCTGCAGACTTTTTTCCCCCTACTGAAAAGGGTCGTGAAAGGACGGCAGCAAGGCTGGACCCAGTCCATTCTAGAGGCTGTAACGAGGGATTGAAGAGCATTTTAATTTCTGCGTTCCAGAGATCTTTCAGTGATTGGCAGAGTCGCTGGAAATGCTGTGTTGATGTAGAAGGGGCATATTTTGAAAACTATTAAGTCCTTGTGTGAAAATTGTGAATAACATTTTATTTTTTAATTCAGTCCTACTACTTTCCGGACAAACCCTGTAATCCAAGTATTAAATGTATTATTACTCCTAAAACATGAAAGACAGTGAATACTACAAGCATATGCTACATTTAAAGAAATACGCAATTGCAATATTAATTGCTTTAAATTGCAATTAAAACGCAGTTTCTGTTGCTTCCATAACTACACGGCAACACATATAACTAATACGTACTCACGTAACGGCAAATATTATATCGAACCATTCATTTCTATAACCAATAATGCATACAAAAACTTTACATTTTAAAATGAAACTATATAAAGTAAGGGGTCACTTCAAAAAAGTGGGAGGGCAAATGCCTCTCTTGCCCTCTAATCGCCGCCTCTGGATCCATTTCTCCGTTTCGATTCCAGTGACTCTAGTGAAATACAATACCGGAGACTCCGTTTTCGATTCATGCCTGGATTGTTTTTTATTCTCTGAGAAGAAATCATATTGTTCTTTCCATTTTACTACGCCGATCTCTACTATATCCACGTTCATTCATTCTAACGCTTTCTTCAGATATTCATGTTCAGACTCCTGACGTTAATGTATTGCTTGTCCATAAGTAAGCAACTTTTTGCTCTACCCAAAACCCATAGACCTGACTACTTTTGCTGTATGGGATTCTGAATTTTTCTCTAATCATTTGAGGTAATGCAGGGTTAAAAATCGCCAATTCCTAGCTGAATATTCCAGCAAAAGTGCAATAAAAGTTTCCTGATACTGTCACCAATAAGGAATTCACTTTTTTGCCTATACTATGCTGGTTTTTGCCATTATCTACTGTCAGCCCAGAGCATCGTTGCTCAGGACTTACCCCTAAAAGACATCTGCGTACTCCGAATACACCCGATAATAATAACATAAAAATATTTGATTTATTTGTGATGTTGGTAACGACGATCAACTTTGTTAGATTAAGAATTTTAAAAAAAATAAGAAAGCATTCCTTCTTTAGTTCCCTTCTTTCTTGCATTTTGAAAACATTTACACAATTTCAATTATTTTGTTTTTTAAAAACTCATATTTCATTGTGTTTTCCGTAATTTATTAATAAGCTACTAAGATAGGTGGATATTTAACTTTACCAATTCGTCTTCTAGAATTGGGAACTTATTTTTGATACTACAAATATTCTGTATTATGTAGTTTTCAACGATTTCTTCCTGTACTTATGGTTATGTAACTCGCCTAAATCAAGATTTAAAATAATTTTTCATTGTTCATATGAATAAAATCAGAAATTGATACCTAGCTTTAAAACGAAAATGAAATGAAATGAAATCCTTTAGTTTTGTGTCTCATGGTTATGCCGGTTAAGCTAAAGGAGACGGTGATGATGAGAGATGAGTGAAATGAAGAAAGTGGTAGGAAACGGGAGAACCCCGAGAAAACCCACGAGCACGGTGTTTGTCCACCACAAAGTCCACACGGCGTGAGCTGGGATCGAACCAGGAACCTCAAGCACTGGAGGTGAACGCTTTACAACTGAGCCACCGCGGCCTCTAGATTTAAAGGAATAATTTATTAAGGACTTTTGCAGTTGCATTCCTTTTGAGAGTGTAGATTGGCAGAAATCTCAACAGATAGCTTGAGACTGTTGTATAATATACACAGCAAAAAGTGACTGTGTATAAAATAACTCAATTTGTCTACCACTTTTAAGGTCTTATTTCAACACCAACAGCATAACGTTCCTTGGAGTTTCATAAATATCTAACAACTAACAATGATTTTTTAAATTTTGTTATATGCAAAGCTTTACGCGGTATAATCGACGTTTAAATCAAGAAACGAATAACGTATGATATTTCCTGATAATACTGACAACGTATGGTATCAAAAATGTCATACGCACACAAATTAATTTAGATACATTAGAAAGTACAGGAATATCATACTACTTTCGTTTATTGATATAAATGTCAAATATGCCGCGTAAAACTTTGCATATAACAAACATAACAACTAATACACACTTTCACTGGGAGTTATTAGATATTTATGAAATCCCAAAGGAAGGTGATGGTGCTGGTGTTGAAATAACAAGATAACAGTAGTTAATAAATTGAATCGCTTCTAACACCAACATATTTTAGTGTTTAAAGAAGAACCGTATACGAGGAACAGCACTCCCATGACCACAGACGTATCTGTATTTCTATGGATATTCGACTGAAATATGGAAATAAATGTCTCCTACAAGAATACGTAAATATAAATATACTTTAGTATTGGCAAATGTATTGTTTACTTGTTTGCATTCGCAATTGAAAGCTTTCGTGGCTATGTAAGTAGCGTATTAATTTTAGATGGGGAAGATCTGAGATTGATTCTCAATGGGAGTTCGTGTTATTCGGATCCCACGTCAAGTTGTATGTTCACGTCTGATATAGTCTCAGTGCTGGAAAGCGATACTAAACTCCATACCAATATACTAAGTAACATTCACAATTGAGTCGTATAGTAATTCAGAAATTTGTTAAAACCAGAAAACCATTCATTTTCCGTCGAATCTCCCTTTTAACAAAGTCATGTGTGGCCAATATACAGAAGTGAACTCCATGTTTGGTGATCCAAGTACTACTCACTGGCTTCATGATACAGTGTCAACCAGAGGGTAAAAGTGAGGGGGACGCGGGAAGACGTAATCCTCTCAATTCCAAAATAAATTTCAATAAGCAAAGATAGGTACTTCAGACTGCGTGACGTCATGCGTCCCCCTACCTTTCCAGATCCACTTTTAACCCTGGTGTCAACAACAAAACTATGTTCGCCCTCACCCGGCGCGAATCGAGTACTGAAAAAACACGGGTTATTTTGCTGAATTTGAAAGCTTAAATTGCCTGTTGCTGGCGTGGAAAATGGATTAATGATAAGTGAAGACTCAATTTTAGTATAGATTTAGCAAATTGGAAAGCGTTATACAATTATCGTTTTCGTTTGTATTATCCTCTTTCGTTCAAACTACAATAGATTTTTAAAACCTGTGAATGAAGAACTGATAACTTGCATATTATACCTTATTACAAAAAGATAATTTTCAAATATTTTATTTCTGATATTTGTCCAAAATTATTGTCGCATATATATCATTGTCTTCTTGTAAGAATATAATTCGATAATGATTTAGGAGAGTACTTTTAATACTGATACTATGTGTGTAGTCGAAACATGTATATTTGTAGTAAATTTCATAGGAAAAGAATTAAAAATACGAAAATTAGAATAAGTAAAACAAAATGTTCCTAAATGGACAAGAAAGTATTATTTTCATTTTATTGTTCTTATTTACTGCTCTTTTGACATAAAATTTGCCACATACATGTCTTTGCCGATTATACACATACTAATATTATAAGAAATACCGGGCGAATTCGTTATCAAATTATATTCCTACAACAACATGTTTATAGATATGCGACAATAATTTTGGACATGAGTGTACATATTTTTGACTTGGAAATTTTTGAATTTACAAAACTGTTCAAAAAGTCGTGGTGTACAAGGATATTTTGACAACATTCTGAGAATATTCAATATTATTAATTATTATTATTATTATTATTATTATTATTATTATTATTATTATTATTATTATTATTATTATTATTATTATTATTATTAATAATAATAATAAGAAGAAGAAGAAGAAGAAGAAGAAAATGAACGAAAAATACATGAGAATATGAATAAAATAATTAGTTACTTACTTTGTTATTGCTATTTACATTGGTTCGGATTGTCTCTCTCCCAGTGGGAGAGAAACAACTCTTAAAATTTGTTTTGTCATGTTTTGAAGTTTTATTGTAGTTCGCAGCTTTCTGATGTGATAATTCCATATACAAATATTTACTTACGTATTGATTTAAGGTCTGTAAATATTATGATTACTTGTGAACGTTCTGAGAAAGTCGTCAAATATTCCTTGTACACCGATAATTTCCCACCAGCTTTCTAATTCAAAAATTTCCTAGTCAAAAATTAAATAAATATATGGAAAAGATATTTGAAAATTATCTTTTTGAAGTAAGATAGGACATATAAGCTATCAGCAATCCAGCAACCGCAGTTTTAAAAACCTATTATACTTTGAAATAAAGTGTGAATTGTAGATTTTATTAATTGTTTCTAAAAATGAATACCATTATGCGTTATATATACAGTTATACAAATTAAAACGAAATGTATAATGCTTTCTAATTTGCTAAATGCTATGGTCTAATGAGTCTTCACTTGACCCCATTCACTTTTTGAGTTGAAGTATATTTGACTCCAAGGAAAGGAATGGATTATTTTATTAATATACTATTCCATGGAAGTTATACCAGACGCATGTCAAAATCATGGAAAGTCCTTTTTTTTTTTTTTTTTTTTTTTTTTTAGAAACAGCAAAATGATGGGAGAAGAAATTTATTGTGATCGATTATTGGTTATTTTTCCACGTAGTTACCATGAACTTCCAGACATTTCTGGTAACGTGTCAAAAGCTTCCACGGAGAGAATACAGAATCAACAACATGGGTTATTTTGCGATTTCCATTGCCAAATCGGCCGTCTGAGAGTACAGCCAGTCCAGAACTAATGTCTCGAGCATTTCACTGTCGTTGAAACGCTTCAACAAGTTGCTTCTTCAGGTAAAGAGAAAGAAAGAAATCGCTTGGTAAGGTCGTGGTGCAAGGAGGGTGATTGAATAGTTCACATCAAAATCTTTGAATTGTCTTAACAATAGGAGCAGCTGTGTGGACGGGCGTTGTCATTGATCAGAAAATTTCCAAAGCGTAGCATTTCTCTTCGATGATGCTGATGGATAGCACGTCGCATATTATTCAGTGTTTGGCAATACATTTCCGTTGTAATTGTTAGTCCTCGTTCCAATAATTCACAAGAATCAAATTCTTTTAGTCCCAAAATATGGTTGCCATGATTTTGTGAACTTATTGTGTTTGTTTTAATATTTTCGCTTAGAAGAAATGGAGTACTGCCATTATATTGACTGATGCTGCGACTCCCCGATGGTGTTCAATATCCAGGTTTTATCCTCCGTCACTATGTAAGAAAAGAAGTCACCGACATATTCCCCTATCAGGCCAAAAAAATCACGTGCATCTTTCATTTTGTGCTCTTTGTGAGCATCTGTCAAAATGTTTGGTGTTTACCTTGAACACTCAGCTTATATCACAGCTTCTCTGTCACAATCCGATGCATTGTTATCGTAGACACTTCTGAAAACTCTTTCGTGAATTCAGGTATTGTGAACCGGTGTGGAACCGAACTTTTTCGTTAACGTGTTCCACCAGATCGTCTGTCTTGAATACTAGGTCTTCCGATTCCGATTTTGAATTTCTGCAGCTATTCCACCTTACTGCTACAAGCACGTACGCAACTCTGCTTGGACTATTCTATTTTAAGAAATGCTTTTGCGCATGCTCAACTTCATTAGTGTTATCAACCCCGTGTAAAAAATCCACCCTTTTTTGACATACACCTTTCGACAGAGACCCTTAAGTTCCAAGCATTGTGTATGAAATTTTGTGCTTGATATGTAATAGGTACTTGTGGACTTTATACTAACAATTACAAACGTATTTACATTTAATATGTATCTTGTGTTAATAATAAAACACAAAGCACGTTCATGTTCAGCAGCGTATTAATCCACTTACAAATGAATGCATATAGCAAAAATAACAGAGCAGCGATTGTTAAAAATTAGGAATTAGTGTTACCCTCAGACTGAGATGATTTTGCATTATATTGTAAAGGAATCAATGCGTCTTTGCTTGGATTCACAAAAACTGTTATTAATAATGCATTAAGTTATGCAGACAATAATGTTGGTGACAGGTTTCTATTAATTTTATTTGTGTTTTGTGGAGTTTCTGTGTAGAGTGCTTGCGTCCTAAACTGTCAACAGCCAACTGGTTGTTGTTTTGATACATCAGCAATTTATAAATGTTATGTATTTATTGTAATAAAGTTACGAGAGACACCTTCCTAACTCCTCCCAACGCCTAAAACCACACCTCCTATAACGTCTGGAACTCGCTTTCAATATCAACAAAAATAGTCGCCGAGCCTGGGGGCCCTCCTTAAATAGCCCCGGTTACTTTCGTCTCGAGGAGTAGCAATACAAATTTGAAGCCGGGAGTAACGGTTCGGAATGAAAGCTAATTTCAAACTCCTCCTACAAACTGGCGGATGCCCGCAATATCCCGCCAGTAGTCCAAAACCAAATCCATAGCAAAATACCAGGAGACCAGAGAGGGACCAACGCACGCCCGGACGTCATAAAAATACACCTTCCCTAACCAATAATGCTAACCCTAACCCTGTCTCTCTTCTTTCATAAAATTTCTTCGTAAATTATTCTAATATCCCCAATAATCTTTTTCTTCAAAGGACAGCCGTCCGAATCCAATACCTGTATTGCAAACTAAATTCCCCACTTTAGTTCTTCTGACGGCTTGTGTGTAGGTGAAGTTTCCTTTCATTTTTCCTCCCCCACACACCCTTTATATGGTGGAGATGTGGCTTTCTATCTTTCTTTTTTATAATATATACAGAGTGGTCCGAAAATGTGGAAAGACTCTAACAAAATATAACCACAGTAACATTGTAGGTGGGGAATAAGGATGGTTCTTTGTATCATTGTAGCTGTCTTACTAGCAGAACATGACATTGACGCATACAGAGCGCATTGAGATCGTGCTGATCCCTGAGAACGAAATACCAGGATGATTCCAGACGGTTTTATACTCTGTCATCCGGAGAAGAATCACACCAACGATGGTACTGTGTTCAAACTACTGAAAAAATCCAAGAAACTACGTTTGTAGTAGATCGTTGCATGACATGTAGACAACCCACATCGAAGACGAAGCAACAACTGTGGCATTGTTAGCATTATTCAGTAAAAATTCCAAGAGAAGCACACATAGTGTAATCCGTGAAAGTAGTGTTAGTCTCACCCCAATCATGCGCATTATGTCAATGAAAGTGATACTCTTATAATCTGTAACTTCTCCAAGACCGTACAGAAGATGATCCAGATCATCGTTTAGAATTTGCTCAGTGAGCCACAGAGAAGCTACGACGAAACAGTACAATCTCTTCTGATGTATTGCTTCCTGATGAGGTTAACTTTTACATATCAAGTGAGGATAACAAACAGAATGTGTTGTACTGGTTGGATAGTAATCCGGATTGGTTTGACGCATCCGCAAAGTATTCCCAGCAAGATGAAAGTGAGGAGTAGCGCGTAGAAGATTTGTGTAGGTGATGTGTTGTGGGTTCATTGTTCACCGATGGGACCCTAATGGCGGTAGCATATCGGTACATGTTAGAAGCCGGTATCTTGCCATCAAGGTGCTTTCGGAGGATGGATCATTTCCTAATTGTTTCTAGCACGATGACGCCCCACCTTATGACGGTATCTGTGTCCGTAAGTACCTCGATCAGCAGTTTTCTAATGCATAGACTATTTGGGAAGGAGAGGTAGAATGGCTCGGCTACTTCGTTCCTGTGACCTCACGACACTAGATTATTACTTGTGAGGAAATGCAAAGTCTACTGGACTTTTTAACAAATCATTCTAGAAAGAATCAACAATAACGGAATATTGAATAATAAATTGCAATCTGGTTTTAGAAAAAGAAAAAACACCGAAGCGGCTATAAAGAGATTAGTTGATTTTATATGAGAGCGTAGGAGAAGTGAAAGTAGAAAAGTACCAAGTTGTTATTCATGCTGATATTAGTGGTCCCTTTGACAGTCCATGGTTACATGCAATTATTAAAGAAATGAAAAAAAAATTAAAAAATCAGTAAAACTCTTTACAATCTAATGTTGAACTATTGACTGAAATATTTTTAAAAGGCAACTACAGTAAGTACTAAAGGTTGCTCATAAGAGTCAATTTACGGACCTACAATATAATAGTTTATATTCAAATCATGCTTATAGAAACTAAATAATCTTAATAAAACATTAGGCGTGGTAAAATAAGCAGCTAATGTACCAATTTAGTAGAGATGCAGTTGTAAGTTTGTATGCAAGTTGATGATACAAACATGCCGTTTGCGACATCGATTATTCTCACATCCCTGATGAACAATTACCATGGTGTCACTTTTTTATCCGTTAAGACGCGTGTGATGACGTCATCAATATGACCGCCACTTCAAACTACTTGACACTTATTATTTTGAGAAACATTTAACCAATTATTGTTCTGTTTCCTTCAAATGAAAGTTTCAGTTTGAAACTAAAACTTACGTTCAGTATTTTTTTCTTCATACAAGCGATAATTAAAAATGTACGTGAGACTTTACATATTATCCAAAATTACATATTATGCTCTTCCACAGCGCGATCCAGATCTCAAGTTCTGGCTACTGTCCCATGACAATTCTATCTCACAAACCAACCACCGATGAGCAACCAACTCAAACTGATTACCAGATGTAATCGAAATGTGGAATTGAAAAGCGTTTCGTCTCACCCGAACTGAGACCAATTATTATAGATTAAAGAAAATAATGCGGACTTTCTTCCAAGAAAGAGAGAGAGAGAATTACGAGTAAAAGGCAATTGTGTCTATCATTCAATAAGACCATATCAAATGGCAAACGCAGGAGGTTACATAATGTTTTAATTTTCAGGTGCTACTGGTGTTAATTCTCAGTTAATGTTCATCCAACTGCCTACCATAAGCAATGAAAAGTGTGTAAGTTACTATGGGAGTTATATTACTGATGGAAATATTTGTGCCGACGCAACCTCTGGAAGTCCATGCAGTGTAAGTATTAAATAATTATTTGTATTCCTTATTACTGCATAAACTGACAGAAAATGTTGAATTCTCTTGTTATCTAACTGCAGTTACTCAGAATTAGGTTTTACCTTCGATGGATCTGGGAGATATATAAAATTTTGAAACTGTCGATCAAATATCTAAATTGAGATACACTTAAATGTTACAGAATGCATAGTCACAAAACGCAAGTTAGACTTCAGTGACATCTTCGTTGCTATACAATTACAATCAAGAGATTGTGAGCTCAAAATACAGTAATGTAATAATTAATTAAATTACTATTCCAAGTGGTAATAAGTCAGGAGACTCTACAAGAAATGCATTTTCTTCCTGGAGTAGATGACGTAAAGTAGTTAAATTCAGAGCAGGCTTCGTTCATACATATAGTAAAAGGTGATAAATATACCTAGAGTCAGAAGAAACTGTCCACACATACTCCTATTTAAGAACTCCGAAACGTGAGTGGAAAATAAATTTAAAGGTGAACCTCACATGAAAAACTTCAAGTGGAGATTGGAGTTTTGTCCTTCCCTTATAATTATTAATATAATAAAACAACTCATAAATTTTAATATTTTATTAACAGGTTAAATTTTACATTATTTACCGAGTAGGAAGAGCATAAAATATTTTCAAAGGAACAATACATTATTATTGATAACCATTCTAAAATTTACTAATGGGATTCCTTATTATAATGTAGAAAAAATGTACCCTGTGTATATATTTTTGGAAGGTGTGAAATAAATAACTAGATAATTGTTTGTTTATGACAATGTTACACAGAAACGCAGGCCCATCACAAATGTGTTTTTGTTATTCGTGATTATTCAGTTTGTTTAGTAACAGCATTATTGTATTGCTGAGACATTCTTTTTAATGATATAGAAAGAGTTACAGCATTATAACTGAGAAGTTTATTTTGAGCAAGTTCGATAATGGCTGTTATTGCGAGAGTATTGAAATAGTGTTAAAAGGTTTCTGAGTTAAGTGTACTAATACTTTTATAAGCGTGTTAACACTTACAACGAAACGTTGGTCATTTTGACAGTTGATAAATTTTGCTTTTTAATAGTGACAACACTGTTTGATTTGGATAGCCGCCGCGTCAATAGCTGCTTTTCTTTTCCCTTTCTACTTTTTCCGCCCTGTATTGTTTAGTTTGAGTGGAGAACTTGGCGGCAACGGACACAAAAATAAAAACCTCTCGATCATTTTGACCGTATCTTTCTCTTAATATTATTTCATCATCGGTCTAAAATACCGTATGTTTCGCTTAATGGTGCTGGCTTAGCATTTTTCAGTATAGCTTAGTAGCGTGTCAATTAGATTCCATTAGGTTTTTGACTGAAATGGATTATTCTGGTCGCAAAACAAGTGTCAATACAGACCCGGACTTCAGTGACTAGATCCGTAATTTACTGGATGAGATTGAAACAGATTCAGGAGAATCCTATTCGGAGGTGGATGATTCCGATGCAAATCCGGACTTCGTTATTTCGAGTGAAGAAGAGTTTTCCAAATGAAGAATCCAATGACGTTCTTGATGATGATGATGATGCTTTGCTCAAGGACGATCAAGTTCAAGTAAGTGATAACGAAGCAAGTATACAAAATGTGGTAGCTGACAACACTGAACTTCCCGATTTCTTCTAGGAAGGCTAAGAAAATCCGAATATGGACCAGCTAAGCGTGGAACAGTAAACCTTCGAGAAGAAATGTGAGGACTCCTGCACGAAATATAATTAGAACCGGACTACCAGGGATAAGAGATCCTGCGAAAGCGTTGGGAAATAATATAAGTAAAGTTGAAGTGTGGAAGCTTTTCTTTGATTCTCACATCATTGACAAAATAGTTACTAACACAAACATAAAATTGGCTACTGTTAGAGAAACGCTTGCCCCTGGCACAAGTGCTAGTAACTATAGAGATACAAATATTGAATAAATGCCCTTATCGGACTGCTACTTCTCCTTTCAATTCTAAAATGATGAAGTCAGTCGACGCATATTTCACGCTACAATGTCAAGCAAGCGTTATGAAATACTGATAGTATGTCTCAGGTTTGACAAATTAAACACGTGAACAGGGACGAAAAGATGATAAAGCAGCTCCATTTTCTGAGGTATTTTCTCAGTTTATCTCTAACGGCCAGAAGGTGTACTGTGTATCAGACCAAGTGACAGTTGATTAGATGCTGGTCCCCTTCCGGGGACGATGTGGTTTTAGGGTTTACATGCCCAAAAAGCCAAAGAAATACGGCATAAAAATCATGTGTTTGGTAGACCCTAAAACCTCGTACCTGCTCAACGCCTACATATACACTGGTAAAGGAAGTGATGGGGCAGTATTGACGGAAGAAGAAAGAAATATGAGTATACCTACACAGTCACTTATTCGACTTTGTAAGCCCATAGAGGGAAGTAACCGAAATGTTACGGCAGATAACTAGTTTTCTTCCTTGGAAGGAGTTGAGGAGCTTGAGAGAAGAAAGCTCACCTATGTTGGTACCTTGAAGAAGGATAAGCGTGCGATACCTTAAGAATTTCTGCCAAATAAGGATCGTCTAGTTGCTTCTACTCTTTTCGGATTTAGGAACAATATGACACTTCTTTCGTACGTCCCCCAAAAGAATCAGGCAGTGTGCCTTATTTCAACTATGCACAACACAATTGAGACAAATCAAGAAAAGAAGCCAGAGGTTATATGTTTTTATAACAACACAAAGTGTGGCGTTGATCTCCTCGATATGAGGTGTGCTGTGTTTTCTGCCAATCGAAAAACAAGACGATGGCCCCTAGTCATGTTCTATAGGCTTATAAACATAGCTAGTGTAAACTGCTTCATAGTCTATATGAGCTTCTTGGAAACTACTTTGCAGACAAGACATACATTCATGAAAAGCCTAGCCCATGACCTGATTGTGCCACATCTTCAGAAGAGGCTAATTGACACCCCTAATCTTCCAAGAGAACTGAAGATAGACATCAAAAAGATTATAGGAACCAACCATTCCCCAACAAAAGCTTGTGTGCCGAATGACCGCTTGGATGGAAAAAGGAAAACTTGTGACAAGTCCCTACCTGGAAAGGACAGGAAGATGCAACATAAGTCTTTCAGATGTAACAGCGCTATTTATGGACAATGCGATAGATGAATGTGCTTTGACTGTGCAGCCGAATGCGTATAAAGTGCGAAAAAGAACGTTAAGAGAGCACAGAAAAACATATATCACTTTTATTTTATTCAAGCCACCTTTGTTTTTGTACTTCTGACAGAAAATACGCCAAATCTATGGAAATTTTCATTTCACAGTTTTGTTCCTCTCTATATTATAGTAAAAACAGCACTGTACTGGTGATAAATAAAAGGTTTGTAACGTAAATGGTGTTTTAAAAAATGTAAAGAAATATTCCCTAATTTGACAGTAATATTGACAAAAAACAACAAATTTCCAAAAGGCGGTAAAAATGACCGATGTTTCGCTTAATGTTATAAAAATCATGTTTTGTTGAAAGTGTTAAGTGCCATTAACCTTCATCCGCTCGCGTACTGCCAATTCACGTTTCCGCTCGCACCGAAGGCGATTTGGTCGTTAGTGATTATTAACGTTTTTCAACATTGTGCATGATGCAAAGTGTATGTTTTCGAGTAATTAGGTTTAGTAAATTAAAACAGATCATTGTTGGCCAAAATATCTATTTATATTAAATTATAACACTCCAAAATTTGAATGAATATACAGTGAACAAAACACGAAAGAACCTAACCAAATCAACAAAATCTAAGCTAAGCAACATCCATGTGAGTGCTTTCTGCACGTTTTTTTCCCACAGTCTTAATATTCAAAGCGAGTTCTGTTTTTTTTTTTTTTCCTTGACCCGCAAATGTAGAAATACCTCTACGGATTGGTTGTTCGATTCATCATCGGTAGTTTGCTGTCTGTATTGTGCCAAGAGCACCAGCAAATCTTCTGGCAAAGTTGTGATTTTAGAACGAGCTTTCACGTTTTCTATTATTAGGTCTAATGATACAAGAGGACTCATCCAGATACGGTCCTCTTGTATTATATTTTGATGTTAGGGCAGTTAAAAATCAAACAACGAATGAAAAATGATGAAACTTTTACTTACATTTTTATGTAGTTGCACCAAAAAAAATCAGATTTTCGCTCGCATTCACGGCAGATTGGCCGTCCACCCTCCTTCGCTAATTTTGGGATTGTACTGAGCTGGAAGCAGGGACTGATTAGACTGCAGCTACACAGAATCTAGAAGCCGGGATTGTAAACAGAGAATACAGACCCCTCCAGCCATAATGTTAGCGCTCTGGGAAGAAGGGTACACTAAAAGTAAAAATGACGGCCAAATTGACGCTTGCGCGAGTGGATGAAGTTTAATCAATCCAAACCAAACCATTGAAATCACAATCTGTGATCATGCCCTATTTGTTATATAGTCTTTAGGCGTATATTTCAGTAAAAACAGATAATATTTCAAAAATGTGTTAACAACATAGTACTAATTTACTTAATATATCCGATTCTACAGAATGTCCACTTGATTAAATTAAGGGAAGCATGCAGAAATTTATCAGGGGACTAGAATACCCTCGAGAAAATTTTGAGCATTTTAAGTAGACAATTTAGGAACAGAAATATTTTCAATAAAAATATCAAAACCGTCAATATTTCCCCGAAAGCAAATATCTGATTTTATGATGTAATATGGATTAATCAAGTGTGTACTGCACATACATTATAGTAGGCATAAGTTTATTGTTCTATGTTCAAATCGCAGAATGCATGTGTAATGTTACTTCAATCTTTGTTGCACTCAATGTAACAGAATTCCTGATTTTTTTTCTTTTTAATCAGAGCTGGCGCAACAAATCCTTGTGAGATTGCTACGACTCAAAAAACAGTATCACATTATTCACGTATTCAGTGTGTTCGAGCGTAATCTGATTATGCCGAAACTGAACAGATTCTGGGAGAGGATCATTGTGGCCATTTTTAATACGAAGTTCACGGCGTCGCGCATCGTAGAAATGTGATAGGTGCGTAATTTTCGAGTAGGTTGTGCACTGTGAAACGTATTATACGGAAATATGTGACGCAGAGTCCTGAACCGAACACACCGACGCTAGCAGCTAGAACCATTTCGCAAAAAATTTCGGGATTGTAGTCAGTTTCTCGTACCTCGGCAAAAGTGGAGAGATGCATCAATATCAATGCTGAATGCTACCAGATTCGTGTTCTAACTGAAATGTACCAGCATCAAAATTCCAATAATTTTAACCGGAAAAGACGTAAACCAGGTTGAGTTGCACCAAGACATGGCATCCAGCCATACGGCAAAAATGTCACTGGAATGGACATTTCCACTGATTTCTTTCATTGTTCAAAAAAAAAAAAAAAAGTCAGAGCTAGCTGATTACGGAGAACATTTTCTTTCGCTCGTGCGCCGATTCGAACTAGTCGAAATTTGCGATTGAATTCCGGTCTGCTACTCGTGCGCTTAAAACAACGACCAGCATGTTTGTACGTCACAGGTCGGTACAGGTGAAAAGGTCTGCGCCGATTGCTAGGGAAACAGCTTTACGAAAGATAAGATCCATGTTTTCAAAATGTGTACGACGTTGCTAATAACACAAAGAATAAAAAAAATACAGTAGAGCGTCGATTATCCGAAGTAATTGGGGGACATGGGTGTTCGGAAAACTGGTTTGTTCGGATAATCGAACTGTACATGTTTATTTGCCAAAAAGAAGTACTGTACAGTAAATTTATTCATAAAAACAGGCATCTCTTTAAGTATTACAAAGTAATGTACAAAGGCAACGCCTTATGAAGGCCCCATTAGAAGCAATGTTCCGCCAGTGGTGGCTCAGTGCGGCGACTACTGTGGGAAACTTGGTTTGGGAGTGAGGGGGATGATGGACGGTAGGGTGGGAGAGTAACAGGTGCGAGCGAGTACACAGTTCGGTTAAGCGGTCGTTCGGTTGACCGACGTTCGGATAATCGATGCTCTACTGTAACAGAATTTAAGGTTTATTTTAAAAGCAAGATATTTATTTATTTATTACTAATTACTTTAATATACGTACTTAAATATCTTAGGACAAAGTTGAAGTGTACTAATTTGCTATATTTTTGACATTGTTTGCAGCTTGAGGTAAGAAACTAATTAATATTTTCATGTTACGGTCATCCATGGACCTTACGAAGCGAATTTTATTCGTTCTTAAAAAAAGAAATCAACAAAATAAAAGCATAGTTATTTGATAGTAGAGTGCTAATTTCTTATATGCAAGTTCATCGTGGATTCGATAGTTAGGCGCTCAGGGGGAAAACTATGGAAATTAATGCATGAAAAAACATTTCTCCAAGTAAAAATAATCTAAATTCTTTA
Organism: Thermobia domestica; assembly: GCF_964235325.1. Classification (NCBI taxonomy): domain Eukaryota; kingdom Metazoa; phylum Arthropoda; class Insecta; order Zygentoma; family Lepismatidae; genus Thermobia; species Thermobia domestica. The sequence continues at coordinate 173,062,718 of NC_137458.1, forward strand.
TTGAGTTCAACAGAAGGACGCACAAATTTACGTAATAATTATGTTTATGAGCATTCTGATTATTTAATAGTGTTATTATCGAATTACTTTACACATTAGCAATATTATTTCTTCATAATATCTTCACGCTTACTGTCGTTTCCTTTAGCCCATGGAACATACTCGTAAATTGTATATATTAGTCCATGTGAACTTTACAAATTGGCTGAAGTGTTTTGAGCACATGAGTTAACATTTAAAATAACAAATAAACAGACATGGTCTCAAAGTAATGATAAACTAGTTACAGTGCCTTATTGCTGAATAAAATAAAATGAAATTTCTACTTTTATGTTCAACGAATATGTTCTGTAGGCAAAGGGAGATTAATGATTAATGAGAGTGAATGATTATAAAAGAATGAGTGGAATGGTCATGTGGGAGGAAACGTGTGAATCGCAAGAAAACCAACGGACACGATGTTGTCCACCACAAATTCATATGGCTTGAATTCAAACCACTTACTCCTCACAGTAGAGGTGAGCGCTTCACTATTGATCCTCTGTGCCCCTTTGATAATGAATGTTTGTGATATGTCATGATGAGTAATGAACGCAATATTCTGTTCCAATGAGTGAAACAATATAAGAGAAATCAATCCACTGAACAAAACTTAAAAGCTGAACTCTTCAAATGTACCACCATATTCTAAACATTAATCATCTCAAAGATGAATGCAGGCTTGTAGCCACCACAAAAATGTAGGGGGAGCCGGTAGAAGTTAGGGAAGCTAATCCGACCATATTATAGTTCATCATCATATTATAGTTTATTTGGAAGCCTACCTTCAAAATTTTAGGGAGTCAGTAAAAATTTAGGGGAGCTGCCTCTCGTGGATATGGGCCTGACTGAAGGGGGAAAAGAATATAAATAAACTTATATTTGTATACCTAGAACACTATTTCGTGTGAGGTTATTGGAAAGAAAAAGCTGAAGTAACAAAGTAACAACATAAGTAACACATAATAAATTTGTGTCAATATTCCTCTTGTTCAGGCTCGAAAAATCCCGGACGCCAGGTAGTCAAGGTGATTGGAAATAAGAGTCTGGCTTCCAAACAAGTTAAATCAAAAATAAAATTATGAAGGCCTATGTATGAAATTGTATTATTATGGCGCCTAGGTCACAAGAAAAATTCTCGAGCACTTATCTTGTTTATGACGGTCTTACAGCAGCCTAACCATCTATCTGTCTCCCTCTATTCGCTACAGCTTTCTTCAGCTTCAAACCACTGCGGTGACCACAAAGGCATTTCCCTTGTAAAAATATAGTAGAAAATAAAGCGGTATATAATACGATTTTTGTAGCTTTAAGATAAGAATAGTTGTAGCGATGGTATAGAGTGATCAATTGCTAATATACAGAGTAAATAGTAGAAAAATGAAAAGACGTAATAGGATATAAATATTTTAAAAGGATTAAGAGTTCCTTGGTGCAGAAAATGCTTATTTGCAGCCGTAGTATAATAGCATGGAGATTCACGAAAAATCTTCAAAATAAAGAAAAGCTATAATATGGTGGCCTAGATATTCTCAGTGCTTAGACTCCAATGTTTTTGGGGAAACACAATAGTAAAGTAATCTTGCTTAAGTGTACAAGTATCTAAAATATTTGTAATGGTAGAACATTACAAATGACCATTAATGCATTTCAAGCTAGGAAAATAGGACTTATTAATACGTTACGTTTATGTACAGTAAGGGGCATTCAAATGAAACACGCTCAATAGTGTAAATTAACGGTAACGATTGTGTTAACTCAAAAATTTAGTTATACACAGTACACATACTCACACATGTAGTGATACACAGTATATATACTCAAAAATAGTCGCCAAAACTGTTGGCACATTTATCGTATTGCGACACTAGCCGATCGATTTCATCCTTGAAGAAGCTAGTAGGCTGCTGTTGGATCCAGCCCTGGACCCAGTCACACACTTCGTCGTCGGTTGCGAATCGAAGTCCGCGAATAGCTTGCTTTAGAGGTCCAAACACATGAAAATCACACGGTGAAAGGTCGGGACTGTACGGTGGATGGTTTAGCGTTTCCCACCGAAACCGCTGCAATGTCGTCTTCACCGCATTCGCCGTGTGTGGGCGTGCGTTATCATGCAGGAGGATAACGCCATTAGACAACATGCCTGGGCGTTTCGACTTCATGGCTCATCTAAGGTTCTGTAAAGTGGCTTGATAACACTGGGCATTGATGGTGGTACCCCGTTCCAGGAACTCGACAAGCAGTGGGCCCTTGTGGTCAAAACAGAAGGACAAAATGACCTTACCAGAACTGGTGTGCACGGCCTTTGATTTCTATGGAGATGGTAAAGTCGCATGTTTCCACTGCTTGCTCTGACGCTTGCTTTCCGGTTCAAAATGGTGACACCACGTTTCGTCCCCTCTGACAATACGCGACAGAAAGCCGTATTCCTTCTCATGATAACGTTCCAGATGACTCAAAGACAGCGCCATTCGAGTATTAAACTGTTCGTCCCTCAGTTGGTGAGGAACCCACTGCGCACTAATTTTTCGAAAGTTCAAGTGTTGATGCATTACGGTGTGGGCGGTGCCTACGCTAATACACAGTAACCGATGGATCTCGTCCACGGTAATTCTGTGGTTGTTCAAGACTAAAGCATTCACTTCAACAATCATTTCCGGTGTGATGACAGGACGAGCATCGTCTTCCAGTAACTCGCGCTTCTCAAGGAATCTTTTGCGCCATTCAACAACACTTGCACGAGTCAGACTGTACTCACCGTACAAAGCCTTCATCCGTCAATACATTTCACGACCTCCTACTCCCTCTGCCGCCCAAAATCGAATCACTCCTCGTTATTCCTGCTTATTCGCCTGCATGTTCGGTAGTGGACGATAACTCCTGTGACCACGTTCTCTTCGGCGTGAAACCACACTGGCTCTATGCAGAGATGGAGTGGGTCAGTGGGTCAAGTTTTCTGAGTGGGTCATTGGGTCGTGGGTCAACAGCATGTGACCCACTGTGACCCACCACCCACCGTGACCAACTGCGACCCACCACCAACCGTGACCCACTGTACCCACCACCCACCATGACCCACTGTGACCCACCACCCACCTTGACCCACTGCGACCCACCACCCACCATGACCCATTGTGACCCACCATCCACCGTAACCCACTGCGACCCAACGACTCAGTATGATCTACCGACCCTCTCTGCTCACTGCATTGTAGAGATTATCTTCTGAAGACTGGTAAATTTGTCTCCGTTTTACTTTCAAGACCTTCATTTCCCTTTTGTTTTACACTTGTTTCTGTCTACTTACCTGAGGTGAGTATATCTAACCAAGTGAAAAAAGAACTTCCTGCACTTTTGGATATCGATATTTTTAATAGTAGTAATAGCAATAGGACTTACACTACAACTTGGCTTTCGAGATCTGTGGGCTTTTGAGAGCTAACTACTGGAAAAAATACATTTTTGAATCTCTGTAATATATAAATAAATTTATAAAAAAAATTGAATGTAACTATGTGTGCCTGATCATCACGGTCAAATTTCAAAGTCAAATGAAATTACTTTTGGTATATAGTTAGGCCTTAATCCAAATTGGGATGTTATCTGGCTTTTATTATAATGCATAATATCCTAAGGAGGTAGTGAGGATCCGAATTTTTGCGAAAAAAAATGAGTATCTCGAAAGCCGTTCAACTTACGGAGCTGGAATTCAGTGTATTAACTCTTTATTGAAAATAAACAGAATGTGTTCTAGCATTTTTTTAAATTTCCCTTTATGAGGGGGGGGGGGTAAATATGGAAAATTGGTAGTGAGTTGGTTTGTAAAAATGATCGTAAACGATCGATGTTATTTCAGAAAAAAATCAGAAACAAAAAATACAGTGCTTGGCTTCATATATCCATTGCTTTCTGCTATAATAATTGCTGAAGCTTATGTTTATTATATGGAGGGCTCACAGCACTGGGCAATCAACCCATAAAGTTGTGAGAAAATTAGACATAAAATTTGTACTGTAACCTTAATTACACGGAAATTTGAAGTTTGGATTGTACGCATAATTCTACGGAAAATTTTATACTTTTTTTCCCTTTACGTTGCTCTACTTACTTTGATTTGGAACTTTGAAATTTCATCCTTTTTTCCACTGAAAAGTATTGATAATTCAACAAGGAAATAATTATACTATGATAATTTAATTGAAATTCATCGTAATTTGGCACATGGCAAACAGCAGTGTGGAAATTGAAGTTGAAGAAGAAGGGATATACCCATTCACCTCTGAATACTTTCCAGAAACCTCGTTTCCTTTCGCTTTCTAGACGGGGGAGGGAACTTGGTAATAGAGATGCAAGGGCTCGGAAAAAAACCGGCTTTTTTGGAAAAAAACTCGGTTTTTTCTGCTTTGCTTTTTTGCTTGGGAAATTTTGGGCTTTTTTGAAAATTCTGCTTTAAATTGATAAAACAGACTTTGTATCGCTTCTCTATAACACAAAAAATCATTTAATTAGTGGTTGATGCTGATAATAATATAAAACATCGAAAATAAACTATGAATTTCGAAAAAATATTTCAAACAATTTTTCTTCAACATATTTACATTATGAATTCCACAGGATTAACCAATGTATATAATAAGAATTTTTTAACCTCCTATATACAAAAGTAAGCAGAGTTGGCAAGAGCCATGGTTGTTTTTGAAAATGCCAAAAACCCGTTTTTTGGGGGATGTTTAAACCAGGCTTTTTTGGTTTAAACCAGGCTTTTTTGATTTAGAGTTTTTGCTTTATGTATTTATATTACATATTCACAGAAATAAGATTGTTTCGCCTTGATGTTATTATGCAACAGCGGGGTTATGCCGGAAGAACTCCCATAAGCTTAAAGAGGTGCGGTCAGTAAATTTCTTAAGTTGAGAATCTCCCGCCCTAGCCATTGGGAAACTCCCGTCATTACTTGAAATGTAAGACAATAACGGGAAAATCCTGTTATTGCTTTGCATGTAAAATTTAAAGGTCAACGTACCATAATCAGTACGCTAAAACTGAGGTATTAAATTACAAATTTAGTACCGGTACGTAGATATCATTGAAAGTCCAATCCAAGCTAATGTTGGAAGCTACGTAGGCAATCGATATATTTTGCCAATTTCTATCAATATATTTAAGCAATATTGGCTTCTTTATAAAACAACACGCATTTAGGCATGCAGAAATATACAATTTGGTTTGTTTCGTATATTTAGGCTTAACATCCTTACGAAATACCGAGGTTATCAAGGAGAAGACTTTCGCTTAAACTGACATCCGAACCGTTACTTGGGTTACGCATGAAAGAAGGTTTGTGGTTCGACCGAGAATTGAACATGGGACACCTTAATTAAAAGGTGAAAGGGAAATAAAACTATTGCAGGTGGTTTGATATCTGGAAACGTTACCATGAAGTTCACACGATTCGCATTTTTCATTCTTTTTATTTTTGTGGTTTACCCAATCACAGTTTACCCAATCCTCAAGTTTTCTGAATTCTTAACAAGAGGGATTCAACATATCATTACAGAACTCCCCCCCAAAAAAGAAGACTACGGAATATATTTAAGTTAAGCTAAATACAACTGCACAACAAACATGACTGAGTGATTAGCTTTTGCGCTTCTATCGGGAAATCCGGGATTCAACCAGCATTCGACCATTCTGACAAAGCTTTTCTTCATTCCATCTGTGAATGTAGAAATAGTGCGTGTACTCTGAGTTGGGCGACTTCCTTTTTTATTGTTTTTAAATCGTTATTATTACTAATTACCAGCACTGACGGTTTTGCGAAGGTTAGGGGGGCGGTATTTCGGACTGAAGCCCGTTCCCCGAAGTTACGGAATGTCTGCAACAAACAAAATATCTATTATTTATGCCTTTAATCATAAACTTTAAGCTCCCGTCAAATAAAAATTACGAATGTTCAAAAAAACTAAACATTAGTAAGAAACCCTTCCCAAAATACTTTTCTAAATCCGCCACTGATTCTCAGTATAAAATGATTTTTAAAATTGTATCCGGAAGATTATTGCTAAACATATAAACGAAACGAAATATTAGTTATGCCTGTACTCATAAACTTCAAGCACTTCCCAAATAAAATTAGGACTTTTTAGGAAACGAAACAATAAAAAAAAAACTCCTAAAGTACTTTTCTAAATCCGCTACTGATTATTTGTATAAATTGGTATTCGAGGTTGTGTCCGGAAAATTATTGCTAAATCTCTTCACAGCTACAGTATAACAGAAATGTGGAAGTACGGTTTGACGGATATATTGAAAAACGTACGCTTTGACGGATAAATAGAAAAACGGGCAAGTTTAACTTTTGCGCTAGAAGCTAGAGTACTAAAAGCTCTTAGAAATGAAACACGGATGACAAACTAGAGAAGAAAAAAGATGTTGATAACTCAAAAGTTAAAATAAAGTTAAAAAGCCTCTAAAATTACCCTCAAATACTACATTCTTCATGTTAGCTTTAATTCGTAAAACATGTGCTCCATCCATCTTGATGGTGAATTTCAGAGCGAAATATCACATTCAGGTCATGTAATTCTTATCTAACTATAGAATATACTATACGAAAGCTATTTAGATAGAAAAATCATGAAGTTGAAAAAAGCCAAAATTTCCAAAATTCTCGTTTTTTTCCCAAAAAAGCCGGCTTTTTATGTGAAAAAAACCATCGATTCAAAAAAGCCGGCTTTTTCGCATCTCTACTTGGTAATGGTATCAAACCTTCATGTGTAATTACAAAAATTAAATTTATAAACAAATAAGAAATCATCAGTTTATCAGGCTTTAATTGATAATTTTTTCAAAAGATTCCCTATCAAAGGCATGGTAGATGAAGTTTCTGTTCTACATGGGTCGACATTGCCAACTGACATGGTCGATATGGAAAAGATGTTGTATGGTGATAGAGAGATGATACTTCTTGCTGAGTATTTCAAAATTGACCGAGAAAATCGTTATCACACTTAAGTCTAACAAGTAGATTGTCGATGAGAAGTTGCAGAAATCTGATAGAAGTATTATCAATTTCCATGACAGAGTGTGAACGGGGATTTCCCATTATGAATTTACAGATGACTGATATTAGAAATAGATTAAGTGCTCAAACATTGTCTAACTTGTTGCTCATCAATGTTAATGGGCCACCGCTAGACAAGCTCAAAGTAGACAAGCTAGTTATTTCTTGGCTGAAGGATGGAAATCATTCCACTGCGGATGATTTACCGTCAAAAAGTTACCAACAGGAAATAAATCCGATTTCAGATTTGTTTTAAGGTGGAAAATTACGAGTTACGGAAAATGTATACTTGTATTACTAATGGCTTATTTGTGCTATTCAACTTTGTACAGTCCGCGGCATAAAATTTGTTACAAAAATTCTAAGTCCAAATGAATAACAAACTCTTGTCCAGTTTTCTTATGCATTCCCGCAATACATGTATCAATCGATTAGTTGCTTCTACTATTTATTCCAACTCCTCCCCGTCCTCCACCTCTCCTTGTCTAAAGCAGTGTGTGTGACGTAGTACACTCTTTCCATTCAGCTGAAAAAGAAACAGGAATCAAGTTTACAACGTTACAGCTTTAAAACAGTGTTTTCCATTCGTTTGTTCTGAAATATTTTTAAAAGCCTAAAGTCACACAATCTTCCCAGAGCTTCATAAATATCTTTAGTTTCATTCTTTTCTTTCTTTAAAGAGTGCAAGCTAGTAAGATGCTCCCTAAGAAATCTATGGAAATTGCCAAGAGCTCTAAAATATCTACGGACAGAAACGAGTTTTATTCAATGATTCATTGAATTTCTTTTCAGTAAGTGCAAGCAAATGTTTCAGGGGCGTCATTTGGGAAGGACAGGAGGGTGTAATTCCCCCTCTCTTAGCTTCATAAATACGTATATTTTGATCAAATGTATAGTAATACACTAATAAAAAGTGAAAATCTTATGTCACTGGAGAATCTCTTCCTCCCCCCCCCCCCCGAATAAAGTCTAAAAGACACTGGTTTTAACAACAAACCTATATAGTTACGATAGCACATTGCTAAAGAGCTTACATTTGGTTTCAAGAGTCGAAGGTTTGATCTCAAGCCATATGACTTCCTGGGTGACATTGAGAGAGAGAGAGAGAGAGAGAGAGAGAGAGAGAGAGAGAGAGAGAGAGAGAGAGAGGGAGAGAGAGAGGGATTCAAGTATGGAGACAGAGAGGGATGATTTGTATACACAGATTTAGAATTGGGGAAAAAATGATTGGACAGCATTCGTATTATGACGAAAATTCTGATTTTGTGAAAGATAAGAAGGGAAGTTTTCGAACTGCGAGGATCACATTAGGCAGTTGTCGAATTAATGTGGAGAACTCTTTTTAGAACATCAGATGATTACAAAAGGAGAGAAAGATCTTCAGAACTGAGGAATTAAGATTTTAAATAATCTGGTTACGGCGACGGGTATCGAACCACGAACCTTGTGGTCATCGAACCATGACTTTATCCATTCTGCTACGGAGGAATCTATTACTCGTTCACATACGTTTCCCTTAGCTGCGTTGAAAGCTACCTTAAGGGGATATTCCAAAAGTTGACTCGCTAGATGCGCCGTTCAGTTAGGACGTAAACCTCTTGTAACTTAGTTACAATGTGCAAAATGAACTTCCTCTCCTTCAGGACACTTTTTAAAGCTTTAAAGTTTGTTACTATTGTTTTAATTAAGTTACATTTGATAGAACCATCTGATAAGGTAGTGTCTAGCCCTGTGCGTCATTGTCTGTTAGGTGAATGGTTAATGTAAGTTACTTTTACGTGGATGGTCCGAGCTTCCAATCAAGACCATTCTTATTGATTATTTCATTTGAGCTACGCTCATACTGTATATTCCACAAGTTCAAGTTTGAAGTAATGTAGTCACAGCTAGTTTAATTCGAAATAATTTTCCAATATTATATTTGTTACGAAATTTACATGGCACTCCTCACTTGTTTGTAGCCCTGCATAAATGCAAAATTGTTTTAAAAGTATATTTTACTTTCAAGTATTATTGATTTTTTAAAATTGTCCTTCAAATTTATTTTATAATTATTTTCTATTTCTTAATTATAACATATTTTCTATTTATATTGTATTCTATGTTACACGTTTATTATTTACATTTTATGTCTTACCTTTGAAGAGGAGCTTTTGACAATTCAGAGCAGCAGGGACATACATAGGATGCAGGCCTTGGCAATCCAGAGCTTTTGCCCCCACGAAATCACTACTTTTTTGTTTATATATATATATCTAATTTTATAGATGGTGATAGCAGAGGCGGATCCAGGGGAGTGTGTTTGGGGTGATCGCATCCCCCAGAATAGGGAACTTTTTATACTTTTTATTTTAAAAATAAAACATATCGTAAGTATTTTTCATCTTTGTATTATAAAGGTAAATTAAAACCTAAAGTAGATAGGCCTTACTTTCTTAAGAAAGTTAATTCTGCAGAAGAGCTCTTTCTCATATTCTATTTTTTCTTTTCATTCTTTTCTTTTCTTTCTTTCATTCTTTTTTCTTTTCTTTTTTTGCAATCCGCTCTTACCTTGATTTGACTTCGAACGACCGCCCCTCCCAAACAATCGTTCTGGATCCGTCCCTGGATGATAGACATTTTAGTAAAATATGCCCTCAATCGCTGAAATAAATTCCTGTCAAGCTTTCGATCGCTGAAATAAATTTTTGTCTACGGCCCTGCAAAACAGTGACGATTTAGGGAGTGATCAGTTAGTAATACCTCCCTGGAGCAACGACACTTCCCCAGAAGTCATGTCTCCGATAATATCAGAATGTGATTTGTGCATTATCACTTTTCACTCTTAGTGTCTTGAAACGCACCAAAAAGGAACTGTTCTGAAATATTTACTGGTTCTCCCTATGACCCCATTTCAATATGGCCAACCTTGGACATATACACATCTGAAATAACACCTTTTATGTCAGTGATCCCGAAAACTATCCATTCGACACAAATATAGGATATTTTCGATTCTTTATTCCTGTCACCCTCGCATTGTCAACTCGAAGCCAACCAAGGCTTATTTTGGACTTACACAGCATCCACAGTGTCACTTTTCATCTTGGAATATGAATTCGACACAAATTTCGTTCGTATTTGACTACGTTTACAAGTCACCTTCACCTCTTGATAGGGATTTTTTCAGTATCTCGCCCCCACAACTATGGAGAAATTTCAACCAACTAAGTATAATTATAAATTATCATCTGAAACACAACAGTACGGGTGATCTTTTTCGCAGAGGAATTCGTTAACTACTGTTTCAATATCAATGAATGGGCTTTTTTTGCTGTCCATTCTGAAGATTGCCAAAGGGCTAAACTTCATCTGCACTATTGTGCAATGAATATAGGTTTTAGTGGTTTAATTTACTGAATACTCGCTTAGATGTTGCTCTCGTCACAGAAAAAGTGATATAAAGTTATAAAAGAAAAATGAAATGAAATATCTAATTTTTACGTCCCACGATTATGCCGACTATGCTAATGGAGAGAGTAATGGTGAGAAATAAATGAAACTGTTTAATGAAAATGTGGGAGGAAACGGGAGAAACCCGAGGACACTCATGCACACGGTGTTTGTCCATAATAAAGTTCTTTGGGCGTGAGCTGGGATCGAACCAAGGACCCCATGCACCATAGGTAAAATTATAAAAGAATAGGCGTCTGAACAAATACGGAACACTACTATCAATGAGAGTTATATAAGATTAGATTTTTAGTTATATCATTCTAAGTTAAAATTTCAATCAATCTTGTTCTTCATTATTGTTCGATAACTTAAAGTTGTTGCTGCAAGGACGTGATAACGTGATAAATCTTTTCAGTAGACTTCGCAGTCACCTCCACAGCTTCTTTTTCATGTAAGGCTAAAGTAGTCTCATTTTAGACATCGAGGAAAAATAGTGGAATTACGAATTTTCAATAGGCCCCGTTTTACTCTGGGCTCCCTCAACGCACTGCCGTTAGTTACGTCACTGTTCAGGATGCATGATGCAGCTTCTGCTTTTAGGAATACTTTCTAAGGCAGTACGAGTTTTTTTTAACTGCTGTGTGAATTAAGTTGTATTTGCTAGAAGTGTCGGTTAAAGGAAACTAAAGATCCTACACTCAAACACAAATAATCTCTTTCGAAACTCTAATGGAAAACGAAAGGAATCGTCCTAAACATGTTACGCTTTTGAAGAGAAAAAGAGCAAAGCAGTAGTTGCACATACGCTTAACGGTGTTTCTTGGATACAAATTTATAAATTTCAAACGTCATGGTTTGATATATGAAGGGTTAGTAAAAAGAATTCTTACGCTGGTGGTCGTGGGTTCGAATCTCTGCTCTTCTTGTTACTTTTTTCTCTTAGGTACACTTAGTTTGTGCATTCCAAACCTCGAAGTTTGGTTTGGATTATTTATGAAAGCAGGTAGAGAATTAATTGTAGTCGAAATTAGTTTTAAATATGAGATTATAATTACATATTTTGTCTTTAACTTATTACGTATCCATTTTTATATCAAATTTTCCAGTCTTTATTTAATTCATCTTCCGGTGTAGTACAATGAACATTTGCAGAGCGACGTCAGTCGGACGAAAATACTATATTCCATTGTTACTCTAATATACCTAGGTATTTGTTCATATATTTATAAATTGTTTACTAAGTAAAAACTTATGGCGGTCCACATTATGTGTCATATAATAGACCGTACGAAGGCGGACATAGCAGAAGGCGTATTGCAAATATCCCTGGTGACAAAAAGTAGGGGTCTTCTTCACTAGATTCGAACCACTGTTACAGGCGGTTTTGGTTTACATAGCAAGCATAATACCACTCGGCCACCAAGTCTCGCACGTTAGCCTCTTTATTAATACAGAACATACTGAGACACTTACATTCACTGGTGTCGCGTAATGTATTTCAGAAAATTTTGTTAATAAGTGGGTCGAATTAGGTAGCCCTCGAGAAGGCTGATGGTGTTGTGGGCGAGCATTTATTAATAGTGTGTATAGTCCCCTTGGGACTCGATTACAGCTGCCATACGCCGCGACATTGAATCCACCTGGCGAGAGATATAGCGTTGGGTGCAACAGATCGACCACGCATCTTCAACACGCTCCCAAAGATCATTAGATGTTCGTGGAGGATTGTTCGACCAGGTTTCCCGCAATGTTCTTGCAACAGAGGCCCACATATTTTCAATAGGGTTCAGATCTGCTCCATGAGGAACCCAGTCAACTATTTCGACATCAGGTTGCCTCTGCAACTATGTCTGAAGCACATTTGAATTATGTATCGAGCTATTGTCCTGTTGCAAATATAATATGCCGTCACCTACATGAGCTTTTATTTCCGGAAGCGTTTCATGCAGATGTTCCACATACTTGTGGGCGTTTAGGCGACCAGAAATCCTGTAGATTCCTCCGAAATGTGCAGCCTTGCATATCCATGCCCAACAGTGGACAGTTACATGTCCCATTCGACCAGAACGGGAAACGTATTCAGAGGCATACCTTTTTCCAGGGGGGCGGTAAACACGCTTGGCCCGAAGTTTGCACTGGAAAATATTTTTTCGTCTGTGAAAACGACCTCGTCCCACACACGTGCAATATTTAACTGTGCAAACACCAGACGGTCAACCATGTGGTCTTCTGTTAGTCGCTCCTTAACAGCTGCCCTGTATGATCTCAAACCAAAGGATTTGAGTCTACGACGAACAGTCGTAACATCGCCTGGGAAATTGGTTTCCTCTCGTAACTGTCGAGCAGACATAAAAGGGTGCTCACGGCATTGGGCAATTACACTCTGGTTTTCTTCGGCAGAGGAAACACTTTGTCGCCCACTTCCTCTTTTACGTCTTACATCTCCTGTTTCCTCATATCTCCTCCACCACCTCCGTGCTGTAACACGGTTAACGCCATATCTCGCGCCTGCCTCGCTATAGTTCATGCCCGCATGCTCAATTAAAGCAATCACGCTGCTTTTGACAGAAGCTTCGTAGTGAGCCATTTTCACACCAGAAGCAAAATGATAGCTTTGCTTAGGTGTTTGAACGGAACGTGCTTCATGTGACGTCACGAAACAAGGCGGAGTTTCCTCTCATTGCTGTAGACGATATCGTACACCCTCTGCTAGACGGAAAAAGTGCTTTTAAGCAATTCATGGCGACCGCTTTGAAATCAAATATAAAGTATGAGAATTAAATTTGTCATATCTGTAGTTTGGTGTAGAGACAAAACAAAATTGGAAACCAAAGGTTTCAGAACAACTCAGATTATTAATATAAAACAAGTCAAAGATTATTAACTTGTATTATCATACAAGAAATGCGAGAATTTTGAAACAAAGAAAAATAACTTAGAAATTTGCAACTGAAGACAAAAAAAAACTAACTTAAACACACTAAAGGGTATGAGTAGGGAGATTAATGGGGACGTCAGCAATGAGGCTATATGTCCCCGTCTCGAGTAACGCGAGGGATGGATTTTACCATTTCACTTTGATGGAATAACGTAGAGGATGGAGAGGAGGGGGAAGATACATAACAGCTATAAATATAAAAATAAAAGTGACAGTGTTCGGTGGTGAATAACTCTTGAACTACCCGATCGTTCTCAATCACATTTTGAACATAGATGAAATTCGAACCTGGGAAACTTTTTGTTATTTAATTTTGATATTAGAACTTGCGGAAGAGGAGGGGAGGGTAAATATATGAAAATGAATAAAACTTAATAACTCTTGAACAATCCGACTGATCCTAATCAATCAAACATTCAATATTGATAAGGTTCGGACCTGGGATGTTTTAATTTTTTGCCTTGACGGCACAATATAGGGGAGGGGAAGGGGGGATTATATAAAAAAATAGAAATAAAAATGCTGTCTTGGTGACTACATCACTCTTAAACCACCGAACTGATCTTAATCAAATTATCAACATAGATGAGGTTCGGACCTGGGGTGGTTTTTTTCATATCCCTTTGATGGTAGAACGTAGGGTAGGAGGAGGGGAGGGGAGATATCTATAAAAATGAACAAAACTTAACAACTCTTGAACTACCTGACCGATCTCGATCTAATTTTCAACATAGACGACGTTCGGGCCTAGAAACTTTTGTTTTAATATTTTCACTTTGACGGTAGAACATAGGAGAGGATAAGAGAAGGGGAGATTAATATATAAAAATAAATAGAACAACTCTTGAACCATCCAACAGATTTCGATCAAATTTTCAACGTGACATTCGGGCCTGGGATAATTTTTGTCAAACCGTGCCCCCAACATGGAGAGGGGAGAGGGATACATAAAATCATCGAAAATGACCAATATCAAAGAGTGCTTTAGTAATACGGCCATTCCATTCTTACGGACGAGACATTTTAGCTCACGATTGTAACAAAAAAACAAAATTCTATAAAATATATAGGATTGTTTATATATCTTAAGATTGGTAGCTGGGCCCTTTTTATCTAACCTTATTTTTAATAACAGAAATCGATTTTACCGTCTTTATGATGATCAGTAACTAAACTTACGGACGGGACATTTTTTGGACACATGTTGTTGTAGACGTCAACTTGAGCGTCATTTTCTGCGAATTGCAAAATTTTAGCAAGCTTATTTTTTTTCCTGTTGGGTTTAAACTATTTACCTACACGTTTCCTCACGTTTCATCTGAGAAAATTTATATTTCACTCAATAAAAAAAGAGTTAGTAATCTTACGGACGGGACCAAGAATTATCTTACGGACGGGACAAAAAAATAATTGCTAAAAAGGACTTCTTGGAACACTCTTTACTGTCTGAACTTAGTTATTACCCACAAAAGAACTAAAACTAGACATAATCTTTACAGATTCGAGAAACAGAAAGGAATTATGCACTTGAACTCTTTTAAAAATTAACACAACTACATGTAAAAAGTACATAGCATATTACTCTTTTAAATTTGCAATATTACTAGAAAACTACAAATATTCCGTCTGGCCTACGATATTAATACAAGGAGATTGGATGAGACTTGTAACTTCACAGATTTTTTCACTTGGATGTAAACAGTTGAATTCACATTTTAAAATATTTAGCAAACTCGGAATCACGTACAAAATTTCAATAACATCATTCTTCTCAACACCACCTTAAGTGACAACATTTTTGTGTGTGTGTGTGTGTGTGTTTAATTTCTCCGAACACTTTACCCAATTTGACTACTTTTAATGTCACTCTGCTTTACTTATTGGGGGTTATCACATTATTTTCCGGAATCCGAGTAAATATCACTGAATTTCACTCGCGCGCCTTTCGGACGGTCTTCAATCTCTTCACTTGGATCTAAATCTGAAGATTCTAGCTCAGCGTGCTTCCACACTTCGTAACAACTTGTCTCACATTGAACAGTTCTTCCGGTTTCAATCTGACGCTCATCAACAGGGCGAAAGTAATGTCGAGACTGAACTTGCGGCATAGAACAAACGCGGGTCCACCTTTTCTCGAGAATATCCCTGTGTTCACTCACAATTTCTTCACCAACGAAGAATAACTGAATTCCGTCGGGCTTACAAAGCTCAGTACAGCATTTGAAAAATTCCCTTGCTGTAGAAACCTCCATCTGTCGAGACTTAACCCTTTCCCACACCATTCTCTTGAGTGTGCCTCCTACACCGTCCACGGCTCCTTTCCCGTGAGAAGTTGCAAAAAAGTTCCATCTGAGAAAACATTCATATGCTCAATTTTGTGTTTTGCCTTTAAGTCAGTAACTGAAGTTTTCAAGAAGACCCACACACAGGACTTGCCGTGGCTCGTATTGTTACTAATAATCGCATAGCACTGCTTTGAATTTTTCATCCAGGCCATACCAGGAAAGATAGTGACTTGAGTTTCGTTCCAGTGTGCATTCTGTATTTCGTCTTGTGCCACACAGGAATAATTTTCTGCAAAATTTACTTTACTTGCAGAACAACTACACCACACTTCAAGTTCTCTTTTTTTATTTGAAAGTAAGATTCTAGGGTCATCTTAACAAAGCAGTGAGTCTTAAATTTTAACAAGCTTTCTCGTATCACATTTACTGCATCTGGAACAGTCCTATGGACAGTACAACGAGTTGGATGTCCGTTCACATCAACCCACTGCTTCCAAAAAATTTCTTCACTTAAATCACAATCACTACCAACAAAAGCTGAAAGATCTGTTGTACAAAGCTGGCAGTTTCCAGTCATGCGATTTTCGTTGGACACATCAGAGCAAAGGCCTTTCAGATCTTTGGCGGTTTTAGGAAAACCATGTATTGCCTTGACCAGTTCACTCAAAATGAAATTGAAGTTCGCGTGAAGCTTACAGACAAACATTATGTGACATTTTAGAACTAAGCATAATGTGTGTTGGTCTCAATTCGTAGAACTTACTTTTCTTTACTTTAATTTCAGAATACTCTGTACGAAACAAAGCAAATGGTTCTTTTACTGTCAAACTTTTTTTAAAAAAATTTTCCATTATCAGTTTTAACGCTCTTGAAATCGCGCTTTCCAGGAGCTTGCCTACTTATGTCGTCACGGCTTGAACCTTTTGTATAGTTTCATTACTGAGGATTGTAGCCCCCCTTTCAGTGATGACAACAAATAGTAACTGTATTGAGTACTTCTTACGGACGGGACACATTTTCTTAATTCGTTTATTTGTTAAATATGAATCACTGGTTGATCACACTTTGAAATTAAATTGAAATTACATTTCTTCCTTTACATATGTGTTTTCAGAACGTTATTATTACTCTACAGAACATAAAAAGAACTTCTTTACCTTTTTTCTTACGGACGGGACATCCGAAACACTTTTAAGTGCTGAGCTACTTCTAGGAGAATCAGAAGTGATAATCCACTGCCGAACACTCCATCATACACACAACAAACAATGACTTTTTCCCTCCAAGCGTTGCTTTCTCAAAGTCAGTAACACGGATAAATAAGTGTTGCCAACAAACGCCTGAAATTTTTCCCGGCAATGCACAGGCAGTTCAGTAAATTCAAACTGCCAAAATTGGACAAAACAAATTTTAATTGCGTTTATTTTTTTTTCAGTCAATGATACACATTCTTCGCTAACTTAAGGCATATTTTCAGTTAAATACCAACAACATGAAAATTTCACTACAAGGTTTACTTTTGCATGGAATGGCCGAATAGTAAAACCATAACATATTACTATTTTTCTTTAATTTAGCCCAGCGAAATCGGGGTGCGACTTAGATTCGAGGACGTCTTAAGTTCGAGTAGTTATCGAGAAACAATTAAAGATATTAACGTGTTATTGAATTACTTTGCTAATAATAATAATAATAATAATAATAATAATAATAATAATAATAATAATAATAATAATAACTATTATTATTATTAGTAGTAGTGGTAGTAGTAGTAGTAGTAGTTTTATTATTATTAGTAGTATTATGGAAGATTTGATCATTCAAATATTGAAAGATCAAAATATTCAAATACCTTAAGACAATTAAACGTGTGTCATCGCCGGCTAATGATCACCAAAAATTCTAAATTTAAACAAAATATTCACACATGTGTGTTAAATGAAGGCTGCAGGAGTTTAGTATTGTGAGCTAGTGACAAGCATGTAATAACGTCTCGTATTTGAAAATAATGTTAGCTACTTTTAATTCACTAACTGGTATTAGATTTAATTCAAGCTTAAAGAATTGGAATGAACAAACTCAGTGTAGCTTAAAGAAACAAAATGTAAGAAGAACGGACGAGATTCGAACCCTGGACCGCCAGTACAAAAATCCTGTTCACTAACCCCTCACCTAACAAGCCATTAACTTCTACAAGTTTTAAATTTGCAAGCAAATGATACCATTATACGATTGTGCAATCAATGTTTTGCTGTTTTCCTCTTCAAGAACGTAACATGTTTACGACAATTCGTTTCGTTTTCCATTAGAGCTTCTAGAGACATGATTTGTGTTTGAGTATAGAATCTTTTGTTTCCTTTAACCGACAGTTCTAGCAAATACAACTCAATTGAAACAGCTGTAAAAAAAACTATTACTGTCTTAGAAAGTATTCCTAAAAGGGAGAAACTCCATCGTGCAACCTGAACAGTGACGGGAGTGCGTTGAGCGAGGCCAACAGCAAAATGGGGTCCATTGAAGATTCGTAACTCCACTTTGAAGGGTTTTAATTAATTTCACACTTTTTCCTCAATGTCTAAAATGTAACTACTTAGCCTTAGATGAAAAGGAAGTTGTGAAGGAGCTATAGACTGTGAAGTCTACCGAAAAGATTTATCACGTCCTTGCAGCAACTATTTGCAGCAACTATTTCCAGCAAAAGGGAATAAGTACATCAGACCTAAATTTTCAGAAACGCTAAAAAACCTTTCCGAGGCGTATTTGTATTTGTTTCAACACGTGTATAACTGATTAATTGTAGCAAAAGAACTGACAAACACTAAGACAAGAAGAAGAATCTTGTATTGTAGCACTGCAATTGGTGAGAAAAGCTTAAAAGTGGAAAAAATATTTTTATGTACTTATTCCCTTTTTTTCCAATCAGTGGTTCAATTATGAGCCTATATTTTTGAGGTGTTAAAAATAATAATAATAATAATAATAAGAAAACTTATTAACTGGTAGGTCACGCTGGACTCTTAATTGTGTATATGAAATAATGGAACGTGGGGTTATACAGAGGATTTTGGATTTCTGTTGGCGACCAATTAATCTTCACCCTAGTAGGGAATACTGGTTGGTCCGGATTTCGAACAATTATGAAGATCAAGATTGATTGAAATTTCAACTTAGAATGAAATAAATAAAAATCTAATCTTATATAACTCTCATTGATAGTAGTGTTCCGTATTTGTTTAGACGCCTATTCTTTTATAACTTTACCTATGGTGCATGGAGTTGTTGCTTAGATCCCAGCTCGCGCTGAATGAACTTTATTATGGACAAACATCGTGTGCATGAGTTTTCTCGGGTTTCTCCAGTTTCCTCCCACTTTATTCATTAAACTATTCCATTCGTTCCTCACCATCACTGTCTCCATTAGCGTAGTCGGCATAACGTGGGACGTAAAACTTCAATATTTCGTTTCGTTTTTCTTTTATAACTGTATCTCACTTTTCGTGTGACGAGAGCATCATCTAAGCAGGTATTCAGTGAATTAAACCATTATATTCATAGCACAATAGTACAGAATGAAGTTTATCTCTTTGGCAATTTTCAGCATGGACAGCAAAAAAGCCAATACATTGATATTGAAACAGTAGTTAACGAATTCCTCTGCGAAAAAGATCACCCGTACTGTTGTGTTTCAGATGATAATTTATAATTATACTTAGGTGGTTGAAATTTCTCCATAGTTGTGGGGGCGAGATACTGAAAAAATCCCTACCAAGAGGTGAAGGTGACTTGTAAACGTAGTCAAATACGAACGAAATTTGTGTCGAATTCATATTCCAAGATGAAAAGTGACACTGTGGATGCTGTGTAAGTCCAAAATAAGCCTTGGTTGGCTTCGAGTTGACAATGCGAGGGTGACAGGAATAAAGAATCGAAAATATCCTATATTTGTGTCGAATGGATAGTTTTCGGGATCACTGACATAAAAGGTGATATTTCAGATGAGTATATGTCCAAGGTTGGCCTTATTGAAATGGGGTCATAGGGAGAACCAATAAATACTTCAGAACAGTTCCTTTTTGGTGCGTTTCAAGACACTAAGAGTGAAAAGTGATAATGCACAAATCACATTCTGAATTATCGGAGATATGACTTCTGGGGAAGTGTCGTTGCTCCAGGGAGGCATTACTAACTGATCACTCCCTAAAATCGTCACTGTTTTGCAGGGCCGTAGACAAAAATTTATTTCAGCGATCGAAAGCTTGACAGGAATTTATTTCAGCGATTGAGGGCATATTTTACTAAAATGTCTATCATCCAGGGACGGATCCAGAACGATTGTTTGGGAGGGGCGGTCGTTCGAAGTCAAATCAAGGTAAGAGCGGACTGCAAAAAAAAGAAAAAAGAAAAGAAAAGAAAAAATAGAAAATGAGGAAGAACTCTTCTGTAGAATAATCTTTCTTAAGAAAGTAAGGCCTATCTACTTTAGGTTTTAATTTACCTTTATAATACAAAGATGAAAAATACTTAGGATATGTTTTATTTTTAAAATAAAAAGTATAAAAAGTTCCCTATTCTGGGGGATGCGATCACCCCAAACACACTCCCCTGGATCCGCCTCTGCTATCACCATCTATAAAATTAGATATATATATAAACAAAAAAAGTAGTGATTTCGTGGGGGCAAAAGCTCTGGATTGCCAAGACCTGCATCCTGTGTATGTCCCTGCTGCTCTGAATTGTCAAAAGCTCCTCTTCAAAGGTAAGACATAAAATGTAAATAATAAACGTGTAACATAGAATACAATATAAATAGAAAATATGTTATAATTAAGAAATAGAAAATAATTATAAAATAAATTTGAAGGACAATTTTAAAAAATCAATAATACTTGAAAGTAAAATATACTTTTAAAACAATTTTGCATTTATGCAGGGCTACAAACAAGTGAGGAGCGCCATGTAAATTTCGTAACAAATATAATACTGGAAAATTATTTCGAATTAAACTAGCTGTGACTACATTACTTCAAACTTGAACTTGTGGAATATACAGTATGAGCGTAGCTCAAATAAAATAATCAATAAGAATGGTCTTGATTGGAAGCTCGGACCATCCACGTAAAAGTAACTTACATTAACCATTCACCTAACAGACAATGACGCACAGGGCTAGACACTACTTTATCAGATGGTTCTATCAAATGTAACTTAATTAAAACAATAGTAACAAACTTTAAAGCTTTAAAAAGTGTCCTGAAGGAGAGGAAGTTCATTTTGCACATTGTAACTAAGTTACAAGAGGTTTACGTCCTAACTGAACGGCGCACCTACCGAGTCAACTTTTGGAATATCCCCTTAAGGTAGCTTTCAACGCAGCTAAGGGAAACGTATGTGAACGAGTAATAGAATCCTCCGTAGCAGAATGGATAAAGTCATGGTTCGATGACCATAAGGTTCGTGGTTCGAAACCCGTCGCCGTAACCAAATTTTTTAAAATCTTAATTCCTCAGTTCTGAAGATCTTTCTCTCCTTTCGTAATCATCTGATGTTCTAAAAAGAGTTCTCCACATTAATTCGACAACTGCCTAATGTGATCCTCGCAGTTCGAAAACTTCCCTTCTTATCTTTCACAAAATCAGAATTTTCGTCATAATACGAATGCTGTCCGATCATTTTTCCCCAATTCTACATCTGTGTATACAAATCATCCCTCTCTGTCTCCATACTTGAATCCCTCTCTCTCTCTCTCAATGTCACCCAGGAAGTCATATGGCTTGAGATCAAACCTTCGACTCTTGAAACCAAATGTAAGCTCTTTAGCAATGTGCTATCGTAACTCTATAGGTTTGTTGTTAAAACCAGTGTCTTTTAGACTTTATTCGGGGGGGGGGGGGGGAGGAAGAGATTCTCCAGTGACATAAGATTTTCAATTTTTAATAGTGTATTACTATACATTTGATCAAAATATACGTATTTATGAAGCTAAGAGAGGGGGAATTACACCCTCCTGTCCTTCCCAAATGACGCCCCTGAAACATTTGCTTGCACTTACTGAAAAGAAATTCAATGAATCATTGAACAAAACTCGTTTCTGTCCGTAGATATTTTAGAGCTCTTGGCAATTTCCATAGATTTCTTAGGGAGCATCTTACTAGCTTGCACTCCTTAAAGAAAGAAAAGAATGAAACTAAAGATATTTATGAAGCTCTGGGAAGATTGTGTGACTTTAGGCTTTTAAAAATATTTCAGAACAAACGAATGGAAAACACTGTTTTAAAGCTATAACGTTGTAAACTTGATTCCTGTTTCTTTTTCAGCTGAATGGA